>NW_025814861.1:1240000-1840000 GCF_022079265.1 Lynx rufus
CCTGATCATCGGTCAGCAGCCGCCCCCTCCGTCCTGGAGCGTAGGAGGCAGGCAGTAAATGGAAGCTGTGGTTACCATTATCACCAGCTCTGGTTCTCCTCTTTATCAGTATCCTGTGTGTCAGCTCCTTGGCACTATGAGGGCAGGGGTCTGAATTGATCTCCCCAGAGTCCCGGCGCCCAGGAACATGTATTACATTCTTAAACATTCTGGGCCCTCCGAGATATTTCTCACTCCCTGCAGTGATCTCATCTGGGCTGCTAGGCTGTGAGCCCCTTGAGAGCGGGGCCCTGAGTCTCACCTCTTCCATCTCTCAGGGAGCCCAGGACGGTGCAGGATCCGAAGAGCTCAAGCACATTAGCAGGAGGGCAGCCCCACACAGAGCAAGAGAAGCCAGAGTGGGGGCTCCAGGGCCCCTTCTATAACTGGGACTCCTGTCTCTGCCCCGCCTGCCTCCCATGGCAAGAACCAAGTAAAATAAGCCGAGGCCAAGCCACTGGGCTGCGTGAGGTCCTCCACGTGGGAGCGGGGCATATAAGGTGCCCTGCAGGTCACAGTCCATGGCTGGGCAGGACACAAGGTCCCCTTGGGTGCTGACCCCCCCGCCCCGACCACCCACACACTCTGCCTCCTGTGCCCATCCCGTGTTTCCTGCCTCCGTGCCTGGAATGCCCTCATTCCAGCCCCCCTCTGTCTCCCGGATCACTCCAAGCCATGCTTTTAGGACTCCTTTCAGCACCCACTGCGGTGGCTAAAACCCCAAAGGCTGACACCACCAGATGTTGGCAGGGTCGTGGAGGAACTGGAACTTGCGTAAGTTCTCGAGACAGCGTGAGATGGAAAGCCACTTGGAGGACTGGCTGGCTGTTTTCTAGAAGGTTCATCATCCACCTGCCCTGTGGCCCTGGAATTCCACTCCTGGCTCTTTACCCAAAAGCCGAATGAAACCACACATTCACAGAAAGACTTGCTCGGGAATCTCCACAGCAGCTTTCTTTATAGCGGGCAGAAACAGAAACACCCCAGATGTCCACTGGTCAGTGAATGTTTAAGCAAATTGTGCCCCATTTGGGGGAGGGGGGGTATGCTGCCCAGCCATGAAAAGGGTGATGTCCCGGCTCACACTGTCCTAGCTCAGCACAGAGGATTCTAGAGATGGGCTCAGTGAGTGCGCGGGGCTGGTTGAAATGAAATCCTAGAACAGGCAAAAGTGATCTATGTGTTTAAATTTGTTTTAATGTTTACTCATTTTGAGAGAGAGAGAGAGAGAGTGAGCAGGGGAGGGGCAGAGGGAGAGGGAGACACAGAATCCAAAGCAGGATCCAGGCTCTGAGCCGTCAACACAGGTCCCAACGTGAGGCTCACACCCATGAACCGCGAGGTCATGACCTGAACCGAAGTGGGATGCTGAACCAACTGAGCCACCCGGGCGCCCCAAGGGATCTATATGTTTAAAAATCAGAACAGCAGAAGAGGGTGGTTGGCTAGAAGGGGGGGTTTGAAACAATTTCCAGTATATTCTAGGTGGCGGTTATGTGGGTGCGTTAAACATATTGAAGTGAATATGCCTCGATTACATACGTGTATGTGTGTGTCCGTGTGTATGCGCACACGTGTGTGAAGGCCCCCTGGGCCCTCCCCCGCCAGGACCCCTTCCCCGTGTCCACCTGCGCTCACGCCAGCTGAGCCAGGAGCACCTTCCTGCTGCTCCTTCAGTCGGGATCTCGGTCCTGCACCTGCTGTGGTACAGCTACCTGCCCAGCTGCTCGGCACCCCCAGTCCTCGGGGCGCTCCTGCGTGCGGGTCCTTTTCACCGATGTGCCCCCTTGAGCCCAGCCCCACTCCGGATGCCTCTGGGCATCTATAGACATTTGCTGGGGGATCTACAGACATTTGCTGAACAAATGAGGAAATGATCACTGAGTCCTTATTTATGATTGTAGCTACAGTTTAGACCCAGGTTTGTATTTACATCGATCTCCATTAAACCCATTTAGATCCATAAACTCAATTTCTAGTGCGTCTGTATCACTAACTCTCTCTGAACCTCCAGAGCTCCCGGGAAGGTGTAGGCACGGGTCCCCGCGGGCTGACAGACCAGCAGCCCCTGCCAGTGCCCGCCCCCTCCCCTCCCCGAGCTCGGCCGCTCCCAGAGACCCTCTGCCCCCTCCTTTTCTGCTCTGGCTTCCTCTCCATGTGCGCTCTGCTCCTGTTCGGAGAGACTGCAGACTGAAGTCTGCAAGGTCAGGCTCTGATCCGGACAGAGCTGGGCTGGATTTCTGGCGCTGCTATGTGACATCGAGCAAATCATTTCTTCTCTCCAGCCTTGGTTTACTCATCTGTGCAATGGGATAATATTAGTGCCTGCTTCCTAGGAATGTCAGGGGGACCTGGTAAAGTTTTGCATGCAAGGCACTTAGCTGGGTGCTTGAGGGGAACTGGCCAGCCAGGCAGCCCCGTGCGTCCCCCCGGGGTTGTGCGAGTGGGTCTCCCAGCCGAACCAAGACCGAGTGATTCCCGTCCCCCCACTACCCCCCCAAGTGGCCTTCTCGGTTCAAAGGGCATTTTCAGTTCAGACCAAACAGCCCCAGGCTGATTTGAAACTGAGACTCCTGGTGGAATCCCAAATACCAGGGAGGGACCACCCGGCAGACACAGATGCAGACGTCAGCCACAGAGGAGAGGGACGAGGGTGGAGAGGGTGGTCAAAGGGCAAAGGTTTCCAGTGAGAAGATGAATCAGTTCTGGAGAATCCAATGTACAGCATGGTGACCGTAGTTAATGACGCTGTGTTACATACCTGGAAGTTGCCAAGAGAGTGAGTCATAAACGTTCTCACCGCAGAAAAGAGATGGTAATTATGTGGCGTCATGGAGGTGTTAGCCACCTCTATGGTGGCAACCGTGTTACAGTATAGAAGTTCATCAGGTCAACACATTGTAGACCTCAGACTTGCACAATGTTATGTGTTAATTATATCTCAATAAAACTGAGGGGAAAAAAATCACAGTACAAAAAATTAGAAGGACATACTTTTTATTAAAAGTCAATTATTTACATTTTTAAAAAGCAATTTACATTTAAAAAAAAAAGCATATTAGGGATTACAGAAACACCCCCCCCCAACCCCCCGGCTGCCCAAAAAAGGAAGAAATGAAGACTTTGCAAAAGCAGGTGGCAAATGCTGAGTGTGAAAATCACTGTGGGTAGAAGCAGGCAGTCCGACCGGGACGTGGGGAAGCTCATCTCCCTTTCCCGGTGGGAACAGCAAACTGGAGGCCATCGTTTCTTTTCCAGGCCCTCACCCCATGCCCTGGCCCCAGGCACACCTGGTCGGCCACCTCAGACTGGGAGCGGGACAGAGGCAAGACGGTATAACAGGTCCACAAAGCCTGGGACCTGGACTAAGTCACTGAACATCTCTGAAGTGTTTATCTGTTTCTATCTCGGGCCCCTCTCAAGGGCCCGGCACAAAAGTGATGCCTGATGCGGACTTGGTATAGAACGAAGGACAGTCCCAGCTGGACTGTGTTCCGCTCTGACAGAGAGAGTGGGGAAACTGAGGCACGGAGTTGCTTAGGGTGACTCCGGTCATATGAGGCGCATAGAGAGGTGACGCTAGATGTGACCCCAGACGCTCCAGGCAGAGTCCCTGTGGGCACTTGTCCTCTCTCCTGTGGACCCTACAAAGCCTTCTCTACACGCACCAGAAATACGTGTTCAGAAGAAATTAGGAAAATACGGAGAAGGAAGAAAAGTCACCCAAAATCCCAGCACCCCACGCCAACTTGGGGTGAGGCAGCAGCGTCCCGTTCAGCGTCCTTCTGCACACGCGTCCACACATGCCCTTGTGGGTACAGTTTTACATAAATGGGGCCACCCTACTCCAGGCCCAGCGCGGTTCACACCACAAAAATTGTGCACATCTTCATGCATCAATTAAAGCACACCCCGCCATCGTTTCTCCTGGCGCGTAATGCTCTGTTGCGAGGCCAGATCCTGGTTTGGTGAGTCAGTCCCTGATTGGGGTAGAGGTCGGTTGGTGTCTTTTCAGATACAAACACTGGCAGCAGGTGACCCTGGCAGGCGACATCCTTCTCGGAAACACGCCGGTGACACCCTGCTCGCGAGGCAGCCCCCCTCATCTCCAGGTGGCTCCGGGATTGGGGAATCCTTCCTGGGGTGGAGCCCGTCCCCACGCTAATGCCAGTTCTGCCCTTGGGGTGACAGACTGTCCGCCCCTTGGTCTCAGCCTCCCCCCCCCACCCCAAAGCCAACCAGCTTTTCCCCACACACCCGCCCGTCTGAGGGAAGGCCGCCTTCCCTACTTGCCTCGGGGAGCCTCCCAAGCAAGTGGGAGGCTTGCAGGTTTAGAGTTCAAGAGCCCTGGCTTTAGAGCCGCACAGACCTGGGTTCAGATCCCAGCTCCACCATTTCCTGGCTGTGGGATCCGGGGAAGGCACTTGGCCTGAGTGTCACTTTCCTCATCTGTGAAACGAGCTTAACAACAGTACCGACCTCATAAGGCTGTTGCAAAGATTCCCCGGTGCTGTCCGTGTAAACCACTTAGTTCAGGACCTGTGCCTGGTGAGGACTAGATCAATGCTAGGTGGCGGGGAGTCCCGGTGCACGAGGATCCTGGAGACAAGCCTAGTGGGGCCGAGACACCCCAGTCCTGCCCCCCCTGGCCGTCAAAGGCGTGACAAGCTCATCTCTCCAGGAGGGGAGGACCCCAGCGGCTCAGGGAGGAGGGGGGGGGGGCTGCAGACACGGAGCGGGGATCAATACATTATTTAACAGCAAGAATGCAAATGAAGGAAAATTAATGAAGCCGCTCCCTCTGCCTCCGCCCCCCAGCCCCCACTCTTCCTTGACTTCGCGATTGCTGACAAATTCTCTGGAAAATATCAAAACAGCCTCCGGCTGGAATCTGCCACAGCGATGCACCATTATCTATTATTGATGTAAACCTTGACAAGTTCTCTTTTTAAGGAAGGCGAGCATGGGAGAGAGCTGCTAATCTGTGTTTAAAGGGACAGATTCTCGTGTCCCCCTCCCCCCGGGCTCCAGCCACAGGAGCACCTGCAAAGTGCAACCCCCCTCCATGCGCCCCAGTACCCTCGCCTCCCTCACCGTGCAGGGAGGAGAAGCGGGATGGAGACCTGGAGAGCTATAGGTAAGGAGAGGCCTTGGTGGTGCCAACCACCCCCCCCCCCCGTGGCATTTTCCAGGCCAGCAATTAATGGCACGGCCTGGGGACAGGAGGGCGGGGCGAGGAAGATGATAGAAACCAGAGAGCCTGACTCCCGCCTTAGGCAACACAGGAGAGGCATGCCTGAGGCAGAGGGCGTCTGCCCTGACCGAACACCTCGCAAGCTAGGACCCTAAGATCCACTCTGCAAAATGGAGTAACCTCAAAGCTGGTGGTTTTACATTTTTAATATTCGAAATACCTCGACCATCTAGAAGTCACTTGATGAACAACTTAAGTTATCTAGAATATTGAGGAGAGGAGAAAAAGGAAGCTCAAAAAAAAAATTTTTTTTTTCTAGAGGAGCCGTTTCAAGGCTACAAAACGCAAGCATTGAAGTTCATGCACTTGACCCACAGGAAGCAGAGCCGTCTGGGGCCATTTAACGCGGGGGCAAGTGCCCTCGTGGGGCTTCCGGTTTGGCAAAGAGTTAGACATAAGCCGCTTGACTTGCTTAAACTTAAAGTAGTCGTACAAAGTGCTTTGGGGAAATGGCGTCTCTGAGAAATCCAAGATCACACGCTCATTGCTGGGCTCATGGACGATCACAGTGGCCAGAGGTCGTGAATTTGAGAACATGGCATCCACAGGTCACGCACGTGAATGTCTTTCTGGGAGCGGCCAGGCCGTAGAAATGAAAGCCGCAGGAGGGGTGGGTCGTAGGGAGCAGTGGTGGCCGTGGCACAATGGACACCACGGGCCTGGTCTCAAAGGAAGCCGTCCCTGCGCTCAGGTCCCCTGGTGATGGAGGAATTGTGCGCCCTTTCCAAAAGAAGGCAGAAATCTAATTTTAAGATGAGATCTCCCGATTTTTGAATATCGACACCTAATTGTTATTTTCTAGAACAGTGTGTGGGCCAAACAAAGCCTGACCACAGGCGGAGCCCGGTCTGAGAACACGGTGTCCCGCCTCTCTCTTCGCTGATGAGGAAGATGAGGCCAGGAGAGGTCCGGTGGCTGCGTGACTGGCTGCCCTGCTTAGTGGCCTTTAAAGGCTTTGGTGTCTTTTCTTTTCTTCTCCTTTTTAATATTTATTTTTGGGAGAGCACAAGTGGGAGGAGAGGCAGAGAGAAGGGGGACAGAGGGTCTGAAGCGGGCTTTTCAGGACGGGCTGACGGCGGCCAGCCCCACACACGGGGCTCCCGCGAGATCATGACGTGAGCCGAAGTCAGACGCTCAGCCGACTGAGCCACCCAGGTGCCCCTGGTGTCTTTTCTAAATTGAGCGAGAGGAGCTGGGTCTGGGGTGCATGGTAATCATATCAATTTGTCCCACTTGTCCTAAGTCCCCACACACGCTCTATGGCGCGAGACCCCCAGGAAAGCCCCCCGGGGCGGCTGGTGCTCTCCTGCTTTTATCCGTGACGAGATACGGGCTCAGAGGAGTCAAGCAGCTTCGTGGGGTCCCACAACCACACGCGTGGCGGAGTGGACTGGGGGCCCTGGCGTGAAGACAGGGAGACCCATCCTGGGACCGGACCGTGAATTGCTTCACTGTAAAATGGAAACACTGCCGTGGTCCTTTCCCATTGCTGCTCTAACACCATCACCGCGGACTGGTGGCTTCAGCCACATTCGTCCTCCACAGTCGTGGAGGTCAGAAGTCCTAAAATGAAGGTGTCGTCAGGTCTGGCTCCTCCTGGAGGCTCCGGGAGAGTAGGTCCCTTGCCTTCTGCAGCTTCTGCAAACCTGGCTCCCGGCCCCTCCCTCCACCTTCAGAGCCATTTCCCCCGCGTCTGACCTCTGCTGAGGCTCTGACCTCTCTCCTCCTCTGACCCCCCTGCCTCCCTCTTATAAGGACCTTTGTGATCACATCAGGCCCGCCCAGGCCACCCGGGGTCATCTGTAAATTAACCTCACCTGCAGTGTCCCTCTGTCGTATTTCAATTTTTAAAAATGTGTTTATGTTTATTTATTTTTCAGAGAGAGAGACAGAGTGCAAGCAGGGGAGGGGCAGAGCGAGAGGGAGACACAGAATCCGAAGCAGGCTCCAGGCTCCGAGCTGTCAGCGCAGAGCCCGACGCAGGGCTTGAACTCAGGAATCATGAGATCATGACCTGAACCGAAGTTGGATGCTTAACCGACTGAACCACCCAGGTGCCCCTGTCCCTTGGCCGTATTAAGTAACATAATCCCAGGTTCCAGGGATTGGGACGTGGGCATCTTTGGGGAGCATTGTTCCATCCCCCACAACTGTCTGCCCTCGAAGGCCCTTTGTCCTCACTGAGTGAGGGAGGGGCGGGGCAAGAGAGCAACGCCGGAGGGTTCTGTAGACTTCAAGTCGAGGGCGGGCAGATCGAGGAGCCCAAGCACGCGGGAAGCAAATCCCTGCGGACCCTTAGGAGCAGCTCAGGGAAAGCTGGGCCGGGGGCTGGCACCTCCAGTCCTGCTGACCCCACACCCGAGGTTGGAATGCTGGTGTCAGGTCTCAGGACAGAACTTCTCATCAACTTTTTACCCCCTGCCAACCCTGAGGGGGTCACTTCCTGGGAGAGGGGCTGGGACCTGGGACCCACCCAGCATTCCCCCTCCTATACCTGTCCCAGGCTGAGGGCTTCATCAAAGTCTGGCTCTGGGGCCCCCGACAGGTCTGGGAGCCCCGGGAGGGGGGACAGGGGGCACCCAGCCTCCCCTCAGCCCCTGCATCAACCAGCAGGGTACCATTCACGGCTTCATTCAAGACATATGGATGAAGCCCCGCTCCGGGCCAGGCCCCACGCCAGGCGCCGGGACGAAGCTGTTCGGCTGGCAGATGGGGCCCACGCCCGGACAGAACCGTTGGTTTGGCAGGAGAGAGAAGTATTAAGCACATAATCATTTAATGGCAGATAGGAAAAAGTGCTTTGGGGATATGGAATATTTGAGAAATGAAAAGCCTCATATGGTGCATTTCCTGGAGAACTGAAGGTTCCTCCTTGAAGGAATAAAAGAAGGAGGGGGAGGAGGCAGGGGAGAAGAAGTGAAGTCTCTCTGAAATGCACCACTCCCTTCCCCCCCGAGTACCGTGGCAGTGCCGTGGCCCGACCTCTGACTCACACCTGCTCTGGGCCATCCGATGCCGACTCCCCTCTCTCATTTGGGATTCTGTACAGTTTTTTTCCCCTCCACCGGACCACTGGGACCGCTTCCATTGGGGGAAGGGGCCCGGCTCTTGGAGCAGCACCCGCCCCCCTGCCCTGCAGCGTCCATCCCGTGGCTGGTGCCCAGGAGGCCACCTGGTGCCCAGGCGGGGACCTCTGTGCGAGCCCCGCCAGGCTAGGGTACAACAAGCTCTTCCAGGAGCCCGGGCTCCTGGAAGGTCTCCAGGGCCACACCGCCGGGCACGTGAGACCCATGTCCCATACCCGATGGTGGACAAGGGCCCCGGCGAGTCCCACCCCATCTCCGAGCCCCAGGCCCTCCGCCTGGAAAGGGACAGAGCGGATCAGACGGTCTCTACGGCACCTTGCTACTCTGCCTCGTGGGGCCCTTCCTTGATTTCCGAAAGGGGACTTGCGGCCGTCACGCTGTCTTCCTGGACTGGACTGCTGGCCCTCTGGGCGCAGAGCGGATGCCCCACAAGAGTGCCCCGCAGGAACAGCCTGCGAGCTGCCGCAAGCGGCACAGGCCTCACTGACGTTCGCAAATGATGCTCGCGGTAGGGCTGGCACGGACCCTGTGGCTGCGGCCCAAGGCTGCAGGCACCCCACGGGGCTGTGCCATCCTGCCACTCCATGGGGAACCGCAGACACTGTGTCCTTGTCCGGGGCAGGGCCAGAGCTTAGGCCGGCTGGAGACCCCCAGGGATGCCTTCGCTGAGTTCCTAAGGGGTCCCCCTCCCCCTGGAGAGAGAGCTGAGTGCGGCGGCCTTTAAAGCGTGCAGTCGGGAACCTAACCGCTCTGGGTTCGAGCCCTACTCTCTGGCTTGCTAGCCAGTGACCTTGGGCAAGTGGCATAACTCATAGACTGCGCCTTCTCGTCTGCATGAAGGGGGCACCCAACACACAGGGCCACCGTGGGGCGAAATGAGGTCATAGCGTCCAGTCGAGGGCTTGGCATGTAGTAGGTGCTCAGTAAATAAATGTGCCTACTGGGGTGCCCTGGTGGCTCAGTAGGTTGAGCGTCCGACTTCAGCCCAGGTCACGATCTTGCGATTTGTTGAGTTCGAGCCCCACGTCAGGCTCTGTGCTGACAGCTCGGAGACTGGAGCCTGCTTCGGATTCTGTGTCTCCCTTTCTCTCTGCGCACCCCCCCTCAAAAATAAATAAACATTAAAAAATTTTTTTTAATAAAATAAAATAAATGTGCCTATTGTCATGGTCAACCTGACCAGTCTAGTGGCTTCAAGGCCAAGCTGCTACTAACTCTTTCGGCCTTGGGGAAGCCCATCCCCCTCAGAAGTGGGAGGGGGGGTGGTCTCAGCGGTCTCTTGAGTCCCTCTGAAGCTCCCATTCTGTGACCTGCACCCGCTGTGACTCCCCTGTCACTTCTCTTTCTAGCACTAGACTGTGGCCTTCTGTCCCCGCTGCCCAGCAAACATTCCACCCCTGCAGGGACAAGCAGGTGGAGGCAGGTAGCACTGTAGGCAGGAGGTGAGCTTGGCTTGGCCGGGACAGTAGAGGCGCTCATGCCACCACAGTGAGGGAAGGCCCAGGACAAAGGTCATCCTTCCCCCCAGGCCAGAGGTCATTCCCACCTTTCAGATAAGCCAGAAAAGCTCCCTGGATTTAAGAGCTTATGGAGAGTTTAATTAAAGAAACTCATTGTTACTTTTGAAAAAAGAGAAAAAAAAAAAACCTTATGCCTGCATTGATCCTCCCTTGAAAGATATTTGCTCCCACAGAGCGTCGGGCTGAGAGGGAGAAAGAGATTCACGGAAGGGCCACGGATGGACATGCTTGGGCGAGAGACCCGGCTGCCTAGGTCTGCAGTCTGGTGGCCAAGCCCTGCCATGTGGGAGGGGTTTGCCTCCTGATGCATTCAAAGAGGGCTGGAAGCCTCCCTGGCCAGTCCCCACGGCCCCGCTGGCCGGCCCTACCTTCTCCTCGCTGTCCTTCTATCTGTTCTGTCTCCCCGAGAGAAGCTGGGGTGGCCACAGTGACCTAGCAAACAGTCTGGGTCCTGGGGAAGCAGCTCGGGGCAGTGAGCTCTGTCTGCTGCTGGGAGTCTTCTGAGACCTCACAGATGGCCTAGCTGACCTTGGTGTGGTTGGAGTTCTGGGAGAGGCTGGGCTCCCGGACAACCCCGTTGCACCCCTGAGTTATTGGGGCATGGGGCAAGGCTGCCATCCCCAGCCCCCCGCCTGACTCCTCCATCACCTTCCACCACCACCACCCGGGCTGCCCTGGGGTCCCCAACCCTGGGGTTGGCCATTTGACCTCTCTGTGTCTCAGGAGGTGGAGTCATCTGTAAAATGGGGGCTTTCATGAGGCCACAGAGAGAGGCAGTGAGGCACTGAGGGGTACCAGGGTAGACTCTGCATGTAAAAGGCGGCAACCTTTGAGCACAGGGGGACATTGGAAGATGCGGGGTGTCTCTGGGGATCAGGGCGGAACCTAAGATCTGGAGACCAGGCCACAGGCCCCTGGCTCCTTCCTTCCCTGAGAAAAATGGCGGCTCACTAAGCCCAAATGGAGCCAGTGCCCTTTTTGGTCCTGCCTCTGATCATCTGAGAGAGCGAATTGAATCGGTCCTCCTTACGCCTGCCTCGTCCGTACACACAGGCCGAACCCTTGTCTGGGATCCCGCCCCTGAGGTGAGGGAAGTGAGGTTCCCAGAGGCTCTCCTCGGGCAGAAAGTCACTCCCAATGAGTCCCTGACAAGTGTCTCTGGCTGTGGTCTGGGAGTCTGGAAGCACTGGGGGATGCGGTCGGGTCTAGCCCAGTTCAGCACCTTGGACAAGACACCCTAGTTTCTGATTCCGCGTGATGCTGGCTGCCCCGCTGCCCTGCCTTCCTCCCGGTGAGGCCAGCACGGGGACGCCAAATGGCCCAAGTGGGACTCACATCCTCAGGCTCCTCGCCAAGAGCAGGCTATCCGCTGTCTACCCAAGGTAGGGACTGAAGCAGGCATTCACATATGAAGATGTTCTAAAATCCAGGTTTTATTTCTATTCCAGTTGTGGTGAGGCCAACAGATCAGGACACGACTGCTGTTGGAAAGGTCGTTTGGGAGACTCCCGGCCCCCAGGAGGAGGGGGGTGGGGGCGACGTATGGGGTGGTGGAGCTGTCCCCAGGTATCTGGTACCCGGCCCTGGGGTGATTAAGGCAGCCGGATCGTGGCCCAGAGTGTGAGAGCCCAGGAAAGGAGGCTGAGGGTTTGCGTGTGAAGGGCATCATCACAGGTACATCTTTTATGGTCACCAGGACTTGGCCAATCCTGGGAGGGACAGTCCTCTCCAGGGTCAGCAAAGCCCCCAAGATGACAAAGCATAGACAATACGGAATATTAAAAGGCATGATTAATACAGAAGGAAGTAAGTCCGGGCAGAGGAGCCACAGGGCCCAAGCACCTGGGCAGCAACTGACCCCCTAGAGGGTCCCACTTGCCCAGTGAGGAAAGGCCGAGGTCCCTGAGGAAGGATGCTAGTGTGGGGCCAGTCGGCCCCATGTCCGTCCCCAAGGCCCACTCCTTCTGTCTGACATGCTCCTGCTTATCTCTCCACATCTGGCCCTGGCCTCCATCTACCTTGCCAGAGCGGCCTGGTCTGGCTGTACCCAGGCCAGTGTGGGGCGGCCGCTGGCAAGGTCAGCTGCCTGACATGTTTCATGTAGCCCGGCCAGGGACAGCCTGGGCTCAGGAGTCAGACCCGGGTCTGAGACTAAGCTTCACGGCTGGGGCACCTGACATGCATTACCTAATTTTTTTTAGACCTCCGTTTCCCCACCTGCAAAATGGGACCAGTAACAGTGGCATCTTCTAGGGGTGCACGGTGGGCAAAATGAGACGGTACTCGCAAAGCTCTTAGCACACGGCACGGCACGGCACAGAGGCCACTCTCGGTGAGAGGAACTAATACTAAGATTATTTAAAAATTTTTTTTTTCAACGTTTATTTATTTTTGGGACAGAGAGAGACAGAGCATGAACGGGGGAAGGGCAGAGAGAGAGGGAGACACAGAATCGGAAACAGGCTCCAGGCTCTCAGCCATCAGCCCAGAGCCTGACGTGGGGCTCGAACTCCCGGACCGCGAGATCGTGACCTGGCTGAAGTCGGACGCTTAACCGACTGCGCCACCCAGGCGCCCCAAGACTAAGATTATTTTAAAGGCTCTTTAAGATCTTCCTGCTCACCCTGCCTCCACTCGGGACTGTCCATGGTTTGTCCATGCTCCCCACACTGTCATTTGCCTCCAGGCCCTCGCACATGCTGTTCCCTTTGGCCAGGATGCTCTTCCCTGCTCTGCTCTCCCTGCCTCTTTCCCTGGCTAACTCCCACTCTTGCTCGGATGTTCTCTCCATCAGGATGCCTTCTCTGACCCTGACCCCTCACCCGGGGAGGTGTCCCTCTCCCAGGTACCCAGCACACCCTGTCCCCACCTCCGACGGGGCACGGACCACCCCGGATTGCAACCTCCTGCTTCCCCCTTGAGCGGACCCAACTGAGCTCGTGCGACTGTGTTCGTTTCCCGCGGCTGCCGCAACAAGTTACTCCAAACTGGGTGCCTAAAAACAACAGAAAAAGTATGGTCTCGTAGCTCTCGTAGTTCGGAGAGATTCAGTGTCGGTCTCACTGGGTCAAAATCAAGGTGTCGGCCGTGCTCCCTCCTCCCCCTAGGGAAGAATCTGCTCCCTTCTTTAGTTCCCGGTGGCCGTCAGCTTTCCTGGGCTTGTGGCCATATCACTCCAGTCTCTGCCTCTGGCTTCACCCCCTTTCTCTGTGTGCCCCACATCGCCCTCTGCCTGTCTTATAAACACACGGGTAATGACCTCTAGCGTCCGCCCGCATAACCCAGGATGATCTCCTCAGCGTAAGACCTATACTCAGTCACATCTATGAAGACCCTTTTTCCAAGACGTCATTCGATCTTTTGCCGTATGAGGTGATATTCACAGGTCCTGGGGATTGGGAAGTGGATACACGAATCTCCCGCTTTTCAAAAGCTCACATTCCTCCACTTGTACAAAGAGCCCACAGCGGCACCCGGGTGGCCCAGCCGGTTAAGCTTCCGACTCTTGGTTTCAGCTCAGGTCATGATCTCGTGCTTCGTGAGTTCGAGCCCCGCATCGGGCTCTGTGCTGACAGCGCTGAGCCTGCTTGGGATTCTCTCTCTCCCTCTCTCTCTCTCTGCCCCTCCCCTCCTCGCACTCTCTCTCCTCTCTCTCAAAATAAATAAATAAACTTAAAAAACGTTTTAAAGGCCCATTTTAGTACCTGTTTTCACTAACTGAAAGAAATCCGAAAAGGATTTTTGCTTTTATGAGAAAAAAAGGCAAAAGGCAAAAATAGTGCTCCGCGTATGTTCTGCCGCGAGCCATTAGAGAGGCAGCTCACACCCAGCAGCCGGAGTGGTCCCGCCAAGCTCCTCCCGGGGAACCACGCTCGGCATCTCAGCACCCAGCCGCCATCACTTTGAACTGTGTCTGTGAGCGTCTGTGCTTCATCTCAATTTGTTTCACGCATCCATTAGCAAGATATACCTTGAGGTACCAGAAAAGCCAAGAGATTGTTTTTGTGAGGCGGCTGGGAATGCTCGGATTTTTTCCATAGAGGGGCGCCTGGGGGGCTCAGTCGGTGGAGCGGCCAACTTCGGCTCAGGTCACGATCTCGCGGTCCGTGAGTTTGAGCCCCGCGTCGGGCTCTGTGCTGACGGCTCGGAGCCTGGAGCCCGCTTCAGATTCTGCGTTTCCTCCTCTCTCTGCTCCTCCCCTGCTCACGCTCTGTCTCTCTCTCTCTCTCTCTCTCTCTCTCAAAAATAAATAAACATTTAAAAAGTTAAAAAAAATTTTTTTTCCATATAAACGTATGGTAATTGGTTCTGTGCCTGAAACCACTTGGGTTCACGAAAGGTTTCATGGGAGCACGCTGTTTTCAGACAGTGGAAGAAACCTGGGCGTCTGTGCATGGCCGTGGTTTCCACCAAACACAGGGCCCGTGTCCTGTTTGCTGCCGGATTCCCAGTGCCGATCGCAATGCTTACACACAGTGCTAGGTAAACACCTGTGGCTGGGCTGAGTCAAGGCCGCGCAGGGTGGGTGGCAAAGGCTTTCCACTCAGCCAGGCTGGATGGGGCAGGAATCGTAGCCTCATAAAGCTGGAAAAGAGCATTGGATTCAACCCCCTCATTTTCCTCTTGTTTTTGAAGCACAGAGAGAGGGAGCTGAAAAGCTCATTTGTGCCCAAAACACCGGAGAGCAGGTTTCTGATGCCGGGGCTCCACGTCAGGGGTACCAGCCTCACAATTTTGCCAGCCGGAGGCAGCCCAGACCCGGTCCAGCACCACTGCCCCAACCCCCACGGGTGCCACCGGGTCGTGGCAACAGGGAAGGGCTGAGCGCAGACTTCCACGGCCGCTCACACCGGCCTCCCCGCAGCCGCTGGCTTCCGAACCCCATTTTTGTGACTTCTCTTTGGAATATTGACCGTATTCCCTGCTGGCCTTCCTGTTTGTCAGTCAGGCTTTTGTTCAGACAAGTCCTCCCTGAGGCAGCCGGGGTCACCTTGACATCCCGCCGGCCCTGCCAGAGGGTCTCCTGGCCACAGAGAAAGGCAGGGAAGAAAGGCCGGACCCTGGGGAGACCCCAATCGATAGGGGTCTTTCTTCCGGCACGGCAGCAGCCCAGCAGCGGTGTTGGCTTCCGGGCAGAGGTGGGGAGGGGCTCCGGCACCTTCGTGCAGCCGGGGCTCTGCAGGCCGAGGGAAAAAAGAGCTGGGCCCTGCAGAGGCACGGGGCCATTGCAGAGAGCTCGGGCGGGGCTCACGACGCGGCAGAGGCTTCAGCACGGGCCAGCCGGGAGGGGCAGGGCAGTCCTGGGCCGGGGTCCGAAGGCTGGTCGTGCAGGCCTCCGAGGGTTATGCACCTGCTGCCCAGTGCCCTGGGGATAAAACCAGGCAGCTTGTGGTACCCAGTGGAGGCTATGAGCTCCGGAGTCAGGCAGGCCTGGGTTGAATCCTGGGGCGAGCTCCTCCACGCCCGGTCTCAGTCACCGCGTCTGTAAGATGGGGATGACGCCCGTGCTTCCTCATAGGCTGCAGGAGGGAGGAATCTCTCGCCGTGACGTCCACGGTCAGGCACTACCATGACAACGTGTCCAACTTTCCTGCTCCTCCAGGCAGGCTCCACGCTCTGGCCAGACTGAACTTCCCTCTGCTTCTGGAAGCTTCCATGCCCTCTCACTCTTCCAGGCTTATGCACGTGCTGTGGAATACTCTCCCGGCTCCTCTTACCCGGGTCTCAATGTCACCTGCTCCAGGAAGCTCTCCCGGGTTAGACGCCCTCGATTCCTGCCCCGCCGTGTGCCCCGTGGCGCCCACGCTTCCCGCGTCCGCGCACTTCTCACGCCGGGTGGGTGGGTTGCGGTCGGTTGTCTGTCTCTCCCACAGGGCTCCGGTGAGTGGGAGCATCTGTCTCGCACGCGCCTGTATCTCTAGCACCCTAACCCCTAATGAATGATGAACCCCGAATGAATGATGTTCTCACGTCACAAACGAATGAGCTTGGCAAACCGGGCAACTCCATCCCGAGTGTCAGGCCTGACTGTGACCGGGTCGGGGCTGACGGAAGTCCCAGCTGCCTGGCGTGCGGGGGTGATGGCCTGTTTGCTCAGTTTTCAGGGGAAGGTGAGCTACTTCCTGGAAAGAGGGCTGTTTCCCATGCCGCCCACGGAGAAGGTGAGAGCTCTGAGCCCCGCCGGCCGGGGTTCAGGCCCCGACTCCCCCACCTCCTCCCTCAAGGCCGACGGGGGGCTCCCCTGTCATAAATACTCCCTGCCCCTTCGGAATCAGCCGTGATGCTGTAGCACCCTACACAGCGTCCAGCTTGGAGCAGGCGATCGATTTTTCAAAAGCAACAAATGTTAATTTTTTAAAAGACACTCTAAATCAAAAACACGTTTTACATCGTCTCCTTCGACTTCTTCAGCCGACCCCCCATATGCAGCTCAATAATTCTTTCCCCCGTGACATTATCTTCAAAATAATGTCTTCAATTTATAATTTATTGGGAGTTTTTGTCCCCCCCCGAGACAGACATCTTCCAGTTTTGATCTAAAGAATACAATCAACAAAATTAATATTTAAATCCAGAAAGCTCCAATTCTGGTGACTGAGCTCAGGGATTTGAATCAACGGCAAGATTTTTAGACCTTCTAGGCTCTGCGTGAGGCACTTATTATATGAATCTGCTAGGCCAAAGAGGACAGGAAACCTGCCTCCCCCTCCCTCTCAATTCCCCTCTCCCCCCAGCGTGTCGCCTCCCTCCCAGCATTCCCACCCGCCTCCGGCTGGAATGCTCGGCAAGGAGAGGTGCTATTAGTAAGGACTCCGGAGTGACAGCCTTGAGCCAGGACAGTCATGGGCAAATGGGGAGCTCCGGTCCCCCTCCTGACGGCTGCCTTCACTGAAGAGTCCCAGCCTCCTCTCCCACAGAGCCCCACTGGCCTCAGAATCCCCTCCTGCCCCAGGGAGCCTGTCTACCTCGTCTTCCAGACTCGCTAGACAGGATGCCCCACGCGGTCAGCAGTTCTGTCTGTTTTCTTCAAAGCATATCCCCGGAACATGGCCTAGAATGGTGCCTGGCCCGTGGTCTGGGCTCCAGACGTGTACGTTGAATAAGCGAACAAAGCAGAACGGACGTGCAGGAGGAAGCCTTTTGCCAAGCCTGCCAAAAACAGTGGTGAGTATACCTCTCGGCACAAGATGTCCTTCCGTGGTGCACAGGCGCAAACTGGTCCGTCCAGACAGCGGAACACTGCTCTGAGCTACGGAGCCTGGAAAGTTGCGTGTCCGTGACTCCGCGAAAGAAGGCAATCCGAGGGCGCCGCACCCCGTCTGACTCCAGCCGTGGGACATTCTGGAAAGTCAGCGCTGTGCAGACAGTACAAAGACTCCCGGTTGCCAGGAGTCGGGGAGGCAGGAGGGACGAAACGGGGGCAATGAGACGAGGCCGTGTGATGTTGGAAGGGCGGATGCGTGTCGTCACGCATTTGTCCAGACCGTTGAGTGTGTCCGAAGCAACAGTGACCCCTGATGTAAAGTGTGGACTCTGGGCGATCATGACGTGTCACTGGAGGATCGGCAGGGGGGTAACAAGTGGTGCACCTGCCACTCTGGAGGGGGGCGTCCACGGCGGGGGAGGCGTGTGCGTGAGGGAGGCGGGGCATGCGGGAAATCTCTGTACTTTCTGCTCAGTTTGGCTGTGAACCCAAAACGGCCCTAAAAATAAATAAATAAATAAATAAATAAAGTCTGGGGTTTTTTTTTAAATTTTTTATTTATTTTTGAGAGCGAGAGACAGAGGGTGAGTCGGGGAGGGGCAGAGAGAGAAGAGAGGGAGACACAGAATCCGAAGCAGGCTCCAGGCTCCGAACTGTCCGCACAGAGCTGGATGCGGGGCTCGAACCCACGAACCGTGAGATCGTGACCTTAGCCGAAGCCGGACGCTTAACTGATGAGCCACCCAGGCGCCCCTGGATTTTGTTTAAAACCCAGTTCTAATTCCTATTTTGTAGCTAAAATTGGAATGACTGTAAGAATTCTCACTCCATCTGAATAAAATCACCCAAGTCCCCTGGCGTTTTGGGAGACGTGTACCCCAGCCCCCACCCCCCCGTCCCTCTTTTAAAGTGCATCTCCTCGTTCAAAATATGAGACATTTTGGCTTTGTTCCAGCTCCACGCAGTGGGCCCCCTCCCCCTTCACGGCACAGATATCCGGCTACGTGTGATATGTTCGTTTACTTGTTTTTCTAACAGCTTTGTTGAGGAATAATCCACATGCACATGTTTCAAGTGTTCAGTTTGATACTTTCTCTGCCCGTGAAACCATTGCTATCATGAAGCTACTGAAATACCTGTGTGGGCTGACTGGTGTTCTCCCAAAAATTCTTACGTGGGAGGGGTGCCTGGGTGCCTCAGTCGGTTAAGCTTCCGACTTCGGCTCAGGTCACGATCTCACGGTTCGTGAGTTCAAGCCCCGCGTCGGGCTGTGTGCTGACGGCTCAGAGCCTGGAGCCTGCTTCGGATTTCGTGTCTCCCTCTCTCTCTCTGCCCCTCCCCTGCTCGCACTGTCTCTCTCTTTCAAGAATAAACGTTAAAATAATTTTTTTTAAAGAATGGAAATTCTAGTTATAAAAAAAAAATTCATACGTGGGAGGCCTAACCCCCAGGACCTCAGAATGTGATTATATTGGTGACGGGGTCTTTACAGAAGTGATCAAGTTAAAATGAGATCACTAGGGTGGACCCTAATCCGACATGACTGGTGTCTTCATAAGCGGAGCTCGGGACACAGACACGTAGAGGGATGACCGTGTGAAAACACAGGGAGAGGAGGGCGTCCGCACGCCCAGGAGAAGGGCCTCAGGGGGAGCCACCTTCTGCCGGGCAAGCCACCCAGTCTGTGGTGCTTTATGACGATGGCCTAGCAAACAAATACAATCGTCCCTCCCAGCCCCCAGCCCCCAGATAACCACTGACCTGCTCTGTGTCACTGACTTCTCTCCCTCAGCATCATTATATTGTATCAGTTCATTCCCTTTTCTAGCTAAGTGCTGGTACAGTGACTTGATATGTTATAGTTTTGAAATTTGTGACAGCCAAAACCTGGGAAAAGTCCAGATGTCCATTAACAGATGAATGGATATTTCCTCGTGATTCATCTCTTCCTCCCTCTTGGACACTCCAGGAGAGCCGGGACCTTGTTCACGGCTACGTCCATGGCACCCAGGAACCCAGGCCTGGCGCATGGTAGGCCCTCAATAAACAGTGGCTGTGTTAATGATGGAGAGGCTCGTTGCCATGGAGAGGATGTGGCCTGAGCCCTGAGGCCAGGTGCGCTCCTGTCCCTGGAACACAGCTCCGTCGGCATGCCGGGTCAAGCCCTGTTCCGTCTCCTGGTCCTGGGCCAGACACAGAATCTGTCCCTCTGGGAAGCTATCCTGGAAGTTCCTGCCTGCGAGGACTTTTCCCCCTTCACTCATGCCCTACCCCTGTGGTCCAGCTGGGGAGGGCCGGACATTCACCGGGCACCTGTCGTCAGCATCATGCTGGAGGCTGGGCGGACAGGCGCCGAACTCACAGTCAGGTGCGAAAGCCCAAATTAAATGACACTGTGTATATCAGCCACTTAGATCCACTATCCTGTACCATAAAGGGCAGGAATCCCGGTGGGAGGAGTGGATAATGGTGGAGGAACTTAGTTTCCTTTGGGGGCTGTCTTAGGGGGGACCGCCAGGCCGAGGCAAGGGTTGAGGAGAGACTGGGCGCCGTGGGACAGAGTTGGGGGAGAGGTCCATGCGCGTGAGCAGGCCTAGAGGGGACAAGTCATGGCCCATCGCCATGACTGAAGGAGGGTCTGTGTGCCCAGGGAACCGTGAGCACAGAGAGGGGGCACCAGGGAGGGCCAGGGCAAAGACAGGGATTTTGTTCTAAGCCCCCTTGTCTCCTGGCTTCTGCCGCGTTTCTCGCCCGGAGCCGAGGCCGCGTCTCTCTCCAGCCACGATTCGCTTCTGCGTGTTGGGACCCTTAGGTCCCTCACACCCCTCGCACCCTCCAACACACCCAACACTACCAGGTCCGTGTTAGGCAGATAATTGGACATTTCTGGATCGATGGGTTGCTGATGTGGATTGATCACCTCATTCTCATGCGGGGGAAGGGGAGACTTTGCCAGGAAGGGCGCCGCGTCCTTTGGGGACGACAGTGGCTTCAGAAGAAGTTCCCGTAGAGAGAGTGGGACTCTCCTGCCGAGCAGGGCTGGGAGTAGGCCGGCAGAGGGTTTATTCACAGGCAAAGTGGGGTTTCTCGCCACACCCCTGTACTCCCCAGTGGAATAGGGGCTCTTAAGAATGCTCCCGCTGTGCCGGGGTCCAAATTCACCCTCCGTCTCCTACGCCTTGAGAACCGCTTAACGTGTGGGATTTATTCAAATCACATGGATTTATCTCTGCAGGCAAAGGATAGGGTTGGAAGAATAGACCAGAAAATGGGGGCAAGGAAGTGTCTATGTGATGCTCTTTTCCCTTTTTGTCACGGGAACAGCTCTTTCCTCGCTCACTTGTTAACGACACACTCCCTCCCGCCAGGCCCCGGAGCCCCGTCCCCGTCCCCGGTATCTCTGAGAAATACCACAGCTCTGGGCTAGGGGAGGGATCAATGATGTTACAAGGTGATCGTGGGGGAAACCGCAGAGGGAAAGGTACGGGTGCCGATCCAGAGGGAGAAGAGACTGCGTAGAAAATCTGGGAACCCCAGAACTAGATGCGGGGGTGGAGGATAGTCTTAGGATATTAAAAAAAAAAAAGAAACAAACAAAAACCAAAAGAGACATCTGCCCCCAGTAGGGAAGAGGCAAATTGAACTTTACCAGCTAGAAATATAAATAGGTTCAAGAAAGGTTTTTCATAAAATATTCAAAACTAGAAAGGACCTTAGGAATTATGTAGTCTCGTGGTTCGAAACATTTGTTTGGGTAATTTAGCATCAAACCTCTTTTATTTTTCAGAATAAAAAACACAAAGCCTTTTAGAGCTCTTTGGCAGGAGGGGAGGGGCTTTCGCCACCGGACCCCGCGCCCGCTGCTCCTGACCCCCCAAGACCTTTGGGGCACCTCCGAGGGGCAGCGGCTGAACAGGCCTGGTGGGAGCCCCACGCGATGCTGACCGCCCGGTGATGGCGGGCCGACGGGACTGGGAGGTCACAGCCACTTGTGCGCACAGCGCCCCAGGCCTCCCGAAAGTTTCCCTGAGACTCTGACCAGGGGCTCCATGGTCAGACTGCCTGAGATGGGGTGGGGGAACCCCAGCCTGGTTCCCGCAACTTGGACAGGCCGGCTTGTCCCTCGTGTTCCCCGTCGGCCCAGTGGGAGTAATTACAGGACCTACCGTGGCGGGGGGGGGGGGGGGAGGGGTTATGGTCTGAAGGAAGGGATCAGAGCACCTCGAGCAAAGAGCTGGACAGCCAGCATGTGCTCGGGGGAGATCGACCTCACTGTTGCTGTCACTTTCCCCCTCCTTTCCCTCGCCAGCTGCTCGGAGGGCAGCTGTGAGGATGACGGGAGAGAACATTTCAGAAGCACCCGCCGGTGTCCAGAGCAAAATATCACACGTATTATTATTGTTTGTTCTCACAGCTAACGTTATTACTAGAATTAAGCCTCCCTCGGGGGCGCCTCGGTGGCTCAGTTGGTTAAGCGTCCGACTTGTGGTTTCGGCTCAGGCCATGATCTCACGGCTGGTGGGTTCGAGCCCCACATCGGAGCCTCCGTGCTGACCGCGCAGAGCCTGCTTGACTTTCTCTCTCTCCCTCTCTCTGCCCTCCCCCGCTCGCTCTGTCTCTCTCAAAAATAAAATAAATAAGCTTTAAAAATTAAAAAGAAAGAAAGAACGAACCCTCCCTATTGACCCACAAAGAGGGTGAGGTGTTATTGACAAAGAGGGTGAGGTGTGATTGCCGTGTTACAGGTGTGGAAACTGAGGCACAGCGGCTTGAATGATTTTCCCAAAGTCTCAAAGGTAGTGACTGAAAAAGCCAAGCGGCCCTTAGATTTCCTCCCCAGGGCTCAGTCCGCCCCAGCAGGGTATGAGGTGGGGGGAAGGGAGGGCTCCGGAGGGTAAGAACCGGGATGGGCGGGCCCCTCTCCACTCCCGTCCCCGTGCACTTCCGCGGGACCAGCTGCGCCGTCCTTCCGTGGGACCGTGCTGCCCTCTGGTGGCGCTGCGCGCACATGACTCTGGCCAGCTGACCGGGGACCAGAGGGGCGCTCTCTCCTGCCCATCGCGTCCTAGAGCTGCGGACGTATGTCACCAGGGGCCTAAGGAGAAGGACCACGGGAAGTCCCCCGCCCCGGACTGAGGTCAGCCACCGCCAGAGCGGCCTGCAGGAGCTGACCAGGTGCTGGGAGAGGGTGTGACTGGAAATGGGGCTGGGTCACAGAGCAGCACGGAATCCTTGCTTAGGTGCTTCAGCTCAGGTGCGCAGGTGTGTGTGGATGTGTGTGCATGTGCACGTGTGTGTGCACGTCGGGGCGGGGGGACCGTGTCGTGGCAGCATGACTAGGTGGGAAGGAGAACAGACAGAATTCTAGCCCATCCCGTGTCCCTCGTCACCCGCAAACCCAAAGCAGCAGGTACGTGGAGTTTAAGGAAACGTTGGAACTCCTTCCAGGGAAGTATTCTGCGGCTGCATCATCACACGGGCTAAAAGCCAAGAGGCTGGGGCCCCTGGGGGGCCCAGTCGGCTAAGCATCCGACCCTTGATTTCAGCTCAGGTCATGACCTCACAGTTGGTGAGATCGAGTCTCGCGTCGGGCTCTGCTCTGACAGCTCAGGGCCTGCTTGGGACTCTCTTTCTCGGCCCCTCCCCTGTTTGCACTCTTTCTCTCTCTCGATAAATAAATAAACAAATAAACATTCAGAGGCGCCTGGGTGGCTCGGTCGGTTGAGCGTCCGACTTCGGCTCGGGGCGTGATCTCACGGTTCGTGTGTTCAAGCCGATTTCCTAGGACGGGATTGTGGGTCCTTTACCTGCCCCCCTCCTCCCCCCCCTTTTTTGCTTCTCTGTATGTTTACCTTTCTTTCTACAGTGAAAGTATTCTAGATTTTGTAATATGAAAGAAGCAATAAAAGCTATTCTAATTAAAGGGAAAAGGCTGTGAGTGCAGATTCTGCGTGGTGGGTTTTGCAGGAAGGCACGTTGGGTGGCAAAGCCAGAGTCTAAGAGTATTGCAGTCGCGTGGGGAAAAGGTGGGGACTTTGAGCCTTTTGTCCAGAGCTGCCTCCGCCTGCTTCATCCGTCTAGAAGGGCAGCGGCCGTTTTACTGACACAAACGTGGAAGCATGGCACGACTTCATGAGTCACCGCACCGTGTCACTCCTCCAGAACTTACTCAACCAAGTGACTTTCCCTCCCTCGGCTTTGTAACAAGTTAGAAGACTCACAGTGGCTTTGGTGACAGTGGCTTTGACGGCCACGGGCGGGAGTCAGGAGCTCTGGCTTCCGGTCCTGGCCTTTCCCCTGACCAGATGATGCTCTGTGAATCAGCCCTTAACGTGGGCTTCCCTCTGGCCTTTCTGTAAAGGCATTCCACTGCACTATAAATATTTTCTCCCTGTCTCTGAGAGCAGCCACTATGGTGACACTTATCTTTCCCTCGAGGACGCAGGTTTAAGAGCATATAAGAAGCTTGACCAAGGAGCGCCTGGGTGGCGCAGTCGGTTGAGCATCCGACTTCAGCTCAGGTCGTGATCTCGCAGTTGGTGAGTTCGAGCCCCGCGTCGGGCTCTGTGCTGACAGCTCGGAGCCTGGAGCCTGCTTCGGAGTCTGTGTCTCCCTCTCTCTCTGCCCCTCCTCTACTCACACTCTGTCTCTCTCTCTCTCTCAGAAATAAACACTAAATAATTAAAAAAAAAAAAAAACTTGACCAAGACCCCTCAACCCAGAAGTGACAGCATGGGAGTCACAGCCAGGACCGGGTCTGATGGTCGGGGTTGTCTTATTCCTCCTTTATGGGTGTGGTAGACTGTGAAAACTTTATCCCCGCTCTAGGAAACCAGAGATTTCATAATTTATTTTTCAGAGCAGCAAGACTGAAGATAGAAAGGAACTCAAAGCCTCTCAGGTAAAGATGAAAGGAAATGTCACATAAAACCAGGAATGGTTGATCTTTTTTAAGTCTAAAGCATTGTCTTTTTGTTTAAAAAAAAAAAAACAAAAAAACAGCAATCTAAGTGGTGAGTTGATGTATTTGCCTGTCAGGAGTTTGGTAAACAAGTAAGGAATGCCTTCTGACATCCTGGGTTATATATAATGTAGAGGTTAAGTTTATCCAGGATTTTTATTGCCTGTGCCCTTTTTTTTTTTAAGTTTATTTATTCATTTTGAGAGAGAGAGGGAGCGAGAGAGAAGAGAGACAGAGAGAGAATCCCAAGCACTGCCTGTCAGCCCAGAGCCCGATACAGGGCTTGAACTCATGAACCGGGAGATCATGACCTGAGCCAAAATCCACAGTTGGATGCTGGACCAACTGAGCCACCCAGACACCCCTGGCTATGCCCTTTCTTAAAGTGTGGATTAGTGAGGATAGAAGCTGATGGCCAGGATCAAGAGGATGAACCTGTCAGGGAAAGCATAAATTGATACAATGTTTCTAGAGGACAATATGGCAACATGTATCAACCTGTCACACATGCATATTTCCTGACCCAGAAATGTCACCCTCTGGCAAAGAAATATACGCAAGGATGCTCATAATACCGGGGTTCGTAATGATGAAAATTAGAAATAATGCGAACTCTAACAATATGGAATTGGTTCAATAAAATACGGCACATGCACCCAGGGAGATACAGCACGGCTTTTATAAACAAAGATGCGGAAACTAATAATAGTGGCTGCTGTTGGGGAGGGTGGAAAGCCTACTTTTCATGGTCTACAGTCTTCAGGATTTAAAAAAAAAAAAAGTTGTATTTTGAGATCACTGTAGATTCACATGCAGTTGTAAGAAAAAAATACCTAGAGATTCCCCAGGAGGCTTCACCCCGTGGTAACATCTTGCAAAATTATATAACGTTGCAACATCTCAACTAAGATGTTGACACTGACACAGTCACTAGGATACTGACATTGACACGGTCAAGATACGGGACCCATTGCCACAACCACGGACTGTGTGCTCTTTTGTTAATGTCGACTGTGGAGAGTTCTGTGTATATTCCGGAAATTAACCATTTCTCAGATATGTGGTTTGCAAATATTTTCTCAGTCTGTAGCTTGTCTTTCCAATCTCTCTTTTTTTAATGTTTATTTATTTTTGAGAGAGAGAGAGAGACAGAGTGTAAGCGGGGGAGGGGCAGAGAGAGGGAGACACAGAATTCGAAGCAGGCTGCAGGCTCTGAGCGGTCAGCACAGAGCCCAACACGGGGCTCGAGCTCATGAACCGTGAGATGGTGACCTGAGTCGACATCAGACACTTAACTGACTGAACCACCCAGGCGCCCCCTTTTCAATCTCTTAAAAGAGCTTTTAGATCCAAGTGTTTTTCTCCTAATTTCTCCTAAAAGTCTTAAACTTTTACATTTTACATTTAAGTCTGATCTACTGTAAGGTAATTTTTGTATAAGGTATGAGACTTAAGGTGATGTTCATATTTTTGCCTGTGGAAGATCAGTTGCTCTAGGACCTTTTGTCAAAGAGGCTATCTCTCGGGGCACCTGGGGGGCTCAGTAGGTTAAGCAGCCAACTTCGGCTCAGGTCACGATCTCGTGGTCCGTGAGTTTGAGCCCCGCGTCGGGCTCTGTGCTGACAGCTCGGAGCCTGGAGCCTGCTTCCGATTCTGTGTCTCCCTCTCTCTCTCTCCCTTCCCCTGCTCATGCTCTGTCTCTCTCCCTCTCTCTCCCCAAAATAAACATTAAACATAAAAAAAAAAGCCATCTTTCCTTCCCTGAATTCTTTCCGAGCTTTTGTCAAAAATCAGCTGGGCATACTTGTAGAGATCTATTTCTGGGTTCTCTATTCATATGTATTATGCATCAAAAATTAATTTTAAAGCTGCATTGATTATATAGATCTATACTTATTATTAGGGGGAAACATCCATAATACATGGAGTAGAAAAAAATCTATTTCGTGGGGCGCCTGGGTGGCTCAGTCGGTTAAGCGTCCGATCTCGCGGTCCGTGAGTTCGAGCCCCGCGTCGGGCTCTGTGCTGACTGCTCAGAGCCTGGAGCCTGTTTCGGATTCTGTGTCTCTCTCTCTCTCTGACCCTCCCCCATTCATGCTCTGTCTCTCTCTCTATCTCAAAAATAAATAAATGTTAAAAAAATTTAAAAAAAAATCTATTTCGTATAATCTAATTTTGTTAAAACTCTCTTTTCAAGAGTGCCTTTGTGCACGTGCGTGAGGTCTCCTCCCAGGAAAGACCCTGAAATGGTGTTTCCCAAACTGTGTTCCTGGGGATTCCTCTGACGGGCTTTAAGGGGGAGACTGAGTGAAAGCTGGATTCAGCATGTCTACACCGCTGGTGAGCTCTTCCCAGGGACTTTTGACTATAGAATCCCCATTTTCCCCTATGAAGCCTCTCTCAGAGCTAGTGTTCAAGGGGTTTTCCTTTGGGAAACTGGTCTGAAAGCCTTTCTGCCAAAATATTAATGGTGGTTATCATGGAAATGCGGGATGTGGGTTAGTTTTCCCTTTTTCTTTCTCCTTCCAACTTCTTTTTCTAAAAAAGATTTTATTTAAAAAAATGTTTCTGTTTATTTATTTTTAAGAGAGAGAGAGAGAGAACCAGCAGGGGAGGGGCAGAGAGAGAAGGAGAGAGAGAATCCCAAGCAGGCACGTGCTCCGTGCTTGTGGGGGCTCGATCCCACAAGGCTCAGACTCAGGAACCGTGAGGTCACGACCTGAGCTGAAATCAAGACCGGGACGCGTAACCAACTGAGCCACCCAGGCACCCCTTTAAAATGTTATTTTTAAGGAACCTCTACACTCAACGTGGGGCTTGAACTGAGGTCAAGAGTTGCACGTTCCACCGACTGAGCCAGCCAGGCGCCCCTCTCCTTCTAACATCTATTAGCTGGAAAAAAAATTTCTTTTTCTGACACAAACAGGTGTTCATCGTATAAATGAAAGAAGGTAATAAAGATGTTTGGGGGAGGGGAGACCAGGTGCCAAAGGGCTAGAATGGAGAGGCAGGTAGGAGCCGGCTTGCGGAAGCAGGAAAGAAAGCCAGGCTGGCAAGCATCCCTGGTCAGGACTGCCAGTTCACCTCCAGGAGGGAAGGAGAGGGAGATCGGGGCCAGAATTCCCACAGGCATCCACAGTGCTGCGTGGTGATGGTGGGCATTGACATGCTTCACACTCCCAGCATGCCCTTGGGAAGACCGTGCTGTGTAGACAAGGGAGGAGCAGGGGCCACTGGGACATCAGGTCCTGATGGCACCCATCACGGGAGGGGGGACAGCAAGAGTATGAAGGTAAGCGGGAGGCTGGGGGCTGTCACATCTCTGAGACTTTGTAGAATATTTTGATTGAGTCAGCTTAGAGAAGACACTCCGGCTAATTATATCCACAGCTAATTCTTTTTTCATTTTTTCATTTATTTTTTTATACCCTGCCTTGTTCTGCGGGGGAAAAATATCCGATTAAGAATGGCTCACAAGGGTTCATAAAATAAGACAAGATAGCAGAAAATTAAATGCAGATGGAAGAAGGGAGGAGAGCAGGGACAAGTGCCAAGAGGAAGCAGCAACAGGCTTATTCTTGGCTCACTCTTTGTTATCCCGCCGAACAAGATGGCCCTGTGGGATTCCTCACACGAGCTGGGGTAGCCAGGAACCACCATGCACCCGGACCCAATCCTGCACGACACGTATCTACGGAGTGAAGAGCCTTCAATATATACCCATTGAGTGAATCCGCATCTGACGCTGAAACGTGAAAACTGCCTCAGGTTTTCATTGGTGCCTCTCAGGTTGTGCAATCGGTGGGACAGAGCTGAGATTCCCCAGGATTGAGATTTGGAGATTGAGGCTTGGAGACCAGCGTCCTCTCGGGAGGAGCGTTTGAAGAGGGGTAAAGCCCATCCTCCGAAGATGATTTTCCTTCACACCCGTTAAGATGGCTATTATTAAAACAAAACAAAACAAAACAAAACAGAAAACAAACGGTGCTGGCGAGGATGTGGAGAAATTCGAGCTTTCGTGCACTGTTGGCGGGAAGGTAAACTGGTCCGGCCACTGTGCAAAACAGCCAAATGGCTCCTCAAAAAATTGAAAATAGAATTGCCATATGATTCAGCAATTCCACTCTGGGTATACAGGTCTTCCTTGACTTACGATGGGGTCACGTTCCAATAAACACATCATAAGCTGAAAATATCGTAAGTCAAAAACGCACTGACGACGCCTAACCTACCAGACATCGTAGCTTAGCCCAGCCTGCCTTAAACGTACTCCAGACACGTACATTGGCCGGCAGTTGGGCAAAACCCCCTAATGCAAAACCTCTTTTGTAATAAAATGTTCACCGTTTCATGTAATTGATTGAAAATCACAGGGGAAGTGAAAAGCAGAACAGTTGTATGGGCACAAAATAGTTGTCAGAGTTATCGGTGGTTTACTCTCGTGATCGTGTCAGGACTTGGGGGGGGGGGCCCAGCCCACCTCTGCCCAGCATTTCAACGAGAAAGGACTGTGCTGTGTAGCATTAGCCCAGGAAAAGTTCGACCTTCACAATTCAAAGCGTGGTTTCTACTGAATGTGTATTGCTTTCACACCACAGTGGAGTCAAAAAATAGTAAGTCGACCCCTTGTAAGTAGGGCGCCATCGTATACCCCAAAGAATCAAAAGCAGGGTCTTAGATATTTGTGTATCTATATTCATGCAGCACTATTCACAGTATCCAAAAAGTGGACGTAATCCAAGTGTCCATCGAAGAATGAATGGATAAGCAAAATGGGAGATACATGTACACATACACACACTAGAATATGATTCAACCTTAAAAAGGAGGGGAATTTCTGGCACCTGCTATAACATGGATGAACCTTGAGGACATGTGTTTTGGCGGAGGGGGGGGGGTGCAAGTGAGCAAGGGACAGAGAGAGACAGAGAGAAGCGGATCTCACCCGGGGCTCATGTTTTACCTGAAGCAGGGCTCAAGTTCACCTGATGTGGGACTCGAACTCACCAACTGCAAGATCCTGACCTGAGCCACAGTCGGATGCTTACCAACTGAGCCACCCAGGCGCCCCTTGGGGACGTTATGCCAAGTGAAATAAGCCAGACACAAAAGGACAAGCGCTGGGGCACCTGGGTGGCTGAGTCGGTGGCTCTTGAGGTCAGCCCAGGTCACGATCTCACGGTCCGTGAGATCGAGCCCCGTGTTGACCTCTGTGCTGACAATGCGAAGCCTGCCTAGGATTCTCTCTCTCCCTCCCTCCCCCACCCCTTGCAAATAAATACGTAATCTTAAAAAAAAAAAAAAAAAAAAAAGGACAAGCACTGCATGATTTTGCTTACATGAGGCACCTAGAATAGTCAAATTGATAGAGACAGAAAGTAGACAGCTGGGCGCCAGGAGCGAGGGGAGGAGGGAATGGGGAGTTAGTGTTTTCCTGGATACAAAGTTTCAGTTTTGCAAGATACCAAGAGTTCTGGAGAGGGATGGCTGTGATGGTTGCTCAACAGTGTGAACGCACTTTAATGTCACTGGAACTGTATGCTTAAAAGTGGTTACCATGGGGGGGCCCCTGGGTGGCTCAGGTGGTCAAGCTTCGGACTTCAGCTCAGGTCGTGATCTCATAGCTCGTGAGTTTGAGCCCCGCGTCCGGCTCTGTGCTGACAGCTCAGAGCCTGGAGCCTGCTTCCGATTCTGCGTCTCCCCCTCTCTCTGCCCCTCCCCTGCTCACGGTCTCTCTCTCTGCCTCTCTCTCTCCCTTAGAAATAAACATTAAAAAGATTTTTTTAAGTAGTACCATTTACAATGGTGAATGTTATGCCGTGTGTATTTTATCGCCACTTGAAACTTTAAAGAAAAGAATAACTTGACTTCCAGAAGGAAGCTTTGTGCTGGGAAATGTGGGCCCACCCACTGTCCGGGGATGGGGGTGGGGTGGGGAGAGGGCATTCAAGGCAGGGGCAGCTACACACAGAGTAAAGACACAGGGGCAGGAATCAACAGAGATGTGCAGGGAGACGGGGGAAAGGATATGAATGCAGAAAACGAAAGTTGGGTAATGGGAAATGACATTCAGGGGTCATTTGGGGGAATTAGTAAACAAGATATACTTCTTAACTCAGGATACAACCACAGGAACTCAAGAGAGCAAAAGGAATCAGACAGAGTTCTTGTGACTTGGCCCCAGCTGCTGTGAGTATTCATAGCAGAGGGAATAGAACTGGGGTGTATGAAGCCAGACAGAGGAACTGTTGCTCAATCTTATGGACAATAGGGAGCCATCATGGGTTCTGTGAGAGGGAGTCATGATTTGGAAAGATTGAAGGGATGCTTGCCTCCCGTTAGTAGCCATTTCAAACCGTTTCATAAAATACTATCTTCACTGGGTGATGAGCTGCCAAGAGGGGGATTTCTCAGAGGTCCCGTTTCAGGTGAGACCTGAAGGATGAGAAGGGCCATCTCGACGAGCATGGAGGTAGGGGAGGGCGGGGGAAGAGTGTCCTCAGCAAAGGGAACAGAATGTGCGAAGGTCCAGTGATGGCAGGAGAGGAAAGCCCGTGGCTTTGGACGCCCAGAAGGAGCTGTGTGTGCCTGGTGGCTTTAGTGAGGGAGAGCAGAGGTGTGTGTGTGTGTGTGTGTGTGTGTGTTATTTATCGTGAGAGAAAAAGAGAGAGCATGGAGAAGGGGCAGGGAGAGAGGGAGAGAGAATTTCCAAGCGGGCTCGACACTGTCCATGTGGAGCCTGACTTGGGACTCGATCTCACGAACTGTGAGATCATGACCTGAGCCGAAATCACCAGTCAGATGCTTAACCGACTGAGCCCCCCCAGGCGCCCCAAGGGGAGCAGAGGTTGAAGACGAGAACAGGTGGCTCTCCTTTGTGCCGAGGGTGATGGGGAGCGGCTGGAGACCGACGCCATCAGGTTAGCACTGAGGAGACCTCTGTGGCCACAACATGGAGAAGAAGTTGCTAGAACAGGCGGTGTGCATGGGTGTGGGGGGGGGGCTCACTCGGGCGGTATCGGAGTCACGCAGACCTGAGACGATGGAGGCCTGGACGAGGAACCGGGGAGCAGCGGTGGGGTCAGGGGGGAGGGGAAGGTCCTCGGGCGTTTGTAATTGACCGAATGGGCAAGATGGGCGCCCGGGCTTCTGGATTGGTTCCTGGAAGGGCTTAGGGTTTAGGGTTTGAAGCAGCTTCAGGGTCTGAGGTCCTGGGTCCAAGTTCGGACATTCTCAGCTGAGCTGCCTCCAAGACAGCCAAGGGGAGACGTCCACCAGCCGCGGGGGACGGAGCCGAGGGGACACTGAGCGGAAGACTCGGGGAGGCACAGAGGTGGGGGTGGGACCACGGCAGCTACGGGAGACCAGTTTCCCGAAGAGGCTCACAACACCGTCTTCAGCCACAGTCCCACCAAGACGTGCGGTCCGTGCTCCACCCCCTTGACTCTTGCCAGATCATGTGACTGCACTGACCCACACAGGACACAGGGATGGGGGGTTGACCCACACAGGACACAGGGGCAGGAGATTTGGCCGGGGGACACAGGGGCAGGAGGGATATTCAGTCAGTACCAGGAGCTGCCCTTGACTGCCCTGGGAACTCCTGCTTGCAGACGCTCAGAGGTCAGCTGCCATGTGCAAAGTGCACCTTCCGGAAGACCTTATGCCGTGAGAAACCCAAGCCAGGTGGAGAAGCCCCAGAGAATGAGATGCCACCCGGGCACAGAGAACAGGGCCCAGGAGCACTGAGGCCCCAACAGGTGCCCGAGGAAGCCAACTTCCAAGCGAATCTTCCAGGCCTCCCCGGGCTGGCGCTGCTCAGAGAAGACACGGGCTGCCCGGCGGACTCTTCCTGGCCCCCAACAGCTGCACAGATCAAACCACTAAGCCAGAAGGCAGTTTGTGGTTCAGTAACGCGGATGACGAGCATAGACGGTGGCAGGTGGGGCACATTTTGGGAAACAGGAGGAGGAGTGGAGGGCCCACACTCAGCTCTGAGAATAACCCCAGAGCCAGTGGAGGGGCGTCCTGAGGTATGAGTAGTCAACGATATTGCCTCTTTTTCCTTTCTTTTTAAAGTTTACTTATTTTGAAAGAGAGGGGGAGAGAGAGAGAGAGAGAGGGAGAGAGAGGGAGAGAGACAGAGGGAGAGAGAGAGGGGGAGGGGGGGGGAGAGAGATGCGGCACCGGGGTGGCTCAGTCAGTTAGGCGCCCGACTCTTGATTTCGGCTCAGGTCATGATCTCACGGTTCGTGAGTTCGAGGCCTGCGTCAGGCTCTGTGCTGACAGTGCGGAGCCTGCTTGAGATTCTGTCTCTCCCTCTCTCTCTGCTCCTCCCTGCCTTCCCCCCCATCCCCGCAACTCTCTCTCGAAATAAATAAATTTTTTAAGAAGTTGAAAAAAAAGAGAGAGAGAGAGAGAGGAGTGCAAGTGGGGGAGGGGCAGAGAGAGAGAGAGAGGGAGAGAGAGAGAATCCCAAGTAGGCTCCACACCACCAGCACAGAGCCCGATGTGGGGCTCGAACCCACGAGCCGTGAGATCATGACCTGAGCCGAAACCAAGAGTGGGACGCTTAACTGAGCCCCTCAGGTGCCCCAATATTGCCTCTTCGTCCTTACTCCACTCTTTCCCTCCAGATGGAGGGAGCCCAACTAGCATTGGCCTCTCTGCCCATGCACCCCCGGGAAGGAGGAGACGCTTGACCTGGCTGGTGAATTTGGAAGGAGGAAGGGGGTGTGTGTGACTGAGCCCTTTCCTCCCTCCTCCCGCGGAACCGACAACTGTCTGGAACCATAGTCTGCGTTGTTACCCCACACTAAGCTTTACAGAGGTGGCCCTGAGGCCACCTGCACCTCCCCTCCCCTCCCTGCCACTCTGTCCTGTGAACTCTGGCTACTTTGGACTCCCCGGACTCACGGCTCTGTCACCTTAACCCAGGGAGCCCACCCGCTCTGCCTGGGTACCGCTTCCCTGAACCACAGCCTGGAAACTGCCTTTAGGCATTACCCTGGGGGCAATTGTAAGGCTTTTCTCATTTGTATCCATTCCTCAAGCATCACTGTCCTTCCTGCCTTCATTATTTAACCTTGATCACCTTGTGAAGTAGGTGCTCACATCCCTGTTCGATTGTCCCCATTTTGCAGATGCAACATCAATATAAGGCAGGTGCTAGCTAGAATTACCCCCATTTCACAGATGAGTAAACTGAGACCTAGAGAGGCTAAGTGACTTGTACAAGGTTGCTTAGCGGGTAGCAGGGCCAGAACTCGGACCGGCTTCTTTCTTTCTTCAAGGATCTTCAACACTGCACCCTATTACCTCCCTGAATACCTCCCGTAACCGAATATAATTATTCCAGATCTTTCTTCACTGCCCAGGTTGCTGTGGTTCTGGGTCCTTATCTAAAATGATAGGAAATAGGGGCGCCTGGGTGGCTTGGTCGGTTAAGCGTCCGACTTCGGCTCAGGTCACGATCTCGCGGTCCATGGGTTCGAGCCCCGCGTCGGGCTCTGTGCTGACAGCTCAGAGCCTGGAGCCTGTTTCAGATTCTGTGTCTCCCTGTCTCTCTGCCCCTCCCCTGTTCATTCTCTGTCTCTCTCTGTCTCAAAAATAAATAAATGTTAAAAAAAATTAAAAAAAAATAAAATAAAATGATAGGAAATAAAAGCCTGCCCCACAGAAATACGGGCATGAAAGCACACAAGATATGCCGACCTTGATATTTACTACAGTTCATCATTTTTCCCCACCACCCACTTTAAAAAAATGGAAGGAAACAACAGAAGCTCTCGTCAAGAAGGGAATGATTAAATACATGTACATTTTAAATACAAATACATTTACAATGTATTTATTGTATTTATTTGTACTTATTGTATTTATTGATTAAATACGAATACATTTACAATGATTTAATACACGTACATTTTGATACATCGACACAATGTAACGCTGTACAACTGTTAAAAAGTATCAGATTCTTATGTACTGGCATGAAAGATGTTCTATCTGTCTACTTACCTATCTATATATAACTTAACGAAAAATGCAAGTTGTAGATTACATCGGCCAGGGTAGGTTCCGTGCCAGGGCAGATTCAGTTCAGCGTTATTTCTGGCTCACATCGCAATCCTTTAACCCTGCACAAGTCCATGGGATGGGCCAATGCTCAGCCCCAGGCAACCATTCAGGGACCCAGACTATTCTCATTGTCAACATATCACAGCAGAACGAGAAGAAAGAGCAGGGGATCAGAGGTGGGAGATTTTTATGGGCCGAGCATGGCAGTGACAATCGTTATTTCAACCACATCCCCTTGTCTGGAGCTTGAACAGGCTAATTGCAGGGTGGAGGCTGGGAGACGTCATGTAGCTGTGTGCCCAGCCAAGGGGCTCGGTGACCATGCAGCCGGCCTCTGCCTTGCGAACTGATATGTACCACTTAAACCCATTCATACAAAACCCCACAAATGGGTGCCTGGATATATTTTTAAATTTTTTTTTCAACGTTTTTATTTATTTTTGGGACAGAGAGAGACAGAGCATGAACGGGGGAGGGGCAGAGAGAGAGGGAGACACAGAATCGGAAACAGGCTCCAGGCTCCGAGCCATCAGCCCAGAGCCTGACGCGGGGCTCGAACTCACGGACCGCGAGATCGTGACCTGGCTGAAGTCGGATGCTTAACCGACTGCGCCACCCAGGCGCCCCCTGGATATATTTTTAAAAGGGAAAAATCTGGGGGGCCCTGGGTGGCTCAGTCCATTAGAGCGTCTGGCTCTTGATTTCAGCTCAGGTTATGATCTCACGGTTGTGAGATCCAGCCCTTGTAGGGCTCCGTGCTGACAGCGTGAATGAAGCCTGCTTGGGCTCCCTCTCCCTCTCTCCCTCTCCCTCTCCCTCTCTGCCTTTGGATTCTGTGTCTCCTTCTCTCTCTACCCCTCCCCTGCTCCCACTCGCTCTCTCTCTCTCAAAAATAAATTTAAAGAAACCACACTGGTACAGATAAGTGTATAGTCAAATTCAGATAATAAATAAACATATATTTAATAATAAATAAATTTTAGGAGCGCCTGGGTGGCTCAGTCGGTTAGGCGTCCGACTTCAGCTCAGGTCACGATCTCACGGACCGTGAGTTCGAGCCCCGCGTCGGGCTCTGGGCTGACGGCTCAGAGCCTGGAGCCTGTTTCCGATTCTGTGTCTCCCTCTCTCTCTGCCCCTCCCCCGTTCATGCTCTGTCTCTCTCTGTCTCAAAAATAAATAAACGTTAAAAAAATAAAAAAATAATAAATAAATTTTAATAAATAAAATAAACATTCTTTTTTAAAGGGAAAAGTCTGGAAGGATATACACTTTTACCTCCCATGAGTGAAAGGGAGACTCTCGCTTTTATTTTCTTTGTCTCTGTTATTTTTCCTAGTAATGACACATGTTTTCTGTGATTAACACTTAAAGACTTGTAAAATGAGAGTACGTTGCTTTTTTTTTTTAAAGGGCTTTTAGCAAACGGAGCTTAGAATTCTAAATGGTCACTAGGGGGCAGAAGAGATACGTGTGTGCGGGTTCGCCTGTGCTGTTTGCTAATTAAGTGTTTACTACATTTCTTGCACAATTTCCTGGCTCAACAGGCCAGCTGTAACACTTACCAAATTGTTGGAAATTACCTGCCTCACACTGGCAGGCTTCATAACGTGTGGCCAAATACTCCCTGATCTAGACCCCCTACTCTCCCAGGATCACCGTGAGGACTGAGGCAGCTACTAAGCACACACCAGCCATGGGAAACCTTTATTATCATTACTGCCACTATCATGCACGACACTGCCTGTTTGTGCGGTAAAGACGTAGTGACTCCATATTCTTTATCCTCGGGGAGCGGATGATGCATCTGGGGAGTTCGGAGCAGGCACCTACGGACGGATTGCCAACAATCGCACCTGAGCCCCGGAGCCACCAGCCTCACTCTGCCTTAGTCTCACTGAACTCCTGTCGTCCCGACAGCTGAATGTCATCTGCAACTGCCAAGAAGAGAATGTGACCCTTTTGGAAAGGGCCACACCTCCGATAGGCTCTCTGGGCAGCCCGGGCCACCTGCCCGGCTGTCCCTCCAACTGTGGAGGTGGAGAGCTACACAGTGGTCATCTGGCTTGTCCTTCCTTTTTACTGGGCTTCCTATTTTAGGTCTTTGACATCACAGTTTGCATCTTTTTATATTCTGTATCTATTAATAAATTATTGTAGTTAACATTTTTGTCCTTTAAATACAAGAATTAAATGTTGAACACACCACATTACAGTATTAGAGAATGTTCTGAATTTGACTATACACTTATCTTTACCAGTGTGGTTTATTTTTATTTTTAAATTTATTTTTGAGAGAGAGAGAGCAAGTGGGAGCAGGGGAGGAGCAGAGAGAGGGGGAGACACAATCCGAAGCAGTCTCCAGGCTCTAGCTGTCAGCACAGAGCCCGACACGGGGCTGGAACCCATGAACCGTGAGATCACCGCCTGAGCCAAAGTCAGATGCTCAACTGGCTAAGCCTCCGGGGGGACCCCTGTCTTGTGTTTTGACGTCTTAAAAATCTGCCAGCCTGGGAGAGACTGCCCTCCCCCAGGCTAGCGAATTCTCGAAGATGGGAAAGGAAGCAAACCTTGCAACACCTCTCACACACCAAGCTGGTATGTCCCCTGCCCTAAATCATCCCAGGGCCCGGCGACTGGAGACCACCCCTATTTCCCGGAGCCCGTTGGGATTATTCCCTCTAGGCAACCCTAAACTGTTCACTCTGCCCTGCCTTGCCTTTCCTGAAGAAACCCCAATACAGGCTCTGGCCTAAGCTTTTCCCTTACTGCTGCTTCTGCCCTCTGTGTCCCCTCCCCCCCCCCCCCCCCCCCCCGTGCTCCTCAAGCCACCCCGCCTGGTATGGTGTGCTCCTCCCCTTGGGAAATGCAAGTAGTATGTTCTTCCAGTGGCATTGGCCTCCCCTTGTCGCCACCGAGTCACCCATGTAAATTGAAATCCATGGGTACAAACAAGTCCTCCCCACCTGCGTGGACTCGGTGTCCTGAAGGGGACAGGCATTAAACAGATCCAAGAAACGAGCGAACTAGAGGGAGGCACGTGCTATGACATGGAATCCCACGAGGCTCTCTGCCATCTGAGATGGCAAGACGGACGTCCTGGCTTTGCCTCACCAGCGTGTCTCCCCTCCCCCCGTATTGCCTTGGGCACATGCCCTTCCCCTGTCCCACATGCCGGTTCTACGGCGTCCACTCGGAGCTTTCTCGCACTTGGTGCGGACCTGGCCGATTTGCATATTCTGCCCCCGCCCCTGCGGTCATTGGTTCAGGATAGTCATGTGACCCAGACTAGGCTAATGAGTCGGCTGGTGCCCAACTCCACCACTAGGCGGAGAGAGACCACCCAGGAAGAGACCCAACCCAGAGGGGCGATGCCATGGTTTCAGAGCCTAGAAGTGGCTGTGTCGGTCCTGGCTGTATCCCTGCTTTGCTATTTGCGACGTCCAACAAACTCCCTTTTGCTCTAACCAAGCTGAGCCGGGCTTCTGACCACGAAATCAAGCACCCCGACCAGGGCCAGGGAGCTGGCCCTATTGGGGGCGGCAGGAAGGGGCCCCCGGAGAAGTGACAGATCGGGAAGTGAAACACGACCAGGAAGGAGCCAGGTGGAGCAGAGGAGAGAGAACACGGCAGGCAGAAAGCCCAGCGTGAGAGAAGGCCCCGAGGTGGGAAGAAGAGAGCTTTAGGAATTCGTTTGCCTCATTAACCTGTGTGTGTTCTGTGACAGCTACAAACACGTTTGGTGAATAACCTTTGTTAAGTAAGGCCCATTCAGAAAGTACTCTATTGTTTGAAAATCCCTCCACACTTGATATGTCATGATTTATTACATATACTTGGTTTTACTCTCATGAACCCCTGACTGGGCTTACTATTTGAGTCTAATTTTCTACTTTGCACCAAGGATTTGGGGCCTAAAATACTGGCCCTCCTTAGCTCAGAAGCCTAGAAGGACTGGGGCAGGTTTGGGAGTGTTGGGGAGGTGGGTCTGGGGCCAGGGGCCAGGGGCCAGTTTTTCCTAGTGATGTGGCTTCCAAGAGAGCTGAGAAGTGCCACCCTGGCTCCGAGCAGCTATTCATTAGCTCTAAAAGAGACGTGAATGTGTCAATCTTTGGCTTTGCCTTTGACTCCCAGAGAGCTGGAATTGACGACTCTGAAAATGTGGCTGCTACCAGTTCCAGGATCAGGAAACCCACCCCGGTTCCAGGTGGATGGAAACAGGAAATCTCTTGCAACATCAGCCTCCCCTTCTCCCTGCACCTCTCCCAAATCCTGTCCTCATCACCAGATTATTTAATTTACCTATGTCAAGAGACACAGGAGGGAAAACTAGTTGCGTTGGTTTTGTGTTGCTTTTCTGTATTCTACCTCGGGCCAAGAACAATGAGCAGGGAGAAGGACATTTTTCTACATGTGACTATCCCTTGTGTTACCAAAGTATGTTACTAACATTTATACTTGCATTATATGATTTAACTTTGCCTCTCCAAGCGTGAACTCTTTGGAGGCAAGAACTGACCATGTGCATTTTTGTGGGACACACAGCACCCATCACAGTGCCTGGCTCTAGCAGGGTCCTTGATTCTTAAATTAATGACTTTTACTTAAGCAATCACCATGCTAGAAAAGGTTCACACCTGAGCTCCAAACTAGAAGCATAAATAGTCCCCAGATGGGGATCCAATGAGTAGGGCAGGCAGGGGTCTCTTGTCCTATGGGTTGGGCCCAAGCCTTGGCATAGATGGAGGTTCTGAGACTCTGGAGACACTGAGCTCTGGGTGGGGTCAGACTGGCCAGGTGGCTCTTGCCTTCAGGGGGTGCTGAGTATCAGATGGGGAGAGCAGGGGAGGGCAGGGCAGTCCAGAGCCTGGAGTCCTTATGATGGCAGGGAGCACAGGGTCTGGAGTGGGTCAAGCCGAGACCCGGCCAGCTGACTTAGCTAGCAGGGGCTGCCGACACCCAGCTGACCGGAGGGGAGACTGGCCCCATGACTTTTTGCAGATTGTGGGCTAGCATGGGGCTCTGAATCCTGGGTGGAGTCAGTCACTGGTTCCCTCATGGAGGCTAGAGTTTGGAAAGGAGCAGTGTGTCCTGTATCAGGGGGACATGCTGGGCTCTGGGCCCAAGGGAGGACCCTGAACTCTGCGTGGGGGAGATCACTCCCGGGTCCCGGCTTGGAGACTCCAGGCCAGCAGGAGGTGCTGTGTCTCGGGTAGCAGGGTCAGGACGGGCTCCCAGCCCCGGTAGAGGGTGCTGAGGGCCGCTTGGGGGGTCATTCCCAGCCTCTGGCGAGGAAATTCTGGCCCTAAGAGGACTCCGAGTCCTGCATGATGCGGGTGAGTGCGTCAGCCCCAAGCCCTGGCTTGGACGCTCCGGGTCGGCGTGTGCCTCCGGTGAGAAGGTCAGGCCGGGTGGGCAGGGGCCGCTGAGTCCTGGCTGGGGTCAATGTGATGGCTGTGGAGCCCCGGTGGGGGTGCAGGCTCTGCGGCGGTGGGTGGCGGTGCGGGCTCTGCGCGGGCAGGGGTGCTGGTGCGGGTCGGCGCCTCGCCCTGGCGTGGAGACTCCGGGCCGGCAGGGGGCGCCGCCTCCCAGACGGGAGGCTCGGGCCGGCTCCGGACCGGCAGGGGGCGCTGGGCTCGCGGCGGCGTGGCGGGCGCCCGGCAGGTGGCGCTCTGGCCGCGGCCGAGGCGGGCGGCGGGCGGCGGCGGCGGCGGCGGCAGCGCGGCGCTGCGGCCGGCTCTCGGGCCCGGGAAGCGGCAGCGGCGGCGGCGGCGGCGGCGGCGGCGGCGGCGGCGGCGGCGGCGGCGGCGGCGGCGGCGGCGGCGAGAGCGGAGGAGGCGGAGCGGCGGCGGCCGGCGGCGGGAGCGGCGGCGGCGGGGGCCCCGGGCGGGCGGGAGCGCCGCTGGCCGAGCGCACAGGCCGCGGCCCGCGGAGCCCGCCATGCCGGCGCGGGTGTGAGGCGCGGCGAGCCAGGGCCGAGGCGAGCGGCGGCCGCGCCGGCCTGTGGCCCCGCAGCGGCCCGGCCCGGGCCCCATGAGCGGCGGCCTCGGCCTCCGGCGCAGCCCGGAAATGTCCGGCAAGCTCGAGAAAGCAGGTGAGCGCGGCGCCGGGCGGGAGGGGCGGGCCTGCGGGGGCGCGGGCGCCGGGGCGAGCCGCCGCCCAGGCCTGGGGCCCCGCCGCCCCGCCGCCCCGCGGGGGCCGTCTCGGCGCGCCGGCCTGCTGGCGCTCCCGGGGCGGCGGGGCCGGCGGGATTCGGGCCCCCGGGGCGCGCGGGCAGCGGGACGGGAGCCCGGGCGCGCGGCCGTTCTTGCACGGCGGGCGGAGCCGAGCCCCGAAAGGTGTCACTTCTGCCGAGCCCCGGGTGTACGTTGAACCCGAAGCAGCCGCTTCGCTGGCTTCGGAGGAAGCAGGCAGGATGTGTCTGGGCGCCTTCGGGGCTCGCTCGCCTTCCCCGCTGGCGCCGCGCTGAGCTCCGGCAGCGGGGCCCGGAGGGAGCCTGCGGGTTTGGGGGCGATGATAACCTCATCTCTTTGTGTGTTTCCTAGAAACCTCGGAGAGCTGCCTTCCCATCATCGGGCTTCTGCCCGTGCTGGGGGTCAGGGTCCCCAAAGACTCCGTTAGGGCCGTGCCTCCGGGGTGCGGGTGGGGGGCCCGGGGCGGCTCTGGCCAGCGACCCCCTGCGGGGCCAATCCCTGGGTCCCAGGTGAGGTGGGCGGGCAGGCCAGGGCTCCTGTGCGGGGGACACCGTTGCTTGTCATCGCCTGGGCGCCAGCCTAGCTTGGCGGCCGAGTCGTGCAAGGCAGGCTTTTAGGGGCTGCCGAGGGGCAAGTTGCATTGATTTGGGAAGTGGCGCCTTCTGCCCAGGCGGAACCCATATACTCTTCTGCGCTGGGCCTCAGGAGGGGACTCGGAAGGGGTGGGGGGTGGGTGGGTGGGGACTTGCAGGCTGTGGTTTAAGCACAGGAAGGAAATTTCTGTCGCCTTTATTGAGGGTTTTCTATACATCCGGCTCTGTGCTGAGCACCTTACAAGTGTTGCTTAGTAAATCCTTGCAGGTTCTCGGTGGGAGAGGATTTGATGGTGGTTTTACAGGCTCAGGGCCTCTCAGTGAGTTCCTACGGGCTGGCCACCCAGCGAGAGGGCAGCTGGCCATCCACTGCGGGCCTGGCTGCCTTCCTCAGGGGCAGGGCCCTCGGTTTCAGGGGCTGTTTCTTGGGTATTTCTCTCAGCTTCTCATCAGGGCCGTGCCCAGTGACCGCAAGCTGCTTCTCGGCACACGTACCATTCCAGAAATACCTGGGGTTAATTTGTGCAGCGTTTCTCAGGAGCCCCATGAATAGTGTCTCCGAAGGGTGCTGTTGGGCAGGTCAGATTGTTTGCTTTAAATAAATAAATAAACGGCAGGGTTTTCTCTGCTTAGGATGCGTTCATTGTCAAAAACGTGAGAATCGAGGAAAAGGAAAAAGCGAGCTGAAAAGCACGTGTTGTCCCGCGGACCGCCTTCCACAGCGCAGACCTGTCAGATAAAATGAGTCTTCAGTTGTGTGCTGTTACCTAGAAGGGGGGTCCTAAGGCCAGTTGCTTTCAGCATAGATTAGCCCCTCGCCCTCTCTGGGCACCTCCTAACGCGAGGGTCTGCCTCAGACGGAGACACCAGTAAGCGCCTTCAGAGAAGCTTCTCTGAGGCAGGGAGGGCCGGACCTAGCCTGACCCCGGACTCCCGGGCCACCTGATAGGCACTGCAGCCAGAGCCGGGGCCTGGGGACAGCCAGGGAATGGGGGAGGCCCTGGAGGGGACGGGGCTCGTGCTGGGCTCCGAAGAGAGGGTGGGAGGGATGCCCAGGTGGAGTGGAGGTGGGGGGGGGGAGGGCAGAGAGGAAGGGGCCGACCCAGGGCCGCGGGAAACTCGGGAGGAAAATGCGTTGGGTGAGAGGCAGCTAAGCGAGAAAGTTCTGAGGTTGGCACCTTGTGTGGAGCTAGCGGGAAGCCCGTGGTGTCTACGGCCTTTGGCTGTGCCTCACGGTCGTCGGGGAAGATGGGGGCGCCCCTGGAATGAAGGGTGCGTCTCCCTGGGGGTCCCTGCTGGTCGTTACAGGCGCGCTTCTCCTTGCGTTTGGATGAGGTTCCTGTTGGCGTTTTCTAAACAGCCCTTCTCCTAAGTCACCAGCAGAGTGTTTCATTCCAAGGGAAGGGCTTTGGGTGCAGCAGCGACTCCTGTTAGCAAGTGAGTCCCTGGCAAGTCATAGAGGCTGAAGAGTCACTCGGGGTCTCTGGGGGGGGAGATGTTCTGGGGTCTGCCATGTCGCCCTTCAGTATGGTGACTCAGCAGTGCCTGGCTGGGGGCGGGGAGGGGCTGGGGGAGGGGTACGCCCACTGCCTTCCTCCCAGGGTCTACCTGCTGTTTCTTTGGGGACACGGAAAGGCAAGCCTCAGTTCGTGCTGTCTCCGGTCATCTCTGCTCCCAGATCGAGACGGTCTGGGTTCCAGAGGGCGGCAGAGGGTCAGCTGGCTGGCCGGTCGGGGCCTTGTCCGGTTAGCTTTGGTGGAGGAGGGCTGATGTTAGAGGGCGGAGGCGTATGGATCAGGGAGCAACCCGGGGTGAGCTTGTGCGGAGGGAGGCCCGGCAGAGAGAAGAGACTCTGCCCTAGGAGCCCAGCGGGACTAGTTCTGAGCGAGGGCACCGGCAGGAGACGCGTGTGGCCGCTCCAAGGCCACTTTGGGGGAGCCGGGGAACACGGTTCCGGTTGCACGCAGGTATGATGGCGTTCAGTTGGTTCACGCTTAGTTCCAGCAAACACATCGTGTGCGGACGGTTGATGCCCTGCGTGTCTGGAACTGAAACGCCTCTCTTGCCTATGCGCGGAGGTAGCAGGCTGGTGGCTCCGGGCTGGCTTCTGTCCATAGATGTGTTGTGTTTGAGCCATACGCGTTGCCGAAGAAAGAGGAAGGAATTGATGGCCAGCCCTTAAAAATCAGGAAATCGCTCACATGTCTCAGATTTCTGGTTCTCTTGAAAAATGACAAACTCTGGTAACTCTAAGGCCTTGTTTCCTACAAGGTGGCGGGGTGGGGCAGGGGGTGGGCGCCACTCCCCCCACCAGCCACGTCTCGGATTCCTGTTTCCCACTTGAGCCGTTGACATTTGAGTCTGCAGCCCCTTCCTTGGAGACACCATTTGTGTGTGTTCGCGTTTCATCCGGACTTTGAAATCTTTGCCCCATTCCTCCATCGATTCCTTCCTCAGTCGCTCTGCACCAGCTCTGTCCGGCTCCGCACGAGGCTCCGGGGAACTAGCGTTGAACTCAGCAGACATCAGTGCACCCAGGCCCTGGCCCTGGCAGTGTGGGGAGCACCGGAGAGGTCAGGAGGGGTCATGTCAGACTTAGGGCGGGGTCAGGTGTCAGGCGGCTAGCTCTGTGGGGAGCTGAGATTCAGGGTGAGACTCAGAGGGTGGGGCGTGTTAGCAGGGGCACAACGCAGGGATAGGGAGGAAGGGGGTTCTGGTTTTACTGACCGCTCATCAGCGTCTCCCTTGCTCGTTTGTGCATCGCAGATGGTTTGTCCAGCATCTCCTAAGGGGCCTGGACTTGTTCTGGTCCTTGGAATACAACCCACCACCCCACCCCCTCCAGGGCCTCACCTCCTAACTGGGCAGATACTCAGAATAGACACCGTGAGAACGTAGACTGTCACCGAACCCCCCGGCCAGTTCTACAGGCTCCCTGTGACCCCGAACTGCCCGCCGGGGCTGATGTGGTACACGCTCCCCGGTGCGCCGCCTGAGGACAGAATAAATACGGCGTCTCAGACTCCAGTGTATGGTTTTCAGACGTGTGGAGAGGCTTTTGTTGTAAATTAAAAAGCAACATTTATCCCGACTGCGTGCGCGGTAACTTTTCGTCGTTGCGCTTCTTCCTCAGAACAGCGGAAGAGTACGAGTGCCGTCCCACGAGGCCGTAGCAAGTTCTTGTGGGTCAGCACTCACTGGGTTTGGGTCAATTTTAAACTTCTTTCAGATTTTACACTTCCTCCTCCTCCCCTCCCCCCCTTAACAGTCTTTGTGGTCAAGATGAATCCAGTCAACGCATACAACATTTTTGTGGCTCCCGGTAGGCCTTCATGCACTCACACGTGCAGCTTACCCAGTCTGTCCTCGTAGGCAAACGCTGGGACGCCTCACGGCACGGGGTCCGAAGAAGACCGGCCCTCCCAGGGTCCCGGTCCAAGAGTAACATCAGAATGGTCTTGAACATGTCTGCAGCGTCCTGTCCTTCTGAGAATGCATCGAGAGACAGCCTCCTTTCACTCCACCCGCGGGACCGTCCTGGGGGCTGGGTCAGGGCTCATTCTCCCTATTTTGCGCCTGAGGACAACTAAGATCCAGGAAGGTGTGGGGGACCGAGCAGGCGGTCTCCAGCTCCCTGCCCGGCCACCGTTCCGCCTTCACAGAGCACCGCTTAGAGCCTCCCATGGTGCTGGGCACACAGTAGCTTCATCTTGATTCTTGCTCATGTTTCTGTTTCTGGTCTTCCCTAAGGGGGGAGGGAAACAACAACAACTCAGTTAAATAAAGGTAGGCCCAGCGTAGTCTTTAGGCTGCGTGTGATGCTAATAACACTGACAACATCAGCAGTCCTTGAGGGAGATAAATGGCATGGGTGTGGGCTGCGTTTCACAAAAGCAGCCACCGCGGCCCCAAATGTTGCCTGGTCGCCTGCACAGCTGTTGGCAGAGGTGTTTTGAATGGGATTCCTCGTGGCCGACAGACCTGATGGGAGGCCGTAAAGATGAGTCATGTGTGAGCTTGCAGAAAAATCATTTCCCAAATTAGCCCGGATTGGAGAATGCCCTGAGCACGGGGCTGGGTCTTACTTCAGTCCAGCTGGACGTGTTCCCCGTTGCCATGATAAGATGACGCACTGGACAGAGTGCTGCCGGCTGCCGCGCCCACGAAGGATCCGACCGGGCGCCTCGCTGCTGGGACAGGTGTTCCCCTGATTCGTCACCCACCTTGCCCCGAAGGCTGTTTTATGATGAAAAACAAAACCCACAGTTTGTGAATTCTTAAGGGATCTGTCATCTTGGTTCTAGCCATTTGTTTCGGCCATTTGACTAAGACTGAGACCTGTCATTGTGAGCTTGGGCGACTCTTTCCCTTTCCAGGGTCTCGTTTTCTCCATCGGAGCTCTGAAGGCATGAGACTCTCAAGTTAGTGCTTCTTTGTTCTGTTTGAAGGTGGCAGGTCCTTATCTGCCATGGATGAGGGCCATCAGAAACTTTGAGGACCGTGAATCCTTCCTGTTCAGCGGTGGCCCCTGAGGATCCTCCTTGGGTCCTCCAGTGAGCAGTGTGAAAACTTACTTCCAGGATGCACTCAGCCTTCTCTTCCAAAACCAGCCTCCTCTGGGCTCGTCGTGCCTTCTCTTCCCCTAGCAGATCGTGAATTCCATGGGAAGGCCCCAAATAAAACACTTGGGGAAATCGGTATTGTTTAGCTCATCCAGAAACCTCACTTTCCTTTCTGAAAGTTAAAAATCAGCAGATACTGGGGCGCCTGGGTGGCTCAGTCGGTTGAGCGTCTGACTTCATTCAGCTCAGGTCATGATCTCATAGTCTGTGAGTTCGAGCCCTGCGTCAGGCCCTGTGCTGACAGCTCAGAGCCTGGAGCCTGCTTCGGATTCTGTGTCTCCCTCTCTGCCCCTCTCCCACTCATGCTCTGTCTCTCTCTGTCAAAAATAAATAAACATTAGAAAAATCAACAGATAGGGTCCTGACGAGACCATTAGCTTCTTGGAGGAGTGTGCCTGTCTGGTCCCCCACGAGGTTGCCATCACTGTGCTTAGGATATAGATGCTCACTAGCTACTCGCTGGAAGAATGGAGGAATTTACTTGATACTATCATAGGATGAACTCAGGTCTCTGATTCCAAGTCTCAAAATTATTATTTTTTTAAGATTTTATTTTTAAGTAATCTCCACACCCAACGTGGGGCTCAAACTTGCAACCTTGAGATCAAGAGTCCCACAGTCCACTGACTGGGCCAGCAGGTGCCCCAAAATTATCTTTATTTTTTGTTCCTTTTTCATCTCATTTTAATTATTTTAGAGAGCACGCAAGCAGCGGGGAGAGAGAATCTCAAGCAGGCTCCACACTCAGCCTGGAGCCCAATGTGGGGCTCGATCCCACGTCCCTGGGATCATGACCTGAACCAAAATCAAGAGTCAGACACTCCACCGACTGAGCCACCCAGGCGACCCCCAAAACTATCTTTAAATGGAGCTTCTTCTGGGTTTTGAATTGCCAGTGAGGATGTTTCTTGGTGAATTAGTAGGACCACTAATCTTATCAGGATATGCGGACAGTTGTGGGCTTGTGTTAACCAGATACGTTGATCGTTGGTCGCTGTTTTGGTGTAGTTTTCTGAAAACTCCCGGGAAGGCTGAGATCAAAGTCTCGGAGCACTGTTGAGGGAGCTCTGCGACGACGTGGTGAGAGACTGAGCCACGCTCCCCTCTGAGCCTGCGACCGTCAGGCCATTGATGTTTGTGGTGGCTGTGCGGGACTAGGGGACACACGGGGACAGTCCTCTCAGGCATCCGAACAGATGGGACTTGGCCTTTTATTTCCAAACCGTTGGCAGGTGCCAGTTCTGCTCAACCTGCTCCCTGCAGCGGCGAGGCCCTGATGCGAGTCCTTGTCTCTACTTGTTATTTTCTCAGTCGGCCTCTGGGTGTTATTTAGGACGAGCCGCCTGCACCGTCAGCTCTGTTTGTGGACTGTTTGTGAGTACACGCTCCCTGGGGGGCCAGGAGAGGTGGGCTGCCGGGGCTCTCCTGGCTCCCCCTTTCCTCTTCGTCCAGGGGCTCAGGCAGGGTGTCTTACGTCCCGTCCTCCTCCTCTGTGAACGAAGATGCCGTGCAGAGATTTACCTCCCGGATTGAAAGTCTGCTGTCTGATGGCCACCATCCCTGTCTCTCCCCACCTTTCCTTCCAGGCTGTGGTTTGGGAGGTGGGTGGTGGAGTCCCCACCTGCGGTCGGACTGCGTCTTCCTGAAACACCGTTGCTGCCTCTTCGCAGCTCAGACCCTCTGTTCTCATTAGTTCCCGAAAGGCGATCTTGCTCCTTGCTTTTCACTGGCTTTTTGTGATCAGGAAACCGCCCTACTTGTAAAGCATAGAAGTGGGGCTGTCAGGCACCGGGTGGCCTGGGTGGCCTGTGGTCCTCCCCGGGCCGGAGACAAAAGGGCGGAGTTCACACATTTGCTTTCTGGTTTTTCAAACATTTATGCCATCGGCGCGGACTTGACAAGCGTGGCTCCCGGCCGCACGCCATGCCGTTCAGAGTGGCGGCAGCCCGTGGAATCCCTGAGCGGGGCTTCTGCACGCAGCCTTTGGGAGGAGGCAGGCGTGGATGCGGAGTGATGAGGGAGGAGGCAGGTGTGGACGCGGCGTGAAGAGGGACAGTGGAGTCTGGTGCGGTGTGGTGGCTCCAGCTGCCCCTTAGTTGGCCCGAAACTAGCAAACAAAACCCCAAAACTTCTGGTTGGACACAGTGGTTGTGTTTATTTGCTGCTTATGGATAATCACGTGTGCCTCCTTCCTGCACGTGGCTGGCCGTGAATACAGAGATGGGTGATTGTACACGGGTCATGGAAGTGGCTACTCTCAGCTCCTCCTTTCAGCGGTAAACACAAGAGTCACAGTAGCAGCGAGTTTCAGTAACGCTTCCCACGTTACCGTACCAGGCCCTGTGCTGCGTGTTTTACCCACGTGGTCTCATTTAATCCTTACAGCGGGAGGTTCTCGTTCAACTGCAGGAGGAAACTGAGACACAAGCTTTCCTTTTTTTGCATGGGATCTTGAGATCCGGAACAGCTGAGATCTGCCGGTGGTCATACGCTGAGTGGGGGCCAAGTTGGGACTGCAGCCCATTTTTCTGTATTTCCACTGGCTGTGATGACATTATTCTCTCGACTGTTGTGACTTGGGCAAAACTGGGCCTCTGCATTTCCAGGGACCCCTCTGCCACCGAGGCACTGAAAGGGCCACTAATGAATGCCGGATGGGATGTTGGGAGAGACAGTGGCCCTGGCTCTCCTGCTCTAGCTCACAAGGGGGCCAGGGAGCCCTGCTTCATGCTGGGTGGGTGACCTTGGGCAAATGGCTTAATCTTTCTGAGCTTCTCGCACCTCTGTTGTAACCTGATGAGGTGGCCAAACCCAGCCCAGAACTCTTTCTAATGCTGATTCTTTGTGAGCAATATCAAGGGGGGGAGTTGGATGTATTGGGGTTGTTTTGTTGGCTTTTAATGACACCGATATTGTGTGGCACTTAACTCTCATCACGGTAAAACTTACATAATTCTTCATAGCTTTCAAAACACTTCTCTAGACGTGGGTTTTGTGTTTCTTTTTTGCTGTTGTTTTTGGGTTTTGTTCTTTGGTTATCGTAAGGTATTGGAGTCATACAGCGTTTTTCCCAGTTGAAGAGAACAGCAGTTAACAGTTGCTGGGTACTTCCTGTACGTCAGATACCGTGCTAGGAGCTTCCCCTTTAGATACGTGTGCGATTTCATGAGTTCGGTTCTTATAAGAGAGTTAAATGGCAGGTATTGTGCCCGTTTGACAGTTGCTGAGGAAAGGGAGGCAGTAAGACGAGAAGTGGCTTGCTGAGGTCATGTGCCGAGTGAGAGGCAGAGCCAGCTGGGGACCCTGGGTGTTTTTTGTTGCTTCCCTTCCCCTCCTCCAATGCATGTGTCCCCTGGCCCCTCTGAGAGTCTGGGTCTGGTGCCACCAGGAGGCTGGCCTGGAGCCGCCCGCATTGTCTTTTGTCTGGAGTCCCCTGGGGCTTTCCAGCATCTCAGGGGATGGGGAAGGTGTTTCTGCATCTGTCTACAGGTTTTCAAAGCAGCATCTGGTTTCTCAGAGGTGACTTAAAAAGTACATTTGCCAAAAATATCGTAGGGGAATCTGCTTTGGACGTGAATGGCGGGAAGAGGCCCTTGGTTAAAACAGCTCTCTGCCCACCCGTCCGTCCAACCATCTATGCGTCGATGGCCGAGCGCGCGCGGAGTGCCAGGGCAGTGGAGGGTGCTGGGAAGATTAGAGGCCATCTGTGCCTTTAGGGAGTTGACAGTCGGGCCCCCGCCTGTGCTGTGTATGTGCAGGGGACTTTTGGCTTAGGCTTTCATACTTTCTTGACACTCGTTCACGTTAGGAGCAGCCTGGGCCTGGGGCTGGAGGTCGGGAGACCTGCCTCGTGGGCCCTGGGTCTGCATGGAAGCACCGTCCGCACGCCTCTGAGCCCTCGGGCTCCCCGTCTCCAGAAAGGCAGGATGGACTCCGTGGGGAACAGTGGCGGAGGCTTGGGCTTCTGAGTCCGATGGCCGTGGGCTTGACTCCGGCTCCCCCATACAGTGGTATGGGATGTTGGGCGAGTCGCCGTGCCTGTGTAAGCCTCGGTCCTTATCTGTAAAATCGGGAGGATCATAACCACGCCTGCTTATGGCCTCCAGGGAGGGTTAAATGAGACGACGTACCTGGAGCATATTAACAGAGTCCTGACACAGAAGTGCTCGTGAGCGTTAGCTTTTGTTCTCCCCGATGTCCCGCTCTGCTCAGGGTCTCTCCCCCCACCGTTTTTCCCCCTGAATTTGAGAAAGCTGAGTTCCAGAGAATAGGTTTGTATAACTAAGTGATAAACCTCCAGAAAGATCATTTATAGGAAGGATAGGTGGCGTTTCATTTCAGCTGCAGGTGGCCCCCGCACATGCAGGGAGATTGAGGAAAGGCCTGATGATATCGTCTCCTACGTCTGTGCAGAAGGAGTAGGCCTGCCCTCCTGGGTGGCAGCTTATCCCACAGCCAGAGCATGCCTGCAGGTGTATTCTTGCTTCCTCCCAAGAGACAGCACCTCAGTCTCTCCTTGCAGGGGTGACTCTCTGGACTCATTAAACCATCTCTGTTCAGCTCTGAAGGAGAACTGATCGCAGTTGGTGCTTTTGTCTTGTGACAGCAGCATTACCGCAAGCCGTGCAGGGTCCTCTTGGGCAAGTAGCTTACAAATTGCCTTGAGTGCCACAAGCAGGTGATTTCGTACCCTTTATTTTTCCTCCTTGATGAGTTTTCACAGTTAGGATAAATTCAGAGGTGCTGACGTATTGTTCTGAGTCTCCCTTAACCCGTGCTGTCCTGGGCTTCTGCGATGTGTGTGTGTGTGTGTGTGTGTGTGTGTGTGTGTGTGTGTGTGTGTGTCTAGTCTTAGAGGTTTGTCAGTGCAAGCTCGCTCAGAGCACAGGGCTGTTTGCACAGAGACCAAAGCCCAGTCAGTTCTTTTCACTTTCTTTAATCATTGGGTCCTGGAGCTACAGAACCTCTCACTTAATTAGCATAACCACACTAATTTGGGCTCCTGCCTCAGCTTGTCAAGAGTGCCTTACAAATAGTAATTCTCTGAGCTCATCCGAAAACCAAAGGCAGAGATCAAAAGCATGCTTTTCTGCGTGCTCTGTCCTTGTTTTTTCTGTTCACTGGGAACCGTCTCTCTTAATTACCCTAAACGTGCAAGGTTATAGAATAAATACAGTTTTTATATGGGACCAAGATAGGAATTGGGTTAGGGACCTGGACCACATTTCGGCCCTGTGTTGCAGGGAGCCCAAAGTGCCCTGGTTCCAGCTTGGTAGGTGAAATGTTCCTACCGGTGAGGAAATCGTGTGCACTAAAATCACCGTGGGGAACATGTGAGTTGCTGTCGCTAGGAATGCTTCGAACAGTGACATCTTTGGGCGATGGAGAGGGACACTCACTGGCCTGAGTGTCTGGAAGTGCCACAGACCTGCTGTGCCTCTGGGGCAGGCCACGATCCCTCCCCGAACCTTGGGACTGGAGGGGTGATTGCTGAGTTGTTTAAGGTCGTAAGTCCTATTAAGGATTTGACAGAAGCTCAGTAGACCCTGTCCCCAGCGAGAAAGATGCATTTATGTGTGGACGTGGTTTTACCCCTCTAAATTGCTGCTACTATAGGATAAATAATAATTAGCAAACACTCCACGTCTCGGAACGCTTGAATGGAATCTCACGTATCTGAAATAATCAGACTTAGTTTCTCCCACTTTAGTCACACCTGGGTTCAAATGACTGTTAATCATTGTATATTCCTGGAGTTTGGTGAGGGTTCTACCAAATGATGCTTGTAAGCTGCTTAAGCATAATGTCTATGTGGGTAAAGGAGAAACCCTTTTGCCTTCTGCATGAAAACTTTTTTAATTTACATGCAGTAAAATTGACCTTCTTTGGGGTATACCGTTCGTTGTCTTGAGCTGTGACTCATCTCTAGACTTGTGTAACCTCTGCCACAGTCAGGATTGAGACTTGCTGCCTCTTTGTGGCCAATTCCTTCCCCCCCCCCCCCCGACTCCTGGCAGCCATGGATCTGTTTCCCATCCCTGTAGTTTTTGCCTTTTCCAGAATATCATGTAACATGTAACTTTCGGAAAATGGCTTCTCTTACTCAGTGTAGTGCCTTTGAGATTCATGCAGTTGTTCTTATCGGTAGTTTATTCCTTTTTGTAGCTGAGTTGTATTCCATTGTATGAGTATCATCAGTGTTTATCTGCATAGAATTTTATCTTGGTTAACTAGGTCTGTTTCCTGGAAATAGATAGGGATGGCATTTGACCGACAAAAAATCAAGCAGCCCAATTAAAACATTTGAGTAGACGTCTCCAGAGAAGATCACAAATGGCCAATAAGCACATGCAAAGGTGCTCAACACCATCCGTTATTAGGGAAATTAGGGAAATGCAAATCAAAATCACAGATGCAACGTCACACCCACTAAAATGGCTGCTTTCAAAAAACAGAAACGGAAAATGACGAGTGTCGGTGAGGATGTGTAGAAATTGGAACAGTGGGTGCGGGCCGCCATCCTTTCGTATGCACGGCTCTGGAGGCGGATCTCTGACCCTGGGGCTGGGGCTGGTGGAGACCAGCCTCGGGTCCAAGGCGCCCTAGCGCTCTAGTTTTTGCCCTCGTGCGGCACAGTGGTGACAGAGATGACATACGGAGGCCACGTGGACAGGGAAAGGCCCTGAGACTAGATGGAGGGAAAGTAGGGACCCACTTGCCCCCAGGAACCTGGTGACTCCATCCCAGTGCGGGGGGGGGGGGGCAGTCATTGAGGTCGGTCAGCCATCTGAGCGGTTCCTCGTTTCCTAGAACAGAGTTTACATCGACATCTCTGTGCTCAGCTCCAGATTCTCTCAGGCTCACCTGTTGTATTCAGTCCAGCCATTGCTGCCCAGATCAGTTCTGCACAGGCTCCAAACAGCTGCTCATAGGTGTCGCCCAGGACCTCTTTGGGGCTTCTCCTTAATGCTGCAGTGTGGGAGACTGTAGAAATCTGCTTGGCGTGCACAGCCCGGAAGTGCCAGGGACCCCACCTCTTTGAGGCAGACTTTGACCAGCGCAGATGAGAACCAGTGGACCCCTGCTTTCCCTTTCATCCGCAGGGCGTCAGTCCAGAGACACAGTACCTGCCACTTCCCAGAAGGTCCGAGGGGTTAAGGAACGGATCTTTGTGGTGGACAACTTGATCACGCCCTCTTGCGCTTCCCTGTCCCTCGTTCTGCCCTCTGAGACCGCACTGTTCCACTCTTCACTGGGGTTTGCACACTAAAAGAAAGAAACTGGAACCATCGTGCACTGCTAGTGGGCACGTAAGATGCTGCAGTTGCTATGGAAAACAGCATGGCGGTTCCTCCAAAACTTAAAAATAGAATTACCATCTGATCCAGCAATTCTGCTTCTGAGCGTGAGGAAATAAAAGCAGGCTCTCAGGAAGACATTTGGACACCCAGCTGCATAGCAGCGTTGTTCACAGGAGCCCAGAGGTGGGAGCAACCCAGGTGTCCACCGAAGGACGAGGAGATCGACAAAACGTGGTCGTACACACACGGAACGTTACCCCGCCTGAAAAGGAAGGAAATTCTAACATGGGCTTCATCGTGGATGAACCTTGAGGACGTGATGGCCAGGTGAAATAGGCCGGTCGCAAAAGGGCAAATACTGTGGGATCCCGCTAGCATGGGATACCCAAGAGTGGTCAAAATCGTAGAGACAGGAAGTAAGCAGGATGGTGGTTGCAGGGGCTGGGGGAGGGGAGAGCGGGCGGTTACTGGTCAACGACGCCTTGTTCAGGCCAGAGGACTTGTGTGGCTGTATGGTAGTCACATATGTGACGGGATGAATGTGCGTGTTGCCACCGAACTGCGCACTTAAAAATGGCCAAGGTGGTGAATTTTATGTTACGTGTATTTACCACCACTCATAAAGACTTACCTACAGTTAGCATGTTTTTCAGTACTTAATCATTATTTAACTTAAATGTCTTTGCGAGTTGTATTAAAACGTTGAAATAATCATGGCACAAGACAGCTGTGTTACTGGGCAGCAGTGCTCATGGTAAAAATGACTTCTCGTTTCATTAATTCATCTGAGCTGGGAGGAACCAGACGTAGTCTGTAAGCACCTGGTGGGACAACCATGCTTGGGACTTCAGTGACGACTCTAACTGGGCGTGTCCCCCGAGGAAACCTGCGTGATTATGAGATGCTGGTTCCTGTGGGGCAGGAGGCGTTTAAGCCAGGGTGGATCCCGTACCCACCCGATGTGGATCTTGTCGCCTTGGGCCTGCGCTGCTCAGCTGTGCTGGGCTCCTGCAAGGACCCTCACAGAGAGAGGGTGCTGCCCAGGGCTGCCCTCTGGCAGCCTTTGGTTCCCACCTCTGTCTGCCTGAACAGCTGAGTCCACGGGTGGCCAGCGGAAGCGCAGCGGGGGCCAGAGCCCGGTGGGTGTTGTGGGTGTTGTGGACTGGCACGGGGTCAGTGCTTAGCGCGCGTCCGCGCTTGATGAAGACTCTCGCGCTCCCCCGTGGCTTCCATCCGAGACTGCCTGGATACCGTTGTTGGCACTCACTCTCTGAGTTGACAACACAGATGGCATTTACTCCACCGTTTGGCAGGATTCCAGGCTATTGGTCCCATTCATGAGAAGGTATCACTGACCTGGCGGGGAGGGGAGGATGATCTATGCAGAAGCAAGATCACGGCTGTTCCCGAGAATTTTAAGGCCAGGCAGACTCTGTTAGATGGAATGGTGCCTCCATTGGGGAGCTGCCTCCTTGAGATTGCCACGAGAGGGTCTCTGGTCCCGTGAGTATCACTGACCCATCTCTGTGAGTCCGGGATCACAGGCCGTCGCCGTATTGTTTTGGTAATACGGCACCAACACACGTAAGGCATGTTGTCGGTTTAATAACGCTTCTTAGGAAACAAAGAAAATACGTTAGCAACGTAGATTATAAAAGAACACCCCCGGGGCGCCTGGGTGGCTTAGTCGGTTAAGTGTCCGACTTCAGCTCAGGTCACGATCTCGCGGTTCGTGAGTTTGAGCCCCGCGTCGGGCTCTGGGCTGATGGCTCGGAGCCTGGAGCCTGCTTCCGATTCTGTGTCTCCCTCTCTCTCTGCCCCTCCCCCGTTCATGCTCTGTCTCTCTCTGTCCCAAAAATAAATAAATAAACGTTAAAAAAAAAAAAAAAAAAAAAAAGAACACCCCTGATTTCAAAAGTTAAATTGTGAAGAAATATACATCTCAGGTTCAGGGAAATACAATGCGAAGCACTGATTCATTCTTTTAGCTGGTTTCTTGAGCACCCAGAGTCTACAGTTCATGGCACTAGATGCTGGGTCGGGGCGATACGGAAGCCCCGGCCCCTGCTCTCACGGAGCTCAAGGCAACTGGTTCAGCCCCTGCGAGCAGCACCCAGCCGTTGAAGAGTCAGACTCTGGCGCTTAACAAATGGAGTCCTGTTCTCGTCTCACAGTTAGGTGTCTGGACACCAGAGGAAACTTACCTTGAGGATCACTGTGCTCACGTAGACTGTGACAGATGGGGTGACGATCGCGCATTCTGGCTTACACCTGCTGTCCTGGCACAGTTATTAATAGCATCCTCCCTGCCACTGTCAAAAATGTCCTGGTTCGGATGGGAAAACACTGAGGGAGGCATCATTTACGACTGCTGGGTTCCACATTTGTGCTGAAGAGGGTCTTGGTTTGCAGCGAGAGAACTGTTTCAAAATAGGGTCTGTTCCAACGCAGGATCAAGCCCACAGAAGCTGCGGGAGGGTCGCTGAGTTGATTTGGGTCCCATTCTCCCTGTGGGCACCTGCCACTCCGTATGTTCTAGTTACTCAACTCATGGAAGCATCAAAATCTGGGACAGTCTGGTTTAAAAAACAATAAACATGTACATACAACAATCAGAACGTGTTTTCCTTATGATCACAGTCAGGTTAACCAGATCTTAAGTTCATATTCTTCGGAACGGATAGAAAGGATGTTAGTGTTTGTGTCGAGTCTTACAGAGGAAGTTGGAAAAATAATTACATGGCAACACTGGTCTAGGTGAAGGTGGATGGAGATTTTGTTTTCTGTGTTGCTATAGAAATGTGTATGGGAAGATTGAATTTTTATACAGTTTCATTTTTAAACAGTATTTTTTTAAGTTTATTTCTTTTGAGAGGGTACACCCAGGAGTGGGGGAGGGGGAGAGAGACAATCCCAAGCAGTCTCCACGCTGTGAGTGCAGAGCCCCCTGTGGGGCTCAAACCTATGAACTGTGAGATCATGACCTGAGCTGAAACCAAGAGTCAGGTGTTTAACCAACTGAGCCACCTGGGCACCGCTAAAATTTCATTTTTATTTAAGTGATATACCTGATGTTTAAGGAAAACATTTAGAAAGACAGGACACTCTGTATTTATGATAAATTGGTAACTCGCAGCCTGTTTCATTAGCAGGTAGTGATGGCAGGATCTTCTGGGGCCGGGTGGTCCCTGTCCTGAGGACCTGTAGGTATCCCCAAATCCTGCCCACCTTCTGTGGTTGGTCTTGGATTTTAGCACACGGAGATGCTGGGCTCCAACCCCCGGTATCTGATGCACTAGATCTGGAGTTGGGCTGAGCGTTGGCGTTTCTAGCGAGTGGCCCCGTGATGCTGCTGCTGCTGGTGGGGCGGCTGAGCGGGGGACACCCTCTGGAACCACTGCTTAGAGTTAAGTGTGGAGCGGACGGAAGGGTCCTAGGAATCTGACCTCAAGCGCCGCCCTTAGGATAGTGTAGTCGTAAGGCTGTGGGACGGGACTTCTGTGATCGATGCCAGGAGCCGTGCTGTGTGCATATGTTTAATCATCTCAGCAGCACTGCAGGGAGGGGGTGGTGGCCTCACCCTGCAGATGGGGAAAGGGAGGCCTGGAAAGGTTCACGTGACTCGTGCAGCTGCCACGTGGGAGAGCCGGGTCGAAGCCACTGCTCGGTGCCGAGACCCTTAGAAAATGAGTAAGTGTCAAAGGCCTCACAGAGCGAAGATGATTCTGGTCCCACAAGCAGGAGTGAGCAGCCCGAGAGTGACCGTGTGGACACCGCTTCCCCGGCACTCTGTGCTCTCGTCCGCGGTGGTCTAATTAGCGCTGACAGGATGGCCAGAAGATTGGCAGTTGTGGAGAACCTTGGATGACTCTCACACTAAATGTATACTGTGCCTCGGAAGATTAGCTAATTAATTAGGTTGACACATTACTCATCGTCAGCAAGACGTCTTTAAACTGCACATCTGCAACTTGAAGACCAAATGGTACACTTTAAACTATGTTTAAAGTCACCCAGCGTTCACTTTAGGACTTTAAACGCATCGTGGTAAATGTTTACAAGCTACTCCTGAATTGTCTTCACGTGGACGTGTCCCAGTAACATGAAGGCACGTCCCTCTCAGCCCTCCTTTCTCGGGATCCTCTCTTCCAGACTCTCAGTTTTGGAATGTTCTGGGGCTGAGTCCTCTGCTCTCTTCCCAGGCAGTCTCAGGCCCGTGTCTCTAAACGCCACGCAGATACTGGTCATTCCCATGTGTATGTTTCCAGCCCCAAACTCTCCCCTGAACTACAGACTGCCCACTTGCTCTCTGTCCGGACGTCTCGCAGGGGTTCTCATGTGACGTGCACAGACCAGAGCTCGTGGTTCTCCGCCTCACCCCCCGCCTCACCGGCTCCTCCGGGGTGCCCACAGCAGGAAATAATGCCGTTTTTGATCTAAGCGTTCAGGCTCATCCCTGACTCCTCCCCCAACCCACGCCCGATGTATCCGTAAGTCCTCTGGGGCTTGCTTTTTGATGTATCCCCTCCACTCTGGCACTTGTTCCGGGCCACCACCGTCTCTCCCTGGACTGCCGAGGCCCCCTCCTTCCTAACTGGCTTTTTGGTTTCCACCCTTGCCTCACGATCGTCTGATCGGCATTCATTAGATCAAATCAGGCCTGTTCACGATTGTCAGATAGCTTCCTGTCACGGTGTGAGGTCAGCCCAGAGTCCTTGCCATGGCCTGTGGCGCCCTGTACTCTGGCCCCCGAGCAGGCTTTCGAGCTTTTCCTTCAAGTGTTCTTGGAACATGCCAGGTGCACTCCTGCCTCAGGGCCTTTGCTCTGGCTGTTCCGTCTACCTGGAGCGTTCGTTCCCCCGGGCGTGGGGTGCGCCTCCCGAGAGCCCGGGTCAGAAGCCGCGTCCGCCATTTGCTGGTTACGTACCTTGGAAAGTTGCTCGCCCCTCCTCCTCGTAAGTGGGTTTTCTCATCGGAGAAGTGGAGCCAGCATCTGGGCCGTTGTGCGGCCCTGACGGGAAGCCCGGTGATGCCAAGGGCCGGGGAACCAAAGCTCTTGTGTGTGTTTGTGCCCTGACGCCTCCAGGTCCAGTTTGCATGGCACTCGGGGGCCACTCCCACCTTTCCTGTCACTCTCCCCCCACTGTCCCCTCAGCCCAGCCTTTTCGTTTCCCTTCTTCTAACGTGGCACTTACTTGCTGCTTTTCCGTGATCTTTTCCCTCGTCGGGAGGTAAGCTCCTGTCAGCCACTATTTCACCAGAGCCCAGGAGGCCTCCTGGCACACAGCTGAGGCCCACCGATTTTTGTGGACTGAGCAATGAAAGGCACATATTGGGTACAGACTCAGCCTCTTACTGGAGAGGGGTGTGCTTCTCAGAGAGCTCGGAGGGCACAAGCAGATAGCCCTGGTGGCCCTCCCGAGCCCCTCCCACTCAGGGTAGAGGCCACAGTGAGCCAGCTGCTTGTCGGGCTGGGGGCCTCTGTCTCTGCAAGTCAGGAGCTGTAAGGGGCAGGAGGCCACCGATCCCGAAGGCCTGGAGAGCTGGTGGAAGATGTGGGCCCTCTTCTGACACCGCTGTGGTCCAAGCAGAGCAGAGATTGTGGGACCCCTTTACGGTTGCCCATTGACCGTCTGCTGGGTGTTGACTGTTAGGTTTCTTTTGCATAGCCGGAGAGGAAGGGGGGTAGGGTACAGTGCCGGTAAGCAGGCGTGGGTTTGGGCATGGTGTTGAGCGTTTGGCCAAAGTTGCTAGGCCCCAGCATGGAGCATGTGGGAGAGAAAGGTGGGAAAGGTAACTTGGGGACCAGACTCTGCAGGGCCTTGAATGCCAGTCCGGGCACTTGAGAATTCCTCCTGTAGGTATCCCAGGAAGCCTCAACATTTTAAGAAGTGTTCTCCACGCATATTTACACTTTTCCCAAGTATTCCAAATATCATGAAGTAAGCGGCAGAGGAGAAAATTAATTTCTGTTCACTTTAAAAAAGTAGTCTCAGTCTCAGTTCCAAGTGGAATTATACATTTAGGGGTGTGGGCTCTCTCCCCTTCATGTCCCTTGGGCTACATTTAATTCCTGGCCCAGTCCTGACTTTGAAAAGAACAACAAATGAACAGCTTCTTCAGAAGGCCGGGTGCTGGTTAGCAGAGAGGGGCCTGCTGTGGCTGCCCTTCTCGAGTAAACCAGCAGGCCCGGTGGAGGTCCTCAGAACCCAGAAGCTGGCTCACGGGGATGCCTTGGAATCTGAGGTTCTGACCCCTCGTGGTTTGCAGGTTAGGTTAGACCCCAGGAAAGATGGAGTGGCCGGCTTTACTTTAGGGTTCATTTCTGTAGAGTGTCCCTTTTAGGCCTGCCCGGATTGAAACAAAGCAGCCTTGTTTTGGATACAGTATCAATATTCAGTGAGGATTAGTACTTTGTTGTTGTTGATACACCCCTGCCAGAAAGAAGGCAACTGGCTGGATGTGGAAAAACACCAGACTGGGAGTCTGTGACTTGGGTTCTCTGGCTGTGGAAGGTTGAGGAAACGTCTTTCTCTCTGTGGATCTCATTTTCCTCATTTTGGAATGAGAGGGATGTGAACCTTAACCTTTGGAACTCTTTGAGACTTCGATGACAGCCGTGGACTTTCCTTCTCCCAAAATGAACACTCATGGTTTGGCCAACACTTCAGGACCCCCCTGAAGCCCACGAGACCAAGCGCTGTACCTGTAAGGCCCTTCCCAGCTGACTTCCCCTTTACGTCCCCCCATTTATGTACCTCCACCTTCAACAGGGCCTTTGCACATGCTGCCCCTGCACAAAGTGCTGTTCACCCCTTTGTTTGGTCGATTCCTGCTCACCCTCTGAGTGTCACCCTTCCCTGACCTCTGAGATTAGATTAGGTTGCCCTGCTAGACATGCTTCCCTTACCCTGAACCTCTCAGCACATGTTATCTGACTCTCCCTAAGCTCTGTGTTGGTATTCATTAGGTGAACCCCTGAGGTGCCTCCGACCGCACATTCTGTGATTGACGTGTGACTGTGCGAGCGTGTCAGAAGAAAATACCAATCCGTGCTCTGTGCTTCCTGTGGCACTCTGCACAAGATGTGTTGGTTTTTTTGTTTTTTGTTTGTTTTTTGTTGTTGTTTTTTTTTTCCCTTTGGCTGATTTCCTCTGGGGCTGGGCAGGGAAGTCACTTCAAAGCAGGGCCTAGAGGGCCCAGAAGACTGGCTCCCAGACTTTCTGCCTCAGTGCCCTGCTGAGCCTGACCTCCAGGCTGGTCCTTCCCCTTTGTTTATGTTCTGGGCTGAGCTGCAGCTCCCACTTGGAGCCTTCCCACAGTGCCTGGTGCTTCCTCATATTGTTGTATTTTTCTCCAGGGGGGAAGTGACCAACATCAGACTTTCCTCCGAGCAGACAAAGTCCACGCACAAAGCCTCGCGTCAGCTGCCGGGCACCTGCCTCCGTCTCCTGGCCCCTTGGGGGAGGTGAATGTGCACATTACAGCCGTCACTTGCCTTTCCCCGTGATTTGTCTCTTAATTTCCCTCCAGGAGTGTTCATGCCCTGCAGGAAATCCAGCAGCGCCTTGTGTGGAGGGGAGGGTTCTCTGTAAGATGCTTCAGAACCTCGGCAGCCACAGCATTACCTCCCTGCTTTAGGTCACTTTCCACATTCCAAGGTGTTATTCTGATAGTTCAAACATCATAGGTGAAATTTTATTTGCGCTAAAGAAATGAGTTGTCTACCAGAATGTTGCAGCATGTTTCCTCTGATATGGGGGGAAAACAAAAAACAAAAAACAAAAACCCTTGTGCAGGTAAATAAGTTTTCTTTAATATATCTGAAGCTGGATATTTATAGATTTTAATAAAATAATAAAAACAACTATCCTTTAAGAGTATCTGCTATGTGCCAGGCACTTTTTCAACATCATATTTAACTTTTTCGCTGCCCTCTGAAGTAGGTGGCATAATTGTACACATTTTACATAAGTGAAAAACTCAGGACCAGAGAGGTTAGGTTCTTGTCCCAAAGTTGCCCAGCTGAAAGTGCTCACAGAGATTCAAACCAGGCCCGCTGTCCTCCAGGGCCAGCACCTTCCCACTGCCCTCCTTCCTCCTCCAGTCATGAGGAAATGGGTACTGGGATTTCCTAGGCAAGGATACAGATGGAACTCCGCTCTCTCACCAGGTGGTGGCCCTGATCCCCTCCCCACCCCCCCCCCATCTATAGTGCAGGGGAGGAGCTTGGTGGGCCCTGCCCTTCTGTGAGTGATTTGGGCTGCCGTAGTAATGCCTCAGTACTGAACATGTGGTCACATAGAGTCTGATTATATGGTACATGCGTCCACGGCATCCCTGAAGCATTTGTGTGAAACAAGGAGCCACATCGTATTGGCCGTGCGGTGAACGCTCCATTTCTGGTAGCAATGCGTTGTCCATTCAGCTCATCCGTTAGAGTCCCGTATTGCCTCCCTAACGTGCGGACCAGAGGTGGGTCACTGGCCACATTCATAAGAAAATGCATCCCAAGTTAGAAACAGTTGACTTACAGATGAGCCTTACAAATGAACTAGAAATTTGCTTGAGAGAACAACTTTGAAATGAGGACCCTGTGGTCCAGCTGCTTCTCAAGGAATCATGACCTCCCCTAATGATTCAAATGTCAACTTTCTGGGCATAGGGGAAGATAAAGAGAATGGCCTGTCGTTAGGAATAACCCATTAAAGCTCAGCCTGGAAAATGTTTCTGATGGCGCACCCAAACTTGGTCCATTTCTGACTTTCAGCTTCTTGGTCACCTGATTGCCCACTCCTCCCCCAGGAAAAGGCAGCGTGGAAAGTGTTTGGAAATACAGTTCACTCTGAGGCCGCTACCGTGCCGATGAGTAATAGAGCGTCAAAGGAAGGCCGTGGAAGAGCTTCCTAATATAGACCGACCGGTTACGGGACCCGCCGGTAGGGCGATAACAAGCCTTTCCTTCTGGTTTCCTCCCTGGGAGTGAAGGGAGTTTGAAAGGCGGGAGGCAAAGACCTCTCAGAGCAGAAATCAGGTTTTTCCTGCAAGAGTGTGCCGGGGCTCGCCGCTGGGTGATTGGGATGTCTGAGAGATGAAGCCCCTTTCAGCCGGTGCCTTGGTCCTCAGTCGCTGCTCAGCGAAGACACCTGGGCTTGGGAGAACGCTCTGAGCCCCTGGCTTTAGAATGGGCAATGCTGCTGAAAAACAGAAGCCCCGGAAACGAAGCCGTCTGTGCCCCTGGAAACAAGGTAAGGAGGCCCCGGGCCTCGTCTCCAGGAGGAAGGAGGCAGCCTTCATTGGGATGTTTTGGCTCAGAACCAGAGCTGAAACTGCTTGGGAAACACTGTCCACACTAAAAAGCACTCAGTGCGGCATAAAATTAACCGTCCTAAGGAATAAAACAATTCGTATGTCAACATGACGTCACAACTCGGCCGAGAACGTAGCTCACCTTGAGGTTTGTGTTCCATGCAGCAGGTGTGCTGATTGAAAATTTTAAGCTTTAAGAAATATGCTGGATAAAAATGTTGATATCCGGGAGTTTGAATCTTTTGGAACGGTTTGGTGAGAGAATGTTAACAGCTTTTGAATATATAACATTTTTCTCCCATAGACTCCAAAGTACTTTCCATGAGAAACCTCATGCTTACCCGTCCCAGACACCCGTGATGCAGGCCCACGTCTGCTCACTCCTGCTCTGTGCCTTTCAAGGGCCCTGTGTCAGTGTCCACTTTAAGGAGGAGGAGGTCCGTGGGCCACAGGCACTGCCACAGAGCACTTGGGCCTGGGGGCCCTTGGAACCGTGGCCCCGGGCACCTTGGTCCTCCAGCTCATCTGACTGCTGTTTTCACTGTGATCAACCCCTCAGACCAGCCACTGGCCCCCAGGACTAAGGGTCATGGCTCTTTTACCTCCACTCCGCAAAAAATGGAGGTAACATTTGACCAGCAGCAAGACTGTGTGATTGCAGCTGTATCCGTGGGTATGTGTTTATGCAGAAAATACAACCTGGGAGAAAATACACGGAAAGGTTGACAGTAGTTGTCTTTCGTGGTCAGGTTATGGGTTATTTATTTTTCTTTTTAAAAGGGAAAAGTAGGTAGGCTGCTAACGTAATGTCAAGTTCCAGCCTCTCTGGCTTTATATCACTCATTCTGTGTCCAGCATGTTACTGTGAAAGGAGTCCTCCCTAGTGGCCTTTGATGGGTTCTGGGTCTGAGCAAAACGGTGATAAAAGACATTTGGGGGACAGCTCAGGAAACTTGAATATGAGCTGGGCAGTAGATGGTATCTGGGGACTGTTGCTAGCTTCATTATGTGTAATAGTGGTAAGGAGTCATGTAGGAGAAAGTCCTTTTTGGGGGATAGTCATACTGAAGTACTTAGGGGCAGGGTTCTGTGGCCTATAATTTTGCTCCAAAATGGCACAGGTGAATGAGTGCATGTGTACATACCTGGAAGCAGAGTAGGACAAGTGTAAGAAGTGTTAGAATCCAAGTAATGGACGGGTGAGGTTTGCTATCCTCTTGTTAATGGATTTTTACTCATTGTGGGGGAACCATTGAAAAAACGGTTGCTGGTTACACCGTAGTGCGGTACCCTTCCGAAGCACGAATCTTAGCAGTCGTGGGTATGCACTGAGGTGGGTCGGGATCCCCCGCTCTTGCTCAGGGCCACGTATCAGGGCTGGTATCTCTGGCTGCCAACAGGAAAATCGTCATAAAAATCCGTTAACTCAGAGGCACAGCTTTTATAACGGGAATTTAACGTATTTGTTTTCAGATAGTCTCTGGTTTTCCTTAGAAAGATGTAGAAGAGTTAAGACTTCTTAAAATTTCCACTGGAAGCAGCTGGGTTCCCCGCCTGTGTTGCATTTTGCAGTTTGTGTGTTTGTGTCCGGTAGTTTCCATGAGAGGGGTGTGGGGGCGCGGTGCTGGCGGGCACTGCGGGGCCCGCGGCCGGCTGGGCGGAGAGGAACAGTCGCTCCCTGCCCCGGTTTCTGTCTGCCTGGACCCTGCTGGCCAGGAGCACGTCTTTGCCAGTGTCGGGTGCGTTTGTCTGTGCAGCTTAGACCAGGGAGAGCAGTGCCTCTCCCTGATCCAGAGTCCGGCCGCGCCTGCCAAGGACCCACAGGAACAAGGGTGGGGGGCAGTCCTTCACCGTTGCTCGTCTTTGTCTTTAAAGGTTGTTGATGTTTTGGAAACGGGATTTTCGAACCGGATCGAGTGAGTCCCAGGCACCACTGTGACCCTGATCTGCATGCATTTTCCGCGGTCCACACTCACCGTGGCTGTGAAGTCTCGGTGGATGACCGGGGACTCCAGGCTCCACGGCAGAGCAGGATGGTCTCCATGTCTGCTTTGGGGGCAAGGGAACGGGAAACGCGTGTTTGTGTGCGTTTGGTACAAACAGCCTAGGCTGCCCCTGACTTCTCCAGCCCGTCTGTGGCCCAGCCGTGGCAGGGGCTCCGGGAATACAGACTTTAACCAGAGCCAGACATGTGTGATTAGGAAGGTCGAGCTCAGAGTACATTCTGAAAGCAAATTTAAAGGGCATCACTATCTGCCCTTTAGATCATTTACATTTCTGTTTCCAGGTTGTACGCCTGGAAAGTTGAAAAATCGAGTGACAGGATATTAGTGCAAGAAACACAAATCTTACCCCCTCTGCCAGCTGTCCCCCTAAAGAGCATTTTACACCTGGCAGAGAGACGTCTAAGGATTTTAAACAGTGTGCAGCGCACAGCCTTTGAGGGGACCAGCATTATACCCTGTCTTATTCTTGTCTTTCTAATGGCTCTCAGAACCCCAAACATAAGGATCAAACAGTACTGCTTGCTTTTTTTGCAGTGCTGGGTGCTTGCAGTGGTTGATAAATGTGGGTTATTTGCAGTCCCATAGTGAGTTCTAACAGGCCCCCATACACACACGCGCATGCACACACACACACACACACACACACACACACACACACGCGATGGGAGGTAGGATAAGGCAGTGGCTTCCGGTGTGATCCTAAGAGTTCCAGCCAGCGAGAGCTGCACCCCACGCTTGCCATCTGACCTTGAACAAGGGGATTTTGTAATCCCACGTGGCCTCATTCCCTCACTGCCCTTCCCTCCCACGGTTTCTCCAAATGACGGTGCCTTCCTGTGTTATTTCCTTACAGCCCTCACCGCAGGTATTTTTTTTATTGATCTGTTTTATACACTGATTGTAAACCCCCTGAAGGCTGTCTGTTGGGACCCTTGTTCTGTCTCCCACACTGGTGAGGGGGTGTCACTTGATGCCTTCCATGAGTGCATTTGGTGACAAAACTCCCGCTCCCTGGCTGCCTGCGTTACCATGGATATAAAGGAGGTATGAAAGGCGGAGCCTGGGCCCTGGTACAGAGTAGGTGCTCAGTAAACGGTAGCCACCGATGCTGGCCTGTGTGCTGGTTACGGGGACCTGGAGGTGTTCATTCTTTGCCTTCCTGGTAAAGTGGAGACATTGGGGGTGAAAATAGGTACATCTTCCTCTATCCCACGGTGATTCTGAATTTACAGAGTAAATCTATTGAGGATTGTTCACAGTGCAAAAGATTGCTTCACCAAAAGCACTCAAATCATAGTGAATATTTAGTTGCTGATTCATTGACCGAAACAGCTGGTGAAACCTTCCATCTAGAGCTAAATTGAACTTTTAAAACGCGCCTATAATCCTGCCCTGTCAGAAGACTCGTTCATTCATTCATTCATTCTTCCTTTTTAAGAATTAATTTGAAGAGTTGCTTGCAATGGTCGTCTTGGCTTTGGGGAGTATAACGAATTTCCTTGGGAATTAAACATTGCAGCAGTCATTGCAAATGGAATTGTTATCTCCTTCAGAAATCCCAGCAGCTCAGGGCCGTACCAGCCTGGTAAATGGAAAATGTTTGATGATTTGCATGTTTGTACTCAGCTGGGTGTGAGTGAATGAAATTAACACCCTCAGTGGAAGCCCTGACTATATATAAAAAGTGTCTTTCCGGGGGGGGGGGGGGGGACCCGGAGGGGGGGGTGCTTGCGGTGCTGGGAAGGAGATTGGCTGGCTGAGGTGGGGGTGGAGGTAGGGAATCCGGGACTTGTCGCTGATTCCACATGCTCCCTGGTCCCTGGGCTGTAGGGGCAACTGGTTGGATTCCAGTCAGCAATGGTGTTTAGACTTGCCACTCCAAGCTAGGTAGTGAAGAAGCGTCTCAGGCCCCGGACACCTTTGTGCCAGGCAGTTATACTGATGGCTTTTCTGGCCAGAGCAGAAGCCGGCCCACCTCCCACCATCCATTTTCTGGCCTTTCTTCCATTGCTTTGGGACCACAGTGGTGCCTGTGTCAGCCTCTTGGGCAAGCACTGGGTGCTACGTTCAGGCCACCAGGCTCAGTGCCTTCTAGCTGAGGGAGGCCAGCCACGTGACCTCACACTTCCAAGCCCGATCCTGGTCTCTACGTGAGATTAATAATAACACCTACTCGAGGGACCGTTGAGAGAAGTAGATGAGGTAATTCACATAAGGGGGTTACAGCCCTTAGCAGGCAGTGAGCACGTAATGAATGATAGTCCTTCTTCTTATCATACATCCACGGATATGGATCATGGGCCTGGCTCTGTGCAGCCCCAGCTAGCAGTGTGTTTGCCAATTCTGCCTGTTTCCTTCTCTCAGTGTGAGAGATCACAGGTCAGGTGATCGCAGAGGTGCTGGTGAGGTGGGTGAGTCAGCGACCGCCCGCACTGGCCCTTGCCGTCCCTATCTGCAGGCTCTCTGGGTGTTCAGTGTCCGGAGAAGGCTTCCGTTGTGCTCGGCACAGGGGGCTTTTGTGGCGTTGCATTTCTCTGAAAATGGTTATTGCGGGACCCAACGCAAGTGAACCATTCCTTGTTAACTAGAATATGAAAGTAATCAGCACAGTCTGTCTTCCTGTTCTGAGTGCTGTCACGTTGCGGTGTTTTTCCATAACTGCATCATGGCTAGGAGTGTGGACTATGGAGCCTAGATGCCGGGGCCGAACCCTTGCTCCTCATCGTGCTGCCTGGCTTATTGTGATCTTAGTGAACTTCGAGACCTCAGTGTTCTCATCTGTAAATCATACCTGTAAAGTGCTTACAACAGCTCCTGGCACATAGTGTTTATCGTTGGTGGTATTTTTAGGTTGCAGACAGAGGAATTACATTTTACTTTAATGGAAAAGGTGTTACGTTATTAAAGAAAAGATTGGGAAAAATGGACCAAATGCAAAGAAGAAAGTGCATGTTGAGCGTCTAAAGGGCCTGAAAGAGAGCAGAAGTATTAGCTCCGACTGGTAATCTTTTCCAGAGCGGCTGCCCGTGCATGCATAGTTTTCATAGAGTTGTAACCATGTGCAAATCGTTTTTTTATTTCATGCCTCTGTGTGGTCTTCGTAACTACTGTAATGACTGTACCATTCCATTGTGTTAATATTCCATAACGTATTAAATCATTTACCTGCTGCTGAATATTGCAGTTATTTCCCCTTTTTGCTGTTATAAGCAAGGCAGCAATAAGTAGCTTCATTCATATGTATTTGTGATTCTTTTGGATGATTTTATTTCCTTAAGGTGAGGTCCCAGTGTAAACTTCCCAAGCCAAGCTTGTAGGAGATTAGCTTTAAGGCTCTAAGGGACATATCTGTCAACATTGTCACGAGCGATGCACCAGTTTATCCATTAGCCACAAGCCCATCAGCACTGAGTATTATCATTTTGGAATTGTTTCTTTTGTAAAACTTAGATTGTATTTACTCAGGCAGAGTGATGAGTTACCTAATGGCATGGGGTTCAGAGAAGGGCATGGGAGTTCAAAACCCATTATCAGTTTAAGAATCTGTTTTTAAGATTCTGTGTTCTCATTGTCCTTTGCATGGAACTTGACTCGATCTCATTCAGGTGCTAAGTTTCATGGAAGGGAGGCGTGAGATTTTGTGTTAAGGATAGCCGTTTACCATCACGGCTTTTTGTCTTTTGCCTCCCAGGGAGGAGTGAGTATTAAATAATTCGGTTTCCTCATGTGAAAGGGAAAGAGTGAGCCCACAAGTGTTGTTAACACGGTTAGTGTAATGATCACCGTTAGGCCGCGTGACGAATGACCCAGCCCCTCCTCCTCTCCGCTTCTGTAGGGCTCTCTCCGAACCTCCGAGAACCATTTTCCCCAACTGCTTGCCTGTGATGGGCTGCCAGCTGAGTTGTTACTCGGACGGGTATGTTGCTGTCAAACTGTACTGCCACGGAGGTTTGAGTCAACAGGTGCAGGCCTCGGGTGTTAGGGTAAATATAGTGGACGAAGGTGATGCCTGTTCATTGGCGAGGCTCTAAGCCACGGCTGGACGTGACCATAAAGAGGCTTCAGGATGGGAGAAAAGAAATTTACGAAGCAGAGGTTATTTACCATGCTAATGGAGTCACAGATGTCTTCAGCTAGAAGAGAATGATAAAAAAAAAAAATATTCCTAAATGATCCCCTAATTTAACTAATGAAGACATTGAGGCTTACAGAAGTGAAGTGACTTGTCGGAAGTCCTGCAGCTAGTCTGTGGCTTAGGGTCTCCTGTGCTAGGGTAGTAATATACCAGTGGTGTAGTAATGTACGTAATAAAGATATAAAACAATGCAACGTATTGTGTATATTATGATTACATATTTTGAATTTATGTTATATATTTACAAGCTGTAGCATATGTTGTGTCCAGTACGTTGTTGTGTCCAGTACTTGTATATGTGATACATTATAAATCGCATCTATCATATATACAGTATACGATATAACGCAGTAACATATGTAACGATATAATAGTAACGGGTTGGGATATAACGTTACAGTGATGCTGATGGCTTCCTTTATGCCAGGTGTGGTACTAGAAGATCTGCATACATAGTGGGCTCTTCCATAAGTCAGTTTTTTGTGAAGTGAAAGATCAGATGTAGGAAATGGAAACGTAAGTGTGAAGGAATTTTTCTCGTGAGAAGTGTGGGGTGTTGTTTTGGGTGGGGTAAGAAAAGGGAAGGAAACTTCGCTTTGTCATCAGATATTTCCAAATTTAGAACAATATCTATCCCTAGCCGTTGGCTTTACGGTATGCTTTACCCTGGGAACAGGCACACAATACGCTTCCGTGTTTGACCACGTCTTTCCCAGCTGTGGGGAGGGTGTCACCATTGCTTTAGATAATAACAATGGCCAGTGGCCACTTTAAATCTAATTACACTTTGGCAATTGCTTATAGGGCACTTGATTTCAGAAGTCACTTCATGCTGAAATACCAGATGGCTGTTTCTGGAGACTCTGTGGACCACAGCCGAGGAGGCTCATCTAGGTCACGGATGGGTCAGTTTCTTAAAGGGCCAGATAGCGACTCTTGTAGACCTTGCAGGGCCAAGAGGCATGTAGGTGCTTACATAACCAGCTAAAATGAAACTGTTTCAAAGTGTGAAAACCAAATTCTTTGCTTGCAGGCTATAAATAAGCAACCTGCACCAACAATCAGGAGGCTGGCGGGATGGGGGCTACAGGCAGAAGTTTGCCAACCCCTGGTCTGTGGGGTCTTTTTCGGTTTGGGTGCTCTCTTCTGTCGTCATTATGCCTCTGGTGCTCTGAAACAGGTCGTTCGCCAGTTACAAAAAAAAAAAAAAAATTCAAATTTTCAGGTCAGAAGAAGACTGAAATATCATCTTCTAGCTGCTTCACCTTTATAATCGGAATTACTTAGCTGAGCCTTCTGGTTTCTAGTCCACCACACACACATTCAGGGCTTTATTGATAAAAATAGTCCTTCCCGTCACTACAGGAATGAGAAGATAGATGATGGAGGTTTGAAGAACCTGGCACTGTTGAATACAAAAGCCTTAAATAGCCTTCCTTGACTGTTAAATGGGACAGTGTACTAAAAAAAGCCTCCATTTTCTATAGTCATTCATTCATTGATTGATGGATGTTTATTCACTCAACAAATATCTATTGAGTGGGACCTGTGTCGGGCACTGTTTTGGACACAGGGGGAGGCCCAATGAAAAAATAGGACCTCACTGCCCTCTGGATTTTATAGTGTATATATAAATAAGTGAAATCCATTGTATAGAGAAGGCAGGGAGGGGGATAGGAAGTCCAAGGCTGGGGGTGGTCGTCAGTGAGGAGGACTGTGAGCGAGGGGCACTCGGCAGCAAGGTGTGGAAGTTGCCGCTGAGCGGGAGCACTCCAGCAGGAGTCACTGGTGCAGAGGGCCTGAGAGGGAGGGAGCACAGGCCTGATGAGGAAGACCATGGGGCAGGCGTGGCTGGAGTAGACCGTGGACTCTAGAGAGTGATGAGACGTGCGGCCAGGGAGTAGCACATTATGTAGGGCCGTGGAGGTGATTCTACGGAGCCTGAAGGGAGAGCGCATGGGATTCGCTGACCGTCTGAGCATCTGTCCCTTGTAAACGGAGGAGGGCCAGCAGAGCAGATCGGGGGTAGGGGTGGAGACTGGGAGCTGTGTTTCGTGCAGTTGGAGAGGAGTTTGAGTTGAGTTCGAGATGGCTTTTAGAGATCTCGAGGGAGATGGCCCTTCAGCAGTCGGCTGTAAGATCTGGAGTTCAGGAAAGCCGAGGCCTCGAGTCTTTGACATAAAGACGGTGTTTGAAGCTGTGAGACTAGATGAGATTACCACGGAAGTGAGTGGGGGGGGGGGGGAGCCTGCAGTGCTCCAGCACTCGGAGGGCGAGGAGAAGAGAGAGACCCGCTAGTAAGGTAGGAGGAAGTGTGATAGGAAGGAGGGAGCACGGGGCGTGGGTCATGCTGCTTGGGGTGAAATCAGTCAGGTCACACGGGGACTGGGACTTGCCTGCGCTGGTCCCTGGGAACCTTGACACGAGGTTTCGGTGCCTTGTTGGGTGTGAAGGGGGCTTAGAAGAGAACGGGCAGAGAGGACTGAGACACTGAGCATGGTTGATTCTCTGAGGGGTTTTGCTTCAGGCGGTAGTTGATGAACGCGGGGGGGCCAAGGGAAAGCTTTGTTTAAAAAGGGAAGAAGAAGGGCGCGATTGGATGCTGGTGGGCAAGACCGGTGGGCAAGGAAGGTCTGACTGACGGGGAGAGTCGCCGCACAGGGGAGAAGCCTGCTGCTTACCGAGCTCTGTTCTCGCACGTGGTCGGCCCCGACTCGCCGCCCCGCACTTGGTGACTCTGGAAACGACAGCTGGCTATCTGTCTAGTTCGTGGTCCTGCAGGTGGCACTGTGCGCTGGGGTCCCTCGTGTGTCTGGCCAGCTGCCGGGAGGGCTCGTGTCTGGGGCTCTGGCGGGCGGGGCGGCTCACCTGGCATCTGGCAGGTTTCCTAGGAGCGAGGCGTGCAGGGGCTGAGGCCCAGGTTGGAACTGGCACGGCGCCACCACCAGCTCTTGTCGCTGGTGGAGGCAAGTCCGAAGGCCAGTCGGGATTCACAGAGAAGGGAGAGGGGCCCCGCCTCTCGATGGGAGGTGCCTAAAGCCACCTTGCCGGGAGGTGTGGACAGCAGGTGGGGCACACTCGGGCCCCCGTGAGCCAAGCATGACTTCTGTGTGGTGGGTGGGATCATCTTCATTTCACAGATGGGGAGACGGCTCCGGTGAGGGTCCCGTGACTTGTTCAAGACCACACCGCCGCCGAGTGGCAGGGTTGGGGCCCAGACCGTCGTCTGTGGTCGCTGTGATGGCAGAGCCCCTTCTCTGTCCAGCCTTGCTGATGGCGTTGCTGTCCGAGAGCTGACTGCAGGGTCAAGTCCTCTTTTTCGTGTTAGGCAAGGGAATGATGTTTCTGTCAATGAACATTATCTCCTATAAGAACGGACCGAGGGCGGTGATTGTCTTACGCGGTATACGTGTTTACCGTGTGGAGATTAGACAGCTGTACTTATTAGACTCCCGTTGAGGACACGGCGGTGTGTGTAATTAGGTCTTCTGTTGACAGAAACTCACGTCTCCACTCCCAGCTGGACCCTCAGTGCCTCTGACAGTCTTTCCTCTTCTCCCGGGTCAGCTGACTCTCCTGTTCTTGTAGCAGCCTGTCCACACGGTCATCACCGTCTGCGAGGCTTCCTTCAAACCCCCTTTGCCTCCAGGCCTCCTGACACGATGTCTGCCTTTATCCCTGCCTGTTTCTGTCCTTGACACCGGGACTCCTGCCTCTAGTCCAGGGTTAACCCCCTCTGCTCAGGTCTCCTCCTCCCTCCAGAACATGTCATAATCAACATCTGTCTCCTCAACCAGCTGGATTTCAGGCTCTCCAAGAGCAGACTGCAAACAGTGGAAAAAACAGCATCAGCGTCAGGAAACTTTGGCCCTGCCGCTGGCTTTATCGCCTTGGGCAAGTCATCTTCCCTCAGGTTCATGAATCTGAGGTGAGCAGACCACTCAGGGAGAACAGTGTCTGCTCATGTCCCCGTCGGAAACCGTTGGCCTAGAGTGCCGTTCTGTGCGCAGCGGGCTCCCCGTGTGTGTCTGACGGCCGTGCAGCAAGCCAGAGTCCCCCCAGTCCAGTGTCAGAGCAGCCGCCCCCCACTCAGTGCACGGGGAAGGCAGCTGGAGAGATGGCTGGTCTGGGTGCTGGTTGCACCGTCTCGGAAGAGATGATACCTGCTTTGAAAGCAAACCACAGTGAAGATAATTTTTGAAAGCTCTCTTTGGGTCGAGAGAGCAGATAATGAGTAATTAGATGAAATCGAGCATTTCAAGTCTCTCTAACCTTGCCTATGGGGAGCCCGGGAGCTTTGCCCTTCTTTAAAGTCCCTGGTGAGGATCCGATCGAGCTGGGTAGGAAGCAGGGCGTCTGTCTGTCTGTCTGCTGTGCTCGCCGCAAGCTCACGACGACGCAGAGGCATGGGACTCCAGACGCACAGTCGCACGGTCGGTCTTTACTCTTAGACCCCTTGCAGTAAGAGTAAATAGTCCTGCAACTTATTTATCATGTAACCTTGGGGAAATTACTTAATTTCTGTCAGCTTCTATTTGCTTGTCTGTAAAAGGAAGGCAACTAGTAACACGCAGCTGACAGAGCATGAGGAGGAGTGAATGAGGGAGTGTTTGGCCTAGAGCTGGCCCTCAGCACATCTCCGGTGTGGCTGCAGTTACTATATAAAAGTCATGTCTTGCTTATGTTGTAAGTCATTTGTTGAAGATTTCTCATACTTTCACGATTACTCTCTACTTCGAAGATGCATCCTTGTATTTTTTTAGTCATTCGTTCCCTGAGTTTGTATTTATCAAGCTCCTACTTATGGGCCAGGTACCGTTGATTATTTTCTTCCTGCTCAGGTTCATTTCTTAGTGGTTGACATTATAATACCCAGAGCTGCGGTTTGCTGGGCACCTACGTCAGTAGAATCGTTTACCTGCGGGTTAGTTTCGGAAATCAGGGCGTAAAGGGAACGTGGCATATAGTCAGGATTACTCCTGAACCCCCTTAAATCTGTAATAACATCAGGGGCCATCAAACTCTTTCTACAGAGAGCCGTATACTAAACACTGGCTTTGCAGGCCACATGTACTTCATCTTCTTTCGTACAACCCTCAGCTCTGAGCCTTTCAGAAGCAGGCCGTGGTCTACACGAACAGCCCCTGGTGTTCTGTTGGCCATCTTGGAGGCTGGCTGTTCTCGCAGCCTCCAAGATGGCCCCGTGTTCCCTGCCCCTTGGTGTCCACAAGCCCAGACGTAGTACCCTCCCGCGTTGTCCCGGGCTGGTCGTGTGACTGCTGCAGGGGTGCCTGGAGGTGGGTTCTGACTGTGGCGGGGGGAGGGGGAGGGTTCTGCCTCCTTGCCACCGGGGATCCTCTGCTCTGGGGAGGGAGGAGAGGTCCGTGGGGCGAGGCCCCGAGGCCCCCTGCTAACAGCACGGGGGTGGGGGGCCGGGGAGCTTGGACACCGCTCCTCCGGCCCTGGCCAAGTCCTGAGCTGCAGCTTTGTCAGAGACCCTGAGCCGGGACCCCTGGCTCATTTAAATCATCCTGTCTGTGGGTGATTATGAAATCCTCGGCAGTGAAAAGGGAACAGGGAGGAAGCCTAAGGAATGCCTGCTTGCCTGCCGAGTCCGGTCAATTCCTCCTTAGTACGTAGCATCCGCACCAGTTAACTGTGTCACCGCGTCTGTTCATGGGTGGATGGTTACCTGCGAGTAACCCAGCTCTCCTGGGTGGGTGAGACACGGACGTACTCCTCTTCATCGCCACAGCTCCCGCCAAGGTCCGTACTGAGGGCTCAACGTCTGCTCTGATCTGACCGGCTCCCAAGCCCTTCTAGGCTGTCACTGGTACGTGCCACGGCACTCCGCTCGGCACAGCAGTGCCCTTGCCCCCCGTGGAGAACTTGTGCCTCCCCCACTCGGTTGCTCTAGATGGCCTTGCTCTTTTTCAGGTTTGCCCACAGGACCTTCTGTACTTAATGGCTCTTCCCTGGGCAGCTGGCCATTGACCTGTGTCGTGTGTGGCCTGCCTTGGAAAGATGAGCTGGGCCGCTTGGTTCTGGCTCAGGAATTTGACCCAGGAGTTAGGCCGTCTGATCACTGGTGGGCATTTGCGCTAAAGAGTCTTACGGAATTGGAGGCAGGCGAGCGTGACGTGCTCCCCAAGCATGAGTGGTGGTGGCCGAGAGGAGGCGCAGTCACGCGTGTATTTAATGGATATTGATTTGAGCACCTGCTGTGTGCTGGGCATTGTTGTAGTCACTTGGGTTACAGACCTCCATCCTCGTGGAACGTAGGTTTCCAGTGGGGGCGAGTGGACAGCGGCTAACAAACACCATCCACCAGTGGGCTACAAAGACTGTGAGGAGATCAGTGCCATGGGAAGCGGAACGAGGGGCATCAGGGGTCCCAGGCCTGGGGGGTTAGACTGCGGAGTTTACTAGGGCACACAGGGTGGCCTCACGGGGACAGGGAGATGCGTCTCACGGAGGAGGACAGGGCGCGGGCCTAGCAGACGTCTGAGGGACTAGCCTTGCAGGCAGGGAGACCGGGTAGGCGTGTTCCGGGAACAGCGAGGACGCTGGCATGACTGGAATGGAGACGGCGACGTCTTGTTAGGCTCCGAGGACCATCGCCAGGGCTTTGACTTTTGTCCTGAGAGAAGTGTGGAGCCGCTGCAGAGTCGAGAGCAGAGCAGTGAGATCGTCTGAGCTAGGTGTTCGTACGATCACTGTGTCGTGTATGTAGGGGGAATGAAGGGGAGCTAGAGCAGAGGCAGGGGTCCCTGCGAGCGGCTGGTGCAGTGACCCAGGGTGGTGCCCTGCAGGTGCTGGCAAGTGCTTGGGTCTGGACATACCTGGCAGACTAGAGCCGAAGGATTTTCTGGCTGCTTGGCTGAGGGTTGTAGGGGAAAGAGAGGAGTCAAGGATGACCCCAAGGCTTTGGGCCTAGGCAGCTAACTATGAGGACGGAGTTCAAATGCCATCCGTTCAGATGGCGGAGGCTGTGAAGGAAGATTGGAGCTCAGTCGGAAGTGCGTTTTAGACATCCCAGTGGAAGTAGCGAGGGGACACCTGGACTGTAAGTCTGGCAAGGAGGAAGCTCTGGACTGGAGGTATAAATTGAGGAGTCTTGGTGTAGGGAATGTGTTTAAAGCTGTAGGAGCAAGCGGGCTCCCTACGGGAGTGAGCCTCAGTGGAGAACGACGGCAGGTGCAGGGGGACAGAAAGCAGCGCGAGATGGGGAGGGCAGGTTCTCAGGGCTGCCTTCTTTACCCTTGTCTGCCCTTCCCGACGGCGGGGTGTTCAGCTTTTCTACGGTTCCCAGGGTCTCCTTGCATTCCGATTTACCATAAGCCTTTCTTTTCACTTGAACGCGTTCATTGGGTTTCTGTTCCTTGCTAAAGAACCGTGGCCAAAATGGCATCATTCCCATTTACAGGAGGGAGATGGGTTTAGGGGTTAACCTTACTCAAGGTTATGCCAAGTGGCCTCACTGGAACTGGCATCCACCCCCCTCTGGCTCCAAAGCTTGTGCAAAGTGCATCCGTATCCCATTGCCCCTCAGCGGTCTCAGGGGCCTCAGTGCAGTGAAAGGAATTGGAGCATGGAGTGGGTAGTCAGTTTGTTCGTTAATTTCTTTTTTTTTTCATTTTCTGTCGGTAAATATCTCAGCGCCTGCTCTGTGTCAGATGCTTTCAGGCACAGATCTTTCTGAACCTGAGTTCCTCGCCTGAACCACAGAACACACAGTTATTTGAGTGATGATTTTCTCAGATAATCCAGGGATGGTCCAGAGCTGGTGTCATTCTAGATGCAGAGAGAATTTATTACATCCAGTAGATGCCGTAGGGTCTTAGGCTTCATTCTTTCCCGTTTTTCTGTTTAGCTGAGGAAGGTGGAAACCCAGATAGCCCCCAGGTAGGTTCATAATTGTGGACTGATAACTCCTGATAGCCACTACGGAAGGATCAGAGTGAGATCTGAAGGGCTAAGTCAGAGTTATCTATTATCTAGATGGAGTGAGGTGGACCTTTGTGTGTGTGTGTGTGTGTGTGTGTGTGTGTGTGTGTGTGTGTGTGTGTGTAGTTGGAGGGGAGCATTGTCTACATGAGGAAGCAACGTGTAAAGGTCCTGAAACAAAGGGGTGGGGCGGAGAGAGGAGCCCTCAGTGGAAGAGGAGATGGAGCCTTCAGTTTAAGAGCATCAGCAAGCTGAAAAGTCATCAGGTGTTTTAGGTGGTGTATGTGTGTTTGTGAAAGATTGAGGATGGAGATCAGATTGGTGCCGCGAGGGCCGCAAGAGGGGACTTGGCAGCTGACTGAGCCATCCCAGCAGATGATGCAGTACGGACGGGGTGGCAGAAGTGGGGAGATTCGCTGGCCTTTGGAGGCTGAAGGGGCAGGACTTGCTAACAGTGGGATCTGGAGAATAACGGACAGGAAGTGGGGCAGGGACGGCAGTGAGATTCCTGGTGTGTTAATGGGCGCTCACCATTCACTGAGATAAGAGGTGTGGGAGGAAACCCATTTATTTGGCTTAAATATAAACAGTGAATTATGGTCCTCTTAGGGCTTTTTCTATTTTTGTTAACCATGGGAGCAAAACTATTAGTTATAGGTGTTTGCAGGTTGAAGTTCTTTTTTTTTTTTTTTTTTAAATTTTTTTTTTTCAACGTTTATTTATTTTTGGGACAGAGAGAGACAGAGCATGAATGGGGGAGGGGCAGAGAGAGAGGGAGACACAGAATCGGAAACAGGCTCCAGGCTCTGAGCCATCAGCCCAGAGCCTGACGCGGGGCTCGAACTCACGGACCGCGAGATCGTGACCTGGCTGAAGTCGGACGCTTAACCGACTGCGCCACCCAGGCGCCCCGTCTTTTTTTTTTTTTTTTAATGTTTATTTATTTTTGAGAGAGAAATGCACAGAGGGTGAGGAGGGGAGGGGCAGAGAGAGAGGGAGACACAGAATCGGAAGCAGACTCCAGGCTCCGAGCCATCAGCACAGAGCCCGACGCGGGGCTCGAACTCACGAACCACGAGATCATGACCTGAGCCGAAGTCGGACGCTTCCCTGACTGAGCCACCCAGGCGCCCCAGTTCTTGAAGTTCCTGTGGAATTTGGGAGGCTGTTAAAGGGACAGTGCTCCAAGCCCACCTTGAGAGACCCTCCCTTTGCCTGGCAAGACATCTTTTCTACGCAGCTCTGCTCAGGGAGATAACTGTGCACGTCCTGACCTTCACGAGGGGCAAGAGACCTGGCTGTGGCTCATTTTTATTTCTTTTCATGGGCAGTTGGGCTCCTAATGAGAACGTTTTCCATTAGGAGGTCCCAGGAAGCCTCTGTTCACGAGTGACTCACATGATTTATCGGAACAGCTGTGTCAACTGTGCTCACGTGGGTAGCCAACACTTGCCACAAGCAGCCATCAGGGTGTTGCTGTCCGGTGATGGAGACCTGTGATGGTGGCGTACCAAGGTTGACAAGTTGGTTTTCTATTCATATGAAAACTAACTTCTTTTAAGGCATGTGGGTGGAGACCCCTTAGATGGATGGCATGAAGGGAGGGAAGGCAGGGTCCCCCCCGCGTGGCATTAAGTATTTGCCAACTACGTTTGAACTTGGCATCCTCAGCTCCGTCCCAGGATCTGGGCGCACTCAGTTCTAACAAGGACTACCGGGAGCTGGTTGTACAAATGGGCTGATGTCCTTCCATGTATCTTCTCTGCTTCTTCCAGTTAAGAAAAATCGGGGTCCCTGGGTGGCTCAGTCAGTTAAGCATCCGACTTCGGCTGAGGTCATGATCTCACAGTTCGTGGGTTCGAGCCCCACGTTGGGCTCTGTGCTGACAGCTTGGAGCCTGGAGCCTGCTTCAGATTCTGGGTCTCCCTGTCTGTCTGCCCCTCCCCCCTTCTCTCTGTCTCTCTGTCTCTCTCTATTAAAAAAAAATAAACCACAACAACAACAAAAAGCTGAGGTCCAGGGTGCCTTGGTGGCTTAGTTGGTTGGGCATCCAGTTCGGCTCAGGTCATGATCTAGCAGTTCGTGGGTTCAAGCCCCACGTTGAACTCTGTGCTGCTGGAGCAGAGCCTGCTTGGGATTCTCTCTCTCCCTCTCTCTCTGTCTCTCCCCTGCTTGTGCTCTCTCTCTCCATCTCCCTCAAGATAAATAAACTGGAGGGAGAGAGGGAGAGAGAGAAGGAAAGAAGGAAAGAAGGAAGGAAAAGGCTGAGGACCACCTTACACTTTTTCCTTGGGACATTTTTAAAAATGAAACCTAAGGGAAACATACTCAAGCGAGAATGAGCATTTGGGGAGGGGTGAAGAGAATTCCCTGTGTAAGTTACTTGATTGGCCACTACAAGATTATTGATTATTTGAATCCATCACTTGGTTTTGTCTTCTCAAAGTTTCCAGTTTTGTTGTAAAGCCAGTGGCCAGCAGTTTGATTTAACATGTTAAACAAAGTCCAGATGTGTAAATGAGGATGTAACTGGCTTTATTGAACATTCATGAATTGGGCATCGCCCCATCTAGCAAGCAGGAAGGAGCCTGGAGGGCCTGTATAAAATGGGAGGCTTTGATCGGCAGAAGTAGGGCGGGACAGGGCAGCTCCTATCAAAAGAAAAGAAAGGATTGTTTCTGGCTAGGTCACCTTCCTTTGGCTGGAGGGTGGGGAATCTGTCACGCAGATCACCTTTCCAGTGTGATCAGGAAATTCCAGATTGATCGACTAATGGTCACATTCCTGATGTTAAATCCTGATTTGCCATGGTTTTGAACCTTTTGAACAGTTGAAATGCTCAGCTTATCTTGTATCTTCCTTTTCACCAGAACCCCACTTGTAGTTTAACTAATTATATTCTGCCTGTGCAATTACATTTAAGTGCCAAGAATGAAGAGTACCTGGGGGCTGAGAAAAGCGTGTGATGGGACCTAATCTTTTACTTCATTCAGCAGATACTAACGGGGACTTTCTGTGTACCCAGCACAATGCTGGGCAATGGGGACGTAGCAATGAGCAAAATAGACCAGGCCGGGCCTCTCACTGCCTAGTGGGAAAGAGGCGGTAAACTTAACCTGCAGGACACTGACGTGCTCGCGGGGTCTCTGACCTAGTTACCAACCCTAGATACCAACTCTAGCTACCAGGTCAAGGAAGGTCTCCCGGAGAAAGGTATTCAAGCAGAAGGAGCCGAGGGTATTCTAGGTGGTCTGGATGGGACTTCACGTGGATTCCAGCATAACGTTGACAGTTCTTTGTGTCGCTGCCCCGTTGTATCGTGCGTGGGGTTGCATTTTATCCAGACAGAAGGACTGGGTTTGAAGAAGGCCTTGTACACAAGGCCACAATTGTGTATGGTCAGAATTACCCTTGAAAATAAATCCAGTGTTAGTTATCCTTTCAGCATTGAAAGGGAATGCTGTCTCTTTAGAGCAGGGGCCAGTACTCCCTCCTTCTCCCCCAGGGCCAAATCCACGTGGCTCCCTGTTTTCACAAATAAAGGTCCATCTGAGCACAGCCCGTTTATTGACCAATCATATGTGCTGCTTTCTCACTAAAGTGACAGAGTTGAGTAGTTTAACAAAGACTGTATGCCCCACAGAGCTGAAGCTATTTACTCTCTCTTGCCCTTTAAAGAAAATGTTTGCTGACTCCTCCTTTGAGCGAATGTAGGGCTTAGTTTTATATTTAAGCACCATGTTCTAAAAAGAAAATTGTTATCTTTAACACCAGAATCCTATTAGTGAGGTGAGATGTTCACACCACAGAAGGCAGGAAAGATCTGAGGACTCAGTCATGGCCCCTCTCTTGTGTCGCTCTCACTTGGGTTCCTATGCTTAATAACGGAAGAGAGAGTGATTTGCCTAAAATATTTACCCTGCTCCCTCTCCCTTCCTTCCTCCCCTTTCTGCCTCTCTGTTTTTTCAAGTGCACATAATTGGGTTGATCTGAGGTTAATGGAGTCCATCATACACTCGTGTACTTCAGACGTGGCGGCTGGCAAAGAAAAGCGCGGGGAGACTTAATATGCAGGTGGTGTGGTTCTACCCAGAAGCTAAAATGACGTCATAGTGATTTCGGTGGAGAAACGTGGTGAGAACTGCCCTGCAGCTGTCCACACTGTTCCCGTCGTACCTGGTGATGCGGGCTCCAGAGTCCACTGTCTCTGGGCTCGACCAGTATTGTTCATCTGTTTGGAGGTTGTAGTTTCATTTGCATCGAATTATAAATTTGATTTGATTTGATTTGATGGTTGTAAAGAAACAGCAAGTCACGTGGCGGGTAGAGTTCACGACAGCCCTCAGCGTCACTTCTCCTCGTGTTCACACCTTTGTCGAATCCTTGAGTGTGGACCGGCCTGTGAATGGGCCCAAGGCGATGGGCTGTCCCTCCCCTGCTAATGTGCTAGCACATTCTGGAGACATTGTCGCTTGCATTAGAGAAGTAAGAGGCTCCATGTGGCAGGGAGCTGAGGGCAGCCTTCAGCCTACAACCAGCAAGAAGCCAGAGCCCTTAGCCTTAAAGCTGCAAGGAAATTAATTCTGCCAGGTACTTGAGGGAACTTGGACACAGACCCTTCCCTGGTTAAGCCTCCAGACGAGACCTCAGCCCTGCCAGCACCTTGACCGCAGCCTTGCGGAGAACCCATCTAAATGCCCATGATCAGACCCTGACCCGCAGAAAGTGTGACGTATGGGGCACACCTGCGTGTGTCTTAGTCGGTTGAGCATCCGACTCTTGATTTTGGCTCAGGTCATGATCCCAGGGTCGTGGGATCAGCCCCACATCGGGCTTCTCACGGAGCATGGAGCCTGCTTAAGATTCTCTCTCTCCCCCACACCCCGCCCCTCTTCCCCGCTCATGTACTCTTTCTAAAAAAAATACAAAGAGTGACATGATAAATGTGCATGTTTTTTGTTACACAACAATAGAAAACTAATACAAACGACAAAAAGTTTACCCCGGTTTTTATTGGTTCATATTAACATTATAAAAATGCAAGCTAATTCTGGGAATCTGTAATAGGTTCTCCCCCCGCCCCCCTCGAAAGTTGTCCTGGGGCGCCTGAGTGGCGCAGTCGGTTAAGCGTCCGACTTCAGCCAGGTCACGATCTCGCGGTCCGGGAGTTCGAGCCCCGCGTCGGGCTCTGGGCTGATGGCTCAGAGCCTGGAGCCTGTTTCCGATTCTGTGTCTCCCTCTCTCTCTGCCCCTCCCCCGTTCATGCTCTGTCTCTCTCTGTCCCAAAAATAAATTAAAAAAAACGTTGAAAAAAAAAATTTAAAAAAAAAAAAAAAAAAGAAAAGAAAAGAAAGTTGTCCTTAGGGCACCTGGGTGGCTCCATAGGTTAAGTGCCTGACTTTGGCTCAGGCCATGATCTCACAGTTCATAGCTTCTAGCCCCGCATTGGGCTCTGTGCTGACAGTGTGGAGCCTGCTTGGGATTCTGTGTGTGTGTGTGTCTCTCTCTCTGCCCCTACCCCACTTGTGCTCGGTCTCTCTCTCTCTCTCTCTCTTTCTCTCAAAACAAAAATTAAAACATCTTAAAAAGTCCCCAAATTTTGGGTCACTTGACAAAATTGGAATATGAATGGTGGCTTAGATAAAAAGTATTGTCTCAATGTTAAATTTCCTGATGGTGATGACTGTGCTGTAGTGATATAAAAGAATATCCATATTCATAGGAAGCACTCACTGAAAAACTCCAGGGGACACACCATGGTATGTGTGAAACTCACTCTCAAGTGGCTCAGAAAACAGCGTATATGTATTGAAAGTATGTATGCGTGTGTGCGTGTGTGTGTTTCAACCCCTGCTTTTTAAGAGTTCAGAGAACATCTGGAAGGTCTTTCCTCTTAGGGCAGGGCATTTTACCATTTGCCTTTCCTCTCTGTATACCTCCTGAAGCAAGACGGGCTGCTGAAAATGTCACGACGTAGGACCCCGTCTGATGTGGTTACTTGTGTAAGAAAGCTTCATTCTCAGGCCTTTGCTCCTTTACGACTCACAACAGCCCTTCGTGGCGGGTGCTGTTGCGTGTCTCGCTTTTGCTGAGGAGGCCGTGAAAGTCCCGTCGCAGGTTTCGGAGCCAGTTAGTGGGGAGCCGGGCCCGACTGCAGGTGGGACCCGGAGGCCTGTGCCTGAAGGCTGCCACAGAACGTCACCCCAGGGGCGCTCTTCCCACTGTTCCCCTTCCAGAAACCGGCCCCCCCAGGAAAGCGGCCGAACTACGAACACGACGCTGGGCCTGCACCGGTCTGCCTTCCGTGGGGGGCATCAGGTCACGGCCCCGGGGAGCCTGTAGGCCTTCGGTCCTTGTCGCGTCCTGCCGGTGAGTCCACAGGTGGCCCCTGCGGTCGTTTCTGTGGTCCCGACGAGGTGTTGCCAGGAGGTGCCCTGCGGGCGGCCGCAGAGGGGGGCCCGGTGGTGGTTCACCCGAGCGCGTGGAGGACGGGGCCTGTTCTTGTGCGCGTCCTCCCGGAAGTCGGCCTCAGCTGCCGCGGGGGTGGCACCTGGGGACGTTTACCACCTCTCCTGCATACGGCTGGCTGCCCGCGCGCCCCCTTCTGTGAGCGTCCAGGGCCCATTTTGGCCTCTTCCTGGAGTGTCAGTGGGGGGGCCCTTCTTCCAGCACTCGGGCCGTCGGACAGCGGCGCTCTCGTTCACCCGGTTCTGCCTGTGACGCGTCTGCGAGCTGAGGAATTCCTGACTCTAGATTGGCCGTGAGCCTGCTGGTCCGTTTTGTCCAGCCCTTCTAGACCCTCTCTAGACTGCCCTTCTAGACCTTCTCCGGTTTTCCTCCTAAAAAGCTGGCGAGGTGGGACCACCGCACCTGCAGCCTCCCTGTGTAATCTTGGCTGCCTGACTGAATGTTGAGTTCTTCGAAGACAGATTCCCTGGAGAGGACGAGGGCTCCTGGCTCTCCTCCCCCGGACCCCCCACCTGGCCCCAGCGTGCGCCTCCAGGGAAGCTGTTGGATCCCTCGGGCTTTCTCCTGCGCCCTGAGGCAGGAGTGTTCTCCATCCCTGTGGGGTGCAGAGCCTCAGGCCGAAGTCATCCGCTCTGACCACACTGAGCGTTAGCCTCAGATCTCAGTGTTGATGTGACCAACATCTCACTTTTGCCAAGAATAGGTGGGGAAAACCCCTGTTTCCATTAGTTCTTTAAGGGTTATTTCTGTGTTAACCTGGAGCCCCGGAAAACAACAGACGGGACTGTATTAATAATTGGGATTCCCTAAGAAATGTATCCACAAATACAAAGTTCTTGGGCTATTGAATTTTTTAATGGAGAGCAAATATTAAGTGGCTATTTGAAGAACATTTTAGATCATGTAAAGTTTTGTGTTGTTTTTTTTTTTTTTTTTGAGAGAGGGCATGCAAGTGATCACACGTGAGCAGGAGGAACGGTGGGGGGGGGGGAAGCAGGGAGAGAGAGGGAGAAAGAGAATCTCAAGCAGGCTCTGTGCTGTCAGCTCAGAGCCCAACTCGGGGCTCAATCTCACAACCCTCGAAATCCTGACATGAGCCGAAATCGAGAGTTGGACGCTTAACCAGCTGAGTCACTGAGGTACCCCAAACATTGTGGATCGGTGTAAAACCAAGATTGAAGACGCAGTTCACAGTGTTACTTTACATCCCCCTAAAATTTCTTCTGGAATGTCACACCAGGAAAAGTTTTCCCTCTTCTGTTGAGTTCATATATTTTCTTTGGATGCTCAAAATTAACCCATTTGTTTACCTTTTTACCTTCACTGCTAGGAAACTTAGAGCCACACTGCCAAGGCTCAGTCACGGTAACTCTTGTGTTCTAATCTTCTGGGTCTGTTCTCTTTTAAACTCTCTTATTTGTTTTGTGTTTTAGTACTGCCTAAATAAATACCTTCAGCCAGGGGGAGAATTGCTTTGTAACTTTGCACACAGTTTGTAACTTTGTAACAGTTCTGTGGTTTGCTTTGACCCTGCTTCTGGGTAGAAGAAGCAGCTGTGTGTTATGTTAATTATTAGGCGTATGTTTTAACTAATGTAGAAAAGAGTTTGTTGACCTGTGCGCAGGGTGAGGGCTCCGATGTCAGCTTCTACCCAGAAGTCAAACCCCATGATATAATTTTGATTGAGGAGAATTTTGTTCTGCCCGAGACTGAACTTGGGGGTCTGGTACAGACCAAAGACGTCTGCAGTGAGTGTTAATGACTGACTGTAGGAGCTGGGCCACTTGTCTGCCTTCTGGCCGTGTTTCCTTTGCCCTCCTTGGTCACAGGACGGAGGGGAGAGGAGGAAAACTCTTGGCAGATGCTTTTATTTTAGCAGGACCCCTAGGCGAGTGGGAGGAAGCTAATTTTAGTTCCATTTTTAAAGTTAAGGTAGTCTAGCTGCGTCTTTCCTCTTAGGGTAGAGTGTTTTAGCTTTTGTTTTTGCTTTTGCATTTCCTGTGTATACCTCCCGAAGCAAAATGGACTGCTAAAAATGTCACTTAGTGTTTTATTTTGTGCCTAGAATAACATTCAAGACTTGCGAGCCCCGTGAGTCACTGAAACAGTTTTAGGAGAAAAGAAGTGTTGTCTGTGCTATTCTGTATTTATTTCCCTCTAGAGATTTTCCGGTTGATTTTGTGTACTTATTTTAATTGGACATACCTAATCTATTTCTTTCATCAGTAGCAATATAATAACATTTTATTGGCTGGCGCTTTGCATGCCTCCTTGTGGACTGAATACCTTGTTTATAAAGGCACAGTACATCTTGTAGGAAGACCGTGGATAGAGAGGAAAGTGGCTGGAAGGTACAGTCGCGCTCCTTATCCAGCGGCCAACTAGCAGACAAGCTTTGTACGCATCCGTCGTCATTAGACCTTACACGTGTGCCCGTCACGGTGGACTTGGGTTTGTGCCAGTGTCTGGCATGCTGTAGACCCTTTCCATTGTTGGGTAAATGAAGTCAGTAGCAATACAGGTGGGGAAAAGTCCAAGAAAGATGGTTTTATAAAGCAAACTAAGTAGGGAAATCAGCTAGGCCAGTGGGGCTCAGACCCCGTGTGTGTCAAAATCACCCGGAGGGCTCCCGAAAGTGGGTTGCTGGGCCCCACCCCCAGAGCTTCTGGTGCAGTGGGGGTGGCGCGGGGCCCCGGAGATTGCACTTCTGACCACGTCGTGGGTGAGGCTGCTGTTGCTGCTGGTGGTTCATCACCACACTTTGAGAACCACTCATGTAGGCTTATGACGAGGAAAGAGGCTCGGAGAAATTGTGCTCGGCCTCGTTGACAAAACCATTTAGTGGCAGAACTGATGCGAAAAGCCGGCCTCCCGCTTCCTGACTTCCAGGAGAGAGAAATGTTCCCCGATGTCCCTAAATGGGCAAACTGCCATGATGTGACCACATTGCCCTAGTGCCTTTCTTGGGATTTAGTCCCAGGTAAGTGACAACTTTGGGAGAGGACAAGAGGTGTTGTTACAGATACTCGTTAGCCCTGTAGACAACGTGCCCTGTCCCAGCTGCCCATTTGTGACCAGATGGCATCCACCACCCATCGAAGGAGGTGGTTTGTTTGGAAGCCGGTTAGTCCTCTGAGGTCCCTTGACCCTCCTGGAGGTCTGAGCACGGCCCTCGTGCTTGGTCGGCTGTGGATGGGACAGGGTCTCGGGGGGAAGCCGGACAGCTACGCGGGTGGTTGCCGTGCAGCATGGAGGCGCTAAGGTTGGGGTGGAGGGGCACTTTGGACAGCCCCCTGGGGCCCGCCTCATGGCCCTTCTCCACTTCCTCTGGGTGAGATGACGAATCCGATGGGCAGGCAGGCTCGAGCAGAGGCTGTTGGGTTTGGGCACAAGGAGCTTATTGTAGGCGTTTCCTGCTCACGCTTCTCTCTTTCATTTCCCGCCCTTTGTATGCACCGTCACTGGTCACCCTGGCGCCACTGTCCCCCCCCCGACACTCGTCCCTGTGACACTTAAGACACTTGAATGTCACGATGAGTCACAGTGAGCAGAGTCTGAGTGCAAGCGGGTTCCTGAGCGCCGTGTAACTTTTGGCCTCATTATCCTCTCTGAGCCTTAGTTTCCTCGTCTGTGGAATGGCCGTTGAGATCACGTGTGCCTGTCAGGGCCGGCACGGTAAGTGCTCAGCGAATCACGGCTGTTTTAAGGAGAGCGCGGACTGGACCAGGCTGGATTGTGGGCAGTGCTTGACTAACACGTGCCTTCAGTGGCCCCTTCCCTGCACTTCGTGGTCTCTGTCAGTGTCGGGACGGCGCCCGCACATTTGGGTTTTGCCTTAGCGTGCAGGGAGTTCGCTGTGTCTCAGCATCTCGGGTGAAGGGCCTTGTTGAGAGGAGTAGGGCTCCAGGGCGCTGTGCTGTCACCCTGCGGGCAGCATGTTTCGACCGTGAACTGAGCCGTCCTGCCAGCCAGTGGAGCCCCCGGTGCTCGTCACCCGCTGTAGAGTGTGCTTCCTGGCGTGGGGAGGCCGGAGGCCCGCCCTCCTGGACCCAGCAGCCTGCCCCTGCCTGGCCCCGCTGGCCCCGCTCCCTCTCGCCACTCCCTCCCTCTGCTGTACTGACCAGGTCTCCCGATTCACCTTGGCCCTGCTGGCCCAGGGCCTTCCCAACATGCTCCTCCCTCTGCCAGAAGCGCTTTTCCTCGGTCCACACGCCCGGCCCTCCGCACACACACTACAGAAAATAAAAACCTGGCCAATGCAGCGAGTCTTTCAGGCTCCAGTTTAGGCCGGTTTCCTTGCAGGGTCCAGGGCGGAAGATGGCTTTAGGGCACCCATCCCCGCCTTACTCCCCACCCACCCAAGTTCTGCTGGCACCCGATCCCCGTCCCGGGCTGCCTCTGGGGGCGTGCAGCCCGCGGTCCGCGCACTCAGCGCTCTCGCAGTTGGGTTATGGGGCCTCGGCCCACTCGGTCGCAGTCGTGCTTGCGGGGGTTTGTGCAGGTCTCTCTTCCCCGTCCCTCCTGAGTGTCCGTGCCGCGACTGCCTGACACGCTGCGCACCGGGCACTGCGCATCAGAGGCTTGAAAAGCGCCCTGAGCCGTGTTGCCCCCGACGATCGTGCTCCCCATCCTCTGCAGGGTTCCTTCCTCGCCCAAGAGGAGAGAGGGACCGTCACAGGCTCTTCCTCGGCATGGCGCCAGCTCAGACTGGACTTTGTTTACGGGGAGCCTTCTTCCCTTGGGGCCATGCGGGGGGGCCCCCCTAACCTGGGCAGGTGGGGGCAGTGTCAAGGGGCACGACCGTCACCAGACGATGTCATCAGAGGGTTCACACTTCTCCAGGCTCTGCTGTGCCTAAGCCGGCACCGTTGCATCGGTGCCTTGTGCCACACGTGGCTGCTGCCCTCAAAGGGAGAAGAAATTCCTCCCGAGCGGAGTATGGAGCTCCAGATTTCTTTGTACCTGGGGGAGAAGCCCAAGTGGGGGCCTCTCCTATTTGGGGAATGGGCCCAGGGTCAGCTGTATAGCACAGAGATAGGAGCTCTGTTTTATCAGGCGGTCTTCTTTGGGTAAGAGATCGGAATTAAAAAAAAATTTTTTTTTTAGCATTTATTTATTTTTGAGACAGAGACAGAGCATGAACGGGGGAGGATCAGAGAGAGAGGGAGACACAGAATCCAAAGCAGGCTCCGGGCTCTGAGCTGTCAGCACAGAGCCCGATGTGGGGCTTGAACTCACGGAGTGCGAGATTATGACCTGAGCCGAAGTCGGATGCTTAACCGATTGAGCCACCCGGGCGCCCCTGGGTAAGAGATCGGAATTTAAAAATTTTTTTTTTCAACGTTTATTTATTTTTGGGACAGAGAGAGACAGAGCATGAACGGGGGAGGGGCAGAGAGAGAGGGAGACACAGAATCGGAAACAGGCTCCAGGCCCTGAGCCATCAGCCCAGAGCCTGACGCGGGCCTCGAACTCACGGACCGTGAGATCGTGACCTGGCCGAAGTCGGACGCTTAACCGATTGAGCCACCCGGGCGCCCCTGGGTAAGAGGTCGGAATTTTAAAGCCAAACAGTGCTTCAGTAGATTGGACAGAAGAGGCAGCCAATTTGAGATTTCAGAACTGGGCTTTCCACGGATGGTTTGGGTTTCCTGCCCACAGAAACGAAATGTTGAAGTTAAAGCGGCACCACGTTCTTAGCAGCCGGGCTTTAACCAAGCTTCAGGACACGTGAGGTTCTGTGCTAATATTTTTGTTTTGATGAAAAGTTTAGAAACACTACTCTCAGCCTCCACCACAAAGAATACAAAAATGTTATTGTAAAGAAATTAAATATATTTCAATTCCTGCTTCGTGGTCATACTTCAATTTGTAAAGAGAGTTGGAACCCAAAACACTTTAAAAGGTGACCTTCAAAAATGTGCCAAATCTTCTGCAGTGTAGACCCATGTACAGATTCAGTCCACTGATTTTCACGCATTTTTTCAAACATCCAGTAGCTTTTGGGAAGCTGCGTATTTTCATTATTAAGACGCCCTCAGTTCTGAGGACGTTGTGGCCGGCAGACCAGTTGCAGAACAAAAACTGAAAACTGCGGGAGGTTGAAGGCAGCAGGGTGAGTTCACTATGGGCCCAGGCTTCCTGGAAGAAAATGAAGCGACATGTTTTTCTCCATGGGCACTTGGTGGCTCTCAGAAAGTTCTGGTTGAACGCCCTGGGACTGTCCGCTGCCATCCCCTTCTTCCTAAGGAATGGTTTGACAAACCCCACCCAGACCGCGCCATAGGAACATCCTGCTTCCTGTCAGATCTGGGGTACCTGTGCTTGGGGATGCTGGGTCCCTAGCACATTCCTTTCTTTCCCAGCTGGCTTTGTTTTCCTGTGTAGAAAATTCCGAGTTTTCCATCTTAAATGTAAAAATGTGGTTATCATCTTAGAACGTGTTCTAAGGACTTTGAAGATACTTTTGTTTTCCACTAAGAAAACCGTTCATTCGTGGGTTGGGGTGAGTGTGGGATGAGGACCCATCCTCCTGCCTCGGGGCCAGCTCCTGAGCAGTCAGGCTGGGCCCTAGGCCTAGCAGGGTGCCGGCTTTTCACCAAGTCCTAATTCTGGACCCTCTGACACAGCCCCTCCGCTTGTAGCCTCTGTGCGTTTTGTCCAGGTTGGTTTCTTCTGATTGCAGATGTGAACGCGTGTAGTTTTGTGTGTGCTTTTGATAGACGCCTTGTCATTGACCCACTTGTCTACCTTCGTGAGAACCACTGCCTTAGAGCAATTACTGGAGGGAAAACCCACTTTTTTTCCAGCACAGAGTAGATGCTAAACAAACATTGTAGCCTGATATGAGCAAGGATACACAGGGCAGGAGAGCAATCGTGACCACTCTGATCCCCCACTTCTGGTGAACGTTGTTGTCCTGAGCACGTGCGCACAGTCAGTCTGCGGGAAATATCTACTGACTTACCTGTGCTCTGAGCCTTGTACTAAAGACACCTGTTTTAGCCCGATTTCCTGGCTTGGAGTGGCTGGTTGGTTGGAATTTGGTGACGGGGACGAGTAGTCACCCCTCCCCCCCAGCCCCATGGCTGTGCCAGTGCAGGCCTGTTCTAGGCACAACGTCTACATTACCTGTCTCCCTGTCAGAAGGGGCTTGTCCCAAAGAACGTTGTTGTTGTTGTTGTTGTTTTAATGTTTGTTTATTTTTGGGGGGGGCAGACTGCAAGTGGGGGAGGGGCAGAGAGAGAGAAAGACAGGGAATTCGAAGCAGGCTCCAGGCTCTGAGCTGTCAGCACAGAGCCCGATGTGGGGTTCAAACTAATGAACCGTGAGATTATGACCGGAGCTGAAGTCAGAAGCCTAACCGATTGAGCCACCCAGGCGTGCCCCCCAAAGAATGTTTTGATGGGAGATGAGAACTTCTCTGTCATAGTCAAAGGATGTACCTGCCTGTCACTTTGGCTCTGCTGAGTTTGCAGAGTCCCCCCATCTCCCGCTCAAGATTTGGAATTTCTTGGCAGTTTACCTCTTTCTGCTAGATCTTTATTCTAGATCTTTATTCCCCTGGAGGACTAGTTAAAGCCCAGATTCCTGGGTGCCTCCCCTAGAGACCTTGATTCGTTAGGTCTGGGTTGGGGTGGAGAGCTGGTATCCCAACCGGCTCCAGGCCACGGTGCTGCCGTTAACCACCCAGACCCTTCACTCTTGCTGGGGGAAGGATTAAGACACTGTTTGGTCCTAGAACTAGCTTGTAGGGTTACAAAGCAAAATGGAGTTTAAATGTTTTAGATTTTTGATACACTTCGTGTACTTGATCACAGCATTTCTTGCTGTGGTTTGTGGTCAGAAAAGGTCGGAAGGCTACGGAGCGCTTCTGCCTTAGAAATGGCCCACCTGCTGGTGCTGTGCCCGGGCCCGATCGTCGGTTCCAGAGCCAGGGCGGGAAGCTCAACCAGGGCCCGGGTGACTCGGGAGAGGGCTGTGCCGCAGTCTCCATTGCCCCTGCAGGACCCCTGACCTCATTGTGTGAGGCGGCTTCTCCACCCCACTCTCCCCGTGGAGAACGTTCTTCAGCATTTCAAGCTGGTTGTGATGGAAATAAGTTTCATGAAATGCTATTTAGCCTCACTACCTTAGTGCCCTCTGACCGTTTCTATTCTGTTTCGTGTTTTAATCCCTGGAATCGGTTTGGGGACCTGCTAATGGGTCGTGACTTGGCGTGAACGTGAGCAGGAGCAGGCACCCTTCCTGCCGGGACTCCCTCGGTTCTGTCTCCCAGAGATGCCTCTCTTACCCAGGGCGACCCCGTCCCTTCGCATTTGTCATGGTCCTATCCCATCATGTCTGCTCGGCTTACACAGCTTTAGGGCTTTCTTCACGAACTTTTCCTGTGTCTTTCAGGAAGTAAACCCTTCGTTTCTTTAGCACTTGACTTGCTCTGCTGTGTACTGGGGCTCTGCGTGGATGGCTTTACCTCTCTGTTAGCTTCTACACCACTTGAGGGCAGAGCCTACGTTCCCGTTCAACCACGGTCCAGACCAGACTTTCTGCGGCACCGAATCCCCAGCATGTGGCTGGTGGAAGGAGCTGAGCCAAGTTGTGCGCCACTGTGTGGATGGCCACAGGGCCCGAATTTGGTGGTTTTTTTGCTTGTTCACTTATTTATTTTTGAGAGAGCAAGCGCGCGCACAAGTCGGGTAGGGGCAGAGAGCGAGGGAGACACAGAATCCGAGGCAGGATCCAGGCTCCGAGCCGTCAGCACAGAGCCCGACGCGAGGCTCGAACCCACGAACCTCGAGGTCATGACTTGAGCCAAAGTCAGACACTTCACCGACTGAGCCACCCAGGAGTCCCTGAATTTGGTATTTAACCTTGTTTCAGTGGGAAAGTGCATCCTGACTCCAAACCACTGACTTTGAGAAGATAAGTCTCTGCCTCCTTCCTTCTTCCCTGTGTGGCCTGTGCCTGTCCTTCCTCCTGGCATGCTGAGACGGGGCCTCAGACAAGCTCCAGGAGGCTGCCTCCTGTGGAAAGATTTGGTCCTTTAAAAAGAACTTCAGTTCCAGGGGACACAAAGAATACGTGTGCTGAGAGAGAAGATGGGAAAACGAGCTTCCTTCTGGAGAATTCTAGAATGAAGCAACTGGATTCTTCCTAAAGGCAGTCTTTGGAGTGGAGTGAGTTTCTGGAAGGTTCTGAACAAGAGAGAGTTTGGAGAGAGCGAAGGGAATGTTTTTTGGCTGAGCCTGAGACCCAGGAAGGGGCCAACCACTGAAGAACTCTCTTGTAACAACACATAGTGACACCATTTTGTTACTAATCACAGACCGTAAAGGTGTAAATTCTGTGAGAACTGGGAGGCCTTTTTGACTGCGGAAAGTCCCCTTCTAATGCTTCCTAGCCAAACGGCAACTCCAGCCGTTGCTCAAATACATGTTCTTCCGCGACCCATTGTTTTTGGAGTTATTTAAAAATAGTCTCGCGTCCCATCTGTAACCCCACCTCCCAAGGTGAGAGAGCTGGCGTGTGACTTTGGCCTCTTCCCCTCAGGCCAAGAGACCGCCTGAGATTTCACCACTAAGAGTATTTTTAGCCCAGGAGCTAACACAGCAAGAAGGTCTTTGATGTGCTGCTGCTGTGAGCCATCTTGGTCTTGGACTTTTCCAGAAGGGTGTGGTTTGCTTTTATAGGCGGCGCTGGCCTGAAAGTCTTGCTTTCTGCTCTTGTGGCAACTTGCGCACCTGGCGATCAAAGTTGTGAACACATCTAATAAACAGTACTTGCTAGGCTTTAGTTTTCAAAAGAGGAAGAGAGAACCTACACTGAGACGTGCCGTGTAAGTCGGAAGCCGGGGGTGGGGATGGGGTGGCATGCATGGCCAAACACAGAGCCCTGTACCTCCTCTTGGGTGCTGGTTCCCTTTAAGTGGAATGCTGATACAGAGAGAATGAGAATATTCCTATAGGAGACAAGAGCCCACAAGTCTTCCCCCCCCACCCCCCGAGCCTGTATTCCACTTATTTGAGCCATCTTTAAAAAATTTCTTTTTGTTTACTTGAGAGAGAAGCAGAGAGACAGAGTGTAAGCAGGGAAGGGCAGAGAGAGAGAGAGAGAGAGAGAGAGAGAGAGAGAGAGAGAAACACAGAATCTGAAACAGGCTCCAGGCTCTGAGCCATCAGCACAGAGCCCGACACAGGGCTCCAACTCGACTCTAAGCTGAAGTCGGATGCTTAACCGACTGAGCCACCCAGGCACCCCTTACTTGAGCCATTTTTAAGGGTGTTTATTCACTTCTCCCTCTACTGCGTTAGGAGACTGTGTGGCTGGTGTGTGAAACTGCAGTGGGTTCAGATCCAGGGTCTGTCACCTCACAGCCTCAGTCTCCCTACCTTAGAGAGCCACTATGAGGACTAGATGAGACAGGCCTGAACACTCACTGTGTGGGACATGGGCCCAGCTATTGCCGTGTGGTTCCTCAGAGCCTAAGCAGTGCCTTGTGCACACAGAACTGATGCATTTGGCTGGAAACGAGTTGGATTGGCTATCAAGCTCTAAGCCAATGAGATTGTGGCTTTGGCTAAACCAGCATGACTTCAGATTTTAGTCTCAGAATTACGAGGGCCCTCAGAGCCTCTGGGTGGTTAGACTGTCTGTGGCTGTTAAGTGATTCACAAACGGAATAGCTGGGCATCACCAGTACTGGAGGGGGCTGTCTTTTTCTTCCTGGCCCTCCACATGTTGTTTACTTATGACACTGAAGTTGTCCCACGAGGAGGAGAGATGTCCAGGGGGCTGGTTGATACTTTTAGCCATTACTGAGGAAGGAGCCCTGGACTGGCCTGGTTCAGGATGCCTGGGTCCCAGGCTGGGGCATATCTGATCCCAAGGCCTCCACTTCCTCTGCAGGCAGACTCGGGATCCTTTCAAGTTCTCAGGCTGCGTGGAAGCTGAGAGCCCACTGCTCACTGGGCACCTGCCCAGGGGTGCCACCTTGGCTGGCCACTGCTGCAGAGAGATTGGCATTGATCAGCACTTGATTCTGAATGCGTAGAGCAGAGTGGGGTTGGTTCCCCCACCACCACTGGTCTGGACTGTCACGCGGAATGAATATTTCTTCCAGAACAGGCCCCCTGGCCACAAACGTATTTGAGAGACAGGAACAGAGGGTCAGGGTCCATGAAAAACACGCATCAAAGAACAGCTGAGAAGACCCTTTGCTCATTTTGTTTTGGAGAAAAGTTCCCTGCCTCTCCTTCACCCCCGCCCCTTACTGCCCTCCACCCACGTGCCTGGGAAGCCAGACGTATGCCTTTGGAGAAGTGGTCATTTTCAGATCCCTCTGTGGTCCTCAGAGACTCGTGAAGCCTTTCCCAAGCCAGCACCTGTTTGCTGACTCGGATGCATTTCCTTGGTCCCCATGTGAAATGCCTAAGGCCCGGAGCTGTCCCTGAAAGCCCAGCCGGTCCTCCTCCTGCCCTCGGAGCAGGCTAGGCCTTATTCAAGGCCTCTGGGCTGCAGAGCACTTTCGTGCTCCTCTCAAGCGGGGCCGTGAGCAGCTGAAAAGCCCCTGCCTTTGCCGACCAAGTCTCCATCCTGGGCCTCCTCGCTCCGTGTCATGACTGCGGGCTTTCCCGGCTCTCCGCTGCGAGCTCAGGGGCTCCTCGGAGAGAGAAGCTGTATCTTGCTCCTCCCTCTTGACCCTTGCACCTTGCAGATGTCAGGCCTGTAAAGATTTATTGAACAGGTGAATGAGTGGACGAATGCGGATGCCATGTAGTGCCTGCCCTGTGCGCATCTGCTGCACCGTTTCCCGGGTGATAAGGAAGGGAAGGGACTACAGGTGACCCTTGTCCTTTGACTCTCTCCTTGCTCTGTCCAGTGAGCTCCTTCTGCAGCGTCCGAAGCTTCCAGGGCTTTGGCTCTCTGCTCTTCCTGTTGCCTGGGAAAGAAAGAAATATGCGCCTGCTGACAAACGAAAGTGGTTTTCCTCTGGAAGTCCAGAGGGTGGCCTGGCAAATAATGAGCCCTTGGGGGCCCCGCGCGGGGCCAGGCACAGCTGAGGCCAGCAGAGTCCTGGTCTGCCACAGCCTCCGCTGCCCGTGAGCGCCCGTGCCCCACCGCTGTGGCCTGGCCCCAAATAAACAGGCCTTCCTGCCTCCAACTTGGGCTGCTTTGCTGGTGACATGATGCTAAAAACTGTGCTCTGAGGCCGTTGAGGAGAATTGTTTGAATTCTAAACTGGCATCAGTCCTAACGCGCAAGTTCCTCTGAGGGACAGAGGCTGCTCCAAACAACTCCACCTAAGGGACAAAGGTCAGGGTGGACCCTGCTTCCTGTTGTAGCCAGGATGCTGAGTGGTGTGGCGCACTTTGGCCCCGCTTACTCTCTGCCCAGTGCTGTGGTGTGTTTACTCAGAATAAGCTTATTCCCACCCCCCGCCCGTGTCTCATTCCCTCCCCCTCCCTCTCTCTCTCTCTCTCTCTCTGTCTCTCATCTCTAGAAATAAAACTCTGGAGAGGTGACTAATTCACATCTCCGGATGTCTGCAAAGTCTGTGGCTTTAAGAATCTCTAGGTCGTTTCCAAACAGTGATGGAAAAAAAGTACTTCCTTGGGAGTAGGCCGCCCTGGGGGCAGGCTGACCTTGACTTGTTCACGGCACGTGGAAGGGCTGCAGTTGCCTTGTCTGTGACGGGGATGTGTGTGTGATTTATGGGGCGGGGGTCGAGGGGCAGTGTTGGGCCCTGTGACTTGGTTTCCTCGTCTGTCAAACGGTAACAAAAATACTTTCCTTCCAGTGTCAGTGTGAGGATGGGGGATGACCTAGAACTCCCTGCACGGGGCCCGACTTCTGACGGGATGTTTAAAACAGAGGCTGCTGATTTAACCATTTGATTGGACTCCAGGAGGGAAGCAGTTCTCAACCCTGGAGGCCCCCCCCTTCACCTTCTCTTGGGCCATCTGTCCGGTATTTGATGAAGGTTTGATAAAAGGAGTACGTCTTGGGGAGAACTCTGTGTGTGAATACATTCAGAGCCCTCTCTGATGGCTGTGGGTGAGGCGTGTGGACGTCTCAGAGGCTCCACCTTTCTCTCTGAGTGAGAAGAGAAGCTACAGGAGGGCTTTGAGCAGAGGGGCGACCTTCTACGAGGATCCGTCTGGTTACTGACTGGAGAAGACTCTAGAGAGGCAAGGCGCTGGGGACTGTTGGAAGGGTGGCATAGTGGCTTAGGCACCAAGTGCTATGGCTTGGGTCAGGGTGTTGACGGTGCAGGTGGTTATAGTGGGGAGAGTCTGGATGTACTGTTAAGGCGGGATTCACAGAATTTGCCGAAAGACTGGATGGTACACGTGAGCAGGAGAGCAGAGTCCGGGATTCTGACCTGAGCTCTGGGAGGATGAAGCTTCCTGTTTACCAGGATGTCGTGGCAGCAGGTCTGGGAGGGAGTATGGGGAGTGCAGTTGTGGGGTTGAGCTGCCCGATGTAGACCCTCCAGAGGAGTGACCAGGAGCTCGTGTGCAGAGACAGATCGCTCAGCAGTTAAGCGGCGCCGATCTCCGTCAGCACAGGCCCCTGGGTTGTCCTCTGGTTGCTTGGCTTCCTGTGCCATCCGTGTGCTGCCAGCACCCCCACGGGTACCTCCAGCCCCCATCCATCTCCTTAACTCAGACTCGCCTGTCCACCTGCCTAATTGAAGTTCCCCTGGATGTCTGCAGGGGAGGGTTCCTGTGTCCGGTGTCCCGATACAGGGCTTCTTGGCACAGGTGAGATGTGCTCAAGCGTTTGTTGAGGAGGAGTATTGTTTATTTCTCAGACTAACCTCGTGAATAGGTACTATTGCTATTATATAAAAATACACCGATTCGGTCTTGATTAAAAACAAAAGAAATTATAGAATACAGTTGTGTTTATGCTCAGTTCTTTATGTTTTATTTATTTTGAGAGACAGAGAGAGAGTGCGTGCAGATGAGGGGCAGAGAGAGAGAGGAGACGGAGAATCCCAGCCAGGCTCCATGCTGCCAGCACAGAGCCCGACATGGGGCTCAAACTCATGAACCATGAGATCGTGACCTGAGCTGAAATCAGGAGTCAGATGCTTAACCAACCGAGCCACCCAGGTGCCCCTGCATTAAGTTCTTTAAAATTTCCATACAGCGAACAAAAGTAGAAAACACTATCTACTGGTGATTTAAGATCATAAAAATATTTACATTTATGTAAGTTCTTTTTATCACTTTTACAAAGACGAAATAGAAACTTCCTAAGATACTCACGATGCTTCCTGGGATATTCAATGGAGAGTTATTTGGAAAGACACTCACTCTGGATTGTTCATGGTTAGATAAGTTTGTTTCAGAGAATAGGATTTCCTTAAATTTTAAATGAGCTGTTCATCTGACCCACGTGAAAATCATGTGAGCTCTTTTTTAGAAGAAGCTTAGACCCCCGTGTCTACTTTATTCCAGCGTTTCATTGATGTATACCATGAATCAGAAAAGTACACCTGGCTTTTTAAGTACTCAGCATGGAGAATTCTCACAAATCCAACACACCAGTGTAACCGGCTCTGAGCAAAATACAGCGTGTCCCTCCCTCCCTCCTGTCCCCTGCTGGTTACCCCACACCCCAGGCATCACCGCTGGCTTAACTCCTCAAATCGTAGATTAATTTTGCTGGTGTTTGTATTTGTATAAATGGAACACCATACACAGTGTCCTTCTGTGTGTGTGCCTTCTTCCTACGTTTGTAAGGTTCATCCATGTTTTTTTTTTTATTTTTATTTTTTAATGTTTATTCATTTTTGAGAGACAGAGACAGAGTGTGAGCAGGGGAGGGGCAGAGAGAGAGGGAGACACAGAATCCGAAGCAGGCTCCAGGCCCCGAGTCGTCAGCACAGAGCCCGACCATAGGGCTCGAACCCACGAACCGCGAGATCATGACCTGAGCCAAAGTCAGACATTTAACTGACTGAGCCACCCAGGCGCACCCATCCAGGTTTTTAAAAAAATTTTTTTAATGTTTATTTTTGAAGGAGAGACAGAGCACAAGCAGGGGAGGGTCAGAGAGGGAGACACAGAATCCAAAGCAAGCTCCAGTCTCCAAGCTGTCAACGCACAGAGCCCGATGGGGGCTTGAACACAAGAACAGCAAAATCATGACCTGAGCTGAAGTCAGACGCTTAGCCGACTGAGCCACCCAGGTGCTCCATAAGTAGTCTGTCTATTAGCCATTTGGATATCTTCTTTTGTGACGTGTCTGTTCAATCCGGAATCTGTTTTTAATCGTTACCAGTTATGCAGAGAGAACCAAAATGGTGCCTGTATCAGGTTTGAGCCCAAATCCGAGGTGAAGCTTGGTTTCTTCTGTAGACAGTAGGCGTAGCCTCTCTCCTGCACCCCATCCCTTCTGCCTCTGCCCCGAGCCTCACTCTTTGGCTCCGTCCCTGCTGGTCTGCACCCAGCTCAGGCATCTGGATAATATCCTCTCAGTTTTTCAGTGCTCATACCCGTGACCTGACCATTCCATTTCTAGGTCTGTCTCATTATACAGGCACCCAGAAAGGTACGCCTGAGAGTGCCCATCGACGCGGCATTGATTGAATAGCAGAAGTTAGAAACCGTCCGCCAGGAGACTGGGCACAGAGGTTTCAGCAGAACGTCCTTCAACCATGAACCGTGTTTGCATGAAAAAATGCCCACAGAAGTTGAAAAATACTTCATCTCTGCCATATGTGGAGTTATGAGGGATTTTCACCTTCCGTGTTAGATATTTTTGCAGTGCTTGGATTTTTATAACAAGGTTGTCTCACTTTTTGTTGCTGGAAAAAAAAGAGAAGAAAAGCGAGCTACTTACTCGTCCCAGCAGCACCAAGTCGTCCGTCCACTGCCAGAGCGAACGGGTCGCATGAACAGATTTCTCGGGTCGGAAGAGGCCTTGCTGTTGCGAAACCCCAAACGCTAATTTTCCCTCTGCTTTAACACGAATAGTTCTGTATTAAGTAAGACAGAGGATCTTTTAATATGGAAATTGCTGGAAAAAGATGAACCGTCAGGTTGCTTTCCGTTCTAGGCCGTGGCTATTTTTAGCTAAGTGTTGGCAGCGGCTTGGTGATGTTATCAAGTAACAGTAATGGCTTCCATTTATTGAGCATTCGCTGTGTGTCAGGTCCTTGGCGAAATGCTTGACACACGGGGTTATGTTTAATCCTCACCGCAGCCCAAGGAGGTAGGCCCCGAGGTTATGCTTTTGCATAGGCGAGGAACGTGCAGCTCAGAGAGGTACAGACTTTGCGCCTGTGTACGGCCGAGCTCCGGGTAAACTCTTGTCTCTATCTTTCCATTAGTCTGTAAACGTTTAAATAAGTAACAGTCTGAAATCCTAGGTTTGAAAAGGTTTTTCCTAGGGGCGCCGGCGTGGCCCGGTTGGTTCAGTGTCCAACTCTTAATGTCGGCCTGAGTCACGATCACACAGTTCCGTGGGTTCGAGCCCTGCGTCGCGCTCTGCACTGACAGAACCTGCTTGGGATTCCGTCTCTGCCTCTCTGTGCCCCTCTCCCGCTCGCGCTCTCTCCGTCTCTCTCAAAATAAATAACTTCAGGGGAAAAAAAAGTTCTTCCTGATGTCCTCATGCCACTTCTCCACTGGGGTTACCCTTTTTACACGTTTGGAAAATGGGGCAGTATGGGTTGGGCAGACAGCATTCGGATGGAACTCGTGTAAGTGGACAAAGGTGCCAAAATTCTGTGCCCAGTACGCTGTAAGTAACAAGAAACTGGTGGCCACGGTGTTTCTCAAGACTAGCTGTAATAATTTTGGAACTGCCTCGAAGTGTTACCCACCGTGACCCTGACTTTGTGGTCCCGTGGTTGATATTTGGAGACTGCCCTTATCCAGAGCGAAGTTAAGCCCTGACAGAAACCACTGCTAAGTTGGGATCCCAGCTGCTACAAGTGACATTTGAAAGGCCGGTTGATGGGTACATTTGTCAGCCACAGGCAGAGACCGCTGTCGGGCTTGGCCGGGGGGCACATTGAAAATCTAAGACTGAAACCTCGATACCTGGCCGACGACTCAGGAAGAAAGTGGTGTGGCTTTGGGGGTTTGGGGGTTTTTCTGCGATTTGGTTCTGTGAACAGGCTACGTGCCTCTCTTCCAGTCTGCCTTTCCTCTCTGGGTAGAGAAGGACCTTCGTCTGACCGCTGGGTCTGCATCCTGAGATGGTTGCCCCGGAAAGTGCCTGCTCTCTGTAACCTTGTAGCCATTTATACAGACTTGTGAGGCCCTGTAAGCCACCCTCTCTCTGGAAGAAATGACTAGCAGATTAGTCATTGGGAGTTCCTGACCTTCCGTGGTGTAAATGCCACACTGAGCAGTGGTCGGGCGCTTTGTTTTCTTAAGTTCTGTCGATAACCTTTGAAGTTGCTCTCACAGATTTGATAGACCACAATAAGATAGCAGTTTATGACATTTCTTCTGTGAAGGAGGGATTTTGTTTCCCTCGGTTAGGTATGGCCATAAAGACAGTGTACCAGTCAGGCTGTGCCAGATGTTGGTGGGGAGGGGATGTAGAACAACTGGGATCTTGATAGTAGAATTGCAAAGTGGCGTGGCCATTTTGGAAAATCATTTGGCAAAATCCATAAAATTAGGGGCGCCTGGGTGGCTCAGTCGGTTAAGCATCCAACTTTGGCTCAGGTCATGATCTCACGGTTTGTGAGTTCGAGCCCCATGTTGGGGGTGCCCAGAGCCTAGAGCCTGCTGAGAATTCTGTCTCCCTCTCTCTCTCCCTCTCCCCTGCTCAAGCTCTGTCTCTCTCTTTCAAAAAGAAACATTAAAAAAAAATTTTTTTTTAATCCATAAAATTAAATATATATACTCTATAGCTAAGCAGTTCTATTCATAGAAAGCCCTTGCATGTGTTCCGGGAGACATGTATGGGAGTGTTCATGGCAGTGTTGTTTATAGAAGCTGGAAACATGCCAGCGTCCCCTGGGATCATGGAATATATGGAATTTCACAGCACTGAAAACGAGAGCACTTCCATACACTTCAGCACGGTTGAACGTCAGACCTACTACTGAGTGAAAAAGCAAGAACGTGAGAATGTTTACAGCATATTTCCATTTATGTAAGCGTCACAAACCTGTAAATTAAACTATGCTTATAGATATAAACTGTCACAAATGGTTAAGGGCTGATGAGCACAAAAATCAGAATCGCGGTTACCCGTTGTTGGGAAGAGAGATGTGATCACGAAGGGACGTGAGGTGGCATCAGTGGACCTGATAACTTTCCGCCTCTAGAGCCACGCTGTCCGATCCAGCAGCCTCCAGCCACATTTCAGGTACTCAGTAGACACGCAAGGCCTGTCACGTTGGATGGTGCAGATACAGAACATTTCCATCATGGCTGAAAGTTCTGATGGGCTAGCTTGGTGGATGCATGTATTTAATTTAATTCTAAGTTGTGTGTGTGTGTGTGTGTGTGTGTGTGTATTTATATTTATGAAATCTTTCAAAATTTTGTTTTAATTTCAGTAGTAGAAAATCTCTAAAAACATACACACAGAATCTGAATCTGAATGTGTACCTTTCTAAGTGAAAAGCCAGGGAATGATAAGGGAGCAGTCAATAAAGCTACCGGAGAGTCCCGTACTGTGGGAGCATCTCTTTGCCATTGACCTCTACTCCAGATGATTGATACACTTGAGCGACCCAAGAAAAGGAGCAGGAAGGGTGTGTGTGTGTGTGTGTGTGTGTTGTGGTTCTGTTGGTGAAATTACCGACACAGCTGCCCCCTGTTGCTTCCTTCTGCCTGCTGTCACTGCTCTTGTGGTGCTTTATCAACACTCAGACACAGTCGGAGCAACCTGCATCTAAGTCACCTGAAATCTATGCTGCCGACCCGGCGTTGCAAGGAAAAGATGACAGGCAGCCTCTGAGTGAAAATCTGTCCTAGTTAGTGCTGTCTTCTGTTTCCAGGGGTGACGAGGTTCGTTATCATTAGGAAGAACCTGCTTTTTCCACTTGATTTAACACCGTGTGTGCGAAAGGTAGCTGTTTCGAGGCTCTGAAATACTCCCAGGAGAGAGATTTATTGGTAGATGTAGTTCGTTCTTTAAATGCTGACGTGGATTCCCAGCCGTGCCCCGAGACAGACTAGAATTTCAGGCTGAGGTAGAGAGTGCTGTAATATACTTCCTGCGTTCAGTTTGCTCTCAGGTTGGGGGTGCCCTTCGTTGGCCCTTGGGTCACGACCAGGGCTGGCTCTGCAAGTGCAGGAACCAGAGAGGTCTTCTGGGGAGCCGTCCGTGCCTTGCTGGCACACCCCAGTTCCGCCCTCGTCACGGTGGCGGAGATGTGAATCTGGCTTGTCCGTAGAGCAACTCGGGGCGGCAGACAGGCACAGGCAGAAGTTGGTTCCCCATCCCAGGCCTCTGAAGGTCTCTGACCACGGAAGCAAACCAAAGAAACCGTGCATCCTGCCTAGACTTCCTCATTTGTGTCTGCTTTTCTGGCCCTGCTTTCAGTCTTAGTTGCTCCGATGGAAGTCGTAAGGATTAGTACACTGCTCTAACATCCCATCTGGCTCGGGAACCTGCCTGGTCAGAGCTATGCCTGCAGGGACACGAGGGCCGAGGAGACACGTGAAACCACAGAGCAGAACAGATTACGGATAAAAGCCCGTTTGAGGCTTCGGGTCGGTGCAAAGGAAGAGGAGGAAGACTGTAGGGCCCACGGTCACCTAGGGTCGTGAGTTAAAAGTTCACTGCTACAGAATCGCCTGATAAAGATCTGTAAGCAGTTGGGAGGTAAGAATTCAGAGTTTGATCAGCCTTGCTACCCATCCAAATCCTATAGTTAGTTTGGCTAGCTCCCTGCATTGAGGTACCATGTGCCTGGCACTTGGATAAGCACCTCATTGCGTTACCCACAGGCAGCGTCTCATTTATCCTACATCACGTCAGCCATCCTAAGAACAGTGTTACCGGGGCACCTGGGTGGCTCAGTCGGCTAAGCGTCCAACTTCGGCTCAGGTCATGATCTCACAGTTCGTGGGTTCGAGCCCCATGAAGGCTCTGTGCTGACAGCTCAGGACCTGGAGCCTGCTTCGGATTCTGTGTCTCCCTCCCCTCCCGCCCACCGCCCTGACCCTCCCCTACTGTGCATGCGTGCACGCGTGCGCGCGCGCTCTCTCTCTCAAAAATAAATAAACTTAAAAAACAAAAACCAAAAACAACGTTACCAGCCCCATTTTCCAGACAAACTTCAGACTTGGAGAGGTGACTTTGAAGTATTTTAACCCAACAGTCTGACTACAGAGCTCACCCTTTTTTTTTTTTTAATTTTTTTTTCAACGTTTATTTATTTTTGGGACAGAGAGAGACAGAGCATGAATGGGGGAGGGGCAGAGAGAGAGGGAGACACAGAATCGGAAACAGGCTCCAGGCTCCGAGCCATCAGCCCAGAGCCCGACGCGGGGCTCGAACTCACGGACCGTGAGATCGTGACCTGGCCGAAGTCGGACGCTTAACCGACTGCGCCACCCAGGCGCCCCTCACCCTTTTAACCATCTCTTTGGTCCAGAGTGCAATGCGCTTCTAGAAGACTTGTGCGGTGCAGATAGTTTATCTGACCCTGCCTGCCACCTGGAAGGTCTGACAAAAGAATCACACTTTGTCCCCAAGGTCACGTGAAGTAATAACAGACATACTAACCGGCTGTCGTGCAGGGTGCTATGTCATTCGTTTGGAAGGGTATTTTAGTACTACATAGCTGGAAAAATGGAAAGGGGACGGGTGCTTTTTATTTTTAAAACCACAGGTATGTTTTTCTACCGCATAGGATCGTGTTCTGTTCCCCAATTTGCGACCACTTTCAAGCATGAAAATTTCAAATGTGAATTTCAGCTGGTATCGAAAGAAGCAGTCCTTTTTGCAGGGGTATTTTTTGGTTGATCAGTTTGTTCACTTGTTGAGTGAATGTTGAATGTTGGCTGAGCATCTTCTCTGGGCCAGGTACCATGTCAGCACTGGGGGTGCGGGCATGAGAAGGGCAGGTGTGGTCCTCAGTGAGTTGGCATTCTTGTGAGGAGACAAGCACGTCAGTAAATCGCTTCACAAGATCGTTTCAGACACTGGAAAGCACGGAGGTAGATGGCGAGATGGAGGAAGGCCTGGTGCATCTTTGCTTTTTTAAAAACAGCTTAATTGACATATAATTCACGTATACGATTGACTCATTTAAAGTGTAGAATCCCGTGTGGCTTGTTTTTTAGCAGTTCACTGGGTTGTGCAACCATCACCAGACTCTAATTTTAGAACATTTATGTCCCCTCACCGAAAGAAACCTCATACTCATTGGCAACCCCTCTCGTGCCCTCTCCCCTTCCCTCAATCTTGGCAGCCACTGATCTACCTTCTGTCCCTAAAAGTTTGCCTATTCTGGATACCATCCGTGGTCTTTGGGGACCGGCTTCCTTCACTTACCATAAATGCTGTCAGGATTCATCCATGTCGTAGCAGGTGTCAGAACTTCATTTCTTCTACTGTCAAGTAATATTCTGTTGTTTGGATATGCCACACTTTATTTATTCATTCATCGACCTTTGAGTTATCTCCACCTTTTGATTATTATGCATGATGCTGCTGTGAGCTTTTCGTGTACAAATCATGTGGATAGATGTTTTCATTTCTCTCGGGTATAAGCCTAGGGATGGAATTGCAGGGGGGTAGGGTAACCGTGTTTGATCCTGTGAGGAACTGACGGATATTTTCCACAGCAGCTGCACCATTTTGCATTTCCAGCAGCAGTGTGGGAGGGTTCCAGTCCCCCAGCCTTCACCAACGCTTGCTTTGTTATAGGTCTTTTTGATTATACCTGGTAGGTTAGAAGTAGTAACTTATGTCAGTTTGGGCATTTCCCTGGTGACTAATGATGGTGATTTCATACGCTTGTTGCTCATTTGTATATTTCATCTAGAGAGATGTCTATTGAAATTCTTGGGTCATTTTCAGTTGGATTATTTGCCTTTTGTTTTGGATTATAGGAGTTGTTTACCTTTTCTGTGTGCAGGTCCCTAGCAGGCATGCGACTTGTACATACTCTCTTCCATTCTGTAGTCTGTCTTTTCACTTTCTTGATGGTGTCACTTGCAGCACAAAATACCGTCTTAGTTTCGGACGTACAGCATCATGATTGGATATTTGTATGTATTGCCAAATGATCACCACAATAAGTCTAAAGTTTTAAATTTTGATGAAATCCAACTTGTCTGATTTTTCTTTTGTCACTTTTGATGTTATATCTAAGAAACCATTAGCAAATCCAAGGTCACAAAAGTTTTATCCCTAAGTTTTCTTCTGAGTTTCTAGTTTTAACTCTTACATTCAGGTCTGTGCTCCATTTGGAGTTAGTTTTTGTATATGGTGAAGTAAGGGCCCAGATTTGTTCTTTTGTATGTGAAATACCCAGTTGTGCCAGCACCATTTGTTGAAAAGAACATTCATTCCTCCACTGAATGGCCTTGAGACCCTTGTTAAGAATCCGTTGGCCGAAGACACGTGGGTTTATTTCTGGGCTGTCAGTTCCATTCCGTTGTTCTGTGTGCCTGTCCTCATACCAGTACCACGCTGCCCTGATTACTGTAACTCCATAATAGAACATTTTAAAGTCCGGAAGCATGAGTCCTCTAATTTTATTCTTCTTTTTCCCACATAGTTTTGGCTGTTCCATGTTTCTTTTATTTCCATACTTACTTTAGGGTTAGATTGTCAATTTCTGCAAAAAAAAAAAAAAAAAAAAAAAAAAAAAGCCAGCTGGGATTCTCATAGGGATTACATTGAATCTGTAAATCAATTTGGGGAGTATCGACATTTTAATAATATTAACTCTTTATTCATTTATTTAGATTGTCTCAATTTCTTTCAACAACGTTTTGTAGTTTTTAGTGTAGGTCTGGCACTTCTTGTGTTAAATTTATGCCTACGTATTTTATTCTTTTTGAGCATATTGCCAATGGAAGCTTTTTGTTTTCGTTCTGTTTTTATTGAAGTAGAGTTGACATACAGTGTTATGTTAGTTTCAGGTGTAGAACGCAGTGATTCGGCATCTCTACGTGCTCACCACAAGTGTGGCCCCCTCTGTCACCATACAGTGCTTTTGCAGTGTCACTGGACTATATTCCCTGGTTGTACCTTTCATTCCAATGACTTATTCATTCCATAACTGGAAGCCCGTATCTCCCACTGCCTGTCACCCACTTTTCCCATTCCCCACCTCTTCCCTCTGCATCCGTCATCATCAGTTCCCTGTAGTGTAAATGGAAGCTTTTTAAAATTTCATCTTGGAATGTTCATTTCTACTGTTTAGAAATCCAACAGACACTTACATATCGATCTTGTATCCTGTGGCTTTGCTGAGTTTGTTTATTAGTACTAATAGCCTTTTAATAGATTGCTTGGGATTTTCCATATACAAGATCAGCTACAAATAGACATAGTTTTATGTCTCCCTTTCCAATCTGGATGGCTTTTGTTAAGAGTATGACACCAAATAGGAATGGTGAGAACAGACACCCTAGTCTCATTCCTGATCTTGGAGAGAAACCATCCAGTCTTTCACTATGTTCCAGAGGGTTTTTGTTTTTGTTTTTTTTTAATTTTTTTTTCAACGTTTATTTATTTTTGGGACAGAGAGAGACAGAGCATGAACAAGGGAGGGGCAGAGAGAGAGGGAGACACAGAATCAGAAACAGGCTCCAGGCTCCGAGCCATCAGCCCAGAGCCTGACGCGGGGCCCGAACTCACAGACCGCGAGATCGTGACCTGGCTGAAGTCGGACGCTTAACCGACTGCGCCACCCAGGCGCCCCTCCAGAGGGTTTTTGAATACCTTAGTGCGATTTCAGTCCCCGATGCTAACTCTGAGGCCGTGCCTGTGCTGCCTGGTGACCTTCCCTAAAGGTTGATCCAGAAGGGCCTTCCTTTCCAGTTCGTACAACCTGCACCCCTGTGATTCTGCTGTGGTGTTCTTTCTTCTTAGCTGGTTCCCTTAGACTTGGGTCAGCTCATCCTACAGACTCTGTAGAGGACACCGAAAGCGTTTGTGGGTTCTTTTCCCACGGCTATTTGACCATCTCTGACTTCCACAATCCTGAACAACCCAACTACATGGAAATGGCAGAAATTAAAACGTGCAAGCAGCAGCGTTTCAGCGGATCTTTCCTTTGCTTTGTGACTCTAAAACAGCCGGGGGAAACGATCTGTTTGGGGACGATACTCGTTTCTGCAGACGGTCACGGAGCGCAGCTCCTCCCCACCCCACTTCTAACCATCGGCACCTCCTTGTTTTCAGACTCTCAGCGCTCCCACCTCTCCTCCTTCACCATGAAGCTCAAGGACAAGTTCCACTCGCCCAAAATCAAGCGAACGCCGTCCAAGAAGGGAAAACCAGCTGAGGTGTCGGTGAAAGTCCCGGAGAAGCCTGTGAACAAAGTAAGCGGACTCTCTCTAGGTGTCTGTCCTGGCCTTCGCCTACTTCGAGCAGTTGGAGTTTGTGCTGTGTTTAAGTTCACCCCCTGGGGATCAGCTTCCAGTGCAGAACACGGATTTCGTAGCATTCCCGTGCTGCCAGGCAGGGGCCTGGAGTGTCCTTGCGAAATGTGAGCCTTTGGGATGGCGAGTGTTTCTCCTGTTAATCAGAGTCAGGTTCTGTTGGCTGAAGCAGTTCTCCTTTCCCAGATGTATCATCCTCTGGGCATTCAGAACAGCTCAGTGCATCATGTTTACGCCCCAGGATGCCACCTGCCTGCCCCCAGAGAGCCCCACGTTGCCCTGGCACGCACACACATAGAGGGAGCTTTGTGACGTCCAGAACGTCCTTCGTGTGGCTTTAGGGCCCACGCTCTGAGACATGTCAAATCCTTGAAACCCAGCCAAGGATGTCCTCAAGCACTAGTAACCTCAGCAGGGCCAGTGAAGCCAGATACGTTGAAACAGCTGTAGATTTTCATCAGCCCCTCCCTTCAGCCTGAAACGGCCATTTCAAGCTCTGTAGGAATCCAGGTTTCCTCTCTTCCAGGAGGCAACAGACAGATTTCTACCAGAGGGCTACCCTATCCCCTTGGATCTGGAGCAGCAGGCAGTAGAATTTATGTCCACCAGTGCTGTGGCTTCCAGGTCTCAAAGGCAGAAGGTCAGTGTGACGTTAAGAACAATTGGGTTTGCCTTGCCTTCTACTGCAGAATCCTGGCCCATGGTTTTGGGGATGGAAAAAAAAAAATCTCTTGCAATATCCCTGTGTTGAATTGGGTGGCGACTGTGGGCTTAATCGTTCAGGAAACAGTCCAAGGGGCCTTGGGTAAAATTAAGAGTTTATCCAAGTCCCTGTGGTCTTTGGAGAGAGTTCAGCACTCCTTGACGAAACCTTGGGGGTCCTTTCTAGGGTGGGTTTGGGCGTGCTGCTTGGGTGCAACGGGTTCTGGGGGAAGTGGGTAAGTCTTCTCTCTCAAGACCAGCTCTTTTTTCCTTGAGTTGCTAAGATGATCTGAGCAGTTAAGAAGGGAAGGGCGTCTACAGTAACAGGTGCTCTGTGAGGCATCTAGCAAGCTCAGTGTGGTGAGTGCACTCAGAACCAAGCACTGCGAGAGCCAGGGACACCTTTTGTGCCACTGACGTTTATCCAGCTTTAGCACTAACGTGCTGGCTGCTTTACACTTACTCCTACTTAACACTCCTAACAGCCCTGGAGGATGGAAACTTACTTTGCAGAAAAGGACACTGGGCCTGCAGGAAGATGAAGCATTCACCATCACACAGGAAAAGGTAGTGAGGCTGAGATTTGAACTCAGGCTGCCTCACATCCAAGTCAAAACTCTTGCGATGCATTCCTCGTTACGAAAGCCAGAATGTAAGTGTTAACGCTCACACGTAACTGGACAGAAAAGCAAAATTAGCCCCCGCAACGTAGAATAAACACAAGCCTTGTAGAGAAACGCGGCCTCTCTCCAGGGCCCGCCCAGAGCGTAGTCGGTGGAAGAGCTTTCGTCACAGCCGTCAAGTCAATGCCACTGGCAAACAGACGCCACGATTCTTGCATTTTACAGCGTACCTGTATTTTTGTTTTGTTTGTACTTTGACCAGCAGGATATCTTAAAATTCTAGTTAGAAGTGGAGACAATTAAGGTTTTAAGTCCAAAAGTCGTTTGTTGAATAACCCTTTTTCCCGCCTCATCTGGTAGCAAAAGAGGCTGAAGAAAAAGAGGAAATAAAGTATTCAGTGTTTGCCAGATTGCTCAAATTCCAGATTGAAGAAGAATAGTAATAGAGTGGAAGATCAGTGTGTGCCAGAGTCATTTTCCGGGTCCCTCCGTACGGCCCCCTCTGGGAGCCGAGTCCGGTAATGGAGCCCACGCACGGTGCCGGTGGCCCCTGTAGCACTCGAGCAGGCAGTCGAGGGTGAAGTGACTTCCGACAACCGCGTTCTAGCAGTTGGCGCCAGGAAGAGACTGGTTCAGCCACTCGGTTCTTGGAATTTTTCCCCCTTTGTTCGTTCCTCCAAGAGAGGTCCCTGGGGGGAATTCGGTGCTAAAGTGTCCTTCGCTTGGTACGGGTTCCTGCAGATTCCAGCGGACGTTGGAAGCGTCTGGAGACACACTGAGTTGTCACGACTCGAAAGGTGAAGCAGGTGTTACTAGGGCTGGTGGATAGAAGCCAGGGGTGCTCGTAAACATCCTACATGGGACGGCCCTGCCCACAACGGAGAATTATCCACCCCAAGACGTCAGTAGTGCTGCTGCTTAGAACCCCCTATTCTGTAGCCAGGAACTGTGAGTATGAGCTTTACCCAGGAAGACTGCTACTCTGGTTTTTGGTTGTCGCCCTTTAAGAAGGGTTGAGTCACTCTGCTCTGCCCCAAGTCAGCTGCCTGAGACGACATGAGCGCAAACCTGTTGTCTCGTAGAGGCCCACAGGCACAACTGGAGGTGTGGGGAGCCTGCCAACATGTGTGAACTTAGAAGACCGTCGAAGAAATCCGAAAACACGCGTGTCGTTTGCTGTCATTGCTGTTTATTACTCATGAGCTCTCCTACCTCTTAGAGAATATTTTTCTCCGTGTTCTCATTTTAATCCCAGTTTCTATGCCTGCCATTCCCTGTCTAAACACACGGGAAACTTGTCGCCCGGTAGATAGCACAGATTCAGGTTCACGTACGGCTTACGGAGGGTCTCTCATTGCCTAGGCCCTGTCCCAGGTGATTTCACGTGCTGTCCTACTTACTCCTCTCCATAACTGTGTGCAAAACCTCTTATTATGCCAAATGTACGGACTTTGGGCTCTGGCCCAAGTTTTCTTGATCAAAATCTCGTTTTCCCTTAAGTTTTATGCACTGCTTCTATGCACATTCTTATTCACGTCCCCACATCGGGGGGGGGGGGCGGATATCAGGTAATACCCTCCCCATTTTTCAGATGAGGAGCCTGAAGTCACTGGCCCCCAAGCCCAGTGGTGGCTTCGAACCTAGTCCCTCCCCTGGCACCTCTACCCTCACATAGCTTCCCGGTTTGTGGAGGGACAGTGGCTGGTGCCTCATCCCCCACAGCAGGGAGGCTGTGCCCGGGTGGGGGCACCTGCCTCTGAGCTTGTGCAGCTGGGCGACAGAGCAGAGCCAGAGCTCTGGGTTCCCAGTTCTGGCGAGTGCTCCAGCTAGTTGTCTGCTTGTAAACTCTTCTGACCGCTGGCTGCATTTTGCAAGAAGTCGGAGCTGTTCAGGAGCAGAGGCGCTTTGAACGCACAACACTCGGAGGCCATTAATTCTGGGAGTGCAGTTTGCTGGAGAGTTAATGGATGAAACCAGACTCTGCTAAGCTGTCGGCTCCTTCAGTAGGAGCCCAGGGCAGCTTGGCTATTCAGTGGCTCATTGGATCTCTCTGCAAATGATGGGAAGATTCTTTTTGCTTCACAGTGTCTTCCTGCCCCTTCTGGGTGCCTCCCATCTCCAGGTCAGCCCCTTTCTCCCTAGGAAACCTGATGACATTTCCTTTCTTTCTTTCTTTTTTAATTTTTCTTTTAGTGTTTATTTTTGAGAGAGAAAGACAGCGTGAGCAGGGAAAGGGCAGAGAGAGGGAGACGCAGAATCCGAAGCAGGCTCCAGGCTCCGAGCCGTCAGCACAGAGCCCGACACGGGGCTCAAACTCATGAACTGTGAGATCGTGACCTGATCCGAGGTCGGATGCTTGACCGACTGAGCTACCCAGGCGCCCCTCGATGAGATTTTCTTATAAGGTTTCCTGCTTCCTCCCCATCTTTCATCATTCCTGGTTCCAAACACATCCCGATGTGCCGAGATAGCAGTGCCCTGGTCAGGGTCCTCTGGCCACGCTGGCCGCCGGCGTTTCAGTCACACTGATGTCTGAGTGTGACTCCTTCATACTCACGTTCCTTGTGGCCCTGGCGGCCGATGGCAAGGCGGAGAGCTCTTGTCTGTGAGGCAGGAAACAAGTGCCTGGCCTCAAAAACAGTAGATAAACATGTGAGGTCATGAGAAGATGAAAGGTGGGGGTAATGAGGCTCCAGTGATGGGGGGGGGGGGAGGAGGGACAGGCACTCCCTGCCTTAGAGAATCCGCTCTTTGTGGTCTGCAGACCCCCTTTGGGGAAGTTTCCCGTGGAGAAGAATTGAGTCGGCTCTTCGAACGTTGTCTGACTAAAGAAGCTGCTTACTTCTTGATCCCATTTACCTGTTTTCTTTTGCTATTCCCATGGAATAAATGCCTCGAGTATTGAATGTTATTTAAAATGACATTCTCCATCATTTGAGAAGAGAAGAGTTAGCGTTCAGAATCATAATCACTTCTTATTATATGTCATTGGTGTATCTCCTTAGAGATTATTGTTTAAATCAGCTTTTTTCTAGAAATGTTCTTCTTGCCCTTGGGTGCTTTTATTTGTATATTCGCTGGACCTCAGAGAGCCCACAGGTGGCAGCTTTCCTCATATACAGCAATCGCAGTTTGCGCTGGACATGTAATCAGTTCTACTTGAATAGGGTATCCATTTTTGGATTTATCTGTCTTACAGATCATCTTTGATTTCCCTTCCCTGCCAGGCAGCTGGGACCCGGACCTCTGACCTGAGGGCCATATAGAGGGAGGTTGGGGAAAGGAACCAAGGGGTGTGTGTGCCCACTGACTGGATTTGAGGCATCCTATAGTCAAGGAGGAAAGATTTGGGCATGGGAGTTTGAATACTGCTAAGTGCAGGGCTCCGGAGTTTATTTTCCTCCTAGCTGTGCTTTCTTCGGGAGCAGAGGAACTATGGATGCTGTTAGCATTTGCTACACGAGTGATGATTGAATCGTTGCTACCTGCCCCAGCACCTTCCCCTTTTCACCCCAGAGCATCCACCCCTTCTAACCCTGGGGTTTCTAGACCCTTTGGGTGAGCCAAGCCATTTCATTGAGAGGGAACTGCATCTTCGGACTCAGTGTGGGCATCTAGTGAGGGGTCCTGGGAGAATGGGCTTTGAACACGAATGCCTCTGACCATCTTCTACTGTCCCTCAGATCTTTGAAAGGCCTGGGGTCTCTTGATTTGGTTTACTGGATGGATAGGCACCATGAGATTTAACTGCGGGTTCACTAAGCTTCCGACAGCCATCAGCAAATTAGTCCTCACTATGCTTAATGAGTGGTGCTATCTCAGTGTGGTAGGGAAGGATCCTCGAAGCAGTTTTCAAGACCTCAGCCACATCAGTCTCTACCAGGAAGGGAATTCAGAAGTATCTGAATGAACGTTCTTGGTCCGAGCTCCCTTCTGCTTCCTAGCCTAGCCTCTGTATCCTGACTGCAATCCTTAGAAAGTGATTTGGCAAGAAGTCTCCTCTGCTTGCATCAGTCTCCAGCTAGTCGATAGGAGATCGTACTTTATTTTTTTCGAAACCGCTCCCTTTAATCTCTCTCCTCCCTCCTTATGCTTAACATTTCCTTTCAGAACCTGAGCTGGCTGGAAGAGAAAGAGAAGGAGGTCGTTAGTGCCTTGCGCTACTTCAAGACCATTGTGGACAAAATGGCTATTGATAAGAAGGTACTGGAGATGCTTCCAGGGTCAGCCAGTAAGGTGCTGGAGGCCATCTTACCCCTGGTGCAGAGCGACCCTCGGATTCAGCACAGGTGAGTTGCCCTGAAATCCTTGACTGTGTCAGAGCAAGGGAGGCCTACAGGCGTCTTGGTTTGGGGGCATTTCAAACTTAGGGCTCCTGGGAAGAGTGAAGAGTGCGGGGAGGGAAAAGAGCCTTCTCCCCACCCTTCACAGCTATGACTTGATGCTCTCCCAAGGTCGAGGTCGTTGTTACTCATGAGGCCTCGACCCTGAGGGAGATCTCTAGCCTTGCTCGGGATGTAGCCACAGGGTAAGCCTGTGGTGGTTTCTTGGCCTTAGGTCATTGGCAATAATCACATTGATTTGGACACATTTCTAGTACCCTTCCGTTAGCCGTGGTGTATTACGACATTAAATCCTATTAATATCCAGCCTGGTAGAGACCTCAACTGCCTAGCTGATTAGGCCAAAAGAGATCGAGAATCCCATTCGAGCATGGATTAATGAAACCTTTAACTGTATCAGACCAGGATCTCCCAGACAGCACCCGGATTCCCTGGAAGCCAGGGATGTCGGGAGGAGTCAGCCCGCGTCCCAGTGAGCTTTGGTTGAGGAACACTTACCGCTAGAGTGCGTTTTCCCGTCAGAGTCTGGGAGCAGCTTGCTCTGGTCTTCACTGTTAGGTAGAGAAGGGAAAGGGGTGCTCGGTGTGGTCTTAGCTGAGGCCTAGCAGAGGTGCCTGCTACCTCCGTGTTTCTTTTCTGGTACCTGCTCAGGATAAATGCAGCTGTGTTTTCTGTTCCTTGAGATGGTTTGGTGTTCGTCCAGCCCCATGAGATTGAGCTTTTGTGAACTGCTTTCAGAACTTGGCAACGAAGTGCATAGTTTTCTTCTTCTGGGAGATCATGCAAACAAGTGTCTTTATTTCCAAGAAGCTCTCTGGCCTGGGCCTTCCACCCTGGAGTTTCAGCTGACCTCTGTAGACTGTGGTCTTTTGGCCAGTTGGTGGCGGAGGAAAAAACTGTCGGGATGACTTTGCCCTGCTACTGTCTTTGCTTTCCAGGCCGTGCTCCTGTCACCGAGGAGGAGCCTGGGGAAATGAGTCCCTTCATGCCCTGCTGAGTGGCCACCACGCACAGAGTGCTTTGTGTGCTGGGCTTGAGACCGAGTACCATGTCCCTCCCGTAGTTAACCCCGTGCCCGGCTCGTAGAAGGGCCCGGTGCCGTTCTCCTTTGAGGGGATGTGCCCAACAGTGCGCTAGGGTCAGATGTGTAGACGGCTTTTTATGCAGAGTTCTCCTCCACCCCTTTTCGTGTGAGTGTCCCTACCGCGGTGGAGTTTGAACCTAGTGGTACCGAGCGGAGCTCTGTTGGGATTTGAAGGAGGGAGAGTTAGAGGAGGCTCCGTGGCCCAATTAAACTTCCTGCAGGAGAAGATGCTCGAGCGGGACCTGAAGGAAGGGTGGGAATAGGCGCAAACACTGAGATCAAGCGGTAGGACAGTGGTTTGGGGGCATTTTTTGTCTATGGGGAGATCTTATAACTATTTTGTAGTTGGCAAAAATTATTTCACGTCTATAGCAGTTTCCTAGAGGGAAAGAGAAATGCCCGGGTGTGGCCATAAGGAGCGATGATTTTCTTTTCTCTGGCAGTCCTTTGGCTGATACCACGTAAGGGATGTTTCTTCCTGAGATTCTCGCAAAGCCAACGGATGATCTTTTTCTCGACCACCCTGCTATCTCCTCTTCAAAGGTTTCTCTTAGGTTCCTTCCGTCATCATTCCTCCCGGTGCAGTTTGTGAGCTAGGAAGGTGTTTCCCGCCTTCTGCTCAGAGCATCTCTGTGGGTTGGGTCCCAGCTGGTGGGCCCTTCGTCTCCGTCCCCTAGGGTGCTGGGACAGTGGCGGACCAGCCTTTGAACAAGCAGCGGCTGTTTGGCGTGAACAGTGAGCGGAGGAACCTTCTCCCGCGCTGGGGAGTGTGTGTTGCACGGAGACGTGTGGCCACTGGACATTCTCCTGGTTACGGGACCCTCCTTCCTTTCTTAATGTCTCAGCCCCTGACACAGAGGAGTATTCCAAGCTAACGCTGTGAAGCGTGGCCACGACTGCCGAATTCTTCAGGTGCCTTCAGGATGTTACCATTCAACGCAGGTAGAAATCGAGCATTGTGTAAAAGTGTCTGCCTGCCTCCTTTTCATCTAGTTCTGGCCAGTGGTTTAACAGTGTGATTGACGCCTTGGCGGGATCCCCCACGGGCACTTTGGCAGAAGGTGGCCGTCTTGGTTGAAAGAGGCCTCACCTGGCCCTGCCGGGAGGAGGCGGAGGAGGCTTGGAGTTGCCAGAAGGGCCATCCCCCCGCCTCCTGCAGGATGGCACCACCGATGGCCCAGCCCCCAGGGGAGACCAGTTCTCGTCCCCTTCAGCAGCCCTCTTTCCAGCACCCAGCACTTCGCTCATACTCTTCCCTGAGGCAGCCCAACCCTGGCTCTCCCGGGGCCCCTTTGGTAAATTGTTCTGGTTTCTAAGGGGACTGGAGTTTGCTTTCATTCCTTCTGATTGCTCTCTTCTCCTGCTGGAACACGCGCCGAGCGGAACGAGTGGCTAAATGGAAATTGTAGATCTCCTGGAAAGTGTTTGCCCGTCACCTGATTCTGAAGAGCTTCTTGCTAGAGCTTTGTTTGTTCCAGGGTTTTGTCGTAAGCGGCTTTGTTTTTAGAAGCTGTCTTAATCATGTCATACAGTATTGTATCTTTTCCTTCAAATTCTATCTTGGGCTGCTCAATATCCCCCTCATTCTTTTTCTCCCCCAACTTTTTTTTTTTTTTTTTTTCTTTTGAGGGGAAGAAGGGGCATTCCACAAATTCCATATTTTTGCCCTTCCTCTCTTATGGTACATAATATTTAAAATGGAAAGATAATCCTTTCCATAATTCCTAGAGAAAAGTACCTCCGGTTACTTAAAAATGTGTGGAAGATATATAGAGCGTACATCTGGGCCTCCCCTCCCCAGTCGGCGAGGCATCCGGACGTAGCCGGGCCTTCCGTTCGCGGTGAGCGGTCGACGCCTCCGCCAGCAGAGGCCTCCTCGCCCCTCGTCCGTTGTCGTTCTGGAAACGCTCTTCATGAGTGCGGGGCTCTGGCAGGTCTGCCGTGGTTATGGTGCAGAGAGTGGAGCTCAGCCCACGTTGGAAGGAATTCTGGTGAGCTACAGACCATTCGAGCTCACGTTTAGAGGCTGTTTTGGTAGAGGATCCTGCCTGCTGAAATGCCACGCACCCGCTGGCTCCTTGCGGCCCATCTAACATGAGTGTTAGTCTGACTGAGAGCGAGAAGCGTGTAGTGCTTTTGACCCCTGATTAGCAGCTAGGAGGAGGGGAGGGAGGGGTGGGGAGGGAGAGGTCAGGATCCTGGGGAGGGGGGGTGGGGGGTGGCGGGAAGTTTGAAGAAGCACGTCAGCTGTGGAAATAAGCACGTAAACTGTGGCGGGATTTTTATCTGTTATGTTTGGAAAATGAAGACAGTCTTATAACAGACTAGAATGTAAAGCTGCGTACGGTGTGTGTTGGATTTATAAGGGCGTAGATTCAGGGGAACGTTTGTCACGAAAAGGAGGTGTGGGTCTTCCGGAGAGAAAGGGTTAGAAGTGAGCCCTTGTCTCCAAGAAATTGCTTCTGTATCAAACAGTAGCTTCAAGGGACGGTCGTGCTTCAGAGGGTTCACCTTCTTTAAGAAACTCTTCTCTTGCCCCCAGCTCAGCCCTCTCCTCCTGCTACAGCCGGGTGTACCAAAGTCTCGCCAACCTCATCCGCTGGTCTGACCAAGTGATGCTGGAAGGGGTGAACTCAGAAGACAAAGAGATGGTCACGACGGTGAAAGGGGTCATCAAGGCTGTGCTGGACGGAGTGAAGGTAGGACACGGGCTGCCAGCGGCCTCCCCGCTGGGCGTCTGTCACACGACAACTTGTTCCCAGGCTTCACGCGTTGGAACGAACGTCTCCCAGCGTCTCTGGTGTTGCTGCTCGGTCCGATGGCCATTTAATTCTCTCTGGGACAGGTGGCTCTCAGAGCACTAAAGCCTTTGGCCTGATCGTCTCGATACTGGGAAAGCTGCCAGAAGCAGTCAGCCTTGCTCGAGCACGTAGTCAGCCCTCAGTGAGGCTCTGTGGTACAGCTCTGACTGTGTGTGCCTGCCTGCTAGACAGAACGCAGAGGAAGTTGTCTCCGCACTGACTGGTCGCAAAGCTCTCAGCGAGTCGACCGCCACCGTTTCACATTCTGAGAACTTCTGTGATTCTTGGTAGAAAAGTCGGATTGAGATGAGTAAGGAATGAAACTGGGTCTGACGTTCTGGAATTTACCGGCCAGAGAGGTCGGGAACAGCGTGATGGGAAATTACGAAACCTAGTTGAGGTGGGAAGCAGAGGCCACAGAGGGTCCGGGATAAAGTCTAATTGACACAGTAGGTCCTATGGGTGAGGAGCAGGACAGGATGTAAGTACGAGGTGGCTGAGGGCCTTCGGGTCGGGATTCGTGCCGCGGGCAGTGGGAAAGTGGAGACCTGCTGGTCCGCGAGGCCATGTTAGCAGTGGAAAGAGGGCTAGCCTGGGGCCTGCCCGGCAAGGTTTGAATCCAAGTTCACCACTTACTAGTCTGTGAGCTTAAGTAATCTATTCGGTCTAGGGTTCTACACCTCAATTAACTCATCTGTGAAATGGGTATGATGATAGTGCCATATATCCTAGGGTTGTGGGAAGTATTAAATTAATACATGGAAAGCTCTTAGAACAACACCTAGTACATACTAAGCACTCAGACTTGAGCTGCTATTCCTTACTAATTTTGTGGTGCTAGGTGTGTGCTTTGGAGACCAGTCTCTTGGCTTAGGGGAAGGAAAAAACAGCTGTGTCCTCCTCCTTTCCACGCCCTTCAGTTCAAAGTTGTAGCTGAGGTGCTTAACCTAGGTCCAAGAAAACCTCCTTCACCACTCAGCCGTCCCAGCAGATTCCTAAAAGCTGTCTCCTTGGATTGACGTCCCGCGGAAGTTCCGGAGAGTCGAGTAAGGGTGCCCAGATGGTAAAAGTCACAGAGGGAAGGCTAAGAAAGCCTTGCTTAGCACTGCGACTTGCTCTAGAATGAATCGTGTCGACTGGGGCCACATAAGTAGGGCCGCCGTGTCGGTGGGACGTCAGGAAGCTCACGTAGAGAGAGGCTTGGCTGGATGCCACCACGTCTCCTCTGCTGGCCCAGGCTCTGTGCATTCCCCAGAGCGTATTAGGTCCTGCCATGTCTGTGTGGGCCAGGGCGACTTAAGGGTAAAGGCCCAGAGTGGCCCGTCCTGTAAGGCTTTGTGTCACTTTCCAGATTTTGGAGTGTAGCCGTACGCATTTTCCCCGTCGCTTTCCCCTGGAGCTCTTGGAGGTCGGCAGTGCAGAATGAGACGTGACCTGGGTCGCACGTCACCAGCAGAGCGTGTGGAATTCTGGCTCACACACCCCTTGCTCTTCCTGCCCAGGCTTCTGGAAATGCTGTTGTTTTGCAGGTGACATTGTTCAGGTTTCCTTCTACTGAATTATCACGAGATGTGTGAAACAAGTTAGAGTGCCCAAAATAGACGAGATGGAGTTTCTGTGTGTGAAGCTTTGTCACGTTCCCAAGTAACTTCTCGTTACGGGATCGTTAAAGCACCCCAGTACCCGCTGAAAGGCATGTCGGAAAGAAAAATTTCTCTGATTTTTCAAACTGACCAAGGAGAGAGGGAGAGAGAAACCTCCAGATTATGAACCTGTCAGTGTCTGGACACAAAGAACATTTCCACGATTTTTTTTAAGTTGTTTATTTCGAGAGAGAGAGTGCAAGTGGGGGAGAAGCAGAGAGAGAGGGAGACGGAGAATCCGAAGCAGGCCCTGCACTGTCGGCGCAGAGCCCCATGTGGGGCTCGAACTCCTGCGCCGCGAGATCATGACCTGAGCCGAAACCAAGAGTCAGATGCTCAACCGACTGAGCCACTCGGGTGCCCTTCCACAATTGTTTTTGAAATACTTGACCCAGGGGCGCCTGGGAGGCTCAGTCGTTAGAGCTTCCAGCTCTTGATTTTGACTCGGGTTATGATCCAAGAGCTGCGGGATCGAGCTCTGCACTGAGCATGGTGCCTGCTTCAGATTCCCTCCCTCCCTCCCTCCCTCCCTCCCTCTCTCTCTTTCTCTCCTCCCCCTCCCCCTTCACCTCCCCCTCCCATATTTTCCCCCTCCCAAAATAAGAAAAATAAAAAATACTTGACCCAGAACGAAGACTCTAGGTGATGAGCTCTCTGAGTCCAGTTTTGTTTCATTTATTCAGGATTCCCTTCTCGAGAGCCTCCTCGAGTGCCAGCCGGTGCCATACGATTGGGAATGTAGTGATACCCCTGCCACAGTCCCTGACCATTAGCTTAGGATCTGCAGAGGGAGAAGGACAGCAGAGCTTGTCATTCTGTAATCATGACGAGGTCTAGTGTTACAAGAGAAAGTGGCACGTGGCCTCACTTGGTCGGGTGTTTGGGTCACCTTCCCCTTTCAGGGTGGTCGGAGACTCTGCCCTGAGGGCGAGACGGGCCAAAGGCAGAGAGGGGCGTGCAGGAGTCGGCCTGCCGCTGGAAGTGTGTTGCAGCTGGAATCGGTCGAGGGAGCAGGGACGGTCCCAACACTGTGCTGTTGGCGTTTGTTGTTGAGATGTCATAGTAGCAACAGCTGACATTTAGTCCCTCCCGATGCTCATAACGACTCTTGCCGTGGGCGTGATCGCCCCTTCGCAGGTGTGGGAACAGGCCGAGGCAGCCCAGTGGTCAGCGGCGAGGTCGTGACTCCCACCCGGGGCTGCCGGACCCCAGACCCTGCGCGCCTCCTGTCACCCTCGGCCTCCCCCCACGTGAGGGAGACCCAGCTTAGCCCAGGGACTGCCTGTGCGTCCCCCCTCGCCACCGGCCGGCCTCCATCCCCTCTCCTGTCCCCATCGGGCTGAGGACACCGTATAAGCCTGGGTCGTGGTGGAGTGAGTGAGCCTCAGTTCGCCGGGAGGGACGGGGCCGCGCAGGGATGTGAGGATGTCGTCATCCCGCTCGTAGGAGAGACGTTGGCGTGTGCCTTTAAAGTGACTCACCATCTTCCAAGTAACTCATTCAGTTGTTAAATGGAATTCTTTTTTTGAACGGTCGAAGAAGTATTTTCAAACAGGGTTGCTCTGCTTCTGTCCCTGAATGGGGGTAGCACCATTTATTATTTAAAGCCCTGAGTAAATGTCACTTGCTAGCTCTGTAACCTTGGGCAAGTGACTTGTGTGAGTTTCGAGTAGATTTTTAAATGTTTACCCTGAAGAACTGGAGAAAGGTCAAGAAAGAGAACGTATATGAAGTACCTGGCCAGTAAGTGCTAGGTGCCCAGTAAATGGCGGGTAGGTACCATTAACCACGGAAATGTTAGCGTCCAGGATGGCTTGCACCTGCCTGTCTTTGACGGTGCTTGTGGTTCGCTTCCGTGCATCTCCGGTCGAAAGACAGACCTGTCGTTACCACCTGATCTGGCCCGGGCAGGTGCTCTGCTGGTGGGGCCTGAGGCCCAGAGAGGATGGTGACCGTCTAAGGAAGGAATCGAAAGGCCCTCACTTTCCCTAGCACCTGGCTCTCTGCGGCCCAGCTCCTCTGGCTCCAGCAGGTGACCCGGCTTGTCCTTCGGAAGCCAGTGTGCCAGCTCCTCGTGCCCTTCCGTCTAAACATCAGCCCTTCTTCTTGTCTCAGATGCACCGTCTCTTACCCAGCTCCCTGGGCTCTGCGTGCCCTCTTGGCACGCCCTCCCGGATGTCAGTTCTCAGACCCAGAGCCTCTTTCCCTGGCCTCCGGCTGCCCCCGCCCCTACACACACACTTTTATTTTTCAACCTTATGCCGACAGCCTTGGAGGAGAGTACCTGCAGTTCTGTCGTCACCACCCACACTTGCGCTCGTGTTCTGTCCTGGACCCCCTTCGTACCCGTTAACCGACAGAATAGAACAGCCCATTACTCTACGAGCAAAATGGGTTTGTTCGGGAATAGCAGACAGTTGCAATTCGGGACCTGCGAGCCGGGGCAAAACCACGGGCAAGTCCAACAAAGAGAGAGGATTCTTTTAGGAGGAGGATGCTGGGAGGGGCTGTCCTGACCCGGAGATTGGCAGGAAAGAGTTCAGGGTGAGGGCCGTTTCTCACTGGCCGAGTCGCTGGGGTGGAGGGTTTCTCATCGGAGACGCCGGGTCCGTCCTTCCCTCTGGGCCCGCGATCATGATGGTCTCCTGGTGAGGGTACCTCTGCTGGGCTCTGTAAGCGACGATTCCTCCTGTAACTGATGTCATTGGTGTGGCTCCCTTCGTAACCTCCCAGGTCCACTTTTAGTGAGCTTTCCCTGTATCAGTTTTCACTTAACAACGGGAATATTTTGTAGGAAGTGTTTTTCTGACTACATCAGTCAGGATTATGTTCGACTGCAAGAAAATCCTCAATAATACTGGCTTTTAAACTTAACTCTCCTTCATGGCCAAGAAGCCCACAGACGGGCAGTCTGAGGCTAATGACATTTTCACAAAATGGTCAGGCATGTGGTCGTCTCCCGTCTTGCTTTCCTGCCATCCTTAGTTAGCACATGGATTCCACCTCATGGTCCCGAACGACTGCTCCTGCTCCATCCATCGTGACTGCATTCCAGCGAGCGAGGAGGAAGAGAGAGTAGGAAGGTGCGCCCTCTCCGTTTGAAGATGCTTCCTCAAAGGCCTCACAGAACTCACTCACACTTCATTGATCACAGCTTGGTCACATGCCCCGCTGAAATTCTGCTAAAGAGGAAGAACAAGTCGTGGGGCAACTTGCTGTCCCTGCCACACTGACATCTCAAATAAGCCATCTCTTTTATTCCTCGTTCAGCCTATTTTTTTATTTTTTGATGAAAACGTTCAAATATCTGCCAAGAGGAAAACGGGGTAATGAAGCCCCACCACATAGCTCTGCGGCTGTTCGCTCCTGGCCAGTCTTGTTCCTCTGCCCGCCCCCCGGGATCGCTGGAAGCAAATCACAGGTCCCATGTCCTTCCGCCTGGAAATGCCCGTGCAGGGCTTGAGGCCACGGCGAGCTTTTTCTGCAAAGGGCCAGGGAATAACTACTCGAAGCCTCTCGGGCTACATACCTTCTCTGCTGCCTATGGGTCTCTGTTGCATGTTGTCATTGGTTTATGTAATTTTTTTTTCTTTTTAAAGAATTCTCACCTTGAGGGCCTTACAGAAAGCAAGCCCTGGGCTGGACCCTGCCCGTATGCAGGGCATAGTTTTCTGGTTTTAAACAGTTTGCTTTTCAGTTCAGGGTCCAGATAAAGCCCATTTGCGTCTTAGTCCGTTAACATGCGTCTAAAGATCGCTTTTCTCCGTCTGTTTGTCCTTGCAGCTTACTTGTGTCGTTAGGAAGGGTCACTGCTGTCACAGGTCTCCCACGTTCTGGATTTTGTGCTGATGACATCCAAACAGTGTTGTCTGGCATGTTCCTCTCTCCCCTGAATTCCCTGTGAAACTAGAGGCTGAATCAGTTTCAGGTTTTTGTATTTCGAATGCTCCCTCAGTGCTGCCCTCACCTCCATCAAGAGGCACGTTTCCTTTTCTTTTTTTTTTAAAAAAAAGCAAAACTGTTTTAAGTTTATTTATTTACTTATGAGAGAGAGAATGAGCGTGAGCAGGGGAGGAGCAGAGAGAGAGGGAGAGAGATGATCTGAAGCAGGCCCAGCAGAGAGCCCGACACAGGGCTTGAACTCACGAACCGTGAGATCGTGACCTGAGCCGAAGTTAGACGCTTAACCTACTGAGCCACCCAGGCGCCCCTCCCTTTCTGATATTAGTAGCCATCCATGATTTTTGCCTAGATCTGTTCACTGATTTGGAGCTGCAGAATGATGAGTTTCTAATTCTTTGTGCCGTTCTCTCATTAGCTGGGAAACACTTAAATGACAGACCTCCCTTGTAAACTTACGGTTTTCCTGAGTGATCATTCTCAGAGAAGAGGCAGGATCCAGGCTTAATTCCTTCCTTCCTTTCTTTACCAGTTCTCAAAACAGTGCCTGTCTCCTAGCACGCTTTAACATGACCAGTGAGTTGAGCTGTTTAAAATACCATTTTGAACTCATGAATTTACATGTGCTGGCCGTGCTCCCACCCACTGTGCTTGTCCCTCTTCCTGGTCCCCAGGCCCCATCTTTGGCCACTGAAAACTTTTTTAGGCTGTTTCCTGAGTTCCCTGTGATATGACCCTAGAAGTCTTTGATAGTTTTCTTCGTAGTTGTCTTGGTATGAAAATCTGTTCCAGGCTCTTATCATCTGATAGTTGTTTTGTTTGGGGGTAGTGATACACAGCTTCATTGAGCTGTCATCCCCACACCATATACTTCACCCACTTAAAATGTATATGGTGATTTTTCTTTTTACTATATTCACACACTTGTACAGCCATCACCACGATCCATTTTAGAACATTTTCGTCACCTTCAGAAAGTAACTGCCTACCCTTTATGCTCTCCCCTCCCCCCTCATTTCTTGCCATCCCCCACCACCCAGCCGTAGGCAGCCTGACCTCTATAGGTTTGCCTATTCTAGACATTTCATATAAAAGGAGTCGTATGCTCTGTGGCCCCTTGAGACCAGCTCCTGTCACTTAGTACAATGGTTTCAGAGTTCACGCGTGCCACAGCGTGTATCGGTACCTCCTTTCTTTTTCTTGCCAAATGATATTCCACTCTGTGGGTGCACCACGTGGCATTGTTTTCTCGTGGCCATTTGGACGTCTGAGTTTCCACCTTTCGGCACCTGAGTGAGGCTGCCGTGAACACTCCTGTGCACGTTGTTATGCGGGTGTGTATTTTCATTTCTCTTGGTGGTACACCCAGGAGCACAGCGGCTGGGCCACACGGTAACTCTGGGCTGGAAGCGGTGCGTCATTTTCCACCCCATCTGCGGTGGATGCGGGCCTCAGCCTCTCCGGCTTCTCCACGGCCTCCATTCCCACCTGTGCTTTTTGGCAGATGTTCATTTCCCTGAGGGCTAATGATATGGAGTCCCTTTTCGTGTGCTTATTGGCCGTCTGTGTATCTCTTTGGAGAAATGTCTGTTCAAGTCCTTTGCCCGTTTAAAAAAAGTCTTTCTTTAATCTTTATTTTTGAGAGAGAGAGAGAGAGAGAGAGAGCGCGCGCGCATGAGTGGGGGAGGGACAGAGAGAGAGGGGAAGACACAGACTCCGAAGCAGGCTCCAGGCTCTGAGACATCAGCACAGAGCCCGACGCGGGGCTCGAACTCACAAGAGCAAGTTTATGACCTGAGCCAAAGTCAGATGCTTAACCGACTGAGCCACCCAGGCGCCCGCCTTGCCCATTTTTAAATTGGGCTTTCGTTTTATTATTGAGTTATAAGGTACCTTGTACATTGCTTACCACAGAACTGGAATCAGCCGTTCCTTTAGGGAGCCCTGCTTCCCTTTGCTGGGAAGTCCCGTTTAGAGACCACACTGAGGGCTGATGTTCTCATCGCTGCTGGTGGGTCACGCGGTTAGTTTCTGTAAGACAAAATACATCTGGAGTTTCTGCTGGTACTTGCAATTCGCATTCAGCACCACCGGGGTTTTCACTTAACCTCATCAAACTCGTGTCTTAATTTTTTTCCTCCCACACTGAATCTGAGGTCTCCTCTGGCTGCCTTGTCTTTAGTCCGTTTGAGGAATGACAGCCAGTGTCTTGTGGCTGGAGTGGCCCTCGGAGAGCTGACTTCGGGAGTCCCTCACTGCCCAGCCCTCTTGTTCCCCAGTGCTTGCTGCACAGGAGAAGGAGGCCGCCTCCTCTGCTCTGTGGCTGCCTCACCCCTCAGACTTCAGGTGGGAAGGTCCCTTCTTTTCACCATGAAAAAGCTAGACACCCCTGTGATTTCATTCTGCTGCTTCGGTCCGGGAAACTCCCAACTGGTGGCCTCCATGCAGTGTCCTTGGCGAAGGACTTGTCTTAGGACCGCTGAGCAGTAGAGGGGCTCTGTCATGGCCTGAACCCAGAAGACTCACAGGGCCAGAAGGTGACTGAGGATGGACAGCGAGGGGCCGGGGTGAAGGGGGAGCAGGACTGGTGGCCACTGCCCGTAGACTGGTGCGCTTCTCAGGCACGGCGCGTGAGCCTGGGAGGATTGGCCACGGTGTGGTGCCCACTGGTAGGGGCAGCGTGGCAGCCGCTCTTAGGAGCGTTGCCCGTGGCCGCACCTCGTAGGGGCCCTTGTGCGGCCCGTGTGCTCTCTGCCGGACGGGGGCTTTGTCTTAGTGCCAAGGAGGAGATGGGAGGACCACAGCTCGTACTTTGACTTGTTGAAGGTCACTCAAGATGGGAACATCACTGTGACCCTTTTCAGTACGAATAAAATGAGCACAGAAATAAAGTATTATGCACTTAGAAAGATACTCTTCCCAATACCCTTTGGCTTTTGAAGACTGCTTTTCAGTGGACCGGTCGTTGTCTGGTTCACAGTCACCGGCTGTGCGCACAGTCTGGTCTTTTCACACCTGTGCCTCAAGAGGGCTGAAAAGTCTGACGTCCCTCTCGGAAATTCTGCCTTTAGTAGGAGTTAGGCTCTTGCCGCACTGCCCATGGCCAGCTTTGACCGAGATTAGGTTTTTGGTGCAGTAGCCAGATGCGCGCACCTTCTGGAGGTTCCCTTCTGTCTCCTTCTGGGGCCGGAAGGGTGGTAGGGGTGGAAAAGCTGTCTGCCCCTTTTGCACCCTCCGTGAGCCAAGGCTGGCAAACCGGCGGAAGGGAGACTTTCCGCCACCACGTCATCGTGTGGGAGTTCGGGTGCGCGCTTGTGCCGATGTGCCCATCGTTCCGTGACTCCTGCACCGTTGCTCAGAAAGCCCCTCCAGAAAGGCATGCTAATCATAATTGCTCGTGAATCAGTGAAGAGTTAGTGGAATTTTCTCCTACGTCAGCCGATGCGAGTACACATACTTCTCTCTGTTCTTTGCCCTGCTTGTGGAAAAGAGTAATGTGAATATGGGCCTTCCAGGATGCTTTGGTCTGGCCCTCTGACCCCCTCTGACACAGCGATGCTCTTCTGTGCAGCCCGGCGACTTGCTCCCCCTCCCACTCCCTGCTTTCTCTCCTCAACCCGTCATCTGTCTCCTTACTTTCAGTCTCGTCCTGGCCGTAATCACCAGCTAGGTAACTAGTGTCCAAGTGCCCATGAGATTTTATGTAGCTTGTAAATTGTGAGAACAGGGACATAGGAACATTCTCCTTTCTTTGTCTAGTACTTGACTCTTAGAGATCTTACTTCTGTCTCCAAGAATAGGCAGCCGCTGTCCTGTCCTACAGAGTGGGGTGATGCTGATTCCAGCTGTACTGAGCATGCCTTTGGTTGTATTTTCTCGTTTTAATTAGTATTTCAGAAGTAATACGTGTTCATTATAGAAACTTTACAAAAACGCAAAGAAACAAAAGCAAGAAAATTAGGGGTGTTTCATAGCCATACTTTCTTTCTAGATGTGTATTGTTTCCATTAAAAAATTTTTTTTCAGTGTTTGTTTATTTTTGAAAGAGAGCGCATGAGTTAGGGAGAGGCAGAGAGAGAGGGAGACGCAGAATCCAAGGCAGGTTCCAGGCTCTGAGCCATCAGCACAGAGCCCAATGAGGGGCTCAAACTCACAGACCGTGAGATCATGACCTGAGCCGAAGTCGGACACTTAACCGACTGAGCCACTTGGGGGCCCCTTCTTGTTTACGATTTATTTCCAAAACATACTGTATATCTGCCATGGGACCACCTGGAGCTATTTTCCACCAAACATTGTATTACATTTTCTTTCCGTGATATCATATATTCTCACGAGTTTGACTTGTATTGGCAACACAATGGTCTGTTGCTTGGTTCTGTCGTAATTGACACAATCTGTATCTAATGTTAACTATTTAGTTACAGAGCATTGAGTCTAATTTTATCTATTACATATAATGCTGTGATGACCATCCTTTGCAGCTTATTTTTGCATACATCCATGATGTTTTCCTTGGGCTAAATTCTTTTTTTTTTAATTTGTTTTAATGTTTATTTATTTTTGAGACAGAGAGAGAGAGAGAGAGAGAGAGAGAGAGAGAACGACTGGGGGAGGGGCAGAGAGAGAGGGAGACACAGAATCCGAAGCAGGCTCCAGGCTCTGAACTGTCAGCACAGAGCCCGAGGCAGGGCTCGAACCCACAAACTGTGAGATCATGACATGAGCCAAAGTCGGATGCTCAACCTACTGAGCCACCTAGGCACCCCTCCTTGGGCTAAATTCTTATAAAAAGAGTACAGATATTTAATTTTGACACGTACTGACAAATCATCCTCTAAGAAGGCTGTTCTCAAAGGACTACTCCTACCTACCGTGTCTGGAAGGTTCTGTTTTGTTACCATCAAAGCTGGAGAGTCCCTGATGACTATTGAGCACTGATGTTTATGTCTGTGAGTTTCCTCTTTGGTATTAGTTTTGATGTATTTGTCTTTTTCTTCTAGTTTTCATGTTTCTGACAGAATCCTTGTGCTAGGGAGGATATTAACCTTGCCTTAGCCCATGTGTTGTGATTCGTGTCTGGGGCATTTTGAGTTTGGAGAAGATTTGCAGTCTCATTCAGGGGCATGTCGATGTTGCCCACTCACGCCCATTGCTGCCTCCTCTGTAACTTTAGAAATGGATATTCATGCTGAAATACTGAACCTCCCCCCCTGCCCCCAGACGCAAACAGGTCTTACCCAGATGTCCATCAACAGGAGAATGGATAAAGAGACATAGGTTTGTGCATACATTGGAATACAACTCAGCAACAAGAAGGAACAGATTACTCGTGCACACGATGACGTGGACGGTCATACTGAGCAAGAGAGAAGCGGAACAGAGACAGGGCAGGGCGGGATGGTGGTTGCCCAGAGCTGCGGCTGCTGGGGGAAATGAGGAAGGGCTGGTCACAGGGACAGCTTCTTTTGTGGGGGAGCAGAAGTAGTAAAAGTCGCAGTGCTGAGGGCAGCTCCACCGCGAGCAGACGAAACCATCGCGCCGGCTTTTACGGCACGTGAGTTAGATCACCCCACAAAGCTGTTCAGACAAGATGCGTGCAGGAGAGTGCATACTGTAATGGTTCCATTTATGTCAAGTTCTGGGCAATGTAATCTGCGAAACAGAAGTAAAACCATGGTTGGGGTGGGGCAGAGGCTCTGGAGAGAGCGGCGGAAATGTTCGGTATTTTTTGAGAGGTATTTACACGGGTATTTGTGATCATCAGACCCCATCAAACTGGGGAAAATTGCATTCTAGTTGAGAAAAAAAAACCAAAGAAGCAGGCCCTGATCTTTCTCTCTTTTTCTGTGTAAAAAATATATTTTCCGGGGCGCCTGGGTGGCGCAGTCGGTTAAGCGTCCGACTTCAGCCAGGTCACGATCTCGCGGTCCGTGAGTTCGAGCCCCGCGTCGGGCTCTGGGCTGATGGCTCAGAGCCTGGAGCCTGTTTCCGATTCTGTGTCTCCCTCTCTCTCTGCCCCTCCCCCGTTCATGCTCTGTCTCTCTCTGTCCCAAAATAAATAAACGTTGAAAAAAAAAATTTTTTTTTAAATAAAAATAAAAAAAATAAAAAAATATATATATATATTTTCCAAAGTCACGTCTCCACTGGGTAATAGGCCGTTAACTTTCTGTCAGTCAACAAAGATGCTGACCAGTCATCTCGGGATACCAGCTGCCGCCACACCCGGGGCCACCTTGCTTTGGGAAACCACCCTCCCCATGCCGGAGGTTTGCTCCTTAACATAGGCAGCGCCCTGCATGTTATAGGATGTAATTTAATGGCTTTCAGGAACTAAAGAGTAGTTCTCCCCCCACAAACTGGCTGGGAATCTGTTCTGCTGGAATGTAATTTCAGTGTTAAACTTCGTCATTTTGAGACAGCAGGGTTTGTCATTTCCCTCTTTCAAGAGGAAGTACCTTTATGTATCTTGAAACATCTCAACACGCTATGAAGGTATTTTTTGGAGGGTAGGGGACATTTTGGGAAGTTCAGATTATCTAAATCGAACAGTACTTGCATTAACAGTGTGCGGGAAATCTCCAGGCACAAAAAGAGACTGGGCGGAGGACAGACAGCTGACCTGCCTTGGGGTGAGAATCGAGCAGCAAGGAGCTGTCGTAGTGCCTCATGGCTTCTCTCTTGTGTGGGGTACAGGAGCTGGTCAGACTTACCATCGAGAAGCAGGGGCATCCGTCTCCAACCAGCCCAGTGAAACCCAGTTCCCCAGCCTGCAGACCTGATGGGTGAGTTCTGACTAAACCCTCCAGCCACTGGCCACTTGGGTCTCCCCTTGAGAGAGAGCGTGAGCCCCATCAGGTAGGCTGTTGGTGGCCTGTGTTGCTTTAAAGTGTGTCCAGCTCGCTCATGTTTCGAAGTATTGCCTGATCTCAGGGTTAGCGGTCAGCGTGACTCTTTCGCAGGCTGCTGCGTGAGACCATGACCCCCACCTGCGCTTTTCCGGAGCCACTTCCCTCCGTAACTGGAAAGAGCTTAGAGGGTTGGGTTTTGGGGATTGGGCTTGAGAGAACTGAGCTTCATCAAGAGAGTAAACTGCTGAGGGCAGTGTGGACAGTTTCAAGGCCTCGTAACCATATCTGCTACAAGCTCCTAGTAAAAATATAAAACATAATAATTTGGAGCATGTCGAGAACCTTTAGACCATGTCTTCTGAGGTTTCCTCTTACAGACAAGGAAACAGATGCAGTCGGGGGGTCCTGGCCGAACTCCTGCTATTTTTGGTGACCAGACAGACTTGAAACCCCATCTGTGCCCTAGAGCTCCAGGGACAGGGTCCAGGGCTCCTGCTGCCCGGGCCGGTGCCCTGCCTCGGTTCCATGGCCCGGTCACATCCTGCCCCGCTCGGGACCTGCGTGTGCGCTGTAACCTTCTGTAATCCCAGGTTCTTCTCATCCTCCAGCCAGTCTGAGGTCCCCCTGACAGATCGAGAGATGGAGATTCTGAACAAGACAAGTGGCCTGTCCCAGTCAGCCGAGCTGCTTCCAGACTCTACAGATGAAGAGGTCGCGCCCCCCAAACCCCCCTTACCTGGCATTCGGGTGGTTGATAATAGGTAATTTTTTATTTTTTGGCACCCTCTTCTGTTTATGATGTAATCTGATAAACGGATGGGTAGATGAACCAAAACGAAGACGGTGCCATTAGGGTAAGAACTTGGAACCCAGCCCCTCGCTCTTTGGAAGCCTTGGAATCTTGGTCCTCCTTGGGGAGGATCATCTGTGGAGGACGAGCCCGGCCCCAGCGCCCGCCCTTGCCGCGCCCTCCAAGAATTCCCAGCGGCTTGCCTCTTAGCCTTCGTACGACTTACTATGGAAGGAAAAGAAAAGATGTTTCTGATTCTTGGTGTTTTGGCATTGATAGGTTTTCTTTTGGCAGAGCAGTGGAGGGGGACGGGAGTTAAAAGTGTTCAAAGTAGGTGTGAAGTCTCTGATAATGAAAGAATCCCACATTCTGTACCCTGACGCCTTTTTAAAGAGCTTCTGTTTGGGTTTTCGGTTTGATAGGATTTCTCAATCTATTTCAGTCCTCCACCAGCATTGCCACCGAAGAAAAGACAGTCAGCTCCGTCCCCGACCCGAGTGGCCGTCGTGGCCCCCATGAGTCGGGCCACCAGTGGTTCCAGTTTGCCCGTTGGAATTAATAGGCAGGTAATGTCGCCCCGTCTGGAAGGCAGAGGAAGGCTTTGGGTGTGGGAATTTGGCTCCCGAGGCGAAAAGAAACCCAGTGGTCTTCAGCCCCTGGCAGTGGGAGGACCGTTCCTTCTCTGTACGGGACCACCGGACGGGGTGGAAGTTCCCGCGTGGGGGAGGAGGTCGGGGTGGGGAGGCTGGAGCCAAAGAGCGTCTCCTGCGGACATCTGAGGCTGGCCCTGGGGCCCTCGCTGGCGACGCACTCCCAGCACTCGTAAAGGCTCCTTTCTCAGGAGTCACAGATGCAGCTTGTTAGTGCTTGCATCAGAGACGGGCCTTTGCAGCCGGTTTCTGAGCTTGGCAGTCTCCTCTAAGTCAGTGTACCGATTCCTCTCCCCTGGGCTCTGCCACCACTTCTCAGAAGTGACTTGGGCCTGGTTTTCATTTCTCCACACCAGGATTTTGACGTGGACTGTTACACACAGAGGCGGCTGTCAGGAGGCAGCCACTCATACGGCGGAGAATCGCCCCGCCTGTCCCCCTGCAGCAGCATGGGCAAGCTCAGCAAGTCAGACGAGCAGCTGTCCTCTCTGGACAGGGACAGCGGGCAGTGCTCCCGGAACACAAGCTGTGAAACACTAGGTGGGCTCAGCCATCTCTCACCTCTCCTGTCTCTCCGCTTCTTGGTGGCCGCTTTGGGGTCATACGGCGATGCCAGTCTTGGTCCTACGACCCTGATCTGTCTCTTTGACTGCAAGATGGGGCTGCCGGTATCTGTCTGTCCCCAGGAGGTTGAACGTTTAGATGGAACAACCATGTGAAACTGCCTGGGAGATGCTCAGATGGTGGCTATTACTGTGGTTAATCCGGCAGTGTGTGATCTGACTCCCGTGGCCAAAATTAAGAGCCATCTGTGCTCAGAGCTATAGATGACGGGGAGAGCCCCTGACGGCTTTTGACGGAGGGGGAGGCCAGGTGGGCAGCACATGCTGACCTCCCGGTCGGTGCTGAGCGCGTGCCGCGGGGGCCGGAGGAGAGTCCAAAAGGCAGCTTGGTGCCAGGGTCCGAGAGCATGAAGCTGTTCGTGTCCCGTGAGCTGGACATTTCACTTTGAGGGTTTAATCAGAAGCTTGTAGCAAGATTTCTTTTTTTTAATGTTTATTTATTTCTTCTGAGAGAGAGAGAGAGAGAGAGAGCTTCAGTGGGGAAGGGGCAGAGAGAAGGAGACACAGACAGTCAGACGCAGGCTCCGAGCCATCAGTGCCGGGACCACGAGATAATGACCTGAGCTGAAATCAACAGTCAGACGCTTAACTGACTAAGCCCCCCAGGCGTCCCTGTGGCAAGATCTATCCCAGGACGTTACTCCCGGCATGACTGGGAGTAGTGGTGTCCCAGAAGCAAGCTAACTACTCAAGTGTTAGGGAATCCGACGAACCGTCATGCATCCGCTTGGTGGAGTGATACATAGCTATGAAAAGTCAATCATGATGCATTGAGTAATGGCCAAAATCCAAGACCACTGACCTAGTATTTTCTCAGTTGGGTGTTCAAAAAATGAATCCTAGGGGGGAAAAAAAGACATTTAAGGAAATATGTCAAATTGTAAACAGGTGATAGTTAAGTAATGCGATTGTGGATGAGTTTTATTTTCTTGATTTTGGTTTCTTTTTTTTGCCACATTTCCTACAGTGGTCATGCCTCTTTGTTTCTTTCTTTCTGTCTTCCTTTCTTTTTCTTTCTTTCTTTCTTCTCTTTCTTTTTCTTTCTTTTTCTTTTTCTCTTTTCTTCCTTCTTTCTTTTCTTTCTTTTTTTCTTTCTATCTCCCTTTCTTTTTCTTCCTTTTTCTTTTTTCTCTTTCTTTCTTTCTTTTTATTTCTTTCTCTTTTTCTCTTCTTTCTTTCTTTCTTTCTTTCTTTCTTTCTTTCTTTCTTTCGTAAGAAATTCAAACGATGGAGGCAAATAAGCAAACAGCCATCTTCCCACTCGGCTTTACTTCTGTAAGCAGGGAGAAGAATGAGGAGTATGAAATGAAGCATAGAGATGAGACGGGGATGCTGTGTCCTCACGCTGTGATGAATGGCACCGGGTTAAGGGGCGGGTTGGATTGTTTCTTTCTGCGGGGCCTTGTGACTGACGGGTCATGTTCTTCCCGTTGTGAATGCAGATCACTATGATCCCGACTACGAATTCCTTCAGCAAGACCTCTCTAATGCAGACCAGATACCTCAGCAAGTGGCCTGTAATCTTAGCCCGTTGCCGGAGTCCTTGGGAGAGTCTGGGTCTCCGTTCCTCGGCCATCCCTTCCAGTTGTCCCCGGCACCTGGCAGCTGTCCCCAGCAAGAGGGGTCCTCGGCTCCAGGACAGCAGATGGACATGCCGCCTGCCCTCCCCGAGAAGAAGCGCAGGAGCGCGGCCTCGCAGACCACGGACAGCTCTGGCTGCAGGGTGTCCTATGAGCGACACCCCTCGCAATACGACAACATCTCTGAGGTTGACCTGCAGAACCCAGCCTCGGCCCCGTCTGTCCCCTTCACGCCCTTTGCTGCTGTTCTCCCCTTTCAGCAAGGAGGGTCCCCAGCCTCTGTCGAGTTTGTGGGTGACTTCACCGTTCCTGAATCATCGGGTGACCCGGAAAAACCGCCTCCTCTACCAGAGAAGAAAAACAAACACAGTAAGCTTTTGTCCAGCCATTGTCAGCAAGCACATTTTGTCACCTAAAACGGTGGTGTGTTTTATTTAAGCATTAGGCCGAAATCAAACCGGTGGCCTCGTGATTTCATAAAAGATAGGGCCCGCGGCACGTGGACACTTCCAGGAGCCTTGTCTTGTCCATATTGGTGATGGTTTTCAGAGCCCGATAAGCCAACCTGTCCTTACGGCTGCTCTAAAACCTCGGGCCAAGCCTCCACAGAGCCTGAGTGTTTGGCCAGAACACGCAGCAGCAAAGAGAGACGAGGGTCCCAGCTGCAGGACAGCATTACAGCAACATCAGGGCAAAGCAGGGTGGACATTTGAATTTAGTTAGCGCCCACCATGCCCACAGAGGGGTTTTCTGAGGATCCCCGAGAGTGTGCACAGTTGCTGTTTAGAGAGGTCCCTGGTACCCCCGCTGTCTTCTGTTTGCAGACGTGAGATGTCATGTACTGACTTGGAATCTGAGGGCACCTGGTTGCAGTTGCTGAGGACGTTTCTTAGACCACATATTTTTAATAGATGATGTTCTTGGGGCCCAGGGATGGAGCTGAAATTTTAGATTTTTGTATTTTCCAACTGTAAATTTGCCATCAGGTTCCTAAGTAGAGTTCTACCGGAGACTTTTTCTGCTAGTTCCCGTGACAGCTGCCCCGCCCTCCCCCTCTCCCCACCAGCCAGGCTCTGCTTGGCCCTTCTGCGGCACTGGCTGCCACCACGAAGGTGTGTGTGTGCTCGCGTGGGCCACACAGCCCCAGGATTCCCTGGCCTCAGTCGAAGCATCCGGCAGAGGACTTCCACCAACTAGGACTTGAATCTCCCTCCCAGGTTCCCAAATGAGAGCATCTGATTGGCCCCTGCTAGAATGGGACCCACTCTCAAAGAAGGGGAGACCCGGCCTGGTTAAACGCGGCAAGGACGGCCCCGAGGGCAGCCGGATGGGCCTTGTCGCCCAGCTCCTTGCTGGGTGTCACCCAGCATGTGTCACAGCCTGGGTGGTATGGTCTCCCCGCTGGAGGGACAGCTGGCCGTGCAGACTGATGAGGTCGTTCCCACCTGTCGTTCGCTCAGGAGAAAGCAGGGCCCTACTGGTGGGAGTCACCAGGGGCAGTGCTAGGAACGTCTCCCTCTACACGAGCAGGTGTCTAGGGAGCTACTGGCCCTTCCCCTCCACCCACCTTACCTTGACTTGAGCAGTGTGCCAGTGTGCCGTCCTGGGCTCACACCGTCTCCTCTCCCTCTCTCCCCGCTCCCCTCTCTCTTCCTCCCCTCCTCTCCCCTTGTCTCCCCTCCCCTTTCCATTAAATTATCCAAACCCAGAATGCAGGGTAGGATTGCATCCATGCAGACCGCATCAGATGTGTGGTGCCTGGCCACGGAGCCAGGGGCCTCACCTTCTCAGCTCTTAGAGCAGGTCAGGGCACGCAGGGGCTGTAGAGAGGAGGAGGAAAAGGAGAGTCGTCCGCTCTTGCCTTTCCAGCAGCCTCAGGTCTCCGGTGGCTGAAAATACTTTCTGTTAATTTAGACGTCTATTTTTAGGCTTTATTTCTTCTATCAGTGTCTGTAGCACTTCTGTCTGCAAACCTTTAAAAACTAAGAGCTTAAGGTGTGGCATACCTGGGTTAAGGCTTCCCGCACTGTCGTATTTAGTCCTTACGCCCTGGTCAGGCAGTGATGTTGGCGCCCGTTTTATAGATGAAGAAACGGGAGCGCAGGGGCACTAAGCCTTGCCAGGATCACCTGGCAAGTGGGTGGCAGAGGGGGGTTCAGAGCAGGCCTGTGTTTTCCCAGCACAGCGCACACACTGCCTCCCACGCTAAGAAGGAGAGCGTCCGGCCCTCCTTTGTGGAGACCGTATGGGTTTCAGTAGTGACCCCCAGGCAGCTGGGAGTCGTTTCTGTGCCCTGTGAAAGGACCCCAAACCTGAGGCACAGCCCTCGTCTCTAGTCCGCTCCTCACTCCCTGAGGGGACCCTTGGGGCGTTCCAGGCTTTGCCCCAGTGGAAAACTTGCACAGTTGCTTCGAGAGAAAGGAGGAGATCGACATCATCCCTTACATGTGATTAATGCTGGACGAGCTCGTACACACGCAGTGCTGGTGTCACAGTGTCCTCCTCCTTTGGGTGGCACTGACATCCTTAGGGTCCTCGGCCCCTCTTGCTGAGGGCAGCCCCACGAGCCCCTTGTGCCCGACAGGCTTCCTGATCACTGCCCCGGGTGCCCGCAGGGAGCACCAGCCTGCGAGCGTCTCCAGCGATGCCGCTGCCCCCTTCTCTGAGCTCTTGGGCTGCTTTTGAAACGGACCCCTCTTGCTTATTCCTCCGGTCGCGAGCCTCACTGCTGTTTCTCTGCTTGGTTAGCCGGTCCCTGCGAGGACTTCGTCAGTTCAGGTCTTGCGGAAGCTTCCCGTCTGAGTCCGCCACAGAGGGTGGTGTGCAGTCTTTGTAGGGGGCACTCGGTAGGCGTGTGGGGTCCCCTTCAGAGGCTTGCGTCGTCCTCTGGGGCCTCATGGTGTTGGTGCCGCATGGAAGGAGAGCCTCACGGGGCTCAAGGGGGACAGTGAGGTGCGCTTGTGGCAGCTGTCCCCTCAGGGCGAGACTGCCTTTACGTACCGCGTTTTACAGCCACGCTCTGCTCAGTGCTTGTCGGAGTGAAGGCCCTTATACCGCTTCTTTTCAATCCCCCTTTTGGTGAAGGACATGAGAGAGGCATTCCCTGTCTACCCTCAATGTGGAGACTATTTGAAAACACAGAATTAAGCCCTGCAAAATTGTCCTGGCCACTTTTTCTTGGTATCTAGCGGGTGCTCATAGCGCTTGTGACATGACCCAAGAGGACAGCACCCAGCTCCAGATGGTGCCTTCGCTGGCATCCCCGTGCCTGCCACACACGCACCTAAGTTCCCTTGCTTCCAAACCTGGGCCCTTTTCCTTCCCAGCTCCCGTCGTCACCGGTTCCCCCCTGGCGCGTGCACAGCGGCCCCGTGAGTACGTTGATCGGCCCTCGTTCCTAACTCGTGAATCAAGGAGGCATAACAGCACCTGCCCTTCAGCCATGGGCGTGTCGGTGTTGGCCGGGGATCCCCTGCTCTCAGGAGCTTCCTCCACTGCCGAGAGAAGAGAAAGGCAGTACTGCATTCCGGGCCGGCCTTGACCCAGACTTTGCCACGGGGAGTGTCACGTGCAGGTTCTAGTCCCACAGAGAGACGGGGATCGGAGAAGGCCTTCCTGAGGATGCCAGAGGGCTGGACACAGGTCCAGACGGTCGCTTTCCCGAACCCGTGGAGTCGTCGGAAGGGCCTGGCTCTGGAGGTGGGGCTCGGATCACCCGAAATGTCAGGAGCGAGGCGCATACTGATGCTCGCACCCGAGGGCTGAGACGTCTCGCCTCCCCGCGTGGGTGAGGCCCCTGCTGGCGTCTGCTGCCGGGGCCACTCCGGTGATGCCGCACGGCTCAGGCGAGGGAGCCTGTCCCTGGGCGGCCGCACAGCTACGGGCTGTGCCACCGTGAGGCGGCCGCTTGGTGGCAGGTGGCAGGGCGGCAAGGGCTGGGGTTTCTGGAAGGATGTTTAGGGAGGAGAGGACGCACGCATTTGAATTCAAACACGTCTTTCTTTGCAGTTTGTCTCTCGCCCGAGAACGTTCTGTGGCCTCTGGGCTGGAAGGGGGGAACGGAGTTTAGCGGTTGTTACTTGTTTACCCAGTGGGTGCGTTACAAGACCCACCCCGGGGCGCCGCCTGGTTTAGCAGGGACTCAGCCGGGACGGAGGACACGTGTTTCCTTCACTCATTCATTCTGCAAATATCTGTGGACACCTGCGGCGTGTCACGTGCTGACGATGCAGCCGTGGACCCGGCGGACCCTTATGGTCCCTGCCCTCCAGGGGCTTCAACTCTAGTGGGAGGCAGTAAGCCCTGTTACATCAGCTTTAAAAGTGTATCCTGCATCAAACCACTCTCCCCGCCTCCGCCCACCCCGCAATCTTTCGCCCGAACCACCAGAGAGGCCCCCCGTTGTTTTCTCAAGACAAAGCGGCCGTGGGCAGGCCCCGAGGGGAGCCCTTGTTGGTCCTCGCCCCCGCGGCATCCCTGCCCCTTTCCCACAGCCTCTCGTGACCCCCCAGGCGACTGCCTCGCTCCTTCCAGTCTCCCCTTGCTGGCTCTGCTCTGCTCACCGCACCCTGGGCCCGGCCTCGGCCTTTGCTGGCCTGCAGGCTCAGTGCAGAAGTCCTTCACGTGGCTCATCCGTGCTCGGGAGAAGCGCCCGCCACCAGCCCGCTCTGCTGTCCACCCCCCGCCGGGCGCCTCTCTCCGGGTCTGTCTCCTGCCTTGTGGGAGGGTGTAGGCCTCAGATGGGCAGAGGACTTGTTTGCTGGCCCCTGTGAGGCCCCGGCAGCTGAGCCGGTGCCCGAAGCGTTGGTGCTCCTGGGACAGTCCCGCAGACGGCTCGGGACACCCTGTGGGAAGGGCTGAGTGGCCACAAGGGGGAGAAGGTGGGGCTGCCGGGCAAGCGACTGGCGAGGAGCCCCTGGGGACGCCGAGCCATGAGCGAGGGAGGAATGTGCCCGGCAGGACTGGGAAGAGCAGGGAACGGCATGTGCACACGTCCCGGGTGTCCCAGGTGCGGGAGGAGGATTGCGTACCTGGGGGGGGGGGGGGGGGGAGTGGGAACAGGGCTAGAGACCCCCAGGGCTTGTCAGCAGGGAGGTGGGGGCCCCAAGATGCTTTTTTATTTTTTATTTTTAAAAAAAAATTTTTTTAACGTTTTTATTTTTGAGATAGAGAGACAGAGCATGAATGGGGGAGGGTCAGAGAGAGGGAGACACAGAATCGGAAACAGGCACCAGGCTCTGAGCTGTCAGCATAGAGCCCGACGCGGGGCTCGAGCTCACGGACCGCGAGATCATGACCTGAGCCGAAGTCGGCTGCCCAACCGACTAAGCCACCCAGGCGCCCCAAGATGCTTTTTTATTTTTTTTTTTATTTTTTTTTTTCAACGTTTATTTATTTTTGGGACAGCGAGAGACAGAGCACGAACGGGGGAGGGGCAGAGAGAGAGGGAGACACAGAATCGGAAACAGGCTCCAGGCTCTGAGCCATCAGCCCAGAGCCCGACGCGGGGCTCGAACTCACGGACCGCGAGATCGTGACCTGGCTGAAGTCGGACGCTTAACCGACTGCGCCACCCAGGCGCCCCCCAAGATGCTTTTTTAAAAAGAGGCTTTATTTCTTAGAGCTCAGCGACACTGAGCGGGAAGTACAGGGAGTTCGCGCGTGTCCCTGCCCCCACACGCCCGGCCTCCCCGCTGTCACCGGCCGGCCTCGGCCCGAGCCACGGTTTCCGTAGGGCTCCCTCTTGTCGTGTTTCCAAAGCTCCTGGCCTGGTGTGGCGGGCCCGCGGGGACGGGTCGGGGTGCGGAGGGGGCGCGCTGGCGGGGGACCCCCGCTCACGGCCAGGGCCCCGCCCGCTCTCCGTCTCGCAGTGCTGGCCTACATGCAGCTGCTGGAGGACTACTCGGAGCCGCAGCCGTCCGTGTTCTACCAGACGCCGCAGAACGAGCACATCTACCAGCAGAAGAACAAGCTCCTCATGGAGGTGTACGGCTTCAACGACTCCTTCAGCGCCGAGGCCCCGCAGGAGCTGGCCCCGCCCCCCGCCCTGCCCCCCAAGCAGCGGCAGCTGGTAAGCCGCGCTCTGCTTCCGGGGCCCGGGCCGCCGTGCGTGCCGTGCGTGCCGTGCGTGCCGTGCGTGCCGCGCCGGGTGCCACGTGGCGCTCTCGCTTCCTCCTGGCCGGCTCTCGGGCCTGCTCCTCGGCCTCCCGCCCCGGGGGTGGTGGCGCCCTCGCTTCCATTGCCGCCCCTGCAGCTGGGCCTGGCTTGTGCTCAGAATGTTTGCTTTCTCTGCCGACGGTCTCGTGTTTTTTCCTCTCTTCTTTGGCTCCACTATAGACCTCCCAGACAGGAGGGACTCCATCAGAGCACAGGGCATGGTCTGTGCACGGCCATCTGTGAACTTGATTTACATAATGGCCTCGCTACACAGGGTGACTTACACCCCACCCTGGCCAGGGATGGCCCCGTGGAAACAAGCCCTATTGAAGCACGATGGCCGTAAACAGAGCCGTTCTGTGTCCCAAGCACGGTGCCCCTCCTCCCCTGGAAACACTCCTGTGTGAGGATTCCCTGTAGGTAACGAAGCCCCGGTTGGCGCAGAAGGCCGGCTGTCCTGCGTGGGCAGCATGTGAGATTCCGGGACCGGGCAGGGGGGGTGTGCCTGCTGCCCGCCTCTGAGCCCTGTTCTCCCTGCTGCCGGTTTCCTAACCACGTGGACGGTGGTCAGGTTGTAGCATCCAGGCATCTCATCCGGCCGTGCTTTCCGGGAGGAGTGCACCTCCGAAGGGGATTCTTGCTCAGAGCTGCACGTGCCGTTTTGGTCATGGGCTGGCCAGCCTGGTGGTGTTTCCACCGCAGAGGTGACCGGCTAGCTGGCCATCTTTCGTCCGTCCTGAGGGGACACAAAGGTGCCACCCTTCCCTTGCTGGGAGGCAACTGCTGACTGGACAACCAAGGTCCCCAGGTCACTCCCCGAGCCCCCGCCCGCAGGGTCCCTGAGCCCACGTTCAGTGAGCTCAGGGACCGACAAGGCAGGAGCACGCCTAGCCTGCTGGGAGACAGCTCGGTCTGTCAGAGGAAAGGCAGCACCCGCCCTGGGTTCTTGGCCTGCCACTGTCTAGCCGTGTCTCACGACTGAGACTCAGGGTCTCAGTCCTTCACCCACCCTGCCCACCCCCACGAACACCCAAATGTGCCCCAATGTGAATCTGAATTACTCTGAAAACGTTTCAAAAAGGGATCTTTACCATGGAAATAGAAATGCCTGCCGCACGGACCCCTAACCTAAAATGTTTGGTTGAGCAGCCGAACCAGATTTCATGGAGATCTGAGACAGTCTCGGCCCCTCCTGCCAGTGTCCACAGGTGCCCCTTGGCATCTTCTCCGCACCGTGGAGCCCACAGGCTTCACACACATCCCTAGTGAGCACGCTTGGAACCAGAGCCCGTCTAGGAGCACCCGCGGAGCACCTCACCATGCTGGCAGGGCAGACGCTCCGCTGAACGCCTCCCTATGTCAGCACTGGGGCTTCTGTCTGGTTTCCCATGATCCTCTCCACAGCCTCTATCACCCCCGTGTTAAGTAAACTGAGGCTGAGAAAGCCAGAGTGACCTAACTGGAGCCTACCCACTGCTGGAAGTAGAAGATGCGGGGACCGAGCCCAACTCTGGCTGAAGCCCCGACACGGCATGTGACGTGCCCTGTGCCGGCTGCTTGGCGTGCCCGCTCTCAAATGCAGGCGCAGGGAGGACTCTCTCCGTTTTACCAGCAAAACAGTAGTGATCACTGTGCCCGTCAGCCCACGTACAGTGTGGCAGTCACAGTCAAGTGCCTGACACATACGTGGTCCCAGACAGCGTTGTCCCCGCTTTACGGATGATGAACCTGAGGCACAGAGAGCTTTAAATAATGCCCGAGGCCAAGCAGGTCACAAACAGTGAGGCCCAGGTTCAGAGCCGGATGGCCTGGTCCCAGGAGTGCACGCGCTCGCTGGAGCATAATGACTGCCTGGGCTGCTCCCACGGAAGAGGAAGAGGTCCTGAGTAGTAAGTGGAAGAAACGGGATTCAGAGCCGGGTCCACGGGGCTCCAGGCCCTCTTGGCCTCCTTGTACCTTACAACCACTTCCAGCGGATGCGACTTGTACGAAAGTTCGCTTTTTAAATCTGTCATGAGGAGGTGAAGGAGGGCACCCTCTCATCCGGGTAGCCCTCGGCAGGCGTCTTTGATTCCTAAGCTGAGCGGAGAAGCCGTTCTTCTCCAGAGTGTCCGAGCAGACTTAGGTAGCAGCCTAGGTATGCTTCTCGTATACCTGCCTGACCGTTCTCTGCTTTTCTCCCTCCTTCCCTGTCTTCTCTCTCGTCCCTTCTGTCCAGCAGGCCTCCTATGCTGCTTCTTCCTTCTCCTCTGTCTCCTACTGTGTCCAGCAAACTAAAGTGGCCTTCACCCCCGAGGACGGCAGTGCCACTCAGGGCATCAGTGTGTCCGTCTCTAACTCCTTTCTCAGCCGGCACGGCAACTTGCCCGTGCCCTCGGTGAGTCGCTCCCCGCTGCTCTTTCTCGGAAACGTGAGTGCGATCTTTCGTTTGTCGCCTGTGCCTGCTGATGTGTGTGCTGCCACCCAGGCCGGACTCTGTCCTCCTGCAGACCCTGCACAAGGGGGAAGGGGCGTGCGCGGTTGGCTCTCTGGGGCCTAAGGACTGTGTGAAGTGTTGGGGTGGACGGGGTGGGGGTGGGGATGGGGGAATGTTGGCAGCCCCGCTCTGAGCCTCACCGCTCAGGTGTAAACTGGCAGAGTGTTTTGGCCTTTTTATTTTGATCTCCCTTGGGCCTTGGGTCAGCCCTGTAAGTGTTCTGTGTTGAAGAAGAAATAGTCTTTGCACAGGAAGCAAGGCCAGAGAGGGCAGTCTCCACCAGGCTGTGACGGAGTCTGAGTCTGAGTCTGGGGACCCTGTGTGACAGGCCATTCCAGAACTCAGTGGCCTAAGATGACGGTAACCACTTGGCATTGCTTAGGACACAGGTCAGTAGGCTGACTGCTGATCTGATTTTGGCTGACCTAGCTAACCTCTCCGGAACCGCAGCCAGGACCGCGGGCTGATTTGTGGTCCTCGTGACCCGCTAGCCTCCGTGAGGCTCGCCCGGGCTTGCTCCTGCAGCAGCTGGCGGGGCTCCAAGGGAGCAAACGGAAGCACGCGAGGTACCTTAAGGCCTGGGCTCGGAATTGGCACCCTGTCGCTTTCTTGCATTCTCTTGGTTGAATCACGGGGCCGGTCTGGATTCGGGGAGTCGGGAGGTACACTCGGCCTCTTGCGGGGGGGGGGGGGGTGTTCCAGCAGATCATGTTGCAGAGGGACAGACGTGGACAAAGGAGGGGAATGGGCGCAGCCATTGCTGTGAACGGTGTACTTCTGAAACTTAGGGGACACTGACACTGGAGGAGGCACGGTGCCGGTCTGTCGTCTTTTGCTGGAATCTCCATCTGTCCAGGAACCGAAATAGCTACAGTTCTCCCTTTAATTTGTTGAAATGGGACTGAGCAGCAGGGATAGAACACGGACAGGGGTTCGTCTGGGTCCTCCTTAAAATCAGTTCTGCCTTTGGGTAATTTACCTACTCTTCTTGGCCTTCCCTTCTTTCCATTGAGGTTATGCTTTTACTTGTCTCTTATTTTGTGATTGTAGGGAGTAAATAAAATCATAGGAAACTGCCAGGCACCTGGTAAGCTTAGAAATGTGCTATCATAGCGCTTGCTCTCAGAGCCCTGGATTCTAGTCTCCGCTCGGTCCTAATCCTGCGCATAAGAGCTTGGACAGATGACCTAACCTCATGGTCAACCCAGATGGACTTCCTTTTCCCTCTAAAACCAGTGAGGTTGACCTGGTGACTCTCAGAGAGAGACCTACCGAAGCTCAGGTTCCCGGTGTGGTCCTGTCTGGTTTCCGTCTTTGGGAACCACCTATCCAGGGCCCGGGTCGAGATGGTCCTGCCTGCGGTGAGGAATGCACTGTTCTTTTGGGTGCTGGGGCCTAACTCTTGAGAGCCCTCGGCGGCCCTGTGCTTGCTATGGAAAGGCCACACAGCCTCCCTGCCTCCTCCCGGCCCTGCCCTGGCACACAGACGCCCTCTGTTTCCTCAGCAGGCACTTCTGGTGAGTTTCTTTCACAAATCGTGCAGAACTTGGCCTTTAGACAATCCAGCTCTTGACCGTTTTTTCCCCTCTGTGAACAGAAGGAAAGTGTGAGTTATCCTAAGAAAGCGTCCACAATGTCCCTTTTGAATGGTTTGGGCTTAGGGGGCTGTCAGTGAGCTGCTCTGTTTACTCCGGAGTTGATGAAAGTTTGAGGGCATTTTAATGAAGCCTGGGCTTGAGTATGTCCCAGTTTCCAGCCCCGGGACGTAGGGGAGTCCCCAGACACCTCGCATCAGAAAGACCACATTCTGCGTACCAACTCCGCAGCAGAACCCAAGGGAATGAACTACTAAAGGTGCTTTATTTCCGAAAGGGAAAGTCCCCCACCCTACCTCCCGCCTCCAGAGCTGTTAGTAATGGCCTGAAGGTTTGGAACGTTTGACATCTGGCACGCTGACCCCCTCCCCCCCAAAGTGGTGGTGTATTGCAAGGCCAACATCTTTGTGTATTTCCTACTTGCCTTCTGAGATGAGCCCAAGTGGAGGGCTTTGGGTGGCTCTCAGAGCGGCCCGTTATTCCCAAATCTCCTCGCTCTGTCTCTCCTGGGCCTCTGTCGTCAGTCCACCACAGAATTCTGAAGGGACGCCATTTAGGGGTACAGCAGTTGTCAAACCTGAAGACCCCTCACCCTGTCAGCGACCTGTTACTCCTACCAGAAGATTCTTGAATTGGAGCAGGACGGCTGCATTGACCAAGCGTAATTGAAACGGGGGCTGAGAAAGCCTCTTGTTCGCTCTTCCTGGTGCTCCGGGTTGAGTTTAATTCAGCAAGCGCAGGGATTCTCCTCGTGCAGAGATCCGCAGCGGCTCAGAGGCCCCGTCACCCTCAACAAGTGCTTGCCTTCCGGTGGGCAGAGTACAAGCATGGAAGAGGCTCGTGCTGAGGCAGGGTGTGCGTAAGCCCGATAGAGTCTCAGGCTGTCATGGGAACCGTCGGGGCCGTGGAGCCGGGACAAGGACGGAGCCTCCTGGGAAAGGTGGCACTTGGGCCGTTGCCTGAAGGACAGTTAGGATTTCCGGGAGATAAAGGGCAAAGGTCAGGGAAAACAAGTCCAAGATGTTCCACGCCACGGATGTTCTATCCTGCCTGGAGGGTGGGGGCCTCCTATGCATGCTGGAAGGTCACCGCAGGTGTAAGCGCTCAAGGAGTGAGGTTATGGGGCAGCTGGCTGAAGGGTAGTGAGCGAGCCGGCCCTCCCCGTGTGCTTAGCGTCGCACACCTTCACTGCAACAGACCTTTTCCCCCGAGGCTCCTTCCTGAGCATGGCCCTTGGGGGCCAGGCCAGGGGGTGCTCACACTCTTCCTGGCATCTTCCACTGTGTCTGCCCAGCTCTCGTCCCACAGAAGCCTTCGCTCCCAGTCCACAGACTTCCCGTCCTGCCCGGCTCGTGCTGCGTCCTGAAACTTGGACATGTACCCAGACAGGCATGTGGTCTCTGGGCTGTTAGATAGAGGAAGGTGTTCAGGGACATGAGGAGTGAGCGAGTGAGAGCCAGGAAGGATGTGGAGAGCCAGGCACAGGGAGGCCGGGTCCCCGTTCCTGATAGGATTCCGCCGGGCCTTGGCAATGTAGCTGGCCCCGGAAGGCACTTGAGTGATGTGCCTTCCTACAGACAGCTCTCTGACCTGATAGTGGGGTCCTCCCTTTCTGTCCCCAGAGTCTCTCTCTCTCGGTTACTGGTACCCGCCCCGGGCTGCCTGCCATGTCCTCCCTGCAGCCCCACCATGCTGGCCGCCCGCCTTCCGCCTCCACTCCAGTTCCGGTCCTTCCGGCGGCAGCCCTCCCCGCTCTACACTGAATCCCCAGGTCCCTCCTCTGGCTTGCTTCGGCTTTGCCTCTGAACGCTGGTCTTGTGACTCTAAAAAGGATCTTAAAAGTTGGATCGGGTCTATATGCACTTGACCCTCAACCAGGGTGTTGAAAACCTCCCAGCAGCCATCAGGGTTGCCAGTGCCCTTCAGGGCTTGAAATGTTGACGTTAGAACAGTCACCTTCCTCCACCCCCAGACTGGTTTCTGGTACAGCCCTTCTTCGCTGACTGCAAGGCACAGGTATTTTACCCCTAGAAGATGGACTCAGGTGCTGGGAATGTGTTGAAATGCTTCTTTACCATCTTGGCTTCCAGAATGATTCTGGAAGTAAAACTGCTGGGAGACCCAGGTTTTGAGGAGAACTTGAGAGGGACCCATGATAACTGTCATTTATTTGCAACATTTTTAGGGTAAGAACATCCAGTGCGTGTCGTCTCTAAGACTTCAGTGAAAAAGGACGGGGGAGGGTGGGCAGAGCAGCTGGTGTCCCGTCCTGGGCAGAGAATGATTCTCTGAGGTGTTGAACCCAGGTTTTTGCACGTCGGCACAAATGCTTTCACTGGAAGGCCTGCTTCGTGGACCGTGTTCCTCTGCCGTGCCTTCCCCTCACAGTGAGACGGCAAGGGCCCACTCCCTGAGACACGTGGAGGCCCCTGCAGTCCCACGAGTGCCTCTGTCACTCGCCTTTGCTGCCCTGAACGGCAGCCCAGCGGCTGTCACAGAGACCGTGGGCTGAAAGAGCGGTCTGGCGAGCAGACGGGAAGTGAAAGTGCGGAGGACAGACGGTGGAGTGGGGACGGGGGGGGGGGGGGGGGGGGGGTGGCCGGGAGCTCAGGCTTGCCGGGCTGGGCCCGGTGTGTGCCTTGTGCTGTAAGAGAGAAGTCCCTGGCTTCCTCGCCTCTGTGCCTTGCCGCTTCCTGATGTTGACTTACCTCTGTGCTTTCCTGACCTGAGTAGACCTCCCTCGCTTTGAGAGATGAGAGCGGGGGAGGGGGTGGGCGACGCTGGCAGCCCAGGGACGGGGGGTACCTCTCCGAGCTCCAGCTGTCCTGGCTGGGGCTCCGTTCCGCTGGCCTGCCGGACTTGCCGGGCTCTCCCTCAGAGTGGCCCAGCCCCGCCGTCGCAGGGAGAGCCAGGCCTCTTGGTCGCGTGGTCCTTCCTGGCCTGCGGAGGCTCTGGGGCCTGTCGGGGTTTCACACCCCGGAAGTCGTGGGCTCGTACACTGCCCCGTTCTTGGGGGCCGTACCGCCGAGTAGGGTCCTCAGGGTGCAAGTGCGGGCGCCTCGCCAGACCCGGACTCGTCCCCCTGGGATTAGGAAGTAGACCCCACAGGCCCAGCCAAGCCCCTCCGCCCCCATCCTCGTTGTCTCTCGGGACGTTTCCACCGTCCCCGAGCTGCCCAGGCAGGAAGCGAGGAGCTGTCTTTCCTCCCCGGCCACACACGCGCCACGTTGACCTGTGACGTGCCCCGCCGCTCACCAAGCCCTGCTGTGCGTCCTAGCCTGGGCCCTGAGCCCCTCGCCTCCAGCCCTGTCGCTGCTTCCCTCTCCCCGCCCCCAGCACGGCTCCTGTGGCCTCCCCACCGGCCTTCCTGCCACCGTGCCCCCTTCTCGCTGGCCAGGTTGCAGTGTCCCCTTATCACTGCAGAGCCTTCTGAGGCCTCGCCAGCTACCGGTGCCCACCTGTCCCCTGCCCACGCCCTGTGCTCCCTCCGCCTTCTCCAGGCGCCGACTCCCTGGCTCTCCTGCACATCCTTCCTTCTGTCACGTGTCCCACCCTTCCTGGTGGCGCCCGTCACCTTCCCCACCTTGTTTTTCCTTACTGGCGGGGTGGACCCGAGCGTGCCGCCTCCGGATCAGTAGGCCGCCCTTTCCTCTTCGGTGACGGGAGCCCCGAATTGTCGTGAAGGTTAAAGGCAGAGCACATGTGGAGCGAGAAATGTAGTGAAAGGCACACAACCAGTGTTTAACAAAAAGGGAGGCATCATAGTAACGTTTATTACCACACTGGGAAATTCTTTCTTCTGTAAGGCTCAAGTTCTTTTTTCTTAAGGTCGCAAATCCTCTGAGGCTGGGGCTGGGCTTGTTACGTGCTTGCAGCCTTGGTACGTAGCTCAGGGCCGAGCCAGCAAGCAGCGGGTGCTCTGTGACGCCAGACTGACCAGGAGGGTGTTCGTTCACCCAAAGGCAGGGAGCAGGGAGGCACGCGGTCCTCTCCGCCTGCCATTGCGCCCACGTTCCCGCTCCCCGTGTTTCGTCGCGACAGCCAGGTGTCGGCTCGCCACGGTAGCCTCTCCGCTCGTGTGCGTCAGACACGCCGGTCCCACGCTGTGGCCGAAAACCCCGTTTCTTCCTCATTTTCCTTCCTGCTAACCCAGAACGCCCTGGCTGCTGTCTGTTGGGCCCGAGACCAGAACTTGGGGACCCTCGGCCTTGGAGACTTGCCGAAGCAGCCACTGCGACTCAGCCACTTCTGCTCCTCTCCTTCAAGACTTCCTGCTGCTGTTCTGCCGGGCTCATGGCATTTTGGATGGTCATTGCTCTTGGACCAGCTTCAGACCCAAGAATTGGCGACAGCCCCTCGCTGCAGCTGTGCCCCTGACTCCGTCCGTGACTGTCCAGCTGGCCGGGTGCCAGAAGGACCCCGTTGGTCCCTGCGAGGGTCCCGTGGCGACCTGAACCCCAAGGGTGCTGTCCGTGCACACGGACCCTCACCCGTTTCAGCCCGCTCGTCCACTGGTGAGGGTCCCTTTCCCACGGCTCTGGGAGGGAGTGCTCGCTCCACTCTGGGGACGGGGAGACCGGGCTAGAGAAGCTGCCCGTGTCATTTGTTCAGAGTCTTTGGTGAGAGCTGAAGCTAGGATCCAGATCCCCACTGTCGGTTGCCAGTGACTAACGGCGACCCGGGAAGGCTGTGTGAAAGGAAAGGCCCGCACGTAGGCTGGACATCGAGAGGAGTGCTGCTCCTTCGTGTTCTGACACTTCACACGCTGCAGCCGCAGGCTCTAAACAGAGTTCTAAGAACGAGTCTACGGTAGAGCCCCTGGCATGCCGTTTAAATCCAAACCGGGTAAAAATAGTTGTCAGCTTTCTAGAACAGAAGTAAAGTAATTTTTGAGTCTGTATTAAATCCTTCTATAAAGCGTTGATGCTCTTAACGTTCAGTGCACATACAGAGCATCCTAAAACGTATTCGAGGTTTTTGCAAGAACGTGATTAGGCAAGAGACCATTGGCTTTGAAACCAGTGGTGTTCAAGGAAGATCTTGTGATTCAGATGGCAAAAATGTCACATGACAAGAAATGCAATACGTTTCTAACTTTGCACCCATCCTACCGAAAATTCTCCTACGCAAAGCATTCTTGGGGTTTTATTCTTTACATCCTTTGTTATAAAATACTAATTAGAATTCTCCAATGGTTTTTAAAACTAGATTCCACCAAGAAGTTTATTCAAGAGGAGAGAAGATATTTTGGGGGTCCACTGTGCTGCCGCTGTCCCTTTCTTTGCTAAGATGCACGTGGCCCCAGCACCCACGCCAAGGTGCCTCTCCGTGCCTCGAGCAGGCGGTGGTGGCCTCGGCCTCAGAACCCGCCTTCTGACACAAAGGCATCAAAGAAGGAAGTCGCTTCTGGGCGTAAGGGAGACCCGAAAAAGGGCTTTGGCAAATAAATAGTTGATGGGGGAACAGGAAGGAGAGAGGAGACGCGTGTAGCGGTCCCCCTCCCAGTGTGCCTCACGGAGTGACGAGGAATGTTATCAAGGGTCCTTCCTGGGGACCTTCCATCCCTTAGGAGCCGAGTCGTCGGACGTGCTTGTCCGCAGGAGATCCGTCCCCCGGAGATGGCGGGGGGTGTCGTGCGGTGACTGTGGGCTGGACTTCCCTCCAAGAGGAACGGCGTAGCCCCGTGCTGTGTTGGTTGTGTTCACACTCACAGTCTCTAGTTTCAGGGAAGTGTGAGCCCAGGACCGGTGCTGAGCTGCAGGGTTCCCAGTGACTCTGCGTACGGGAAGGAGGCCCAAGCCACGCTAGAACAGCAGCCTCCCTGGAGTGTGTTTTCTCACAAATGATGAACTTAAGCCTGAAAACCAGCTGTCCAATAGCTTATCTGTGTTGGTGAGCAGCGTCCAGAAACACTGAAGTCATAAGCCTCGCTCGAGCCAAGAGTGTGCAGTGATGACCAATCTCTGGCAACTTCTGTCCTTCCCAGACGCTTTACGACAGTGAGTCCATTCGCTCGGATGATTGCGTCTCCCTGTGACTGGTGGAGTTGCGAGTTCTCCAGAGCTTGGGGCGCAGGTCACCGTGGAAACGCAGAGCCGTCGAGGCCCTCGGGCCTGTGGCCGTAGCCCTCAGCCGCTGGCACCCTCTGTGCCGCCTCCGGCACCCTTGTTCTTCCTGATAATCAGGGGAAGTAAATGGAGTGTCTGTTACAGCGAGGAGCCAGAAGTTTCCTTTTGAAGATCTCTTCTCCTGCTCTCTTGCCAGCACAGCACAGGGCTCCTCCCCAGTCATGGTTCACGCCAAGACTCTGCTGGAGATAAAGTGTCATTGAAAACTGCATGCCTGGCCAGCTTTGGGTGGCTTTGCTTCTTAGCGTGTGAATGGCCTGTTAACATGTACGGTCGTCAACCTCCACCGTTTTTTCCACCCGGAAGACTCTTGGTGGTGGTTTCGAGTGTACGTTTTCAGAACGGGTGGCCACTTCCCGCGTCTCCCGTCTCTGTGAGGGCAGATGTTATCTCTGCATCCCTGGCTCGTATATCGGGCCTCAGCTCACTGCCTTTTGCATGCTGGTCATTGCAGAACACTTAGCCAAGGAGATTTCCCAGCGAGTTAGGAGGCTGTATCCTGCAGAGCCGTGGGATGACAGGGTGGGGCCTGTCACATGCCCAGAACCCTCGCTGACAGTGAGATGCCCCACACGTCTCTCAGGAGCCAAGCCGTGTGTTATCGGGTGTGTAGCCTGCACTCTCAGCCCGTTTCTCCGTCTTTGTGACAAGGATCGTAACAGCCCTTGGTGTAGGTTAAATGAGAGGATTCGTGCAAAACCCTTAGCACCTCACTGACCAGCAGGCATCGTCATCCCCAGACGGGTTTTGCTGGCACTCTGACAAATTGTGACCGAGGCTGATGGCAGGGACCAGGCAGCCCCTCCTAACTGCTTTCTTTTGCAGGAACTTGGCTCTGGCACGCCTAGATCTTCTGCAGAAATCTGCCGTCTCCAGACAGGCAGCCCCCCTCCTGGCATAAAATCTCAGCCCAAACAGTCTTACTCTGGCTATAAATAAAAATTCCTGCTACAGAGAAAGCAGCAACTCTCTGTCAGAGGCAAAGCCAGGCACCAGCCAGGTCCTAGAATAAACTCCAGGCAGGGGCGAAGTGGTGTTTCTGCTCCGTGGCCAGCCTGCCTTTCTCCTGCCCCTACGAAAAATGTGGCCTCAGAGGGCCTGGAGAGAACTCTCTGGGGGATCCGTGGAGGCAGAGCTTGGGGGGAAATGGTGTAGGGATGAGCCCCCAAGTGCCCTCCCCTCCAGAGTTGCCGGAGGGGCACTGTGGGGAGGGGCACCGCGGGGCGCTTCCCCACTGGAAGGTATTTTTCAAGTTTGGCTCTTGTCCCAGCAGGACTGCATAGCTGGGATGCCGGAGCTGCTCCCAGGCTGGGGGGGGGGGGGGGGGATGCTGCTGCGGGAAGGGAGCGCAGGCAGCCCAGGAGCCTTTGTCCTGGAGAGGCAGCCCCCTTGCGGTCTCCCGGCGGCAGCTGCCCCCCTCCATAACGCACATCCTTGGGGCTCCTTCCTTCCCCTGGGGGCAGCCTGTCACCCTGCAGACTCCTGTGAGTCAGCCAGTGTTTAGGCACGTCGATACTAACATTAGAATCAGTTCCTAAGTAGCCCCTCGTATTCAGCGGTAGACCCCACTGAATACCTCAGCTCTGGGGTTTCCTGGTATTTTGGAGGATGAGGGAGGAGAGCTGACCGAGCAGCCCTGACTGCACCCAGGACTCCCAGAGCATCATCTCTGTAACTCCCCAGAGACCCCACCACAGAAGCGTGGTCCTTGCCTCCTGGGTTTTCATTTTGCATTTTTTCCTTCTAGTATAATTAGCATACAGTGCTATGCATTTGCATCGCTGTTTTAAAGGCAAGGAAACTGAGGCTCAAGAACTTAGGCTGTTTACCCAAGGTCACACAGGTGGAAAGAGAGAGCCGGGGACCGGAGTCCAGTCTGTGTGACTTGAGAGTACGCCCTCGGCAGTCACCCTGAGGCCGTCTCCCGGAAAAGGCACCCATGGTGCTTGGGAGTCCGCCACCCTGAGCGGGCCAGATCAAAGCTGGTCAAGAAGGTACCGTCACACCTGATGCGTCTTTTGACCGCATAGAAACCGCTCGTGAGTGTCTGTCCAGTGCTCAGTTATTGCGGGGCCTGCCCAAGTGCCGAGAGACTTTACGCTTCAGGGGTGGTCCATGAGGACAGGTCCCGGACCCCTAAAAGAGCTGGCATCTGTCTTAGTCTGTTCAAGCTGCTATAACACAGCTCCACAGCCTGGGTGCTTACATACAGCACGGTTCTGGAGGCTGTGGTCCGAGGTCAGGCTGCCACCATGGTCGGTGTCCCTTTCCGGTCACAGACTTCTGGTTGTATCCCCACACGGTAGAAGGGCAAGGCATCTCTCTGGACCCTCTTTCCTGGCACTGATCACATTTAGGAAGGGAGCTCTTAAGCACCTCCCAGAGGTCCCCACCTCCTAATACCTAAACTAGTTGGGTACGTGCTCAAGGGAGAGGCATCCGTCAGCACATCTCATGACAGCCTCTGCCCTTGGGGACACACAGGCAACAGAGCTGAACCAGGCTCCTGCGTGAGACCAAAGCCGCTGCCTGAAAGGGCCACGTGGGCTTCTCAGGGTGGCCTCCCGGGACCAGACCGTACCATCCGTTGGCCAATGCGTTCCATACGCTGTCTTCTCTTTGGCCTTTCCCAGCCAGTGAGAGAGCCTCACTGCAGGGGGGGACATTAACCAGGGATGAATGGAGAGCCCCAAAGCCAAACATTTGACCCCACTGCCATCCCCAGCAAGGTCCAGAGTGAGTCCCCCAGGCCTAGGTGGTTGCTATAAAAGATCAGTGAAATGTGGCACCTGGCTGGTGAGGGCACCGTGGATGTTCAGGCTCCTCAGCCCCCAGTATGAGAGCCACTGAGCCGGGCATCCCCTCACCCAGCTTGTGTAGAAAGCTTGTGGGAATGGAGCTTCCCAGGAATCTCAGCCTCCGGTGCCTGTCCTTCAGAACATGGACGGCACTTCCCATGAATTCATGTGACCACGTACGGGGTTGGTCTTGAGTTTGGGAGTTAGATGGGGAAATAAAATGTGTACGAGTGAGTAGGTGCCTGGGGTAGGTGTCCTGAGTCTGATACAAACCCGCAGAGCGAGAGGGAGCTTTAGACTACTCAGGCCAGCCAGGAAGGAGCAGGGCTGGCCGGCAGCGGGGGGGGGGGGGGGGGGGGGGGGGGGGGGGGGGGGCGCCTGTCCCTGGAGTTGAGGCAGCCCCTTGGTCCAGTGTAAAGTGTAGCTTTACAAAACCACCTAAGGATGTGAGTGGCTTTAACCTCCTGTTTAGAATTGTGTTTCTTCCTCCTTTTCCTTGTCCGTGGGTTCTGAAAATCCAGTGGCAACATGCAGAGAACATTTGAGGGAGCCGTGTGCACATTTGTGTTGAGTTTGGCTTCTGGCAAACTCCGGCATCTGTGGTGGGCAGGTGAGCCGGGCCAGCACTTTGGATACAGACCATTCCACATGCCCTTCTCCCACTTCCCTGTGACAGCATCAGGCTGTCAGGCCCTTTGTGGGACGTGGTGACATCTCAGGTTCTGAGCCTGGTGGCCCCAGAGCTCCTCTGTCCCTCCTCCCACAGCAGAGCTCAGGCCTGGGCAGTGCTCGTTGGCTCTCAGAAGCTGTGGGCGCTCGCTGTCACCCCTCAACCTGGCCTCGAGACTTCTCTGTCTCCATGAGAGTTTGGGAGTGTTAGCCTCGCAGCTCTAGGGTGGTACCAGAGACATTGCAAGATCCCTCCATTGGTGAAAGAAAAGAGAAAAGATTGGGTAGGGAGGGAAGTGAGCTCAGAGAAATTTTCAGCATTTTGATCGCATTTTTAAGACTCCCCTTCCAAAAGGATTTGAAGCGGGTTACGGTATTTGAAAGGCTGCAGTGTTTGACTTTTAAGGGATAAAACCAAAGTTCATCCGAAAGACTCGAAATGAGTAAATATGACCCATGGTCTGAAGGCGCACACTGCATTTAGCCACCAGGTTCCTGAAGGGACAGAGGCACGGGTTGGGTTCGTGGGTTTGGTTCTCTGACACAGCAGACGGTGGGACCACCCGTACCGCGCCTGGGGCTTGCTCGTCGTTGAGGGCGCCCGCGTCCCTCTGTTGTGGCGGATGGCGTGGGTCGGTCCCCAGGCCCTGCTCAAGGGAGGGCGCGCCCGGGTTGGGGGACCTCAGGCCGGAGGCATGCGGGGGTTGCTTCGGCCTGCTCCGTGGCCCTCATTAGAATCGCTGTGAACGGCCTACCCCAGCTCGGCCGACCTAATCTAACGACTTTTTCTTTTGTCTGTTTTCTTCTTCCCATCTTCCCGTTTCTGTGTCTGTCTGCCACTTTGATTCTGTAGTATAAATCTGTGTTTAGGTCCTACTCCCAGGATTTCGTGCCTCACAACCAAGCTTCCGTTCAGCCTTTCCTCCCGTCTACCCCCTCTTCCTCTCCACACTTCCCGCCCGTCCACCAGTCTCAGAGCTCTGACTTAGCGGTGCCGACCGTGGCCAGTCTGCCTCCCAGCACCGTGGACGGGCCTCTCTCGTCTTCTCAGGAGAGCAGCTTTCATGGGAACACTGTCTGCCTTCCTTCCGAAACCTCTCTCACTGACTCGCCCCCGACGCCTTCGGTGAGAACTCAGCACACACACCCCTGCACGTGGGTCTGCACGTTTTGAGAAAAGCGGTGTCGCTGTTCGTGAGTCTGCCGCCCCGCCCCCCACCCCCAGTGGCAGCCAGGCCTGTCTGATTGAGGTCTGTGGAAGGTCGCAGAGTGAAACAGGAGGGTGTCTGTTTCCAGAACAGAAACGGAACCTTCCGTACGGAGTTCCCATCAGATGGGGAACCCGATTTTCCAGAAACAGATCAGTGGCCGTTTAGAGACAGCCATGAGCACGAGACAGAAAATGCGCCTGGTTTCCTGGTTGGTTGTGCGTTTTTAGAGAAAGACACAAACACCTGTGGAAGAAAGGTGCGGACAGAGGACTCTGAGACCGGAGGCAGTTGCCTCTGTTGGCTGCAGGTGGTGCTGAGGACAGCGGCCCTGCCTGCCTGTGCTGCTGAGTTCCCTGAGCGCCTCATCCGGGGACGGGGGTGCTAGCTGGCAGGGCGGAGAGGACCGGGGCCGGCAGGCGGGGGCGGCGCTGCAGCGAGCTGGCCTGTCTTGGTACGCTGCCTCCCTCCGGGGCAGTTTGAACGGCCCTCGACCTCCCTGGAGAAGATCAGCGGGAAACTTGCGTCCCCTGTAACACAGAGGCAAGAGGTGGCTTCCTTCTCGGGCCTGGGAAAGGTCCCCAGGGAGACCCGAGCTCCCGCTGCCGCCCTCGTTCCTTCCCCGTGAGAGGAGAGTCCCGGTCAGGGCCGGCCCGGTAGGCTGCTCTCTCTCGGAGCCGTGACGGCGGGCTGGGGGGCCTGTCACATGTGCATCTCCTCTCATCCTGTCTCCCCCAGAGTGAAAACGCCAGCGAGGAGGCTGGTGAGGGTGAATACGTCAATCTGTATTCCTCTGGCCAGAGCAGCGAGGAGCTGCCTCACTCCCGAGGAGTAAGTAACCTCAGGGCTGCCTCGTGCATGTGGCCTGGCCTGGCAGGGTTGGGCCCTGCTTCTGCCTGGCTGAGCCTCCCGGTCCCTAGCCGGCTGGGCCCCGCAGCCTTGCCGAGAGCCACGCTGGCTCGGTGGGGAGAGGACGTGGCTCCCCGTGGAGGCCCTCCCTTTGCTTTCAGGGCTCGCGTGACGCTCTCCGGGCCTGGCCGGATGGGTCTTCCGGAAATGAGAGGAGGCGGCATAGTGTTGGCCTGGCCCCCCGTGTCGGTTGCTCTCTGAGATTTCTCTCTATCCCGTCTTCTAGTGTCAAGGCCCGTCTTCCATCCCCTCCCCAGAGGGAGGGACTCCTCTCTCCCTCACCACCAAGCCTCCCGGGCCTTCGCCCCCTCCTCCTCCCTCAGCGCACTCCCTTACCCCCACAGGAACAGCTTCTGAGGAAGCTGGATGGGGTCTGTCCGGGAGCCCCCGCCCTCTGTGTTCACGAGCCCTCTGTCCTGAGAGCGTAGAGAGCTACCTGATGTGGCTGCCCTTGGTCGACCTCTGTCCCAGCCGGATACAGCCGTTCTGCTGAGCAGTCGGCTTTCCAAGTTTTGCTGCAGCAAGACGCGAGCAAGCTCAGAAGCTTGAAAAAGAATGAGTCCCTTGACAGGAGGGGCCATGAGGACGCGAGTCCTCCCTGGTGATCAGCTCACAGGGCCCAGCCCCTTAAAATTGTGGTCACCCCTGGTAAGACAGCCCCGCCGAGGACGCCCCCGCAGGACCTTCCACGTCCGCACAAGGCGAGCCCCGCTTTAGTTACTTGCAAGTCCTAGAACACTGTGGGATTCGACCCTGTCTGTGGAAGCTGTTTTTACCCTGGGGTCCCCTCCTCACCTGTCCGCACCTGGTGACCTATGCCCCCGCATCGTCCAGTTTAGCCTCCACACGGTGGAGCCCATGCCAGGCTGGCCTTCCGTGGCTCTCCCCTCTGCCCACGACCACGCTCGGTGCTGGCTTCACCTGCAGCACTCTCCACGAGGACGATCCATGTGCTCGTGCTAACCTGGTTTCTGTCGCGGCCGCGGTGGCAGAGCAGGGATGCCAGACAGCTGTGTCGTCACCCAGTGGGGTGGGCCCGGATGCCCAGGCCCGGCTGCTGGAGGAGAGGGGCTGGCTCTCGTGCCCTCGAGCAGCTAGACCCCTTGGAGCCGTAGCTGGGAGGCAGCTGTGCGTGGCCGTCCTGAGGACTCTAACTAGGAAGTCAGCAGGGGTTTGCCGCACGGTGGTCAAGGTCACAGGTTTTGGAGGCAGACGACCCTGGGGTGGAGTCCAGGCTGTGGCCTCCGAGCCGCGTGCGCTTGGGCAGAGCCTTCAACCTGTGTCTGTGTGCGTGAGTAGCACGGTGCCTCCAGCTAACGGACAGGGTCCTGGTCGGGTCAGGTGAGAGGAGGCGTGGGAAGTCCTTAGCACAACGCCTGGCTCGGCTTGGCCGGTAGCAGCAGCTGTGAGTCCTTTCTTCCAGGAGGTGCTTGGATGGTCATAAGTAGGGGCCCCCTTTCACCGTCCCCAAAGGCAAGAGGGCCTTGCACTTCTTGCGGGATTAACCGCATTCATGGTTCCCGTGTCCACGTTTCGGATTGCTCCGGAGGAACTTACGCTCAGAAGCCGCTTGCAGGCAGGAATGCCGGGAAGCAGATCCGCCCGGCTTGGGGCACCCGTCACAATCCCAGCGCTGGCTTCTCTTTTCAGGAATCACCAGCTACGAAAGACGGACATCCCAGAGACCCCGCATTGGGCAGCGGCGCACCTGGGAAGGAGAGCAGAGACGGCGAAAGGTAGGACGTGACCGGGTAGAGTGGGCGCCCTGAAGGCAGCGAGCCCACTCGGGGAGAGCTGCCCCCTGCGCACCGGCACACAGGCCTCCCGGGGCTTTAGGTTTACGCCCTTTCCCTTTTTCTGACTCTCAAAATTATACATGCGCAGGGCAGAAGGCATGGCAAGTACAGAAACATACAAGTAAACCAGAAAAACCTTGATAATCCCACCCTTAAAGGCTCCGCTCTGGCAAGCATTCTGCCACCATTTCCTGGTGATGTGCTCACGTATTATCCACTTTGCGAGTCACCCACGACAGTATTTTCTTTCTCAAATCCCAGGCCAGCCTTCCTTGGCCTCTTCCAAGTTCAAGTGCAATAAGGGAGTGTACAAGACTTGCCAAACCTTTTATCGTGAGTTTCTTGATGGGTGTATTGTGTTGTTAAGCCGTTTGAAAGTAAGTTACAGATGTGACATTCAGGCCCTAAATACTTCACGTGCCTCCCGAGATATTTTAAAAGCTTCCCCGATTACAATACCATTACCACACCCAAGGAAAGTAATGATAAATTGCCTTATATCATCTGGTACGCAGACCATCCTCCACTTCCCCAAGTGTCCGTAAAGCTGCCTGCATAGCTTATTTTTTTGGAACCAAGATCAGTCAGGAGTCACTGCATTTAGTTGTGGGTCTTTATTTTTGTTTTTAATATTTTTTTAACATTTATTTATTTTTGAGAGAGCGTGAGTGGGGGCGGGGCAGAGAGAGGGGGAGACACAGAATCCAAAGAGGCTCCAGGCTCCGAGCCGTCAACACAGAGCCCGACGCGGGACTCGAACCCACACACCGGGAGATCGTGACCTGAGCCAAAGCCGGTCGCTTAACCGACTGAGCCCCCAGGAACCCCATGTGTCTTTAACCTTTTGTAACATTTTTCGGCATTTGCCGGAGTCAGACCTGACCCGGTTTAGAAACGTGTAGTCCGTTTCTGTACGCGTGGGACCTCCAGATCCTCTCTGGCCCTGCCATCGGCAACCGCGTGGTGACGCTGCCTTCTCAGCGAGATGTTCCACAAGTTCGAGCTTTTCCTCCCTCTGCAGGCCAAGGTTCCGCTGCCTCTGGGGTCCTGCTTGCCAGGCCTAAGCATAAACGGTTCAAGAGGTGGTAAATAGCAAGAGGCAGAAGAAGAATCAGAAAGCGCTCGATAGGGGCCCGCTGAAGAGGGCTGCCCGCCCAGCCTGCTCTCGGCCGCTCCTCAGTGCCGTCCGTGTGGGTGGAGACCGTCTGACCCGTCTGCCCGGGCTAAGATCTCCCCAAGTATTAAGCAAGGGATGATGGGTCTTCTGGTTGAACACCTGGCAGCAAACAGGGGCTGCGCCAGGCATCAGAGACTCATGGGTTCAGCCTCCAGCTGCACGGAACCCGAGAGCACCATTTTTCAGAGCTGCAGATGGCCTGTGTGAAAACAGAAGGATGAGCATGTCGACCGCTTAGAAGCAATTACAGAGATGTTCTCCTCCTTCCACAAAGGCCAGACTGCGGACCGGACCCTGAAGGGACACGAAGCAGATGGTTCTTCCCATGACTGTGTGTGATTTTGCTCTGGGCCGTCCATGTCTTACTGAAGGCACAGGTTTTTATCTCCCAGATACTTAGGGTTAAAAATGTGGCCTGGGACCACAAGGATCCACGGTGGAAACTGTCAGAATAAAACCGGAACATGGGAGAAGATGCCAGGGGAGGCATGGGGCCTACAGACCCAGCATCTGTCTGCTCCCGGGATGCCCCCCTCACCCCCCACATCCCTCCTCTGCTGGCCGTCCTCTCCTTCTCCCCCTTCACCAGCAAACCCCGGCTCAGTCCTTCAGGCCTCAGCCCGTGTGTCCTGCCCCAGGGCCTGCTGGCCTTTAGACTGTGCTGTGTCCTTCTCAGGCCGGTGCCCCAACTGCTGGCTTTAACGTCCGCCTCTCCTGCTAAACCCAGCACCCCCGAGGACGAGGGCCAGTCTGCCCGGCTCATACTTCTCAGTCCCACAGAAAGGCGGCCCTTAGAAAAACACTTGAGGAATGGCGCGAATAGCCATGCAAACTTTCTCTCCCAAGCTGCCTGCCCTGTTGCCATTTGTGTCCTTGAATACCGACTATGTGGACGGTGGCCTTGACAAAAAGCGGCCGATCCCATCGCTTATTTAAATAGTCCAATGAAACCTTCTTGATCGCCTTCTTAATCCCGTCCACTTACAGACGGAGCAGAGAGCACGAAACGTCCCAGGGTCACAGAGCTCATCGGTAGTGGCACCAGAAATCCAGTGTGTGCCCTGGCTCCCAGCCCCCACTCGGGCCCCCTGTGCTGGGGCGGGGGGAAGGGTGTGGATTTCCCCGTTGTAGCCGCAGTTCCAGAAGGACCTGTTCAGGGGCGGTCGTAACTCCTAGTCCTCACGCAGCGGGCCGCACTGCCTCGGGCCCCTGCTGTCCTGGATGCTGGGGCCTCTTGGGCGCTTGCGACACAAACCACTTCTCCCTCCAGGGCCCCAGGGTCACCAGATGCTTCGGAGTTGGCTCGGTCGGAGGAGGAAGCTGACGAGCTGTCCCTCATCGACCATGATGAAATCATGGCGAGGCTGACACTGAAGCAAGAGGTGAGGACAGGCCTTCCTTGAGCGTCGGGGCCATAAGGGGGGCGACAGGGCTCTGAGGAGGACGGAGCCGGGAGGTGTCTCACACAGAAGACCAAGTGAGGCACCGACGCCCCAGGTGGCCACCCACGCCTCCTAGGCTCTGTGCATGGCATTTATTCTGACCCCGTGCCTGGGCCACGGTGGGTGCTGACGGACACTGGGCAAACAGGTGGACTCTAGAGAAAACGTCCCGTGTGCCCTTCTCTGCTACGTCCAGAGAGGAATCTGGGGCGAGTCGTGTAACCTAGGCCCCAGAGGACAGGACTCCGGAGGTCTCATAACCGTGAACTCTGCGGAGGGTGTTCAGCTCAGAGCTTGAGCATGGGGAGCCCTCGTTAGCATAAGCCGCCCTCACGTTACTGTTGACCGAATGCCCCACGGTAGTTTCCGCGTGGGAGACACAGGCTGATTAAGAAATCCCAGGCCCAGCGGCCACAGCCGCCTCTGTCCCATGCCTTGCCGGGATGGCGATTCTGGAAGCACAGAGGAGCAGTTTCGTGTCATAGCCTTGACCCCGCCCTGGGGAAGGACTGTTTCTGGGCTCCGGCTGTGGCGGCACGCAGATGCAAAGACAAGCAGTGGGTACACCGCCCTTGGCACGGGGTGCGCCGGGCCGGGCCGGCCGCCGCAGAGCGTGACGGGAAAGGCGAGGCTGGCGGGGACCCCGGGGGCAGCTGGCTCCTCTGCCGACAGAAGTCACGTCTCGTGACCCTTCGCAGAAAGTCCTGAAAAATCGGGGCGTGGGCATGGCTGCCCTCACCCTTAGCTGGAAACGCACGACCCTCTCGGGACTCGAGTCCAAGCGTGGAAACACAGAAGTGCTTGGAGAGGCAGGCGCCTCTGAGCCTGCGGGCCGTGGGCCCACGGAGGCTGGCGGGGTGGGTGTCCTTCAGGATCAGAGGCAGGGGTGTGGGCTCTCAGGCTCGCCTGCTGCCAGCTCTCTTTGGCTCCTAGCAGGTTTATGGGCTAAAGCCTCTGCCCACATGAAAGTAAGACTCGTTCCTTAGTCGGGAGACGGCAGCTGGTGTCCCATAAGCAACGTCGGGCATAATCGAGCGTCTTTGTGATGCTTTCGGGCTCCTGGGAGTGCTCCCTGTGGAGGGACTTGTGACTCCTCCCACCTGGGGAAACAGTAACGCGGGGCGGCTGGCTGCAGTTGTGGGAGCGGGTGTGCCCGCAAGGAGCTCACTGCCCCCGCTGCCTTCTCGGAGCGGCCACTGGCAGCCCCGCCTGCCTCCCTGTGGGGTCCTGCCCTCCCCACCTCTGAGACCCCGAGGTGGTGAGGAGAGAGAGATCTGATGGTACTATTGTCCCCTGACCCCACTGTGACCCAGAGCGGGGTGCCCTGGTGTCCGGGCGGCTCGCAGACGAGCCGTGGTCTGTCCTGCCCGCCGAGCGCGCAGAGCTGGGCGGGCCACGTGGGCACACTGGCCTCCGTGCGCGGCCGCGCTGCTCCCAGGTGACAGAGACCAGAGGGAAGGGGGCCCCGGGGTCTCCACAGTGCAGGGACTTGGTCTCGTCCCTACCCCGGACTTCCCGGCGCAGCTCTCCTACGGCCGAATTCTGCCACACGCCCTGCTTTGCTCTTGTCGTTGCAGGGTGACGATGGGCCGGACGTCCGTGGCGGGTCCGGAGATATCCTGCTGGTGCACGCTACTGAGACAGACAGGAAAGGTGCGTCAGCGCCCCGTGCGGCGGCCTTTGTCACGGCTCTCCAGGCATCCCCTGGCCCTGTGGCCCCGTGGCCCTACCCTCTGCGGCCCTCCCTGCCAGCCCTGAGCGGGTCGGAACGGCGGCCCAGGTGCGGCAGGGTCACCGTGAGGAGAGCCCACCCCGGGGGACAGAGCCGGCTCGCTGCTTCCCAGCCCTGTCAGGGCGTGTCCTCCACTGGTGAAGGGTAGTGATGACCCCAAGGGCCCCCAGGGTCAGTGGAGAGGGAGCTTCAAGTGCAGAGCTTGGCACCCAGTAGGTGCTCCCCCCACGGTCCCTCAAATAACGTCACGGTGACACGTGGGTAGCTTTTTCTGCTTTTCCTGATGTTTGACTCATTACGTTATTCCAGACCACTAGATGGATTTCACTCACGGAGGTCCTGGCACACGTTCCGGCCGGGAGCCTCAGCCCCAGAGCAGTGGCAGCACCGTCACAGGATGGGGTTCCGACCCTCCGCACGCGGCGGCCGCCCCGGTCAGCGTCCTGACCCACTGACGGGGCTGGAGGAGCAGGGCACCCACTCTCGGGCAGACTTTGTGCTGGCACCAGAGCTGTCGTGCCCTGAGTTCTGACAGGGAGAGGAGGAGGAGGGCCGTGAGGAAGGCGCCACGGCCTTGACCTCAGTCAAGACGGGGGACGGGTGCCTGGTGTTCTGTTGATGTCTTTGAAAATCAGTGAAAAGGTGATGTGACCGCAGGATTAAAGACAGTTGTGGGAAGAATTGAAACACCCCAGTCCTGAAACCTTACTCCGCCAATCTTAGTTTTATGAATGACCACGTCCCTGTTTTTATAGCAGGTTTCCCAAAATACGTTACACAGAACGATTCTGGGAATTTCTAAGTTACGAAAGTAGTACAGAAATGTTCACGTGGCAGAGAATTTGAAAAATAGAGAAAAAGAAGAAAGGACTCCAACAAATTCACCGTAGCCACTGGGCTTTCTTTACCCCCGGCTTCCTTGGACTAGGGCAGACCCCGGTCCCGGACACGGAGTTCAAATCCGGGCACATCCCTCCCCTTCCAGCCTCGGCTGCCTGAAGAGGTTGGCGGTGGCCCGGGGACAGGGAGGTGCACGGAGCCGACCGAGCCAGCGCGGCACGCGGCCAGCGCTCGGGAAGTGGCGCTCGCTCTGCTGCGGCAAACCTTCCTCCACGCCCGCCTGAGCACCGTCCTCAGCTGGGCCGAGAGGAACAGTTCTCCTCTTTCTCCAAAAGGGCTGAAGCGGGAGCTGGCTCCCGTCCTCGGCTTTGAGCGGCTTACCTGCGGGTGTGGCCAGAGGGAGCCCCGAGGGCAGGGCAGACCAGAGCCACCCGGTCTGCCGGGGCCATGCCCGGGGCAGGTGTTGCCGACTGGGGCCTCCTCTCGATGTCATTCACGGAGATCCTGAGGATTCCAGGGGAAACAGTCATTTGTACCTGGGGTGGAGTGGGGCTGGGGAGGCCAGGGGCCACACGGCACGTTCCTTGGGCGGGTGGCTTCCCGTGGACCAGAGACCACACCGGTGGCACTGTACCGGGAAGCCCGCGGCTCAGGGCACGCGGACTTGGATCTGTTCTTCCGGAAGCAGGCGGTGGCCTGTGCGGGGCTCACCTCTGCCTCCTTGCCCCCGCCTCTTTGAACAAAGGCCTGGTTATCAGTGAGTCACTGAGCCGGTGAGTGGAGGGTCCAGGAAGGAGGCGCCTGAGCACGACGCCGTTGGGCCGCGCTGTGCGTTTCCAGCCTGTGAGCCTCCCTCACGACACCTGCTGCGCCAGCCGGGCCCACCCCTCTGCTGGTCCCCTAGATTCTTGCACTTGGGGAGGTGGGGGACGAATGAGAGAAGACAGAGAAGGCGTCCGTGTCCAGAGAAGGACACGGATTTAAACCGTGTGCGTGTGTCACCCTCGGCCTCACCGTGAGCAGCACACACTTTGGGACCCAGTCAGGACTCAGACCTCAGCTCCGGCACAGAATTAACTCTGAAGTTCCTAAGCCTGGCCAGACGGGGAGTCTGTGATGGGGAGTGTCCTGCGTTTAAAACATTCCATTTTTTTTTTTTTTTTTAGCGTCAGGGGCTGCATCACCAGCACAAGCGGAGCCAGGGGGCCGTTGGAATTCTGGGAACGTTGGGAATCCCCAGCTAGAGCCAGCCCTTCTGAAGGGCAGGGAGTGAGGGGTGGGAGCTGCTGGTCTGGGTCCCACCCGACCGCCGGGGCCAGGCTTCTCCCGGTTGGCCTTCCCTTCCCTGGCGCTTTTGTGTTCCAGCAACGTGCTGAGCTGTGGCCCTTCAGCCTTATCGCTCAGTATGTGGAAATTCCCAAGATCTTTGCCCCTGGACACTGCCCCCTAAAGTATTACCGGTGACCTGGCTTCAGAATCCTGCTGATGAGTTTGGATTATTTTCTCTGTGCCCATGACGATGAAGGCCCTTTGGGTCTTAGGGCAGACAAGACGCGCTCAGTGTGTCGTCAGAGATGGCAAATACGTGCAGCAGGCACGCTGCCATCTCCGTCCCCTGCCAGTGGCAGCCATCCCTCAATGGTCGCTCTTCTCTCTAGACTTGGTGTTGTACTGTGAGGCCTTCTTGACCACCTACAGGACCTTCATCACCCCAGAGGAGCTCATCAAGAAGCTGCAGTACAGATATCCTTTCCCGTGTCCCTCCGGCCCGGCTTGCTCTTCGAGCCCCTGTCCTCGCCCAGGGGCTGAGTGAGATGGCATAAGGGATGGGGGTGGGCTTGCCTGATGGTGGTTGCGGTCACTAAGGAGTCCTGAAAAGGAGTTCGAATTGGCGCACCTGCGAGGGGGGAAGCACCCAGGCCCCCAAAGAGACCCAGGTCGGTGGCACCTGCAGCTTCTGAGCTGAGCCCCAGGGCATTGAGGTGACAGGAACCAAGTGTGCAGGGCTTACCGGAATCGGGACTCCGATAAACAGCCACAGAGGTAGGCACGGCCACTCTGCCTGGCGGCAGACCAGCGGCGGACAGAAGTACCATGTCCGGGGAGAGTCGACTCCCGCCCCTCGGCCACATCTGCCCCGAGGGCTCACCCCTTCAGGGACTACCCTGTGCGGGAGCAGCCGAGAAAGACCCAGGGCCCCGGGAGCCGCTGTCATTACCTTTCTCTCAAACCTGCTTTTCTAAAAAGCCGGCCAGCCAGGGTCACCTGCTCCTTGGCCACCTCTCCCTGTCGCAGCCCACGACTGCCCTCTGCTGGACAGCCTCTGTTACTTGGGGCAGGAAGTCCCGCGTTCTCCCTCCCAGCTGTCTACCTTCCCTTCCTGTGTGTCCTAAGGCTTCCCCCACCAGGCTCATGTCTCCTGCAGACCTCTGTCGCTCCTTCCGCTGTCCCCGTACCCCAGCACAAGAGGACCTGGTCCCTCAAGACTGAAGTGGATAGTCTGCATTCACTTGCTCGCAGGCCTGGCTCAGTGTACCTGTCAAGAACGTCCTAGCGTCGGGCAGGATGCTAACTAAGCCCGCGCCATGAAGGCTCACTCAGTTACAGTACTGTTTCGTATGTTATTGCCATATTATGGATGGTGCCGTGATATCACTATTCTGTGATTCGAAATAGGCTCAGAGAAGGTAAATGACCTGTACGGCTGTTTGGTGGGAGAGTAGCCACTGACATAGGTTCCCAGCCAGGTTCAGGGCACCTACCTTGTTCAGCTGCTTCAGGCATTGATGGGAATGTTGCAGCCTTAAGATCCTAGGCCTAGCTGGCTAGTAAGTCCTGTGCTGCAGGCTCTGGCGACGGTCCTTGGTATGTCCCCACCCCTCCAGTGTCCTGTGGATCACGGAAGAGCAGGAAGGACAGCCAGAGAAGGGTCTGGAGAGGATGGCAAGGATCTGTGACTTTCTGGGCAGAAACCAGGACCTTGGGGAGGAGCAGGAGGTGAACAGGTGTTGGAGTGGCTGCGGTGGGGAAGGGGCCTCGGAGGCTCTGGAAAGATGGGAACGGAGCGGACCCAGGGCAAGAGTGCAGGAAGCCCCTCTGGGCCATGCCCCTTCCCTGGAGACCTGGAGGTTTTAGGGCATGTGGGTTTTGACCACCCTTTTCCAGCTGAGGCTCAGCAAGGCAGCCTGCAGCGGTTCGGTGAGCCCTGCAGGAAGCTTGGCCTCGAGGAGCAGGGGAGCGGCTTCCAGGGGACCAGGGCTCCTGTGCACTGTAAGCTCTCTGTCCATGGCAGCTGGGGGAGGCAGCCCTCCCCCCACCACCACACCATCCCTGCCTGTGTAAGAATGCCTTTCTTTAACCCACACTCCACGTACGAGAAGTTCTCTCCCTTCGCCGACACGTTCAAGAAACGCGTGAGCAAGAACACGTTCTTCGTGCTGGTGCGGGTGGTGGATGAGCTCTGGTGAGTGCGTCGGCCCGTGAGATGGCAGGGAGGCAGGTGGGGAGCCCTCGGGCATCCCGGGATCTCCCCAACCCCGCCACCCGCCAGGGCTGCAGGCTTCCTTGGGGAGAAGGGGCCATCCATCCCGTCACATGCCGCCAGCTTCTCCCACCCACTTTAACAAGACCCCTTGGGGAGAATGGCCCTCCCACCCAGACCTGGCCGGGCGTCCCTCGCGTAGGGCACAGGAGCATGAGGCCTGGTCTGTGGCATCTGTGCCCTCAGCCCCCAGCAGTAGCGGAGGCCCCGTCTGCTCTCCTCAGTCCCCCACGTCCCCCCAAGTCAGCACTCGCCATCACCATTCACTTAACAAGTACCCATCCGGCCGGTCCCTTTCCTAGGTCTGGAGAGCTGCGGGGAAGAAACCGCAGGGCCCCTGCCTTCAAGGCATTTCCCTGCTGCGGGAGGGAGGCCTTAGTCCATGACTGCACAGCCTTCGGGCCGCTGTGCTCGGGAAGTGCCATGCAGAGAGGGTGCAGGAGTGTCCTACAGGCAAGGCGGCTGGTCTGAGGGGCCGGGACCACTTAGTGACTGTCACCCGGAAGGGAACAGGAACTTCCTCTGGGGTGGGATTTACATGCTAATGTCTCCGTAGCCCAAGCACTAACAGGGGCCTGGTGTTCATCCGGTGCCAGCAGGCACTTGTGGAGGGCACGACCGCTAAGTGTCACCAGTGGGACCATCCCCAGTGTTGCTGGTCGCTGTCACGTGACCCTTGGGTTTGTGAGGTGGATGTGGGCCCGGCGGCGGCATCCTCTTCCTATGCTGGGTCCTTGTCCCTCACCGCATGGCCCTCGGCCCTCTAGCCTAGTGGAGTTGACAGAAGAGATCTTGAAGCTGTTGATGGAACTGGTCTTTCGCTTGGTGTGCAACGGGGAGCTCAGCCTGGCGCGCGTGCTCCGGAAGAACATTCTGGACAAGGTGGACCAGAAGAAGCTGCTCAGGTGTGCCAACTCCGACCAGCCCCTGGCAGCCAGGGGGGTGGCCGCCAGGTGAGCGTCCAGCCGTGGCTTCTCCAGCTCCTTCCTCTGGCAGAGTCGCCCCCGATCGCAGCCTCTCCGTTCCGTTGCCCTCGTCGTACCTCCCCAGCCTCACGTCCTGGCTCTGCCCGGGCCCTGCCACGAGGTTCAGCCCAGTGGACGGTCCAGCGCGTTCCTCAGGGGCTAGGCCTCTTCTCCAGGGTCATGATGTGTGATGAGTCCCCGTTTGGCGAGGAAGTGAGGAGCCAGGACGGGGGCGCCTCCTGGGACAGGAGACAGGCGAATGCATTCCGGGCCGTGGTCAGCTCTTGTCTTCCCGGCACTAACGTGGCAGCCGCGAGCTCTTGCCTGCCCCCCCCCGCCACCATCCCCACTGTCCTGAACATTCCTAAGAACCTGGGGATGTAGTGTCCAGTCTGTCCCCTGTGCCCCAGCCATAGATGTTTGTTGATGTGCCACTTCCTGTCAGTGTTTCGGCCTTCCGCCCTGTGGTGCCGTCTCTGCTCCCACTGAGCCCTGGCAGTGGGGCTACCCACCTAGCAGAGCACCAGGGTCTCGGGCCTGAGTGCAGTGTGGCCCCGTCCTGCTGCCTGTCAGCTCTGTGGCTGCCATCCTCCTGTGAGGCCGGGCTTAGGGGCAGCTGCTCCCTCTGCACCCCACCCCCCACCCCCACTCCCCGGCTCTGAGGCCGCAGTACGAGGCCCACCCAGCTCCTGCCGTCCCGTCCCGACTGCTCATCTCGCCTCTGTCCTCTAGGCCGGGGACGTTACACGACTTCCACAGCCATGAGATAGCTGAGCAGCTGACCCTGCTGGACGCTGAGCTCTTTTATAAAATAGAGGTATGGCATTGAGCAGGGCTGGGGACTGGGGATAAGGCTGTCTGTTGCCCTGGGCAAGCAGCCACTGCTTGTCCCCAGACAGGAGAAACGGCCCATCACAGAGAAGCCAGAGGGCTCCAGTTCCATCCAGTCTACTTCCTTTTTCAGATTCCTGAGGTTTTGCTTTGGGCCAAAGAGCAGAATGAGGAGAAAAGCCCCAACTTGACCCAGTTCACGGAGCACTTCAACAACATGTCTTACTGGTAAGGCGCATCTGAGCGGGTTCCCACGCCGTCCCCCACAGAGCGCTCTGAGGGCAAGGAGGAGGTGCCCCCTCCATCCCTCCCAGCTTCTTCCAAGGCCCTGGGCATTAATTGGGCACTGCAGGAAAAGAGCAGGGACAGGGCACGGTGGGTCTTGCATGTTGGAAGGGGCCACCTGGGGGGCTGGCTGAGATTGGGGAGTGCCAGGATCGATTGGTAATGTCCGCCCTGGGTGGCGACAGGGGAGTTCAGTATGCCGACCGGCACTGGTCACTGCCAGCCCCCAGGCAGCCTCAAGGCTGAACTTCACCCGGCCTCTGCCTGAAAGAGAACAGCTAAGGAGGGTGTTCTGTTAATACTTTAAGCCCTGAATTCTTAGCACAGAATGAGGTCCGAAGTGTTTACACTGTAACGTGTAACAGAACCGTTAGCTTTTCTAGATGTGACTCAAAGGTGCCCATGGCCTCTCGGCATCGGACGGAGGATGTTCAGAGCGTGGCAGCCATGCGGCCTGCACCTGGCCCCGGCCACACCCCTTCCACCGCTGCCACCGACAGAGCATCTAATAGTTGTTAAAAGGCTCTGGGGGCTGCCTTTTGGAGAGAACGTGGGTCACCTCCCACGTTGCTGGTTTTTCTCCTCAGCTCAACTGTAGCCAGCCTCCGTGGGGCGTCCTCAGGGGTTCCAAGGAGGAGGTGCAGGCGGGGCCCTTCAGAGCCATGGTCCTCAGGGTGTGCTCAGGGCAGGCGCCTAAGACGAAGCAGGGGTGGCTCTTCCTCGAGTGGCTGCTGTGGCCCCCGTGACGTCCTCATGCAAGGCTGGCCTTCTGCTGGTCCTCAAGGCTCACTCGTCCCCTGGGCTAGTCCGGAGGCCACCTGAGGAGCACTCCCAGCCCCAGTGGTGCCCCGGCCCGTGCTCATCGGGAACTCTCTCCTCCGATGCTCCCGCGCCTCCATCTGGAGGACCCCGTCTTGGTGTGTGGCCTCCTGACTATCCCTACGATGCCGTGAGCTCCTGGAGAGCAGAGACGGGGGCCTGTGCTTGGCGCCTCGAAAGCCCTGGGCACGCAGTGCAGGCCTCCACATCCCTCTCCACCAGGACCACCTGGGGGTCTGGGAGGAGACTGTTCAGCTCAGCGGTCTCTCTCTCTCTGATTCACGCAGGGTCCGCTCAATAATCATGTTACAAGAAAAAGCCCAGGACAGGGAGCGGCTGCTGTTGAAGTTCATCAAGATCATGAAGGTAACCGCAGGCGCCCCGCCCAGAGTCTGCTCCTCTGGGCCCTGCCCAGTGGCCCCGGGCCCGCCTCACGGCCTCCCCTCCCTCCGCAGCACCTTCGGAAGCTGAACAACTTTAACTCCTACCTGGCCATCCTCTCGGCACTGGACTCGGCGCCCATCCGCAGGCTGGAGTGGCAGAAACAGACCTCGGAGGTGAGTGGCTGCGGGGGAGGGAGGGTCTGCCTGGCCCCTGGCGAGCCAGCTGTGGCAGCAGGCACGCAGATGTCTGCTCCGCACCCCCAACCTGGGTTCTCCGTGGCTCATCTCTGATCTTTGCGGTTGGTGCTGGGGTTGTCCCCTCACAGGGTCCTGCCACCTGGGCTGCAGGCCCGTATCTGGGTCCCAGCTTCACCTGTTCCTTCCTCCCATCCACCCGTGCTCCTGGAGGGGCTGCTCTGGGCTGGGGGCCACACTGGTCACTGCGGACATACTGTGAACAGGCTAGAGATGTATTGGATGGTTTCTTTAGGGCGGGTGCCCCAGGGGGAGGGTGGGGTGGTCTGGCCTGGGGACGGGGAGGCCCCCTGAGGAAGCGTCCATCACACCAAGACCCAAGTAGGAAGAGTTTCCTGGGAAGAAGGAAATCCTGGGAATTCCTGTCAGAGGGGATGGGAGGGCACACACTGGGAGTTAGGCACCTTCAAGCAGCAGGACAGGGGCTGGGGAGGGGCCCTGCTCTGGACCATGAGGGCCTTGCAGGGAGGAGTCGGGCAAGGACCTGGACCTTTATCCTTGTGTCGAGAGGTTCCTTAAGAGAGGCAAAGCCCCTAGGGGCTGGGTGTCAGCTGGGCCACTCAGGTGTCATCTCAAGGGGTGACACAAGGGGACAGTATTGTAAGACAGTATCGTATGGAGAAGTGTGGGACAGTCACAACAGCTGCTCCAGGAACACGTAGGAGGTTCCCGAGGAGGTGAAACATCGGGGGAAGAGACAAGCTGGGGGTGAGACTGGAAAGAACCCCACCCTGCGTGCCGAAAGGGCAGCTCGGGGAGGTCACTGCCTCGAGTGCGGGGAGGAGCAGAGGCAGGCTCGGGGCATGACGCAGGTCGCAGTGTGCTTCAGAAGAAGCCCACTTGGGTCCCCGGGCGCTCAGCCATGGTTCTGGGGTGCCAGGCAGGGAGGAGGGGCTGGCGTCCCCGCCCTCACACACTGTCCCGCCTGCCCAGGGCCTGGCCGAGTACTGCACACTGATCGACAGCTCGTCCTCCTTCCGCGCCTACCGGGCCGCCCTCTCCGAGGTGGAGCCCCCCTGCATCCCATACCTGTGAGTAGAGCCCCCGCTGCCTCAGAGAGACCCTCCCTTAAGGGTTTCCAACCCAGACAGTTCTACTTCTAACTTTAAAACCAGGGGCGCCTGGGTGGCTCAGTCCATCTCACGGCTCGTGAGCTCAAGCCCCGCGTCGGGCTCTGTGCTCACAGCTCAGAGCCTGGAGTCTGCTTGGGATTCTGTGTCTCCCTCTCGCTCTGCCCCTCCCCTGGTTGTGCTCTCTCTCTCAAAAATACAAAAAATATTTTTTAAAAAGGGTTGCACCTCTCCCATCTTCCCATCCCACTTCTCTCCGCCCCACCCCCACCTCAGGGAGGGGTCGTCACCCTTGGCTGCACGTTCCAGTAAGCTGAGGGCCCCGAGAGCACTCCACGTAAAGCAGCTCAGAGAGGGTTTCCCCAAGTGTGCGTACGGAATGGACTCAGCAGGGCTTTGGGGGAGAAGCATTTCTGGGAAATAGCGGAAAAAATCAAAGTGGGACCAGTTTGTTAGCAGAGCCCTTAATAAGCTGGGACACCTTGGGAGTCTTGGAGAGAGGGGTAGAAGGCTCGGTGGTGTCCCGGGGCCGGGGCTGCCCTCAGGGCCCTCACGCTCGGAGATCCAGATCTTGCCGCCACTGACCCTCCCTTTCTGCCCTCACCGGCTGCCACCGTGCTTTCCCGTTGGGGTGGCCAGCTGGGCTCCTGCGAGGGCGTCGTCTGTGCCCCATCGCTCACCTCGTGGCTTCGTGTCCTCTGTAGTCAGAAGTATGTTCCCTCACCTGTTAAGCAAACCCGAGACTCGGTGGGGAGGGAGGCCTGGAGAGCCTCTCTTTGTTATGTTTTTCCCGTTCGTTTGTTAACGTGACGAGGCTTGTCCAGCACCTGAGCTGGCTTTCCCGGGGACCCACAGCTCGGAGGTCGGGACTTCCCGCCGGAAGAGACGCGCTGCCCGGGCGCAGCCCACGGGTCCGAGCGGGCCCCGACTGCTGTCCAGGGCGGTGACTGGGCCTCTCCCTCCTCCCAGGGGGCTTATCCTGCAGGACCTCACCTTTGTTCACCTGGGAAACCCAGACTATATCGACGGGAAGGTGAACTTTTCCAAACGGTGGCAGCAGTTCAACATCCTGGACAGCATGCGATGCTTCCAGCAAGCGTGAGTACCGCCGCTGAGCAGAGGGGAGGGGACGGGACCGCCGGGTCGTGAGGCTCAGCACGCGCGGAGATGGTGGCCTGCTTGTTCCCTGCACAGCACGTAGGAGGCGGCTCCAGAGCAGTTGGGGGGGGGGGGGTCCCGAGGAGCGGGACGGTGCGTGCAGCCCCCACCGGCTCTGACTGGCGCCCTCCCCCCCCCCCCCCCAGGCACTACGACATCCGGAGAAACGACGACATCATCAACTTCTTCAATGACTTCAGCGACCACCTGGCGGAGGAGGCGCTGTGGGAACTGTCTCTGAAGATCAAGCCCAGGAACATAACGAGGAGAAAAACAGACCGGGAGGAGAAAACCTAGAAGCGGGTGGCACGAGCGAGGAGAACACGGCTCGAGAGGGGCCCCGAGGGCGGCTCCGAGACCGGGAGGGACGTTGGACCTGTCCCCGGGCAGGCTGCACGCGTCCTGGCCCCGAGGCCCAGCCAGCCCTCGGCTGTGACGGGTGGGAGCCCCGGCAGCCTCCCGGCCCCGCGGGAGCAGACGCCAGGCCCGCAGTGGAGCCAGCAGGCGGGTCTCGTTCCCGATTTGTGAACCCGTGGTGTTGGTTTCTGCTTTCACTTCTGTGTCCCCCTCCGCACCCCTCCCCCACCTGGCAACAGCAGACAGGGTGGGGTGGGGATGGTGGCCTCTTCGCCCCCCCCCCGGGTCCTAGGGTCCTGGATCTGCTGACGTGACACACAGGTAGAGGACCCTCGCAAGGCGGGGGGGCTGGACTCCCAGTGACCTGGAATGAAGGGGACTTCCGGTCGGGTGGGCAGAGAGCAGAGAAGACCCGGGGAGGCTCCTTCCACTTCCCCCACCCTGCTTTTTAACATGCAAAATGGCGTGAGCTTCGTATGTGGCCCCAAAAGGTTCTTCCGGCAGGTGGCCTTTCAGCAGGCCCGGAGCTGGTGCTCCCGTCACGGTACTGGCCCTCACGGTGGTCCTCCGTCTGTCCCTTCATCGTCCCTGTCACCTAGCGCTCTGGGGAGTGGGCAGAGGGAGGAGCAAAGGAGGACTTCTGTTTTATCTGAGCTGGGGCCGGGAGCTCCCGGGGGAGTGAATGTGGAAAGCGGAGGGGTGTTTCTGTCCTGGGGAAGGCCCGCGGCCCCCTCCTCTGTCACTTGCTGTGTGCCTTAAACTCCATCTCCTGTCCCCCCTGCCCCGTGGGCTCCCCTCCTACCTGCCACCATCGGGTGGAGTCAGGGCTGCTCCGCCCTGAGAGGACAGGGCCCGGCCTGGCTACGGCAGTGTCTACCCGGGGCAGGCTTGCTTTCTCCTCCGGCAGAGCGTCTTCCTTGTTGGAAACCCCTCTCGCTGCTGAGGTTGACGGTCCGAGGCAGGGAGCTCTCCGCACACAGAGGGGCCGGGCGGCTGCCCCCACGCCTCTCGTGTCCTGGTCTGTGGCTGAGCGCTCGCTTCTCCTGGGCTCAGGACTTGGTCAAGCAAATGCCGGGATCTAACTTCCTAAACGACCGGTCCCTTTGAGTCCCTCATGGGTTTCGAACAGCTCCCTTCGCTTGTTTGTGGTCCTGTATGTGGAGGGGGGAACATCTGTGAAATGCCAGTGACGCCCCTCTGGTGGCGATCTTGTGGCCACAGGCCGGAACGTGTCACTTTCTTGTTTGAAGTGTGTGGTTCAGTGCTGAGGGTGGGCTTGCTTCCCACTTGGAACCTCTCGCTGCAGTCTTGTCCTCTCCCTTCCCGTCACGCCTCCCTCCACCCCAGCTTCTCTGGATGCTGTCGTGTGCACGCATGGGGGCCACCGTGCCACAAATAACTGACGCCGTGTCTCCGCCACACACGTGGTCAGGTGGGTGTCCATGGTCAGGGTCTGGCGACCGGCCAGGCAGGGGGAGGCAGCGTGGCGGGGACGAGGGGCCCGTGTGTCAGGGCGACCCTGTGTGAGGACCGCAGGGGCAACGTGTGCTTAACTTATTGGCTGACGGGCTTCCCACCCCGTGCCTCGCTGAGGTGCCCTCAGGGCTCTGGGAGCTGCAGACCCTGTGCCGTCACCGCAGCCTGCCCGTGACTTTCTGCCTCGGGAGGAAAGTCATTCTCACCTGCAGGTGGGGCCGGGGCCAGGGCCAGCGGCAGGGCAGGCACACGCCAGGTCAGCACGAACCCAGCTCTCCAGAAGCACCTCCACACACGCCCCCGCGACGTTCGTTGTAAGATATATATATCCCCCACTAACCTGGCTGATAGCAGCATCTTCCTGCAGACATTTCAAACCTGTAACTTTTATATGAGAGGAAAATAAACACAGACGAAAGCGTCCAAGCGACAGTCCGAGCTGCCTCCACACAGGCGGGGCCTCCGGCAGGATGCAGTAACAACCCAGTCCTGGGGCCCGTGCGCTGGGGCCGGGTGGTTTTGGCAGGGGGGGATAGAGGTCACCAGCCCCTATCTGGGATTTTCCCTCCTAGGCCTGGGGCTCCAGAAGCAGATTAATGCACAAGCCCTATACTGCTCCCTCAAACCCAGCATCCTAAAAAAACTGAAATTTCCAAGGTCGAGTTCAGGGGGCACAGAGGTACCTAGGGCTACTTTCCAAAGCCCCTAAAGCTAGTCTCTGAAGGTGCACCCTCTGCAAGATTCCATCCGCCTGCCACTCACAAGGCAGCACACATGGGCTTGGAAACAGCCCGGTAAGTTCCAGTCTTTTCTATCTGAGGTGGGCTGGGTCTCCTCCATTTAAGGTGAGCCATCGGACTTATTCCCAGCCTGTGTGTCAGCCCCTTTCACTGTCCTGCCCACGAGAAAGAAGAGAGGTCCTGAGTCCTCCACTAGCCGACAAAACCAAGAACCAGCCTGGTCTGGCCCCACCCACCCTGCAGGTGACTGGCAGGTAACGGGCCAGGTGCAGATGGGTGCACTGAGCCTGCCGACCAGAGCTGCAAGGCCTGGCTGGTACCGCCCATCCTGGTTAAATGCCTGGGCTCCGCTGACACCCCCAGAGGGGCCTGGGAATCTGCATGTCTGGCCCAGCAACTCAGGATGCTCAGGTGACCTGAGAAGGACCCTCCCCTAGCTGCCCCCACCCCCGTTCAGACCTTAGGTCCATGCTCAGGGCCGGTCTTCTGTGGGTGCAATGGCCTCGCACTGTTCTCTCCCGTCCTGGTTCCGCAGCTGATAAGCCCAGAGACCTTAGGTAAGCGGCCCCTTCTCCACTTCCTGGTTTCTGCAGCCGACAGTGGAGGTATTGTCATCTTCCACCTCATAAGGTGAGAGCCCAGCGAGGTAGGACCTGGAAGAGGTGTGGCAAGCTGCCACCTCCCTCATCACTTGCATACATGTAGATCCTGCGGACCAAGCACTCTGCAGACCCCTTCATTCAGTCCTCTTAACTGAAAATCCCCACAAGTGAAGTATTCGGGCCATGATGACAGCCCTGAAGAAGAGGCTCTTGACATTAAAGAAACTGAATCTGGTTTGAAATCCACTCACAGACATCAGGTCCAGACAGGCTTAACAGGTGATTCGTGCCAAACAAATAGCTTCAGGCTTACCTGCACACCCCCGAGAACAGAAGGGAAACACTTCTCAACTCGTTCTGAGCGGAATACAGTCTTGACATCAAACCCAAGACAACCGTCCAAAAAAAACTACAGGCAAATACTTGCACGAAACTTCTAAAATAATCTTGGCAACCCCAAGCCAACAGTGTGTAAAAATCGGCACGCTCCCTTGGGTGCAGGGACGGAATGCCCGTACGCCGGTGAACGGACTAGACCTCGTGCACTAGATGCCTTCTTCGGGTGCTCCCATCTGGCCGCCTCTCCTTCCCGGGCGCAGGGGAACACTCTGCTTCCCAGCCCCTCGCAGGCAGGCCCCTCAGAGCCAGACATGTGTCCCCGTGGGCCGGGCACAGCATGGGTGCCACCTTCATGCCCGCTCTTTCCTCACCGTGACACCCTTAGATTCCCGGCGCAAGATGGCAGAGTTCCAAGTTTCCAAGGGAAACCAGACCGGGGCCGCCCCCACTAGACCTGACATGAAGAAAAAACGAACTTGTGCTAAGCCTCTGAGATTTCAAGGTTCGTAAGGTCTTATGACACAGCCTGGCCACTCCTGAATGAAACACGCTAACAAAGGAAGAACGCCATATAATCCCCTCAGTCGTCATTAGGACCTTTGTTAGAAATGCAACACCCATAATTTTTGTTTAAAACTCTTAGAAATCAAAACCTTTCTTAATCTGGTAAAAGTTACCTTCCAATATCCCATGCAAACATTATACTTAATGTTGGAATACTCAGAGCAGCTCCTTTAAAATCAGAACGAGGGAAGAATCCTACCGCCACGTTGTCTACTTGTACTGGAGATCCTAGTGAATGCTGCTGGAAAAGAAAAATAAGGGATTACTAAGCAAATCTACCGGGCCGCCTGGCTGGCTCAGTCAGTAGAACATGCGACTCTTCATCTCAGGGTCGTGAGTTCAAGCCCCACATTGGACATAGAGCCTACTTTAAAAAAGAAAAAAAAGAAATGGGGCATCTGGGTGGCTCAGTCGGTTAAGTGTCCGACTTCGGTCTAGGTCATGAGGTCTCCATTCCAGAGTTCAAGCCCTGTGTCGGGCTCTGTACTGACAGCTCAGAGCCTGGAGCCTGTTTCAGATTCTGTGTCTCTCTCTCTCTCTCTGCCCCTCCCCTTCTCGTGCTCTGTCTCTCTCTCAAAAAAAAATAATATTAAAAAATTTTTTAAAAACTTAAAGAATCTACCAAGATAGTTAGCTGTACAGTCAGGTAAAAGATTGAATATGTTCCTATATACAGTCAGTAATTAAAAAACAATTCTTAAAAGATCCCACTTATGCTACTATCACAAGTCTTTAAGGTACTAGGTACTTCAAAGGACCTTTGTCCCAACAAAGGACACCTATATATAAAGCAAGTATTAACAGACCTAAAGGGGGGAAGGGACAGCAATAGAATAATACAGGATTTAAGTGCCCCACTCACATCAACGGACAAATCATCCAAGTAGAAAACCAACAAGGGACCATCAGCCTTAAAGGACACAGGAGACCAGATGGACTTAAATCCAATGTGCCATCCAAAAGCAACAATACACCATTTCAAGTGCTCATGGAAGGAACATAGAGGTTAGGCCACAAAACAAGCCTTAATGAATTTAAGACTGAAATCCTGTCAAGCATCTTTTCTGACCAGAATCCGACTAGAAATCAGTTACAAAAAGAAAACTGGAAAAGCGTTCTGCCAAGAGTAAACAACACAGTACTACTGCACGACCACTGGTTCCAAGGAAAAATCTGAAAATACCTTGAAGAAATGAAAACAGAAATACAGCATGCCAAACGTGTGCGGCACAGCAGATGCGGTTCTGAGAGGGGAGGTGACAGGAAGAGATTAAAACAACCCGGCTTTACCGTCAAGGAGCTAGAAAAAAGAACAAATGAAGCCCAAAGTTAGGAGAAGGAAGGAAACGAAGAACAGAAATACATAAAATTGAAACTAAAGGGGCGCCTGGGTGGCGCAGTCGGTTAAGCGTCCGACTTCAGCCAGGTCACGATCTCGCAGTCCGTGAGTTCGAGCCCCGCGTCGGGCTCTGGGCTGATGGCTCAGAGCCTGGAGCCTGTTTCCGATTCTGTGTCTCCCTCTCTCTCTGCCCCTCCCCCGTTCATGCTCTGTCTCTCTCTATCCCAAAAAATAAATAAATGTTGAAAAAAAAAAATTGAAACTAAAAAGATAACAGGAAAGATGAATGAAATGAAGAGCTGGTCCTTTGAAAAGATGAACAAAATAGACTCACCAACAGAGTACTCAATCTAATGAAAATGTTACAGCTAAAAAAGGCGAGGGGTGGGGGAGGGGCACCTGGCTGGCTCAGTGGGTAGGGCAGGCAACTCTTGACCTTGGGATCATCAGTTCAAGCCCCACACTGGGTGCAGAGCTTAAAAATTGATGTTATAACTGATACCACAGAAACAGAGGGTCATAAAGACAACCAAGAACACCCATATGCCAATAATTTGACAGTCTAGAAGAGGTGAATAAATTCCTAGAAATATATAACCTACCAAGACAAAATCATGTGGGTGTAGAAAATAGGAACAGGGACACCTGGGTGGCTCAGTCAGTTAAGTGTTGGACTCTTGATTTCAGGTCAGATCATGATCTCACTATTTGTGGGATCAAGCCCCACATCAGGCTCCACGCTGACAGAATGGAGCCTGCTTGGGATTCTCGCTCCCTCTCTCTGTGCCCCACCCCACTTGTGCTCTCTCTCTCTCTCTCTCTCTCAAAATGGTAAGGTTAGTTCGTTCACCAAAAACCTCCCAATAGGGACACCTGGGTGGCTCAGTCAGTTAAGTGTCTGACTCTTGATCTCAGCTCAGGTCATGATCTCAGAGTTCATGAGTCTGAGCCCCATGTCAGGTTCTGTACTGACAGTGTGGAGCCTGCCTGGGATTCTCTCTCTCTGCCCCTCCCTCACTCGCACACACACACACTCTCTCGCTCTCAAAATAAACTTAAAAAAAAAAAAACCAACCTCCCAACAAACAAAAGTCCAGAACCAGATGGCTTCACTGATGAATTCCACCTAACATTCCAAGAATGAACACCAATTCATCTCAAATGCTTTCAAAAAATAGAAGAGGAGGGAAGACTTCCACATTCCTTTTGTGAGGCCAGCCTTACCCTGCGACCAAAACCAGGCCAGGGTGCCACAGGAAAACCACAGGCCAATGGCCCTGATCCACATAGATGCAAACCTCCTCAATAGAATGTTAGCAAACCAAATTCAGCAATATATTAAAAGGATCATGTGCCATGACCCAAGTGGAATGAGATTCCAGGGATGATTCAGTATACACAAAAATCAATGGGATACACTCCCTATGTTAACAAAATAGAGGGAAAAAATCCTAAACTCATCTCAATAGATGCAGAAAAAGTATTTGACAAAATTCAACATCCATTTATGATAAAAACTCAACAAAAGTGGGTACAGAGGGAATACACCTCAGCATAATAAAGGCCACCATATACGACAAGCCCACAGCTAGCATCATACTCACTGGTGAAAAGTTGGAAGCTTTTCCTCTACGATCAGGAACAAGTCAAGGATGCCCACTCTCAACACTTTTATTCATAATAGTATTGGAAGTCCTAGCAACAGCAATTAGACAAAAAAAAAAAAAAAAAAAAGGCATCCCCATTGAAAAAGAAGAAGTAAAACTATTTGCAGATAACAGTATATTTTTTTTCTTCTTTAATGTTTATTTACTTTTGAGAGACACAGCATGAGCAAGGGAGGGGAAGAGAGAGAGGGAGACACAAAATCCAAAGCAGGCTCCAGGCTCTGAGCTATCAGCACAGAGCCTGATGCAGGGCTCAAACTCATGAACTGTGAGATCATGACCTGAGCCAAAATCAGATGATATTATACACAGATGACGTTATATACAGAATGTATCTGTATATATAGAATATATCATTTGCCCCTCAGATTATATACAGAAAACTCTAAAAACTCCACAAAAAAACCTTAAGACTAACGAATGAATTCATTGAAATTGCAGGGTACAAAATCAATAAACAAAAATCCATTGCATTTCTATCCACTAATAATGAGCTATTAGAGACATTAAGAAAATAACATAATTGCATCAAAAAGAATATCTAAAAATAAATTTAACCAAGAAAGCGAAAGACCTGTACACTGAAAATGAGAAGACATTAATAAAAGAAATTGAAGACACAAATAAATGGAAAGCTATCCCATGGCCATGGGTCACAAGAATACTGCCAAAATGTCTGTACTACCCAAAGCAATGTACAGATTCAGTGCAGTCCCTCTCAAAATCCCAATGCCATTTTCAAAAGAAATAAAGAGATCCTCAAACATGTATGGAACCACAAAATACCCTGAATAGCCAAAGCAATCTTGAGAAAGAACAAAGCATCCCACTCCCTGATTTTATACCATATCAAAGAGATTGTAATTTAAAACAAAGACACAAAAATCAATGAAACAGCCCAGAAATAAATAAACTCGTGCATATATGGTCAACTGATTTATAGCAGAGGAGCCAAGAATATACAAAGGAGAAATGAGAGCCTCTTTAATAAATGGCGTTGGGAAAACTGAACAGCCACGTGCCAAAGAACAAAGTGTCCACTATCTTACACCACACACAAGAATTAACTCAAAGTGGACTAAAGACCTGAACTACGACCTGAAACCATAAAACTTCTAGAGGAAAATACAGGCAGAAAGCTCCTTGACATCAGTCTTGGCAATGACGTTTTGGATTTAACACGAAAAGCAAAAGCAACAAAAAGTACAAATGAGCAAGCAGAACTATACCAAACTAAAAACACTGCTACACAGCCAAAGAAACCATCAACAAGGTGAAAGACAACTGAATGGGAGAAAACACTTGCAAATCGTACCTGATAAGGGACTAATATCCAAAATATATAAAGAACCCTTACAACTTACTAGCAAAAAACCATGTGATTTAAAAAATGGGCAGAGGATCTGAAGAGACATTTTTCTAAAGAAGACATACAAATGGGGGCACCTGGGTGGCTCAGTCGGTTGAGCATCCAACTTCGGCTCAGGTCATGATCTCACGGTCTGTGAGTTCGAGCCCCATGTTGGAGCTTGCTTCAGATTGTGTCTCCCTCTCTCCCTCTGACCGTCCCCTCCCCCATTCATGTTCTGTCTTTCTCTGTCAAAAATAAACAAACATTTAAAAAAATTATTTTTAAAAAGAAGACCTACAAATGGTCAACAGGCACGTGAAAAGATGCTCCGAATCACTCATCATCAGGGAAATACAAATCAAAACTGCAGTGAGATACCGCCTCACACCCATTAGGGTGGCTAGTACCGAATACAAGGCACAAGTGTTAGTGAGGATGTGGAGAAAAGGGAACCCTCGTGCCCTGATGGGAATGTAAACTGGTGTAACCACTATGGGAGACAGCATGGAGGTTCCCAAAATATTAAAAATAGAACTACCACGGGGCACCCAGATAAGTTAAGCAGTCAGTCAGTTAGGCGACTGACTTCAGCTCAGGTCATGATCTCGCGGTTCATTGAGTTCAAGCCCCGCACTGGGCTCTGTGCTGACAGCTCGGAGCCTGGAGCCCACTTCGGATTCTGTGTCTCCCTCACACTCTGCCCCTCCCCCGCTCACACTCTCTCAAAAAATGAATAAACATTAAAGAAATAAAACAATAGAATTACCACATGATCCAGAAATTGCACTTACGGATATTTGTCCAAAGAAACAAAAACACTAATTCGAAAAGATACATGTGTCCCCACGTTCACTACATGTTCTGGTGGCTGCCAGAGGCAGGGAGTGGAGGGTAGGAGGAGTGGGTGAAGGGGTCAAAAGGTGCAAACCTCTGCTTATAAGTCTTGGGGCTGTAACATACAGCATGGTGACTGCAGTCAACACTGTGTTGCATACTTCAAAGCTGCTGACGATAGATCTTAAAAGTCATGGTCACAAGGAAAAACATTCATAACTATGTAGTAATGATGTTAACTAGGCTTACTGTGATCATCTCACAGTATCATATATTGAATCCTTACCTCGTACACCAGAAACATAATGCTGTGTCTCAATTATACCTCCCTACATAAATTTAAAAAATAAGATTTTATTTAAAATATGAAGACTTTAATAAATTGAGAGATACACAAATTTCACGGACAGAAAGATTGGCTTTCTTAAAGATGTCAATTATTCCTCAGTTAATGTATACATTCAAAAGTATTCCGGAAAAAAGACCACAGGGATGTCATACGGTCCTTAATAAGTCTATTCTAAAAATGTATAAAAATTTCTACTTCTGGTAATGGCAGACTCAGTAATTCAGACCAGCCATCCTGCTAGAAAAGCTGTACAAAATATTTTTAATCACTGCCTAAATGCATCAGAAAGCAAGCAGCTGATGAATTACTGGGCCGGGATTCGGGGGAGACAGTAACCCAGGGAGGTGGGCCTGACATGTGGGACCCCACGGTTCAAGGTGCCTGCCAATTCCAGAAGAGATGGCTGAGAAGCTCTGTGGCCCTTGTGGCAAATGGGAATTTAAACTAAAAGTCCAGAACTCACCATGCCTAGAGCTGAGACCCCAAGGAAGCACCCTCCAGGTGGAAGGGAGACAAGTACATACGGGTCCTCCTGGGGACGGAGCCTGCTTCCAGTCCTCTCAATGCCCAAAGTGGACCGCTGATGTCTCAGGGGAGGTTAACATCATCCTAGGCCTCAGATTATTTCCTTAGTTTTTCATATACAATAAGAAATAACCAGGGACCCAAAGAGACAAGCATGAACAGAAAAAGACCCACAGGGGCTGGGATTTTGAAAGCACAGTGCCTGGCCTATCCTAGGAGTAAGGCGAGATGGAGAATTTAGGTGAATGACTGGAAAATACAGAGGACAAGCAGAAAATCCAAAACCAAAATAAACATTAACTGCTGAGAAGAATGCCATGAATACGTCGAACAGAATTAGTGACCTGGAGACAGAGGAGGAGCTACAGTCGTGGAATGAAGCATCAGGAGAGAAAAGGACAGACACGACAAGTAGGAAAAGACCTGGGCCTGCGAGGTCACAGTGTTAACGAGCACCAGAACAGGAGGAAGGTTAGAGCAGAGACCGTGTACAGAGCAGCATTATTGTTCGTAACAGCCCAAAGTGGAAACCCTCTGAATGTCCACCAGCTCGTAAGAGGATGAGCAAACGTGGCATTTCCACACAGTGGGACGCTGTTTAATAAGAAAATGGCCTGCCATGCTACAACATGGAGGGACCTCAAAAACGGATGCAAGAGACTGCATCTCACATGCTGCCATTTACATGAAATGTGCAGAAAAGGCACATCTAGAGACCAAAAGCCAGTCGGTGGGTGCCCGGGAGTGCCAAGGGATGGACGGCAAATGCACGAGGCGTCTCTGGGGTGTAGGATTGGTTTAAAAACCGGATCGTGATGATGGTAACGCTATTAAAAATAATTGCACACTCAGGATGAGCTTACAATCTGTAAATTCTAGTTCAACAAAGCTTTTTAAAAAAAAAATCACAGTTTCCAAAACGGATTGTGCCAGTTTTCAATTTCCTGCTTTTCATGCCCAGGTCTACCCTTTACTTGCTGTTCTGTAGTGAGCAGTGTTTTGTCAGTGGAGAGCCCTGGAGGGACATGGCAGGACCAGGGTGGGGGCTGTGGTCATGGTGCTCGGGTCGTTCTTGCTCTACCCACGTGGCTGCTACAGGCGTGTGCGGGGAGACATGCAGCCAGGGACCCACACCCTGCAGCCCCCCAGCAAGCTTGCAGCTCAGCCCTGGCTTGGTAAGCACCTCACTGTGGCCTCCCAGACGTGGACCGTGCACACCTCAGGGAATGAGCCACCCTGCCAGCAAGTAAGTTCCCCACCCACAGCTCCACATGCACACTTACCTACCAGCATGGCCCATCTGTACCTCCAAGGGGTCAGTCCTGCTCATCCAGCTCTGACCCAGCTCTCGTCTGCACAACACAGTGAGTTTCTTTACAGCCACACCGGGAACTTCTGAATCCCAGCCTTGGGAACTGGGCCCTTCTAGGTTTGTCTTCCTTGGGTGGTCACCTTCAGCCTGAGGGTGACTTCAGCATTCTCTTTCTACCTTCACAGCTCTCTCCCATCATCGGTAATAGTTCTTTATATTAATCTTTCTCTCTTCAAATTACTCCATCGTTTACATCTCCTGATTGGTCCTTGACTGAAAAAAAATCAAGCCCTAGATCGAAGAAGCTTTATCCCAAGCAGGATAATTAAAAAGAAATCTCTAAGCACAGCGTGGTTCAACTTCTGAAAACTAAAGACAAAAAAAAAAACAAAACAAAACAAAAAAAAAACACGTTTAAGCAGAGAAGTGAAAAAAAGGACACATTGGCTTCAAAGGTACAGCAGTTAGACTCCTCAGCAGAAGCAGCTGGGACAGAAGTCGATGGGATGAGATCTTCAAATGCTGAAAGAAACCACCCACCCACCCACACTGCTCTCTCCACTCAAAATACCTTTCAAGAGTGAAGGTAGAAACCGAGAGAGTGTCAGCCGAAACCAGGCTTCATCCTCAGACTTACACCAAGCAAAGGCAAAACGGTGTTTTCGGGCAGAAGGAAGATGACCCCAAAATGGAAGGTCCGACATGCAAGAGGGAATCAACAAAAACCAGTTGACACGTAGATAAACCTTAATGAGCATTAACTGTATAAATAGTGTCTTTGGGGCTTAAAAGATCAAGAATCAACAGAGGGAGTAGGGGCGTGGGGCCCAGGAAGGGGATGCATGGAGGTATTCTTGAATTGCTTCTTGGATTGTCTAGGAAGAAGATACTAAAACACTTGACTTTGAGGGGCGCCTGGGTGGCTCAGTTGGTTTAGCCTCCGACTTCAGCTCAGGTCACGATCTCACGGTCCGTGAGTTCGAGCCCCGCGTCGGGCTCTGGGCTGATGGCTCAGAGCCTGGAGCCTGCTTCTGATTCTGTGTCTCCCTCTCTCTCTGACCCTCCCCCATTCATGCTCTGTCTCTGTCTCAAAAACAAATAAGAAAAAAAATTAAAAAATAAATAAATAAAACACTTGACTTCGAGAAGTCTGGAGTGCCACCTGTGACTTCTAGGGATCCACAGAAAGAAACCGTGAAAGGATGTCTCGTTGCCAGGCTGACGGGAAGGGATGGGAAAAACAACAATGGCCTATCCAGGAGGAGGCAGGAAGCAGAGCACAGGTGGGACCAGTAGAAAGCAAACAAGATGCGGATTCAAACCCACTTTTTAACTACATTAAATAGAGGCACCCGGCAGGCTCAGTTGGTGGAGCCTGGGACTCTTGGTCTCAGGGCTGTGATTTCGAGCCCCGCGTTGGGTATAGAGATTACTTTAAAATCTTTAAAAAAAAAAAAAAAAACACTAAATGGACTAAATTCTCCCATTGAAAGACAGGCCATCAGACTACTATTTTTTTTTAATGTACATGCTGTTAACAAGATGTATCTGTCCAAAATATAAAGATACAGAAAGGTTGAAAGTAAAAATTGGAGGGAGGGGCATCTGGGTAGCTCAGTCGGCTCAGGGCATGATCTCAGTTTGTGAGTTCAAGCCCTGCATCAGGCTCTGTGCTGACAGTACAGAGCCTGCTTAGATTCCCTCCCTCCCTCCCTCCCTCCCTCCCCCTGCCCCTCGCCCACTCATACATGTGCGCATGTGCTTTCTCAAATAAACTTAAAAAAAAAAAAAAAAGTAAAGGGGCACCTGGGTGGCTTGGTTAAGCATCCAACTCTTGATTTCAGCTCAGGTCATGATCTCACAGTGCATGAGTTTGAGCCCCGCATCAGGCTTTGGTTGACAGTGCAGAGCCTGTGTGGGATTCTCTCTCTGCCCCTACCCAGCTCACGCTCACTCTCAAATAAAATTTTTAAAAAATTATATACATATATATAGATATGTATATATCTATATATAGAGAGAGAGATGTATATCTCTCTCTATATATATGTAAAAATTGGGGAAAGATACATTCCACAAATACAGTCCCCCAAAAAGTTAGCATGGTTCTATCAATATCAGAAGTAGACTTTAAAGCAAAAGGCATTACTAGAGTTACAAAGACATAGATGAGAATATATGAAGTACAAACAAAAGACTTAGTGTTTAAATCCGTATGCATCTAATTACATAGCCTCAAAATATTTAAAGCAAAAGCCAGCAGAACTACAAAATCAAACAGACAAATCTGTGATCCTGGTGACAGGCACTGACAGCCTGAATACGGGGCTTGATCCCATGAACCGAACTGTGAGATCATGACCTGAGCCGAAATCAAGAGTCAGACATTTCATTGATTAAGCCACTCAGGTGCCCCCTGGTGAGAGGGTTTAACATACTTCTCTCAGGTGCATGTAAGAAATGACTCTTAATCTTATACAACACTTAAAAAAAAAGAAAAAAGAAAAAAGGAAAGAAAGAAAGAAAGAAAGAAAGAAAGAAAGAAAGAAAGAAAGAAAGAAAAAGAAAATGAGAAGCACTTCCCAACTCTTGTGATGAGGCCAACATAACTCTGATACCAAAACCATAACAAGAATGAAAATTACAGACCACTTCACTCACGAACACAGATGTAAAAACTCCTAAATAAGACACTAGCCGAATCTCGTGATACATAAAAAGAACACATCATGACCAAGATGGGTTTATTCCAGGAGAAATCACTTTAATATTTGAAAAATCAACATTAACAAAATAAATCATAATTTTCTCAGTAGATACATGAAAGTAATTTAGTAAAGTTCAAAATCCATGCACAATTTTTTTTAACTCCTAGCAAATTAGAAATGAAAGGGTACTTCCTTAATCTGAAAAAGCTTTTTTATTTTTTAGTAATTGTTTTTAGGGTTTTTTAAATATTTATTTACTTTTGAGAGAGACACACACACAGAGTATGAGCAGGGGAGGCAGGGGCAGAGAGAGAGGGAGACATAGAATCAGAAGCAGACTGCAGGCTCTGAGCTGTCAGCACAGAGCCCAACACAGGGCTTGAACTCACAGACTGTGAGATTGTGACCTGAGCTGAAGTCAGACGCTTAACCCACTGAGCCACCCAGGCACCCCTTATCTATTTTTTTTTTTTTAAGGCAGAATGTTGAGAGCGTGACTTTTGAGACTAGGAGAAAGGTAAGGCTGCCACTGTCAGCACTTCTTTCCAGCACTGTTCCGGGGGGTCCCGGCCAGTGCAGGACAGCAAAACACACATACACACACACACACACACACACACACACACACACACACACACCGTAAGGCTTCAAAAGGAAGACAATCCATTACACATAGATAATATTCATGTGAATAAAAAAGTCAACAATCTACAGATAAATTACCAGAATAAGTGGACTTAGATTGCTGGATACAGAGTCAATAATCAAGAATCAACTGTATTTCTGTATACTAGCAAGTAACAAAAGAAACAAAATATTTATAATAGCATCAAAAAATCAGATACCCAGGGATACTAACAAAATATGTACAATATTTCTGTACAGAAAACAAATTCAAAATCAAGGGGAAAAATTTTTAGAGATCTAAACAAGTAAGGAAATTCATCATTTTTGTTGGAAAAGTTAGTAAACATACCAGTTGTCACCAAATTAATCCATAGATTTAAAGCAATCATAGTCAAATCCCAATCTTTATTATGGTGAAAATTGACAAGTTAATTCTAAAATTGATTATAAATATAAATGAATTTAAATGTCCAAGACCCTTAAAGACAGTGGGAGGGCTTGACCTTCCCAATATCAACACTTACTCTCACGCTGCAGTAATGAAATGTGACAATGGAACAAGAAATAAGCAAATGGACTTCCAGGTAGGTGACAGATCCAGATGTGAAAACACACAGTAAAGCTGTGGATCTAGAAGGCAATATAAGAGAATATCTTCATGACCTAAGAGTAGGGGAATTTTTATTAAGCCACAAAAGGCGTTATCCGTAAAGGAAAAGATAAATTTGTATATCTTAAAACTGAGGACTTCTTTTTATCAGATGACCCCGCACAGAGTGCAAAGGCGAGACTACAGGACTCCGTGCCAGAACAGATAAAGAACCCCCCTAGACTATTAAGAAGACAGGCCAGCATAAAATGGGCACAAGTCTTGCACAGGCACATGATAAAAAGAGATGGAAATCGCTGATGAGCACACGATAAAAGGCTCAACATCATTAATCATCAGAGTAATGCAAGTTAAAGCCACACTGAGGCACCACTACAGCTCTCCCTGCCAGCAGCACTGAAACCTACAAGACAAATGGGGGGGGCGGGGGAGGGGTGGCAGCATTTGCATCTCTGTTGCTGGGGGTGGGATGCAAAATGATTCAGCCACTTGGGGGTGCAGGTTGGCAGCACCTCACTGCACTTTTTAACAGATCCACAACGTCCTCAGGAAAGCCTGTCTTTACCACTTTCAGGTCAAATACTTCGAAGTCTAAGACTCTAAGACACACACACTCTAACATCTCTGAAGTTGGGATGCACCCAAATCAGGTCCTCCTCCGTTCCACTCCACTTTCGAACTTGCCTAGCTCCCTCTCCTTCGTGGTGCTCTGGCACAGCTGGTAACTACGCTGTCTGATAGATCCCGCCGCACTGGACTGGAAGCTTCAGGAAAACAAACTTTGTTCACCACTGTAAATCCTAAAGCTGGAATTGCCAGGTCAAAAGGCATGCATGTTTTTCAGTTGTGTTTTCATTACACAACACACGAACACAGCTCTGTTGTAAAGTTCAGCAACATATTGCACAGACCCTCCGCTTCCTCCCGATCCCTCAAGGCCAGCCCACTGTCAGCAGTTTAGGATATATCCTTCTAGACTGTTCTTTGCACATACATGCATACGAATACAGCGTGCATGTATTAATAGAGACCGTCTACTTTCCAGAAATACAGTGGCAGCATACACATTGGCAATAGATGAGTTGGTGAGGGAGCCCTCACCAACTCTGGATGTATTCAGTCAATTCTTTACCCATGTGACAAGTGAAAGCCACCTCGTGCTTTAGATCCATATTTTCCTGATGTACAGGACTCGGTTCTATCAGTCTTTCTGGATGGTTTTCCAGATGTGAGCAGCCTCCCCTCTGTCCTGCACCAGCACCCTGAGGTTAAAGACATCCTCCTAGGCTTTCGTCCATCGTGAGTGCAGGGCTATTTTATACCTAGCTCTTTAACCCATCTGGAATTTGTTTTTTCATACAGTTATAATTACTCTTTCCAACCAGGTAACCAACTCTACTAATTATAAGCCATCCTTAACTCTCCCAATTTAAATACCATTTTCATCAAATATTAACTTCTCATACACACTTGGAACATTTTCTGGACTTCTGTTATTTTTTACTGATCTATCTCTGTGGCAAAGCCATGCTGTCCTGATCACCGTAGCTTTATGCTAAGTTTTAGTATAAGGTGCAGAAAGTTCCCCCCTCATTAAACTGAAAAAAAAGAATTAATAGCAATTGTTGCACACTTTCCTTCCATGTTAATTTTAAAAATATTTTGCCATAGTTTAAGAGCTTGGTTTCCTTTTGGGAACTCAATTAAATCTCTATTTAAGAAGGCTAGATATCTTTACATTATTACCTTTTCCTATCTATTTTGTCCAGCTTTTTGTTTTTGCCTTTTGGTAATTTTTTTAAAAATCGTTCATTTGGATCTGGATCTGTCTTGTTAAATATGTTCCTAGATTTTACGGTTTCTATCACTATTACGAGTGGAATGTTTAAATTTGTTCCACTTTTAACTGATTCTTGCTGTTGACTATTTGTAGATTTTAAATCCAACCATTTTACTGAGTTCTCCAAATTTCCTTCATGGATTCTTGGATATTCTTGCTAAGGAATCATTCTCTTCTACTTTTTATACTACAAATCTCACTGTTGTTTTTTACAGAAGCTAGAACCTCATAGCCATGTTGAGTAGACACTAGAGGGCATCCACAGCTTGATCCTGGGTATATTGGCTTTTAACGGTTTTAGTAATTTTCCATTGAAATGTGCCATTTGCCGTCGGTACATGTCCCAGCTTCAGCTTCGCTGGGAGCTCAGCAGAAACGCAAAATCTCCAGTCTTACTTACTGAACCAGAACCTGCATTTCAAAAAGATTTCCTACATAAAGTTCGAGGAACACTGGTCTAGATGATTTCTTTCTATCTTGATTTTACTTAAGAGTTTAGTAAGAAAAGCTGTCGCTGTTGGGGCCTACCAAACATCGTTTGGCATCTACTGGTCCTTTAAAAAACGGAGCCCTCCTTTTTGGTGGCTACCATGCTTTCTAGTGTGTGATACCCTAATTCTGGACCAGCCCTGTGCCGACAGCAGGAAACCACCTTTCAACCACCCCCTAGCGTTGTCGCTCACCACTTACTTCCTCATCCTGACTCTTCAGCTCCCCAGAGCATCTCCAGGCTGAGATGGGACGTTCTCCTGCTTCAGGTGCGAGGACAGTGGGTGCTCAGAAATCACTTGATTTAACTTGATCTGTCATTCTGGTACGGCTCAGCTGGGGGGGCTGGGGGAGGCTTCCTCTTCTCCATGCAGATGCTTTTTTATCTTGCTGAATCACAGACCCCCCTGAATCTGGACACCTCCCCAGGAAAACGCCCATTAACGGCTTCCCCTTCTGGTTGGGAAACTCCTGGGTCCCTAAGCCCACAGTAACAGGCTTGCTCCCTGCTTTCCCAAAACCTCTGGCTGTGGGAGACCCTGGAGAAATCCCCACCACCGGTCCCCAGCAGATCCACTCCACGTGCTCACCACACACGAGGCACCACGCTGAACACCCACGGGCCCTCCACGGAGTCTGCCCACAACTCCAGGGGACAAGTTACACTGCCAGCCCATTTTACAGATGGGGAAAACACAATTTCCTCAAGAAGCCAGAAACTCCTTAAAGTCAAGGACTGTTCTTGGGGCTGGGACCTGGACAAGCCAGAAGGTCACTGCCGATCACAAGGCGTGGAGGGAAGCCGCGGCAGGGCCCCCACTCCCTGTTCCCTAAGCCCCTTCCTCTGCAGATGGCTTGAAACCTTGATAGAATGGAGGGCCATTCTCAGGACCACAGCTGACTGGACCGGCGTACCAGGCATGACGCAGGGACACCGACATAGAGCTGTCTAGGCTGTCTGGCACTGTGCTCCCCAGTCAGGGTGCCCTTACCCCACAGGGCCCAGTTGATCCTCCACCGGTGGGTGATAAAATTGGGGGCAGAAGGAGTGAGCAGAAAATGCACATTCCAAAAATGCTGCAAGACCACAGATGGAGATAGTGGGCCCAAACCAGGAGACAGAAGCTTCTAGCGAAGCAGCCCCAGGAGAAGCGGGTCTAGGGAGAAGCGGCATCACATCTCAGAGGGGCCACACGACGTGAGCGACAGACGGGCCCTTGACAGAGCTGCCTTTGTGCGAACAGCATCCCTGGGAGGGGCAGGCGTGGGAGCCCCCAGAGGCCGGCTGTGGACAGATGTGCCGCTCGCCCTGAAACTGAGCCAGGAAGTAGCAACACCCGCCCGGGGGCAGCTTGTTGTTTATTGACCAGACACGGTGGCCTTGGTTTCTGGACACGGAGTCGGCCTGAGAGAGCCCGTCTCCTAGGCAGGGGCCAGGGCTCAGGACACTCAGCCAGGAGCGATGAGGAGAGGGACGACGCCACACTCAGCTCCCCGACAGGGAAAAGGACACACCAGCAGCTTTGCCCCACGGACACCAGGCTGGGCTGGAGATGGGAGGAGGCCGAGTTTGCAACGTCCTTCCAGATGGCTCCGAGGACGAGAGCCCCGGTCCCTTGGGTGGTCTGCCGGGTGTAAGGTGAAGGCAAGGGCCATGGGGGCCCAGCCAGCCCAGTCCCAGAAAGGCCTCGGGAGGAAGCACAGGACGCGGAGCTCCAGCGGGCCCCGTCCCACCGCTGGGCCTGGGCCCTGGAGCCACTCCGGTGTAGGACGCTGCCTGAGGCCACCCGTAGGGGCTGAGGCCCAGCCACAGATGTGCCAAGGGCTGCGGACCCCACCTTCTTCTGGCCCTGGGGCCCCTCTGGAGGCAACAGATGGCCCCCGGCAGGGATCAAAGTCCACAGGAAGCGTCTGGCCGGGCTGGGTGTCCTCGTGCATCCAGGCATCTGAAAGGAGCCTGCGGCCCTCAGGGGAGGTACAGGGCCACGACCACGTAGATGACCCAGCTGGTGGACACAAAGACCCCAAAGAGCAGGCTGAAGAGCACGAGCGAGCGGGCCTTGCGGGAAGCCTCCTCGGCCTGGGCCAGGTCCCCCCTGCTCAGGGCCGCGCGCGTCTGCAACGAGACGGAGGCAGGGAGTGGACGGGAGCCCCCGAGGCCCCCCACGTGCCACCAGCAGGGCCAGGCCCCGGCACGCAGCCTGGAACGCGGACAGCCCGAGATGCTCAGGACCCGCCCGGCCACCTCCCGTGAAGGAGCAGCGACAACAGAGGCCACGGGCGCGCACTCAGCCTCTCCTACAACCCTCACGACAGCCCTGAGACCGGGGTCACTGCTGCCCCCACCGTGCAGATGAGGAAACAAAGGCCCACCCAGGGCCACACAGCTAGCGGTGGAGTCTGAACTCACAGGCAGGCTGTGGCCTCCAGACTCCCGCCTCCGAGCCGTCCCGAGAGCTGCCTTCTCCCCACCGTCCTGGCTTATGATGGGGGAGCCTGACCAGCGCGGGGAGGTCAGGGCCCGGCCAGGTCTGCCGTGGGCAGAAGCCCCCAGGGGCTGGCCTACTCCGTTAGAACATCCTCACACCAGCGTCACCGGGTCCCCAGGGTACCCCCTGCCTGGTAACGGTCAGCGATGTCAGGAGGGAGGAAGAAAGCTATGCAGATAATGGATGGACAGAAGGACAGGTGGAAGGTGTTGGACGGACAGGGAGAGGCGGACGGGTGAGTTAATAGATGAATAGAGGGGTGGGTGGGAGGGTGGTTGGACGGAAGGAAACGGAGGGATGGGTCCATGGACGGATGAGGAGCTAGAGGGACGGGGGCGGAGGGCTACAAGAGACGAGTGAATGGACGGAGGACTGTCTCTACCCCGTCAAACACAAGCCCCCACTGAGGCAGGCAGTTCCTGGGGCCTTATCAATCATTCACACCTTCACTGTAAACTGGTTTAGCTGACTTTTCCAGAGCAGATCTTGAGTGGCACGGGACAGAGACAGGAGAGGGGAGGAGGTGTCCATCCAAGAGGGGCCAGGACCGCAGGGTCAACCGAGCACTGTTTTCCCAATTCCTGCCACCCTCCCGAGACACCCAGTGGCCGGGACAGGGGGACAGGGGCTGTGTGGGCCCCGCCGGGGCTCTTCCCCCCGACTGCTGGCAGGGCTGCCCCACCCCCACCTACCTCGTGGGAATAGACGATAGCGATGAGCCCCGTGAGGAGGCAGCAGAAGAGGGTCACGAGCACGGACTCCATCATATAGTCCTTGGGGAGGGGCCTGTGCTCCACCAGGGGCGGGGCAGGCATGCTGGCCACAGGGCTGTTGTACTGCAGGGGCAGAGGCCGCGGCCAGTGAGGGAGCCGGCCCAGCCTCCAGACGCCGCAGTGAGGACACGGCCATGGGGGCCACCGGAGGGTCCCCCCGTCCACCCCCGACTCCCGCCCAGTGAGGCTGTGGGTCACCACGGGGCCGGGTCAGGGCCCCCGTCTGCCTTCTCCCTCTGCGCCCCCTGGCCCCCAGGAGTCCTGTCACTTGTGCCCTCCACCAACTGCTCAGTCCAGGGTGAGCCGTGGCGGTGCCCCCCTGTCCTGACTGGGCTCCCCACCACCAGGGACCTCTAAGCTCTCCTCCACGGGCATCCCAGGATTTTTTGGTTTTTCTACAAATCTCACCAAGTCATCTCCCACCCAAAGGCCCCAGGGCCCCTTACAACGGACCCCACCCCCCCACCCTCCTTTCTTCTCTGAGTCGACCACCATCATTCCCAGAACAGCCGGGCCTGGCCACCCCCTACCCTGTGCCCAGAGCACCCCTCCTCATCCCTCAGAACTCAGCTCAAAAGCCCCCACCTCTGGGAAGCCTTCCAGGCTTGCCCACCCCCCAGGCTGGCGTGACCTTCTCCTTTCCCTCATCTGGGCACCGAAGCCCCTCTGCAAGGGTCACTTATGGTGACTTTTGGTCACCTGCGTGCCCAACTCTCCCCACCCTCCACCCCCACTGGGGAGGGAGGAGGGGCAAGAGAAGTGAGACAGCGCGACAGGGGAGACCCGGGGTCAGGGGTACACGGCACTCACCACCGGGAACGACGCAAAGAGCGGTGGCGCGGCGGGCGCGGGGTACAGGGGCGCAGCCGGTGGCGGCGGATACAGAGCCTGGGGCGAGGGGCCAGGCTGGAAGAGGACGGGCCCCTGCGGGAAGGGCGGGTAGAGCAGGTGCACCGCCTTGGGGTCCGGCGGTGCGTAGGGCGGGGGCTCGCCCACGAAGCCGATGTTGGGCACCCCTCCGACGGCCACCTTGGGCCCCAGTCTGGCCTCGCCCGTGGCCTCGGCCTCGGGAGGGGCCGCCGTCGAGGCCTCGGCCTGGGACTCAGCCCGGGGCTCCTCCGGGGCCGGGGAGCTGCCCGCATCCACGGCCACTTCCTCGCTGGGCCCTCCGTCCTCATCCAGGAGCCGAGGGCGGCGCGGGAGCTGGGGCAGCGCGGGGCCGCAGGGATCCTGGGGGGCTGCGGGGCCGCCGCCCCCTTTTGCGTCCGCTCCTGGGAAGAAACGCCAGGGACAGTGAGCAGGTGGGACTCCTCCCGTGAGCCGCAAGTCACAGCCCCTCCAGGGACAAAGTCACAGCGACGCTGCCCGTCCCCACCCTGCACGTGCCCGCACTCAGGCCTCTCCCGGCTGGGCTGGCTGGGCGCTGGAAGGATCCACCCGAAGTGGAAGGGTGAGATGAGAAAACAGGCGCAGACGGGAAGGGTCTCCGGGCAGCCACACGGTCAGCACAGCACCAGGCAGGGATGGGACACAGGCCTTGGTCCCCATGGCGGCCGCTGGGTCCTGCCCCCACTGCCCTGTCCCTGGAAGACCGGACCAGTAAGGATCTTAGCCCCGGAGAGCTGGTCTGAGAGATGAGCCAAGCCAGAGTCCTGGCTTGTGAGGTAGGGAAGACGAGGTGCCCCAGGGTCGCCAGGCCCGGGCTAAGGACGGACTTCGAAGAGCCAGGAGGTCACGAAGGGCCAAGTGCCAGCTGAGGCCTGAGAGGGGGCAGGGAAGGGGCAGCCAGCAGGGGTGGGGAAAGCCCGCCAGCTTCGGGAAGCAAGGGCGCAGGGGCCCTGAGCCGCCTTCCAGCCCCGGCCTGGCCTTCGGCACCCACCCCGGGGACTCCTGTGGAAATCCCTAAGGGAAGGCTCACTAAAATGGAGGCAGGAGGCCAGATGGCAGAGCTGTACCCTCGACATCAATTCCAGGAACAACTGTCAGTTACTGACAGAGCCCACAGAGGCACCCTCACCAGGAGACCATCGTGATCGCGGGCCCAGAGGGAAGGACGGACCCTGCATCTCCAACAAGAGACCCACCACCCCAGCGACTCGGCCAGTGAGAAACCGCCCTCACCCTGAACTCCTTCCTGCCAATCTCCGGGTCAGGACAGCCCCTCCCAGCGTCCTCCTCCTAAAAGAATGCTCTTTGTAGGACTTGCCTGTGATTTTACCCCAGCTCGCGCGTCCGGAGTTGCAATTCTCTACTCTTCCCGAATAAGCCCATTTTGCTGGTAAAGTAATGGGCTGTTATTTCTGAAGCTATCACTCCAGAGGCACCCAAGCAGGTTCTACAAGTCCCGAAGGTAGCCTGCTACTCCTCAGAGCACCCTGACGGCTGAGAACCTCTAAGTCTCAGGTGGGTTCCAGAGGAACGGCCTGCGAGAGGGACCTGGGTGGGCATTCAAGGCCCCACAGCAGGGTGGGCGGCCCAGGGCCTGGCTTTGGAGGTTTACTTCCTAAGTGTTCTTAAAGGTGACAAGAGATGGGGCGCCTGGGTGGCTCAGGCGGTTAACTGACTTCGGCTCAGGTCATGATCTCACGGCTCATGAGTTCGAGCCCCGGGTCAGGCTCTGTGCTGACAGCTCGGAGCCTGGAGCCTGTTTCGGATTTTGGGTCTCCCTCTCTCTCTACCCCTAACCCATTCACATTCTGTCTCTGTCTCACTGAAAAATAAATAAACGTTAAAAAAAAGTTTTTAAAAATTAAAATAAAAAATAAATCAAAATCTGTGGTAAAACAGGGGTGGGCGCCTGGCTGGCTCAGTCAGTGGCACATGCAACTTTTGACCTCAGAGTCATGAGTTTGAGCCCCATGTTGGGCATGCAGTTCACTTAAAAAAATAAATATAGGGGCAACTGGGGGGCTCAGTCAAGCGTCTGACTTCAGCTCAGGTCATGATCTCATGATTTGTGAGTTCAAGCCCCACGTCGCTGTGCTGACAACAGATAGCCCACTTCGGATCCTCTGTCTCTCTCTCAAAATAAATAAACATTTAAAAAATAAATAAATTTAAGTCTATCCCGGGCGCCTGGGTAGTTCAGTGAGTTGAGTGTCCGACTCTTGGTTTCAGCTCAGGTCACGATCTCACAGTTTGTGGGTTTGAGCCCAGCATCAGGCTCCATGCTGACAGTGTGGAATCTGCTTGGAATTCTCTCTCTCTCCCCTTCTCTCTCTGCCCCTCTCCCGCCTGCTGTCTCTCTCTCAAGATAAATAAACTTTAAAAAATTTTTTTTAATTTTAAGTCTCTCTCTCCTATGGATGTAGACAAAGCACAAAAGAAAACCACCTGAAGACACAAAAGTGACCAAAAGCAGACAGACTGTGGAGTCAAACCCCATTCATGGGTTCGAGCCCCGCATCGGGCTCTGTGCTGACAGCTCGGAGCCTGGAGCCTGCTTCAGATTCTGTGTCTCTCTCTATTTCTGCCCCTTCCCCACCCATACTCTGTCTCTCTCTCTCTCTCTCAAAAATAAACGATAAAATATTTTAAAAAATTAAACATGTCAGACCAGATGGACTTAGATCTACACAGAACATTCCACCCAAAACCAATAGAATACACATTATTCCCAAGTACACAAAGAACATTCCCCATTACAGAATATACGTTAGGCCACAAACAAGTTTTTTTTTTTTAAGTTTATTTATTTTGAAAGAGAGAGCGAGCGCATAAGAAGGTGAGAGGCAGAGGGAAGGAAAGAGAGAATTCCAAGCAGGCTCCACATCACCAGCACACAGCCCAAGGTGGGGCTCAAACTCATGAACGGTGAGATTATGACCTGAGCTAAAACCAAGAGTCAGACACTTAATGGACAAGGCACCCCCACAAACAAGTCTTAATAAATTCAAGACTTCTATCTTACCAAAGATCTTCTTGAACCACAGTGGTATGAACCTAGGAAGCAATTACAGGAGGAAAACTGGAAAATTCACAAATATGTGGAGATTCAACAACATGCTGCTGAACACCAATGAGTCAAAGGTGAAATCAAAAGGCAAATTAAAAAATACCTCATGATGAATATATAAATACAACAGATGTCCTGTATGGGATGGGATGCAGCCAAAGCAGTTCTGAGAGGAAAGTTCACAGTAATAAATGCCTCATCAGAAAAGCAAGAAAAATCTCAAATTAACATCCTGACTTTACAAGTCAGAGGAAAATTAGGGGAAACTAGAAGGAAAGAAATTAGGGGGAAAAGAACAAATAAAGCCCAAAGTTAGGAGAAGAAAGGAAATAACAAAGATCAGAGCAGAAATAAATAAAATAGAGACTAAAAAGGCAAGAGAAAAGATCAGTGAAATGAAGAGCTAGTTCTTTGAAAAGATAAACAAAATGGACAAACTTAAGGAAAAGACTCAAAATCAAAAACAAAAGATGTTACAACTGATACCACAGAAACACAAAGGATCGTAGAGACTATGATGAATAATTGTAAAAAGCCAACAATTTGACAACCTAGAAGAGATGAATAAATTCCTAGAAACATACAATCTACCAAGACAGAATCATGAAGATAAACAGAATCTGAACAGAATCATGTTCATCAAAAACCTCCCAACAAACAAAAGTCTAGAACCAGATGACTTCACTGGTGAATTCCAAATATTCAAAGAATTAATACCAATCCTTCTTAAACACTTCCAAAAAATGGAAGAGAAGGGAACACTTCCACATTCATTTTATGAAGCCAGCATCACCCTGATATCAAAACCAGACAAGGATGCCACAAGAAAAGAAAATCACAGGCCAATGGCCCAGATTCACACAGATGCAAACGTCTTCAATAAAATGGTAGCAAACCAAATTCAACAATACATTAAAAGGATCGTGCACCATGTCCCAAGTGGGATGGGATTCCAGGGATGGTTCAACATACACAAAAGTCAATATGATACACTCAATACATTAACAAAATGAAAGGGGAAAAATAAAGCACAAGATCCTCTCAACAGATGCAGGAAAAGTATTTGGCAAAAGTCAACATCCACTTATGATTAAAAAATAAAAAAACTCAACAAAAGTGGTATAGAACACACCTCAGTATAATCAAGGCCACCATATAGGACAAGCCCACAGGTAGCATCTTACTTATTGGTGAAAAGCTGAAAGCTTTTCCTCTAAGATCAGGAACAAGTTAAGGATGCCCACTCTCACCACTTTTAGTCAACATGGTATTGGAAATCCTAGCCACAGCAATTAGACAAGAAAAAGAAATAAAAGGCATCCCCATTGAAAAGAAAGCAGTTGGGGTGCCTGGGTGGCTCAGTCAGTTGAGTGTCTGACTTCAGCTCAGGTCATGATCTCACAGTTTGTGGGTTCGAGCCCCATGTGAGGCTCTGTGCTGACAGCTCAGAGCCTGGACCCTGCTTCAGATTCTGTGTCTCCTTCTCTCTCTGCCCCTCCCTCCCCTGCTCATGTTCTGTCTCACTCTGTCTCTCAAAAATAAATGTAAAAAACAAATTTTTTTAAAGAAAAGAAAGAAGTAAAACTGTCACCATTTGCAGATGACATGATATTAACAGAAAACCCTAAAATCTCCGCCAAAACACTCAGAAATAATAAATGAATTCAGTGAAGTTGCAGGATACAAAATCAATAAACAAAAATCCATTTCATTTCTATCCACTAATAATGAACTGTCAGAAAGAGAAATTAAGAAAATAATCCATTTTGGGGCGCCTCGGTGGCTCAGTCAGTTGGGCATCCAACTTTGGCTTACATCATGATCTCACGTTTGTGAGTTCGAGCCCCACGTCAGGCTCTGTGCTGACAGCTCAGAGCCTGGAGCCTGCTTCGGATTCTGTGTCTTCCCCTCTCTACACCCCTCCTCTGCTCATGTTCTGTGTCTGTCTTTCAATAATAAATAAACATTAAAAAAAAAATTTTTTTTAAAGAAAATAATCCATTTAGAGGAGCCTGGCTGGTTCAGTTGGTGGAGCATGTGACTCTTGATTTTGGAGTTACAGGTTGGAGCCCCATACTGAGTGTAGAGATTACTTAAAAATAAAATCTTAAAAGAGAAAGAAAACAACCCATTTACAATTGCATCAAGCAGAATATCTAATAATAATAATAATAATAATAATAATAATACCTAGGAATAAATTTATCCTTTTTTAAAGTAAACTCTACCCCCAACATGGGGCTTGAACTCAGAACCCCAAGATCAAGAGTAGCATGCTCTACCAACTGAACAAGCGAGGCGCCCCTAGGAATAAACTTAGGGGCATCTGGGTGGCTCAGGGTTAAGCATCCAACTCGGCTCAGGTCATGATCTCATGGTTTGTGGGTTCGAGCCCCGCGTCAAGCTCTGTGCTGACAGCTCGGAGCCTGGAGCCTGCTTCCAATTCTGTGTCTCCCTCTCTCCCTGCCCCTCCCCTGCTCACGCTCTGGCTCTCTCTCTCCCTCTCAAAAATAAACAAACATTAAAAAAAATTGTTTTAACCATGAAGGTACAAGACCTGTAAGCCAAAGATGAGAAGACATTAATGAAAGAAAATGAAGACAACACAAATAAATGGAAAGCTATTCCACACTCATGGACTGGAACACTACTGTGAAAATACCCACACTACTGCCCAGAGTAACATATAGATTTAGTGTAAGCAATCCCTATCAAAATCCCAACAGCATTTCCCACAGAAATAAAGTGATCCTAAGATTTGTATGGAACCGCAAAAGACCCTGAATAGCCAAAGCAATCTTGACAAAGAAAAACAAAGCATCACACTCCCCGATTTCACACTACATCACAAAGAGGTTGTAATTAAAAAAAAGGGGGGGGCACCTGGGTGACTCCATTGGCTGAGGTCCGACTTTTGGTTTCAGCTCAGGCCATGAGATCAAGCCCCGCATCAGGGCCCACACTCAGCGTGGAGCCTGCTTAAGATTCTCTCTTTCTCTGTCTCTCTCCCTCTCCCCTTCTCCCCCGATAGCGTGCTCTTTCTCTCTCAAAAACAAAAACAAAAAACCCCCAAAGACCCAGACACATAGATCAATGAAACAGCCCAGAAATAAACCCGTGCATTTATCATCAACTGATTTACAGCAAAGGAGCCAAGAATATACAACGGAGAAATGAGCGCCTCTTTAATAAACGGCGTTGGGAAAACTGAACGGCCACGTGCCAAAGAAGGAACCATCCGCTCTCTTACACCACACGCAAGAATTAACTCAAAACAGAGTGAAGGCTTGAATTTAAGACCTGAAACCATAAAGCTTCTAGAGGAAAACATAGGCAGAAAGCTCCTTGACATCGGTCTCGGTGACGATTTTTTTGGATCAAACACAAAAAGCAAAAGCAACCAAAACACAAAGTAGCAAGCGGGACCACATCCAACTAAAAAGCTTCCCACACAGCAAAAGAAACCATCAACAAAGTGAAAAAGGCAATGTAGAGAACGGGAGGAAATACTGGCAAATCATGTATCTGAGAAGGGGTGAATATCCAAAATATGCAAACAATTCCTACAACTCAAGAGCAAAAAACATACAATCCAAGTAAAAACAAAAAAACAAAAAAACAAAAACAAAAACAAAAAATCTTAAGCAGGCTCCACGCCCCATGCAGGGCCTGAACTCACCACCCGGAGATCAAGACCTGAGCTGAGATCAAGTATCGAGCCCCATACTGAGCCACCCAGGTGTCACCAGCAAACATTATTTAAAAACGGAACCAAATGGAAATTTTCAACTAAAGCATGTATAATAATACCTGAAGTTAAAAATGTACTGGCTGGCCTCAGTAGCAGAATGGAGAGAACAGGGGGGAAAAAAGGGTCTGTGAACCTGAACAGACACTAATCCAAAGAACGGAGCGAGGACGATGAAAGGAAAAAACAGGAAAAGAACGATACGTCAGGGGCCTGTGTGGCCACACAAGGTCTGATGCATCATCGGTCAGGGAAGTCCCAGGAGAGATTTGGGGGAAAGATATATTTGAAGTATGACATAGCTGCCAACTTCACAAGTCTGGTGAAAAACAAATTTACAGATCCATAAAACTCAGAAAATCCAAAACAGGAACTCTGGGGGGGAACACTCAGCCTAAATACATCATCGTGTAACTTCTCGAAACCAACGATCATAATAAAGTCTTGAAAACAGGCAGAAGAAAATGGGATCTCTCTTTAGAGGGGAACAATAATCCGAACTTCTATAAACATTCAATACATGGCTAGGTCAGAAGACAGTAGCTTAGAGTCTGGCTTAGAGTGCCAAAAGGAAAGAAGGGCCAACCCAGAAAGTGAGACCTAAAAAAATGTGCTTGAGGAATAAAGGTACGTACGTTTTAGCATTCTATCGTCCTATCACAAAGTAACCACAAACATAGTAGCTTAAAACCACCCGTCCGCCTCGTTATAATCACTAGGATTTAAAAAAGGGGCGCTTGGGTGACTCGGTTGGTGGGGCACCGGCTCTTGATTTTGGTCATGATCTCACAGTGTCATGAGTTCAAGTCCCACATTGGGCGCTCTGTGCTGGTGGCACAGAACCTGCTTGGGATTCTCCTTCTCCCCCTGCCCCTCCCCGGCTTATGCTGTCTCTCTCGAAATAAACTTTAAAACATAATTAAAAACATTTTTTAATTAAAAAAACAAAAACAGAGGCCAGGATGTGGAGAAAACAGATCCTTGTACGGCTTCAGTAGGAACGTAAAAGGGTACAGTCACTGTGGCAAAACACTGTTAACAGCAGTTCCTCAAAAAGGCAAAAACAGAATTTCTAGATGATCCAATCGTACCACTTCAGGGTAGACAGCCCAAAGAATTGAGAGGAGGGGCTACAGGAGATCTGTGGACACCCATGTCCGTAGAAGCAGTATTTACAGCCGCTAAGACAGAGCAGCGGCCCAACTGCCTGCTGATGGATGATGTTTGGATAACAAACGCAGTCCATCCATACGATGGAATATTGCTCAGCCTTAGAAAGGAAGGAAATTTGGACACGCTCTACAACACGGAGTGGCCTTCAGGACATGATGCTAAGTAAAAGCAGCCAGTCGCAGGAAGACAAATACTGTGGCAGTCCAGGGATAGGAGGTCCCTAGGGTCATTAAGCTCAGAGACCAAAGGAGAGTGGTGGTCACCATGAGCTGGCGGTGGGGGGGGGGCGGGGGCGCGCAGGGAGCTGTTTGGTTTTTTTTTTTAATTTTTTTTAACGTTTATTTATTTTTGAGACAGAGAAAGACAGAGCATGAACAGGGGAGGGTCTTTGAGACAGAGAAAGACAGAGCATGAACAGGGGAGCAAAAGAGGGAGACACAGAATCTGAAACAGGCTCCAGGCTCTGAGCCGTCAGCACAGAGCCCGACGCGGGGCTCGAACCCACGGGCCACAAGATCATGACCTGAGCCGAAGTCGGACGCTCAACCGACTGAGCCACCCAGGCGCCCCACATCACAATTTTTTTTCTTTAATGAGGAAAAAATAACCAAAACGCCCATGTGTTAGCTCACAGTTCTGTGAGTCAGAAGTCCAGGCGGCCCAATTCAGGGTTTTAAGAAGGCCAACATTGAGGCATCAATTGGACGGAGCTCCTATCTAGAGCTCTAGGGAAGAATCAACTTCCAGCTTCATTCAAATCGCTGGCCAATTCCAGTTCTGTGGGTCTGAGGCTCTCTGCCCCCAGAGGCTGCAAACAGTCCTTCCCATGTGACCCTCTCCGTCTCTGAAGCCAGGCACGGCACATCAGATCCTTCTCATGCTTCAAAATTCTCTTTCTTTCTGCTACCAGTTAGAGAGATCTCTCTGCTTTTAAAGGACTCACCTGATTGGGTCAGGCCTACTCAGACAATCTCTGTATTTTAAGATCAGCTGACTTGGGACTTTAATTCCATCTGCAAAATCCTATCGTAGCAGCATCAAGATCAGTGTTCCTTTGACTAGCTAGGGGAGGGGGCTCTGGGGGTCATCCTTATTGTTCTGTGTACCACAAGTAAAACAAGCTATTCTCAGATGAAACAGGGAGGAGACCTTGCCAGAGACCTTCTGGAACAGAAAGGCTGAAAGTTGTTCGGGCTGAAAGAAGTGATACCAGAGAGAGACTTGGAAATTGCGGGTGAAGGAAAAACAATTATCGAGGTAAATCTAAAAGATTATTTTTCCTCCTAAGTTTGTTAATATACATAGGACTGTTGAAAGCAAAAACCATAACATTTTATAGTGTTTTCTTTTTTAAGTTTATTTGAGAAAGACAGAGAGAGTGCAAGAGGGGAGGGGCAGAGGCAGAGAAAGAAAGAGAATCCCAAGCAGGCTCCATCGGCGTGAAGCTCGACGTGGGACTTGAACTCACATAACTGTTAGATCATGACCTGAGCTGAAATCAAGAGTTGGACGTTTAGCCAGCTGAGCCACCGGGGTGCCCCTGGTGAGTTTTCAATGGATGTAGATGTACTACACATGAAAACTATATGTAAAGCTTGACGGATGTGAGAGTAAAGAGACCTGTAAGGTTACAAAGGGACACTGACACAATATTAACTCTAAGCAGACTGTGAAGGGTTAGGTATGCTTCCTAATCCCTAGAGCAATCACTAAAATAATAGTAATAACAACATGAAGTATGTAGCCAAAACACCAAGATATAAATTTAAATGGAATATTAAAAAATATTCAAATACTGGGGCACCTGGCTGGTCGGTCGGTAGAGTGTGCCACTCTTGATCTCAGGGTTGAGTTCGAGCCCCACGTTGGGTATAGAGATTAAAAATAAAATCTTAAAAATTTTTTTCAAATATTACCCAAACCGGGGGAAGGGATGGGACTAGGAGGTAAACCAGAGGAGCAAAACCATAGAGAAGACGGACAGAAAACAATAATAAAATTATAGACTTAAACGCAACCATGTCAATAATTACATTAAATGTTGACGGTCTAAACATTCCAGTTAAATAGCAGAGATGGACAGAATAAATAAAAACCAAGACCTACAAGGCTACCTACAATAGACACTCTTTAAATAGAAAGACACACTAAGGTTGAAAGTAAATGAGTGGGAAGGATATGCCATACCAACAGTAAGCAAAAAAGGCTACAGGGGATTTTAAGATCAGATAGACTTCAAGACAGAGTATTATCAGTAATAAAGAGAACACTTCATAATGGTAAAAGGGACAATTCGCCAGGAAGGCGTGTGTGCCTCATAGCAGACCTTCAATATACGTGAAACAAAAATTTAGAGAGATAAAAGGAAGAAGTACACAAAATATACAATTGAAATAAAAGATTTTAACACTCCTCTTACAGCAATTAATGGGATAACTGGACAAAACATCATTTGGGACATAATGGATCTGACCAATGCTATAAACTACCTTGATCCAACCAGTTTACAGAATACAACATCCAATAATTGTAGACACTGTTCTTTTCGAGGACAAAAGGTACATACACAAAAATCACATGCCAAGCCATCAAACAAGTCTCAATGTGAAAAAATATATATATTGAAATAACCCAAACTGTATTCTCTGACCATCCACAACAGGAGTACGTTAGAAACCAGTAACAACGATATATATAGGATAATACCTAATATATAAAAATTAAACAACATCGGGGCACCTAGGTGGCTCAGTCGGTTGAGCCTCTGACTTCGGCTCAGGTCATGATCTCCCAGTCCGTGAGTTCAAGCCCCGCATCGGGCTCTGTGCTGATGGCTCGGAGCCTGGAGCCTGCTTCAGATTCTGTGTCTCCCTCTCTCTCTGCCCCTCCCCTGCTTGCACTCTCTATGAAAAAAAAATTTTTTTAATAAAATTAAAAAAAAATTAAACATACTTGAAAAGAATTCATGGATCAAAAATAAAATCATGAGGTAAATTAGAAAGCATTTTGAACGGAACGATAACGTAAAAACAAAGTATCCGTATGCGTGAGATCCAGCTAATGCGGTTCTTAGAGGGAGACATAGAACTTGAAATGACTACATCAGAGGGGGCGTCTGGGTGGCTCAGCTGGATAAGCAACCAACTTTTGATCTTGGCTCAGGTCGTGATTTTGCAGTTTGTGGGTTCGAGCCCCACATCAGGCTCTGTACTGACAGTGTGGAGACTGCTAGGGATTCCATCTCTCCCTCTCTCTCTCTCTCTCTCTCTCTCAGAATAAGTAAACGAACCTTAAAAAATAAATAAATGACTACATTAGAAAAAAAGAAAGGTCTCAAATCGGTCACCTAGAGTCCACCCTGGAATCTTGCTGGAAAAGGAAGACCAAAGTAAACGCAACATAGATAGAAGTATGAAACAATAAAGAACAAACATCAACGAAACAGGGGCACCTGACTGGCTCAGTCAGAAGAGCATATGACTCTCGATCTTGGGGTCATGCGTTCGAGCCCCATGTTGGGTACAGAGATTACTTTAAAAAAATGAAAGATATTCTTTATAAAAAAATCAATGAAATAGAAAACAGACAATAGAAAAAATTAACAAAGTCAAAAGATGGTTGAAAAGATCAAATTGACAAACCTCTATCTAGACTTAAGAAAAAGAGAACACAAATAGCCATGTCAGGAATGAAAAAGGGGTTATCATCACAGATCCTACAGATGTTAAAAGGAAATCAGGAGAATACTACAACTTTATGTCAACAAATCTGACAACGTATATGAAAGAAATTTCTTCCTCTCTCCAACTCTCCAAAATTGACACAAGAACAAACAGGAAATCTGAATCGTATTTCTGTTAAATTTGTTGCCAAAAACAAACCAAAAAAAAAAAAAAAACTCTATGCCCAGATGATTTCACTGTTAAAGTCTATCAAACATTCAAAGAAGAAAATAACACCATTATAGTTGGGTTTTTTTAATAGAGGAGGTAAGATCACTGCCAAATTCAAGAAACTGCAAAAGAAGGAATAAAACTCTCCTTGTCTGCAGATGATATGCTTGTTATGTACAGAATCCAGGAAATCGACACCAATTCCAAAAACAAATAAATGGATTTAATATGGTCAAAGGTTACGAGGTTAACATACAGAATCGATTACGTTCTTATGCACTAGTAGCAAATAATTAAAAAACAAAATTAAAACTAAAATCCAATTCACAGTAGCACCAACATAACTGGAAAATAAGTGGGAATAAAACGAACCAACGAATTCCAAAACATCTACACTGAAAATTACGAAGCACCGCTGAGAAATTAAAGAAGTCCTAAATAAATGGAAAGGTATATACCATGTTCATTGTTCAGAACACTCAAACTGTTAAGATAACAACTCTCCCCACATTCATCTATAGATTCATTGCAGTCACAAAAATTCTAGCAGACTTTTTTAAAATGCAGAAAGTGACAAGCTCATTATAAAATTTTTATGAAAATGGGGTGCCTGGGCGGCTCCATTGGTTGAGCAACTGACTCTTGATTTCGGCTCAGGTCATGATCTCAGGGTTTTGGGATCAAGCCTCATGTTGGGGTCTGTGCTGAGCATGGAGCCTGCTTGAGATTCTCTCCCTCTCTCTCTCTGCTCCTCTCCTGTTCTCTCTAAAATAAAAATAAAATAATAAAATAAAAAATAAAGGGATAAAATTTTTATGAAAATATAAAGCACCTAGAATAACCGAAACTATTTTCAAAGGGAAGGCAAAATTGGAAGACTCTACCTGATTTCAAGACTTACTATAAACCCATCACAGACCAGATGGTTCATTACTAATGAAATAATAGACACATACATCAATAGAGCATTAAAATATGAGAGTGTAGAAAGACACACACATATTTGGTCAGTTGACTTTTGGCCGAGTTTCCAAGGCAATTCAGTGGAGAAGGAAAGCCTTTTTCATAACTGGTATAGGATCAGGGCGCCTGGGTGGCTCAGTTGGTTAAGCGTCTGACTTTTGGCTCAGGTCATCATCTCATGGTTTATGAGTTTGAGCCCTGTATCCGGTTCTGTGCGGACAGCTCAGAGCCTGGATCCTGCTCTGTGTCTCCCTCTCTCTCTGCCCCTCCTCTGCTTACACGCTGTCTCTCTCTCTCTCTCTCTCAAAAATAAATTTCAAAAACTTTTAAAAAAACAGGTTAAAAAAACCATATAGGATCACCTGATTACCTGCATGGAAAAAAGTGAATATTGACTCTTCTTCACAATATCCACAGGAATTAACTCCAAAGGGATCATAAACCTAAATGTAATACCTGAAACTATGAAACTCCTAGAAAAAACATGGCCGATCTGTGTGACCTTAGGATGGATAAAGATTTCTTATAAATGACACCAAAAACATGATCCATAAGAAAAAAAATTGGTAAACTGGACTTTAAAATTTAAAAAAAAAAACTTTTCCTCTTCAAAAGTTATCATTAAGCTGCACAGCAGAGGAAACCACCAACAAAACTAAAAGACAACCTACCGAATGGAAGAAGATATTTACAAATGACATATCCAAAAAAGGATTAGTATCCAAAATACATAAAGAACTTATACAATTCAACACCAAAAAAACCCCAAATAATCTGATTAAAAATGGGTAGAAGACGTGAATAGACATTTCTTCAAAGACATACAGATGGACATACAGACACAAGAACAGATACTCAACATCACTCATCATCAGGGAAATGCAAATCAAAACTACAATGAGGTATCACCTCACACCTGTCAGAATGGCTGAAATCAACAACACAAGGAACAACAAGGGGTGCCTGTGGCTCAGTCGGTTGAGTGTCTGACTTTGGCTCAGGTCACGATCTCACAGTTCCTGAGTTCAAGTGCCACATCGGGCTCTCTGCTGTCAGTGCAGAGCCCGCTTTGAATCCTCTGTCCGCCCCCCTCTCTGCAGCTCCCCCACTCATGCTCTCTCAAAAATAAACATTAAAAAAAAGAAGAAGAAACGTGTTGGCAAGCATGTGGAAAAAGAACCCTCTTGCACTGTTGGTGGGAACGTAAACCGATGCAGCCGCTGTGTTAGACAGTACGCAAGCGCCTCAAAAGAAAGCAAAAACGGAACTACCCTAGGATCCAATAATTGCACTACTGGGCATTCCCCCCAAAGAATACAGAAGCACTAACTCAAAGGGGTACATGCACCCCTGTGTTGATCGCAGCATTGTTTACAACAGCCAATTTAGGGAAGCAGCTCAAGGGTGCATCAATAGGTGAACGGATGAAGAAAATGTGGTACATACGTACAATGCAATATCACTCGGCCATCAAAAGAATGAAATCTTGCCATTTGCAACCACGTAGACGGAGCCAGAGTGTATTAAATGAAACAAGCCAGAGAAAGACAAATACCGTATGATTTCACTCGTATGTGGAACTTCAGAAATAAAACAAAAGAGCCGGAGGGGGCGAGGGGGACGAAAAGAGAGAAAGAGGGAGACAAACCAAAAAACAGACTCTTAACTACAGGAACACACACACGGTTACCAGAGGGGAGGTGGGTGAGGGGTGTGAAACAGGTGACAGGGATTAAGAGGTCACTTGCCCTTGATGAGCACTGAGTACGGAATTGTTGAATCGCTATATTATACACCTGCAGCCCATGTAACACTACACTGTGCTAATATTAACTACACTGGGTTTTTTTTTTTAACCCAGTATTAAAAAAGGATGATATCACTAAACACATACAAAGGCAAGTCAGAGTGAGAGAAAATATTCACAACACGTTATCAGACAAAGGAGTTTTATCAACAATGTATAAACAACTCTAACAACTCAGTAGGTCAAATATCCCAATGAGAAAATGGCGGGAATATCTGCGAACGCTTCACCCAAGAGGACATCCAGATGACCCGTAAGCGCATAAGAGGATGCCCCATGTCACTGGTCACCAGAAATGCCGTCAGAATTGGAAATGCCAACTCCAGGCAGGAGGCAGCACCACGCACCCATTAGAAAGGCTGGAACAACAGCGAACCCGGGCCGAGTGAGCTTTGGCGAGTATGGACAACACCCGCAGCTCTCAGCTACCACAGCGGGGGGTAAAGACAGGGCAACCGCTTGGGAAACAGTCGGTTCTTCTGAAGGTGAAGCATACATCCGCCATATCATCCGCTGTTCCACTCACAGCCACTTACCCAAGAGGAACAAAAAATACGACCACACAGGCTTGTGCACAAATATTTCCAGCAGCTTGAGAAACATACACGCTTGTCACCTGACGCAGCTGAGTTCCAGTTAGTTGGTTACACAGCATAAGCCAACTACTGACCAACAGAGAAGGGTTCCCCTGGCAGCCAGAGCCGGGGCGCGGGTCACGGCTGGAATGACAGTGGAAGGGTGGGAAGGGGGCCGTGGGGACAAAGGGAGAGGGGACAGTGGCCTGAGCAGAAAGGAGGGCTGTGGGCAAGCGGCTGGATGCAGGCAGGACTGAGGAGGTACACCTGCCTGACAGCGTAGAGAGGCAGGACAGGAGGGCGTCATCGGGAGTGACAGGCAGACCAGACCCCTGATCTCCCTGAGCGTCCAGGGCAGAGCTGGCCCTCGGCCCTGGGACGAGGCTGGGTCCCAGCCAGGAGCTGGAGCTCAGGGACCAGGCCGGCCGGGCTGCTTCACCTCCCTGTGCCTCCTCAGGTTTCTCATCCTTAAAATGGGGACAACGCCACCTCTTGGGGGTGTTGCGGTGATTAGATGGGGGCACGCCCAACAAGTGCTCAACTGACACCGGCTACTGTTAGCTGAGGTCAGGAAGAGCCTGGAAGATGAGGAAATGAGGTGTTCTGGCCAGTTTTGGGGGGGGGGGTCGTCTGTAAGGAACAGGGGAAATGAAAGCGAGAAGAAATGAGGTCGACCCTTAGAGCCAGAAAGATCTGTGACTTTTTGAAAAATGTTTATTGTGGGGGGGGGGGGGAGGAGCAGGGAAGGGGCAGAGAGAGAGGGAGAGAGAGCATCTCTCCCTCCATGCTGTCAGCACAGAGCCCGACTTGAGACTCGAACCCATGAACTGAGATCGTAACCTGAACTGAGACCAAGAGTTGGGCGCTTAACCGACTGAGCCATCCAGGCACCCCCAGTTTGACCCAGAGAGCTGGGCTCTTCCCAGAAGAGCAGGGAGGCAGGGGGGACCTAGCAGTTGCTGACCTACAGGAGGGTGGGGGTGGCCCAGATACTCCCCAGGGGGCACCAGCCAGACCCCAACCCGTGTTGACGCCTTGTTAGAGGCTCTTGGGATTGCCAGTGCCCCCACCCCAGCCAACGGCTGTTTCTGGAAGAACCGAGGCCACAACCACAAAGAGAACACAGGAGAAAATGGGAAGTTGGGTTTGCCAAGGGGGAGCTGGCTGACTTAACTCAAATCCACGCCCCGCCCCCCACCGTAAGCCACCTTGTGCGCATGGGACCTTGTGCGCATGGGATACACGGAGGCAGCCAACCAACCGCTCCATCCCACCCTCCTATCGAGTACCTACTACGGACCAGCGCTGTAGGCCCGGAGACACGGTTCTGCACACAAATCCTACCCAAGCACCATGATTTCAGCAGGTCCGCGTGCCTGGGGGGGCTGCCGAGTGGGCGGAGCTCTGCAGGTTAAGACGTCGCAGCCAACGCTAAGGGCAGTGCAGGGAACAGCGGCCAGCGTCGCCGCGCATTTTTACGAGGTGCGGGGCCGCGGCTCGCAGACCGCTCGCCTGCACGAACACGGAGCTGGCGCAGCAAACGCGGCTGCGCCCCCCCCGCCCCCGCGGGCCCCCGACAAACCCTCCACGCCTCAGGCGCCTCATCTGTGCCACGAGCACTGCAAAGTCACAACCGTAGACCTGCGGCCAGCTCTGTGCGTGCCTCGCCGGCCATCGTCAGGTGCCCTACCGCCCAGGTGGGACGAGGGAGGCCGACGGCAGGGACCCGCAGCCCCGGCCGGACGCGGACGCATTCCGGGGGCCGGGGCCGCGTCGAGGCCGGCCGGCCGGCGCTGCCCCGGTTATCCTAACAAAACCCGCAGCTTTCCGGGGGGGCCCCGCCGGGGCAAATACCTGGCCCGATGGCGCGGAGATAGGGCTGCGGAGTAAATCAATCAGCCGGCGGGGCTGCTGGGCCCGCCGCCTCGGGTTCTCGGGTTCTCGACACCCGAGCCTCCTCGGACATTCCAGCCGCTCCGAGGGCGGGGGCGGGGCGGCGCCGGGGGTCCGGCTGCGCTGGGAGCCAGGTGCGCCCCCCACCCCGGGCCCAGCGCCAGCCTGGGGCTCCCGGTGGCGGGGGGGAGGGGGGGGCGTCGGAGTTCCGGAACGAGCTTCCCCCGGCCCCGTCCTTGTCCGCCCGTCTCTGCTCCGCCCCGCACCCCGTCCCGTGGCGCCCGCCTCCGTGGGGTCTCATCCCTCCGCGTGTCCCTCCCCGCCCAGGGCCCCCTGCCCTCCCTCTAAGGACTTCGGCCTGGCCCGAGGGGTGCGCGCTCACCAGGGGAAGGAGGGGCGCGGCGAGGAGAGTGGAAAATGCCCCCCCCCCCACAATCGCCCCACTCGGGGCACCTGCTGCCCGCCCTCCCGCAGGGGCGCCCACGGGGCTGCAAGGGGGCACCGCCTGAGTTGCCAGAACTTTCCACGGCAGCCTCCCGGTCTCCCCGGTTCTGGGCCGGGGTGGGGGTGGGGGATCCCAGGGCCGGGTCGGGGACGCGGGCCCGCCCCGCCCCCCGCCGCGGCGCCGGGACCCCGGGAGCCCTCACCTGCGTCCATGGCGCGCCCGGCCGGCTGCCCGCGCCCCGCCTCCCGCCGCCGTCGGGCCGGGCTCGCCTGGCGCCGCGGGCTCGGGTTTCCTGCTGGCGGCCGCGCGGCTGGTTAATGATTGACCGCCCTGATGGCCGGCGGCTGCGTCCGCAGGTGGCCCCGCGCGCCGAGCGGGGGTGGGGGGGGCGGCAGCGGGGAGGGGCCGGGGTCCCCGCGAGTGCCCCCCCCCCCGCCCCCAAGTGCAGGAGGCCGGCGGGACCGCAGGGCCCACGAGCGCCAGGGAATCGCGGCTGCCCGACCTGCCTTTTCATCCTTCCCAGCAAGAAATGCCCGAAATGGAGAGTTTTCACGTGAAATCCCCTGAGTTTTCAATCAACGTGTGCGCGACTTCTAGCCCCGAAGCTTGCCAGCCCGGGGAACCCGAAGCCGGGCTGCCCGGCAAAGCCAGACGGCTTTTTCAGTTCCTAGCTGCGCTCCCCAGGGCGACGGGAAGGTCCCCGGGGACCGAGGAGGAAGGCGCCCCCGAGGCCGGCAGCCCTGGGGACCGTGCGCTGCGGGGGGGGGGGGGGGGGGTGCGGCCTGAGTTTTACACCCACACGTGGAAAGGACGGGAAACCTTGGTGGGTGCCGGCCACAAGGGGTGTGTCGTTTTTAGGGGATTTTTTTTTTAAATTCTTTCTTTTTCCTATTTTTTTGAGAGAGAGGGAGACAGAACCTGAAGCAGGCTCCAGGCCCGGAGCTACCAGCCCAGAGCCCGATGCTGGACTCCAGCCACCAACGGTGAGATCATGACCTAACCCGAAGTCAGATACTTAACCGACTGAGCCACCCAGGTGCCCCCCTTTGGAAGAAGATTTAAAGACAGAATGACTGGAACTTGTTCTGCTTTTGATGAGTAGTGACAGGAATTCTAAACGACGCCAGCGACAAAATGCTCCCGCTGGGGGGAAAATGGTTTGTTGGTCTAAGTTCTGGACGTTCGCTGTGGTTATTGCTGGCTCAGAGAAAGCCAGTGGATGGGCCTTCACCCTCCTGGCAGAAGGGAGAAGAATCCTCTCCTGGGAATATGACCCGAGCAAGAGAAAAGATACACAAATACCAGGGTTCCTCCATGAAAATACTCAGCGAAGTATTACCCCCCCCCAACACACACAGAATTTCCAACCATCTCGCTAGTCCCCCGCCCTTAGATATCATCCGAGAGAGGAGGGCCACTCACCGAGAGAAGCAGGTTCACCTGAGACAGACACAGATAAACAAATGGAAGAAGCCGAGTAAACAGAGATGGTGTGGAGACAAGAAAACTTTAAAAAACTCTCTTCGGGGGGCGTCTGGGTGGCTCGGTCGGTTCAGCACCCGACTTCGGCTCAGGTCATGATCTCGCGGTTCGTGGGTTCGAGCCCCGCTTTGGGCTCTGTGCTGACAGCTCGGAGCCTGGAGCCTGCTTCGGATTCTGTGTCTCCCTCTCTCTCTGCCCCTCCCCTGCTCATGCTCTGTGTCTCTCTGTCTCTCAATAATAAATAAACGTTAAAAAAAAATCTTTTCGGTATCCTCAGATTAGAGAAGACAATCACGAAATAAGAACAAGACGCTATCAAAAGAACACTCATTAAACAAAACAAAAATGTCCTTGGGAAAAGCTGACATCACAGGGGCGCCTGGGTGGCTCCGTTGTTTAAGCATCCGACTCTTGATTTCTGCTCAGGTCATGATCCCCGGGTTGTGGGATTGAGCCCCAAGCCCGGCTCTGTGCTGACAGCACGGAGCCTGCTTGGGATGCTCTCTCTCGGCTTCCCCCCGACCCCCCACCCACTTGCACGCTAAATAAATAAATAAACTTTAAAAAAAAAAAAGGTTGACATCAGAAATAAAACACTGAGGGAATTGATTCCGGGAGAAGCACTATGACATCAGACTGAAACACAAATCTACACAAAGACATGTCGAAGCGGAAGACTGCAGAGTACGACAAAAAATTCCCTTAGTCTTTTTTTTTTTTTTTTAATTTTTTTTTTCAACGTTTATTTATTTTTGGGACAGAGAGAGACAGAGCATGAACGGGGGAGGGGCAGAGAGAGAGGAAGACACAGAATCGGAAACAGGCTCCAGGCTCTGAGCCATCAGCCCAGAGCCTGACGCGGGGCTCGAACTCCCGGACCGCGAGATCGTGACCTGGCTGAAGTCGGACGCTTAACCGACTGCGCCACCCAGGCGCCCCAAAATTCCCTTAGTCTTAATGGTGCTGAAAGGTAACTAAGGCAAAAAAAAAAAAAAAAAAAAAAAAAGCAACGTACCAAATGTTGCCAGCACTTTTCTTCTTCTTTTAGTGAGCTCTATGCCCACTATGAGGCTTGAACTCACAACCCCGACATCAAGCCTTATGTGCTGTACCCATGGAGCCAGCTAGGCGCCCCTGTCTTTGGCACGTTTGAAAGTAAATTGTAAAAAAAAAAAAAAAAAAAAAAGTAAATTGTACGACCGCGAAAGTAACAGCACAAAGGATGGGCAGGGGGGAGGGAAGATGTGGGTCTGTATGGAGAAAGCAGACCTTACACTGCATTTAAAGAGTATTGTGTTCACAAAGCTGTCCTTACTATACCCGGCACCCAGATCTCGGTTTCTAAATACTATCCTCCCATAAAAGAACCGAGGACCCTTTGGCAAGAAGGGGTGGATCCCAGGTCAGGGGCAGGGAAAACCGTAAGATGAGCCCGGAGTGTGTTGTAATACAAGAAGGTAACGATGTGCTTTAAAAAGGGGGAGGGGCACAGGAGCAAACATAAAACTGGTGTCTGTGGCCAAAAGTGGAATAGCCTGAGTAACAAAATAACGACCCCATTGTCATATGACCCGAGAATAAAATACCCATAAACCCATGCTGGTATAAATGACTGAATGAATACGTAAATGGGAGAGAAGAGGCAATTCTCTTTTCACGGCAGAACCTAATAGCAGAAGGAATGTGGGAAATAGAAAATCACCATTAGAATATCGCAGTCATAGGGGCACCTGAGTGGCTCAGTCGGTTGAGCGTCCCACTTCAGCTCAGGGCATCATCTCGCAGTTTGTGAGTTCGAGCCCCGCGTCGGGCTCTGGGCTGACAGCTCGGAGCCTGGAGCCCACTTTGGATTCTGTCTCCCTCACTCTCTCTCTCTCTCTGCCCCTCCCTCACTCACGCTCTGTCTCTCTCCCTCTCAAAAATAAAGAAACATTACAAAGATTTAGAAAAAAAAGAACATCGCAGTAATAATTGCCACGGGAAAGACCCACAAACGCGCTAGGCCTAGTTAAGGTGAAAGTTGTTTCAGCAGAAACAGAGTATTTGGATGGTCTCAAAGTACCTCCTTCAGAATACTTTCGAAGTACGAGGGGAGGAAGAGTAAGTTTTCAGTGGAAACCCTGCTAGACACCCCCTTAGCCAGGTGATCAAGGTTAACATCACTAGTGACACCTGAGGATGTCCTATGTCCCCGTGTGATGGCCCCTCATCTGTGGTTTCCCTCCAAGAACACATAAACCCCATCACACCCAGAGAAAACCTCAGGGGTGCCTGGCTGGCTCAGGCAATGGAGAGTGCGGAGCTGGACCTCGGGGTTGCGGGTTCGAGCCCCACACCGGATGCAGAGAGTACTTCAAAAAATAAAAAATTAGGGGCACCTGGGTGACTCAGTCAGTTGAGCGTCGGACTCTTGATTTCGGCTCAGGTCACGATCTCTCGCTTCGTGAGTTCAAGCCTCACATCGGGCATAGAGCTCGCCAAGGGTTCCACCTTCTTAGGGAGGACTCTTTCTACCCAGAGCCATCGGTATAGTGGTTTACTTAGGTTCACTAAGGGGCGGTCCCTTCAGGCTCCAGCAGTAGGCACAGGGCCATTTCTGGAACCCAGCGGCTGTTTGGGGGGCTGTGGCTTTGACTCCCACCTCCAAGGCACCATCGGGTCCTGACCCCTTCGTGGGCAACTCGGTTTCAACCGCTGGCTACGAGGACCTTCTTCATTCAGGGGCCTGGTCTATCACGTTTCCCTTTCTTGTCTTGGAAGAGAGAGGGTATGCGCTTCTCGGCGTTTGGAAGGTGCGTGAGTGCGGATAGGGGTTGGGTTGACTTGCTACGCCTACCAGCTCGGCTATCTGGACTGAAAGCCGTGGGCAAGCCGTGTGATCTCTCTGCTTCTCAACTTCCCCGTTAGGAAAATGGGAGCATAATGGTACCCACATCATAGGGCTGATGTGAGGCTTTACTGTTGTTAAGATTCGGTGCCAAATCTTTATCATCCTACCGTGTAGCCATAGCCGCATGAGGCCAGAGAGCCGACATGGGGATACAAAACCGCTGCTCTCCCTGCGTGAGGGGTGATGGGTGATTCTAGTTTTATGTGTGTGTGTGTGTGTGTGTGTTTTCTGCAACAAGCATGGGTTCCTTCTGTGATTAGGAAAATAGCAATAAACGCTACTTAAAGCACTGACACCTGGTCAGCTTTAAGTGCCGAGTGCCCACCTGTGTTCAATAAAAGCTTAAAGACGTGCTTGGCACGAACTGACATTTTTGCAGGCGACTGGGTGGGCCGAGGGGGTGGGGAAGGAGGGCGGCCTTGGAGAGCAGGGGGCGGGGGGTGGTGAGGACAGGAGCCGAGAACCCCAGAGGATTGTCACCGCTTATTTTTACCAGGCCCGCCTCGCTGCTGAGAAACCCAAAAGCCTTCTCAGCCCCGAGCCCCGCTCAGCAACAACAGTTTACCATGCCCAGCAGAGGCTCAGCCAGGGCCCTGCCCTCACGGGGCTTCTGCTCTCCAGACGAGCCTCAAGCAAGCGACTGCAGAATCTACTGCTTACACTGCAGCGGTTAGCAGGTGCTCCCCAGGAAAAGTGCCCAGGCCACTAATGACCCGGATGAGGCTCACCTGGTCCAGCTTGGGGCGGGGCCGGAGTGTAACCTTGGGGAAGGGGTGCTGGGAAGAGTCAGCCCTGCAAAGGGTAGGATTGGACAGCGGGGAGGAAAGGTCCAGGCCCGGGGCTTGCTGGGAGCCTGAGTGAGAGTCAGACGAGAAGTGGTTGGGGACCGGCCGGTTTGCAGGTAAGAGACATGCTCTCTCTGCTGTTCCAAGAACTGGTTAGCCTCGGAAGGGCAGTCTCTCCCGGGGCCTATAGGGCCCCAAAGGCCAGAGCGTCAAGGGTTAAAAAAAATAAGAAAGTACAGTTAATATAATTGGCCCCGTGGAGAACGGATTGCCGAAGAGACAAATACAGAATTGAAGAAAACCCAGAACAGGCCCCTCCTCTGGGTCAGACCCCAGCCCTTTGTGAGCTTTCTGGCATCACAGCCTCACTGATGTGTTTCCACCCCCCGCGGGACTGCGGCCTCGTGGCCGCTCTGTCCCGCCCAGCAGCCTGCGGAGACCTTCCCCTGCACGGGTCCTCAGGGGAGCGCAGGCCCCGGGGAGGACAGGAGCAGCCAGAGTGATGACAAGTGGCAGCTCCCAGGACGTCGCGGCCGCCCTCGTGACCGGCGCCCACGCGGCTTCTCCCCGCTCTTCTGGTCTGAGTAGACCGATCCGGCCCTAGCCCAACCCTAGCCCGGCCCTAGCCCGACCCCCAAAGCACGCCACCCACGGACCCTAACAAAGGCAGGTGACCAGGTCCTGCCTGTCTGCACTCTGCCTTGACCTCCTTGGGTGGCCCCTCGAGACCGTGATGTGTATTTCCTCCAGGACCTGTGCGTAGTCAATGCCTCTGCTTCAATTTCTCTGTGGTCTGTTGAAACTCTGCTCAACATTCAGCAGTCCCCCCCCCCCGCACTCCACTTACCAAACGTTAATTTTAACAAGTCATAACATTTCCCCGTTTCGGAACAGAGGAAATGCAAAGTGATCACAGAACCGCCAGAGGTCACTCAGCAGAGCCCAAAGGCTGTCCCCTCTCTCAGCCCAGAGCGCGGCTCCGGACCCCACATGCTCACTGTTAGCAGGTGAGTGGTCCTCCTGACTTTGAGCTCCTGTGTAAGGTCCTTCCTCTCAGTGAGGAGGTGGCTTTCCCCTGTCCCTGCATTGGCTTCAGTCTGTCCAAGTCCCAGAGCTCAGGAGGCCCAAGTCCCCTTTGCACCCCTGCCCTCTGACCAGCAGAAGCTGCCTGCAGCCTCTCCTGAGATGGGTTGGTACTTAAAAAAAAAAAATTTTTTTTTAACGTTTATTTATTTTTGAGACAGAGACAGAGCATGAACGGGGGAGGCACACAGAGAGAGGGAGACACAGAATCCCAAGCAGGCTCCAGGCTCCGAGCTGTCAGCACAGAGCCCGAAGTGGGTCTTGAACTCACCAACAGTGAGATCATGACCTGAGCCCAAGTCGGACGCTTAACAGACTGAGCCACCCAGCCAACCCGGCTGGTACTTTTGAAGTTACCTAAACAGCGACTTTGCCTGGTGTAGTCTTTGTGGCTTCATACCTCATTGTCATCAAATACTCATGATGGGGCTCACGCTGCATGGGGAGCCGGACCTGTAAAGAGAGTCTTGATCCCTTGCGGAAACAGACCATTTGAGCCCATCAGCGTTTGCCTTCTCTGCGCCAGGCACTAGGGGAACAGGGGTACCCAGTCTGCTTCCTTGGCTCACAGCCTGCCTAGTGCAGGCGTCTAAAAAGTCATCGTTGTCACCAAGTGCTGGGGAGGTCAAGGAGACTTGGTGGGGAGCCGCTGAAGACGGGGGTTGGGGGAGGAGCGACGCGATCTGGCCGGAGTGGAGCGCGGGGTGAGGGAGGCTGTGCGCCGGCGAGGACGCTGGATAGGAGCAGAATCCGTACCGCGTTCTCGGGGTGCCAGCTCACGAGGCCGTAAAGTCGGTGTTTCCCACCCTGGCCACGCGGCTCAGGAGGCTGACTTGCCGGCCCTGGCGCTCCCCTTGACCCCACCCCGGCCTGCAGTCTCGGGAGATCATTCCCGAAGCCCCTAGGCACCTGAGGCGCAGACGGAGGGAACTTCCCGGGCCACCGCCTCTGATGCGGAGGCCGCTCCGCGACTGGAATCTCCTACAGCCAAATGCGGTACTTGGCGGCTTTCGTCCTTCGCCGCAAACCGGCTGCGCGGGAGGCTCCGGCTGACGCCGCCGAAGGTCAGCGGGCCTCCGTTTCCCCGGCAACGGTGGGCGGCCCGCCTGACGCATGCGCGGCCGCCCTCCGCTGTCTTGGACTACAACTCCCGCCGTGCTCAGCGCGCTCCCGTCCCCGGGCTCCCGGAAGTGGAGCCCGGGGCGGGGGGGCGTCTCCGACCTTCGAGCGGGGGCGAGCAGACGGGCTGGTTCCGGGAGGCGCCGGGAGCGAGGACCCCGATGCCGGCCAGCGGGGCCCGCGATGGCTTCCGCTGGAGGCGGCGACTGCGAGGGCGCCGCGCCGGAGGCGGACCGCCCTCACCAGCGGCCCTTCCTGATCGGGGTGAGCGGCGGCACCGCGAGCGGGAAGGTAAGGGGCTGAGCGGCCCGGCGGGGCCTGCGTGCAGCTCGATCCCCGGCTCCCCGAGACTCCGGGCGGCCCGTTGCGGCCTCTAGCCAGAGAAGAGGCTGCCAAGGCGCCCCCCTCTAGGGTGTGGGCGGAGCGGGGGGCGGAGCGGGCGCGGGGCTGCGGCCGTGGTGGGCAGGCGGGGCGGGGGGCGCTTGCCCTCGGGCCCCCACCCTCACAGCCTTCCCGCCGGCCTGGTTCCTCTGGGGGCCCCGGTGCGTGCTGCCCCTGCCAGTGCCCCGCGGCCCTACCCCGAGCCCAGCCCCACCTGTCGCCGGCCTGCTGGGCAGTCCGTGGGGGCTGGTGGGTCGGTGTCCCCAGAAGCCAGCTCCCTGCAGAAACGGCCGGGAAAGGGCCGCCCCGTGGCAGGAGGAGCGGGTCCAGGCGGGAATCCTGTTTGTGTATTCCCAGTCCACTGTGTGTGAGAAGATCATGGAGCTGCTGGGCCAGAACGAAGTGGACCATCGGCAGCGGAAGCTGGTCATCCTGAGCCAAGACAGGTTCTACAAGGTCCTGACTGCAGAGCAGAAAGCCAAGGCATTGAAGGGCCAGTACAATTTCGACCACCCAGGTGCAGCGCAAGACCCTGAGGGGAGCAGGGGAGGACAGGCCAAGGGGTCTGGGCTCCAGGGTCGGATGGGGCTGCAGAGAGGCCCGAGTGCTTCCTTGGAGTTTGCCTGGCCCCCTGGGCCCCGAGCAGCCCCGCAGGCGTTCCCCGCTTCCTTGGTTGGAGCCAGCCAGGAAGTCGTCTCGGTGGAGGGGACCACCGCTGGGGTCCCGGAGAAATCCATGCACACTTCCAGCAGTTTGGGGTCCTTTGTGCACAGCGTTTTGCATTTCCCCACCTGCCCTGGGGCCAAAGTCCTTGAGAGGCCAGCAGGGGAAGCAGTGGGTAAACCAGAGGGCGGACTCTGGTCTGATCTGGTCTGGTCAGGGGACAGGTGGAAATGGGTAGATAGTTGAGGGGAGAGAGCCAGCCTGCCCTTGCCTGCCACTGCTAGACTTCACCCTGTGGCTGGCACCCATCTTTCTTTCTTGGGGGACACGTGGGAGGAAGGCCTGAGGAGTGTCCGTCGGTGGTTATTTCTCAGAAATGGAAGCAGATGGGGGCGCCTGGGTGGCTCAGTCGTTTAGGCGTCCGCCTTCGGCTCAGGTCACGATCTCACGGTTTGTGGGTTCGAGCCCCAGGTCGGGCTCTGATTCTGTGTCTCCCTCTTTCTCTACTCCTCCCCCACTCAAGCTCTGTCTCTCAAAATAAATAAACATTAAAAAAAAGAAAAATAGAAGTAGATTTCTAACCCACCTGCCTCCCCGGGCTGGCCACTCAGGAAATCGCTGGGTGCAAACTTCTGTGTGGGACAGGAGCCTGGGCAGCGGCCCCCTAAACGTAGTCTGCAGGGGCGGCTCCCAGTCCAGAATGTTCCTGAGGGTCGTGGCTGGCCGACCCCAAGGCAGAGGAAGTTGCTCCGTCCCCGGCACAAGGGCACCTGGATAGATAGTCTTGCCTTTTGTTCTATCCCCCGCAGATGCTTTTGATAACGATTTGATGCACAGGACTCTGAAAAACATCGTGGAGGGCAAAACCGTCGAGGTCCCAACCTATGATTTTGTGACCCACTCCAGGTGAGCAGTGGTTCCTGGGAGAGGGACCGTGTGCGGGGGGGGGGGGGGGGGCAGTTAGTGCGTCCCCGCCGGGGCGTCCACAGACTGACCTGCGGCAGCCTTGCCCTGTGGTCTCTGTGCACACCCACCCCTCCCCCGCTGCGATCTGTCCCCCTCCACACCGACTGGGCCCGGGCCCCCCGGACCCCGGATCGCCAGCAGGGCCCATCTCTGGGTCTCACCTCACAGGTTACCGGAGACCACGGTGGTCTACCCTGCAGATGTGGTCCTGTTTGAGGGCATCTTGGTGTTCTACAGCCAGGAGGTCCGCGACATGTTTCACCTGCGCCTCTTCGTGGACACGGACTCTGACGTCAGGCTGTCGCGAAGAGGTGAGGCGGACGCGGGCCTCTCTGCCCCTGGCCGAGGCCGGCCGCTGGTCCTCACCGCCCTCCTCTTCTTGCCCCAGTTCTCCGGGACGTGCACCGCGGGAGGGATCTGGAGCAGATTCTGACCCAGTACACCACCTTCGTGAAGCCGGCCTTCGAGGAGTTCTGCCTGCCGGTACCTTTCGCCTACTCGGGACCCTCCTTTTCTCCCTTTTCGAGAGGGACCCCTGGCGCCCTGTTCCGTGAGAGCTGAATCGTGGGTGCACAGGGTCTGATTTACGAATGGAGAGATTAGCCCACTGCACCTCGTTCCCAGGCCGTTCTCAGGGCGTTCCCAGCTCTTGAAGCGTCTTTTGTGTTATCACTTTCTCTGCCTAGAACAGCCCCTCGTCCCTCATGTCCACGCGGCTCACCTCCTCTCTGCTGCGGGCCTTGACTCACCCCTTGTGCTCACCCCAGGAACCCCCTGCTCCCCCTTCTCCAGGCACCTCTGGTCTCACACTCCCTGCTTTGCTGGCCCCTCTCAGAACAGGAAACGCCACGAAGGCAGGGACGTGTTTGCTCGCGGCCCAAACGGACACAGATCTGGCACACCGTAGGCACTTTGTCCCCCTGTCCCTGCCGCGTGTTTCTCCAGGCTGCACGTGGCTGGCTCTCCAGGTCCAGGTGGCCGGCGGGGAGGCCTTCACTGTTGCACGGCCATCTGTCGTGTCCTCCACCTGCCGTCATAACTAGATAGGGTTTCCAGGTGCTTCTCAGGGGAAACTTAATATTTTGCTTCTTAAAAGTGAAATACGGCACAGAGGCACTCGAACGCGGCTTCCTGCTCTCGGTTAAGTTGGACAAACGAATTCCCTCTCCCGTTGCTTGAAGAGAACATTTTTTTATCTCCCGTTCACGTTTCCTGAAGCGCCCGGAGAATGGTTAGAGAAGTAAATGGTTATATCCTGTTATTCACAGGAAGATGTTTGGCAAAGTAGGTGGTTTACGGCAAAACTCTGGGTGCCCGGTCTGACGGTGACCCTGCGTGGGCCGCCCTTGAACTTGCCACTCGTTTTACTCACAGCCTCACACCGAGTCCAGCCTGGGTGGCCGTGTCCCTCCCCCACCCCCGGGAGCACGACCTTTCTCAGCTCTGCATTGGGTTCCATCCCTCCTGCCCCTCGCCGTCCCCTCATCTGCGCCCCACCAGTGAGCAAACCTGTGGAACCAGCCTGGCCCCCTGTGCTCATGTCCTCGGTGGGTCCCCACCGCCGGCCCGTGTGGCTCATCTCTTGTGACGTGCCCTGTTGGTCCGTATCGACACGCCTGCAACCTTGCACGCTCCGCGGGTCGGTCCCTCGGCCCCGACCCGTTTCTCTTTGCTCTCCCTCTGCTTTGCCTGATTCACGTGTGTCCCCCTCAGCGGCATCTAGTTGGGGTCGCTCCTCGGTGGCCCTGTGCCTCCTAGTGTATCTGTCTCCCTGCCCGTACCTAGAGGGGCACCTGCTGGGGAGGGGTTAGCGAGGGAGCAGGTGCTGACGCCGGCCAGGATCCAGTCTGCTGCCACCGGCCTGCTCACCGCACCGGGCCTCCTGCAGAAAGCTTCCTAGTTCCTGAGGAGGAAGGTCACGTGTTGTGGCAGGACGCCCCGCTGCACTTGGCTCGGTGCGCTGTTTGCACAGAGAAATGTTCCCGCGGTGGCGTCCACGGGAAAGCGCGAGAGACACCAGGGGGGAGAGACGTCTCTTCCGGCTGCCTCCGCTTCTCCTTCTTGTTTTGCCTCTTGGGTCACTGCCTCCGGCTCCTGGCTAAGCCCTGAATCCCAGCCCCACCGTCTGCTACGACACCGGTCCCTGCCACGCCCTGGGGCTGCTCTCCTGCCATTGAATCTGGCCTCAAACAACTAGAAGTCACCCCGGAGGGGGGGGACAGATCCTTACGAGACCCCCCTTTCTGCCTTGCAGACGAAGAAGTATGCCGACGTGATCATCCCCCGAGGGGTGGACAACATGGGTAAGAACCCGCCCCGCCTCCTCCGTCTGCCTCCCAGAGCCCCAAAGCAGACCCTGCCCGGTCCTGGCACCGTTCCTGAGGCTGGGACGGTTGCCTGTCCGTGCACGTTAACGACACAGGTTCCAAGTATTAAAAAAGGGGTTTGACACGTCGTACACCTTAAGCTGACCCGATGCCGGTCGTCAGTTATAGCTCAGTAAAGCTGGGAAAAGATGTGTATCGACGGGGGAGTCCCTCATTCACAGAGAGCGGCCTCCCCAGGCTCTTGGTTCACAGAAACCCCCGCAGACCAGGCCGCCGGGTTTTACCGTGCTCACTGCCCGACCCGCGTCTTTCTGTCTGCTGAGACGCGGTGCCACCAGGCCCAGGGCCGCCGCGGGCCGGCGCGGCCCAGCGAGCCCGCGGCAGATTTTTCGCTGGCCTGGAGGCCTCGAGGGGGAACGGGCGCGGCTCAGTGCGCTCTGTCTCTGCTACAGTGGCCATCAACCTGATTGTGCAGCACATCCAGGACATCCTGAGCGGCGACATCTGCAAGTGGCACCGAGGGTCCAATGGGCGGAGCTACAAGAGGACGTTTCCCGAGCCGGGAGACCATCCCGCGGTGCTGACCTCCGGCAAGCGATCGCACTTGGAGTCCAGCAGCAGACCCCACTGAGCGCCGGGGTGCCCGGCCTCCCGGGCGGCCCCGCCCCCGCCCCGACAGACCGGGCTGTGTCCGGAGATGCCTGCCCCCCCCCCCCCGCCCCCGTGGACGCAGCTGCTGCTTCCTCTCTGCGTCTCACGGTACAGACGGGGGGTGGGGGTGGAGCGCGAGGATCACGGGGTTCCTCCCTGTTGTGGGCAGACCTGCACCTGTGACACGCAGCCCCCCGGGATGGCGGCAGGCCCTCCTGCTGCCTTCACCTGCTTCCTCACGTTCAGGAAGCTTCGAGTCCATCTTTAAGTTACTGAGAAGCGTGCCACAGAACGTGTGGCGAGCAAGTCACGTTATTTCGGGAGCATTGAGCAGCCCGCCTGGACGCCGTGGCTGTCCCAGTGCGTTCGACGGGAACCCACAGCGTGAGGGACTTTGTCCAGGACGGTCTGGTTCCCACACAACGTGTGACCGAAACATAGGTTTGGAGAGGGAGCGTTTCCCCTTTTTACGTGTTACACGTGCGAGTGTTTTGTTTCGTTGTTATTTATTCTACCGTTAGTTGTGACCTAGTGACGGAGTCTCGTGCCCCGCAGTGGGGTGCGACCCGGTCTGGCACGCACGGATGTAGGAGCCACCGAGGGGTCTCCTTCCTCCTGGCCCGTGCGCCAAGGGCAGAGTCGAGGAAGGAGCCCTGGGAACAAGCTTTCGTTAGCCAGCCTCGGCCGCAGGGGACGGGCCCCGCTCCCCCGGCCCAAGCCCCGGCCCCGGCCCTGCGGGTTGGGACAGGAGGCAGGCTGGCGCCCGCCGTGTCCACACACGGTCCTACTCGGGGTCAGGCCTCCCCGCTTGCAGGAGCCACCTGGGCCCCGCGTGCTCTGCGGACAGGCCTTCCCGAGTCGGGGCACACCGTCCAAAGGCAGCCCGTCTCCCTGCACACACCTAGAGCCCGCGGCCGCACAGACGATGCCCGGGCTCCACGTTGTCCTGCTTTGTCTTCCCCTCCCCAGTGGCCCCGTTCCTGTAAAAGCGACGCTTTGCCGTTGCCACCGGCTAAACCGCACGGGCGCTTCTGGTTTCCTCCTAGCGAGTACTGTGTGTAGTGACACGGATGGGACCTCAGTTGGGCTTGGCCGAGCTCCGTGGCTGCTCTCTGAGGTGTGTGTGACAGTCTTGTCCAGGTTATTTTCTCCCCTTCTGGAGAGAGAATCAATAAATAACACCAGTTACCAATACCAATTTGTCCCTTTTTTAATTCTACACGGAAGGCAGGTTCAGGACACGGATCCGCGGGGCTGCAATACACGTCACATGCTGCAGGTGCCGCTCGCCCACGCACCTCGGCCGAACCCCGCAGGGGCGGGGGGTTGAGAGTCGGCGGCAGTGAGGGTCCTCACTGCAGTGGCCAGAATCCCACCTCTGCTTCTTCAAAGGCTTATCACTCAGTGGCTTGTGTGACACCACCGTGTTCGGAGCGCATCCTCAAGACCTCACCAGGGGCAGGTCCAGCGGGCGCTCGGGAGAGCGACCGGGGCCTTGGCTGGTGCGACCCTCGCTCCCTTCCTGTTTCTCCTCCAGCATGAGTCCCACACTAGCCTGGTTCGGGAGGTTCTTGGGCGTTAGTGGACCCAGAAGGCCGCGTTCCTTAACGCCTGGAACAAAGAAACTTTGTTGCTCAAACGAACTTTGCTTATCTGAGGACCGTTTGAAAAATGAAACCGCAGTAGCCCGGCCAGCCGGCCAGGCTTAGGGCTACCCTGTCACAAGAACACCCCCATAAAAGTTCTGCCTCGCCCCGGCCCCGGCCCAGACCTTCACCGTGTTTGTGTCCTGCTAGTATTTGCGAATCAAAATGTCCCAGCTGTCCTTCCAGCGAAGGGCCTTCAGTTCGCTGGGGGAGAGTGACTTGTCCCCGTAGGTGAGCGGGCGCAGCGTGTTGAACACATGACAGGCACAGGAGTACCATGCCACAAGCAGGGCGCCGAAGAGGCTCCTCAGGAGCTGGGTCCTGCGGGCACCAGGGCAGGGCACGGGCATGAGGGACCCTGTCACCCTCCTCACGCCCTGCCTGATGTGCCGAAAGTGACCCTCGTGCATCTTCCCGAATCTTCCATCTACACCCACGATCCCACAGTAGCGTCCCCACATTCAGCGTCGTCGTACCACAGCCCTCCCGAGAGGCTCTGCGGCCCCTGACCACCCCGGATCCCGAGTCCATGCCCTTTGGTCAGCTTCCAGAACTCGGGTTTACACATCTCTCTGCTGTAGCTCTGTACACCGGGCAGCCCCGCCACGGGGGTCCTTCCCCGTCTCCCACACCCGCACCTCCTCTCCCAGCCAGCCCCAGCTTCCTCCCCTGGCGTCCCTGCTGTGACCTTAGCCCGTCCCACGCCACACTGAAGCCGTCACTCCGGGGCCCCGGGGAGGGCCTGTACCTGCACAGGTGGTCGCTGATGTGCTGCAAGACCACGGGGAGCAGAAGGATCTGGAAGGTGAGCGCCGGCAGGTAGTGGTACAGGAAGAGCGTCTTCTCCATCAGGAAGAAGGGGACGTAGTTCACCGCCCAGCCGCCGGCACACAGAGCCCCCGCCAGCACCCAGCGCAGCCAGGAATCTGGGGCGGGAAGGTCGCCCTGAGCCACCGCTGCTGACTCAGGCCTCGCCCGCAAAGGCCCTGCGGGTCCCCGGAGCTGCCTGCCTCATCTTTCAGGGTGCCCACTCGCTCCTCCCCCACCTCCTGACCCTTCCCGTGACCTCTGGGGAAAGAGCGGACTGTGTCGTAAGAACTTTCCAGTGGCTTCCTGCAGGGTCCTCACCATCCCGACCCTCTGAGCCACACCAGCCCCCGGGGTGGGCGGGGGGCAGGCCCAGCTGGTCCCCACGGTCCCTGGCTTGTCCGGGATCACCACCAAGTGGGTCAGCCTCCCTCCCGTAAGAGCCGTGAGGGGCTGTGTTTGTGCGCCCAGCCGGCCCGCTGGGTCAAGAGTCAGCGGGAAGAGTGGAGACGGGCCACACGGCTCCCGAGGCCTTTGTGGCCCCGCCCTGCCCCAGGTCCTTACAGCTCTTCGTCTCAAGATGGTTTACAGTGGTTTCTATTACTGTAAAGCACCCCTGCCCAAGAGATCGCCTGCTGGCCACTCTGTGCCATCCAGCCATGCCGAGCGTGCAGGCACTCAGGCTGTCACGTCCTGAGGTCACAGCAAGCGCTGCCTGGTACCCACACTTCCCCGGAGAAGCCTCTGGCACAACTGGGGAAGTCAACCGCGACATTTTGTCTCTAGGGAGACAAAAATTGATTTAAGTTCCTTCTATGCAGAAAATCGTCTAAGGTGCAGGATCCTGGTGAGGCCGGGCTGTCACCGGAAGTGCTGTGAATGCCCGTCAGAAACAAGCCGCACATTCGGGGCACCTGGGGGGCTCAGTCGGTTAAGCGTCTGACCGGCTCAGGGCACAGTCTCGCGACTCACAAGCTCGTGCGTTCGAGCCCGGCGCTTGGAGGCTGGAGCCTGCTTCGGATTCTGTGTCTCCCTCTTTCCATGCCCCTCTGCTGCCCACGCTCTCTTTTTTTAATGTTTGCTTTCGAGAAAGAGACACAAAGAAAGAAACCGGCCGCACTAACCCTCAGGGAGGTCACAGATCTTTCTTCGGCGTCTAAGCAGGTACCAGAAGAAGAGCAGAGTGTAGGCCACGGTGGCGAGGCTGGCCGAAGCCCAGATCACGACGTTCCCAAGCAGGTGGATCTGAGCCTGTGAGCACACAGGGACACACCGTCGGCCATCGACCGCCCGGAGGGATAAACCCTCGATGACGCTCGCCTGTCTGCCGGCCTTCAGCCCAAACGCTGGCGCAGGCTGGGACCCCACTGCTGACGGACGTGCCTATTCCCAATGAGTCTCCCTCTGGAAAAGTGCTAAGCTCCTTGATCTGGTAGGCAGAAACCCAGCCGGGCGCGGCCGGCACTCTTACATTAACAAGGGCCAACCCAGAGCCACAAAGGGCCAAGGACCCTGCTTCCCGGCAAGTGATGGCTCGTCCCCCGCTCCAGCGGGAACGAGAGAGGTGAGCGTTCACAGCATGAAAATTTGGGGAGTATCTGCTGGCAACCGACTGGGCGCCAGCTCCAGGGCCGTTGGTCCTACTGGGACAAGAGGGACGATACACATGGAAACAGCACTGGCGGGCTCGGCCGCTCATGCTCCGCGGAAAATACAGCTTTTGTCAGGAAAGGGGAACAGCGTTGCTCCCCCCAGAGCAGTAAAGCCTGGTTCCCGTCAACGTGCAGACGCATAGGACCTTACTCGTCACGTGAGGGAGGGAGCACTCTCCTGGCAGGAGCACTGACCCTGTGCTGCCGACTCGTGTAGGGAAAAAGCCCATCGTGGGCTTCCGTGCGGAGGAAGGCCCTGGAGGAAGCCAGGCTGGGTAGGATGCGGTGGTTGCTCTTAACGCCACGGGAGTCTCGAGGGACAACCGTGACGGCCGCCAGCGCGAGCACCCACTTACGCTGGTCCTGGGGTGCAGCCAGTACGCGATGCTGGTGTCCAGTGTGACCCAGTCCAGTGGCGACGAGCTGTACTTGTGCTCCGAGCCGTCGCTCTTGGCCGTCAGCATTCTCCACTGCAACAAGGCCACAGGCTTGAGGCGGGCGGACAGCCAGACGCCTCACCGCGCAGGGACCTGTCCCGGTCACGGGGGCATCCCGCTTCCCCTGAGACGCGGCCCCAGAGCTCCAGCCACCCTGTCTGCAGACGAGGGAACTGAACTTGGCGCTGAGAACGCTTTTAGAGACGGGACCCCGACTTTCTGCTTCTGACCTCTCTCGGGCCCCATCGTGTTGACCGTGGCACACGATGACCTGACCCGGGGGGGCTCAGCGTGTACCACACTGCTGGCTGGGCTCTGACTACTCCTGCCCCTGACATCACAGGCCCCCCAGGCTGACAGTGGGGCGCTGGCCACTTCCGGAGACAGAGGAGCCCGCCCCACTGAGCCAGGCCCCAGGCTGACGCCGGGGAGGGAGCCGCTCTCCGGGGCGCAGTGCCGTATGGCCGGGAGCCCGCTCCCCCACGCACGGCCATGGTGCGCCCACCCACCCGCCCCCACCGCGTCACCTGCAGCTCCAGGAACCTGGCCAGGAAGCTCAGGTTCCTGTGAACGTCCATCTGCGTGGGCGAGTGCAATTCCACTTCTCTCTCCTTCTGCTCCTGGCCTGACAGACACACCGGACCCAGAAGAACGTGAGCGGAAGGTCGGGGAGCCCGCGACACAGCCGTCGGCGTGGTGAAAAGCGGGCCTCCCCCTCCTCAGACCGCCCACAGCGGCTGCGTCTAACCGTGTCACTGCGCTCGGCTCTCCCCCCGCAACGGGATGGCACCCACCAAATCTAGATCTTTCCAGTCAGACAGCTCAGCTCATACTGCCTTCCGGCAACACTTCCGAGTGACGGTTTCGGTTGCTCACGGCTCGGCTGAGCGGGGAGCAGCGTGGACAGCGCGTCCAGCCCCCGCCGGAACCAGAGCCCGCGGGGCCGGCGTTCTGGTAAAGGGGCGGCGACAGGTGGCCAGCGGGCCAGGCCGGACTCACTTTTGCCGTAGCGGTGCTCCTCCACGTTCCACACGGTGCTCTCGTGGTAGCCCCGCGACAGCTTCTCCCCGACGACCTCCAGCTGCCGGAACCCCCAGTCCGGGAGGTGTGCCCCGCTCAGCTGGCAAAACCGAGGGAGGCGGGGTGTGACTGGGAGGCTCGAGGCCCCGGCTCACGCCCGCCGCCCCCACCACCCGGTCACTTTGTCTGCAGCCCCCAAAGGCGACAGCCTCTCCCCCGTGGGGCCGTCACGGCGGGATCCGGTCGTGAGAAGTTATAAAGTCCTCCCTTGTCAGTGGGCAGGAAACATGGCGAGGACCTTGGCCAGATGCGCTGCCCGCTAGGAGCCCATTCGGCCCGAAGGATCCGTAAACCGATTTCACGAGCCCCCCGCCCAGACGGGCGAGCCAGACGCGGCGCCCTCTCACCTTCAGGACCGCGGAGGTGTTGACGTGCACCAGGCGGACCTCGGACAAGATGGTCTTCCAAACCCCCGCGTCGGAGTCTCTGTTTATGATGTCCTGTGAAAGCAGACCCCGTCCGTCGTCTCGTTCCATCCCCCACTTCCTTCCACGGAACGTGAGGACCGGTCACCAGATGACACTGCCCCAGGCCGGCACGAGGGGCCAAGCTCCGGGAAGCTAAGAGGATGGCGGCCCTGACCTCGCTGCGGACACCCAAGCACAGGTGCCGGTGCCGCGGGTCCAGGGCACACACCGCCCTCCCGCAGAGTTGAGGGACCTCCGAGCGCTGCCTTCTCTGGCAAGTGCACACGTGGTCCCCGACAGGTCCTTGGAAGGGACTCCCCAGAGTGCATGATGGAAGCACGAACGTCACAAGAGCACTGGCCTTGTCATATCTTATCGCAGCCTCAAGAAGACCCCGTGAGGCCTGTGCTGCCGGTGAGAACCAGAGGGCCCGGGGGGCCCAGTGGGCACGGCGAGGAGGCCTGGCCGAGGAGCACGGCCCATGCCAGCCATCTTCCGGCCCTGTCCCAGCTCTGTGAGCTCCCGTGGGAAATGTGGGCGCGTGGGGCTGAAGGTGCTACCGGCAGGGGCAGGGGAAGGGAGGGGGGAGAAGGGGGAGGGGGAGGAGGGGGGAAGAGAGGGGAGGGGGGGAGGAGGAGGAAAAGAATCAGCGACAGCAGGACGGCAGGAAGGGCGGTGGGTAGGACCCTCAGTAGAGATTCCAGGCTGGGCGCGGAGTGTGTGCGTCCAGCGGGGACATCTGGGGGGGGGGGGGGGACGAGCAGACTGCAGGCAGACAGCTGCCCACGGAGACGCAACGCGGGAGACACAGCGTGCACACGAGCACCGACCGCAGCCTCGCGGCACTGGCTTTGCCGGGACGGCCTGCGAGCGGCAACGCACCCCGTGGGATGTGCCGGTCACGCCTGCGGGAACCAGAAGTGGGGCGAGGAGGCTGGTGTTCGGCGGGCAGCTGCTGCCGCCGCGGGGAAAGCCCGCCTCTCGTTAGGGAGGGCCCCCCAGAGGGTCACCACGCTCAAGGGACTGTAGCGGTGTTTGCGAGCACGTCCTTAACTCCTGCGGGCTCAAGGACCCAGCCACGGAACGCTTTCCTCCTGCCTTCTCTGCTGGACGTGCGTGCAGCCCTGGAGAGTCTCTGTGGGGACGGCACGTGCCCCTGGAGGCTCCAAGGAAGGGCGACCACAGCGCCCGCCGCCTCAGCGAAGGGCCACCCCAAGGCACCACCCGACTGAAGGGCCAAGCAGCCCCTGGGGAAACTCTGGGGGGGGGGGGCCCGCTGGTTAACGTCAGGCTCCCCTGGTCAAGGGAGGGGGGCCGAGGCCCCCAACCCCATGTGTTCAGTGACCTGGAGGCTGAACAAGCAACCAAGTCAGAGGGAACCTTCACCTGGAGGCCCACGTGAACCATACAGCCGGCGTGGAACACTGACCCACCGTTCCATAACCTCGTCACTGCCTCAGGGGAAGTCTCTGTCCCCAAGGAAAACACCTATGACCTTATGACTAAAAGTCATTAATTTTACATCGAAATCAGAATTGGTTTTTTTTTTTTTTTTTTGAGATTTTATTTTTCAGTCGAGAGAACAAGGAGGAGAGAGAATCTTAAGCATGTTCCACACACTGTGCAGAGCCCGACGCGGGGCTGGATCCCACGACTCTGGGATCATGACCTGAGCTGAAATCCAGAGTTGTATGCTTAATCGACTGAGCCACCCTCCAGATTCTCAAGTCATCTCTACACCCAACGTGGGGCTCGAACTCAGGACCCTGAGATCAAGAGTCACCCGCTCTGCCGAGGGAGCCCCTGGGCGCCCCTGAATCGGAACCGCTCCAGATGGCGGTTCTGAACGGTCACGTTACAAAGGATGCGGTACTGACGGCCATTAAGCCCCGTTTCCGGCGGGGACTCACCAGTCTCCAGAGGTTCTGAGAAGGCATGGAGATGTTGTAGTCGACGTAGCAGGATACCTCCTGTGAGTGGGGGCTCAGGGGTGCCGCGACGTCGTGCCTGGAGAAGGAAACAGGCTTGCGGAGGGACTGCCTCAGGCTGCTCCGAAAAGGCGTTCACGAAGTCTTCGAGGGTCCCCAAGGACACACCACCCTGGGGCTTGCTGATAAACGTGACACGGAAAAGGCAGCCGCCTGCCACAGTCACACCTCTGGGAGAAAGGACACGTGACGAGGGGTCTGACAGAGGCGTCGTGTCGCTGGACGACCGCCCACGATCCCCCAGAAGCACGACAACGTGCATCCGGCAGCTCCCGGACAGCCAGGCCTCAGAAACGTCTGGGCCACGAAGAGCACTGTCGGGGGACAAGGTGCCCTCGGTGCCGGCGACCTCCAATGTCCAGAAACACCCACCACCCTCATTCGCTGTGTCCTACTGTGCGCTGGGCACTATGGAGCAGCTGGGGACCCCACAGGGAACACAGTACGTCTCACACCCTGCAGAAGGCAGACCTTCACACATATGGACGAGAGAGTGCCAGGCTTGTAGGGCACCACCGATAAAACCAAAGTAGCAGGGAAAGTGCCCGGGAAACGCTCTGAGGAAGTGACGTTTCAGTGGACACGTGGACACAGCAGGCCATGGGGGCGTGAGTCCAAGAACTTTCCAGGCCGATGGAGCAAGTGTAAAGGCCCCAGGGGTGTAGCACTTGGTCGTGTGGGGACAGCAGAGGCCAGGGTGACTGCAGGGAAGGTGACCAGGGGGTCACCAGGGGCAGATCCCAGGGGGCCTGCAGCCAGGAGAAGCGGGGACGTTGAGTGTCAGGGCCACACCGTGGAATCCACTGGAGTGCTTCTGGCCAAAAGGCCAGCACTGTGTTCACAGGGCGCCGCCGTCGGGGGTGGGGGGAATAGAGTCAGAGGTCGGGGCACCGGCCCCAACAGCACAGGGATCAGGCCTGGCCTGGGCCGCAGTGAGAACGAGGACGGGAAGAAGTGGTCTTATCTGAGGAGAGGAAGGGAACACAGAGAAGGACCCAGGGGACGGCTCAGCAACTGACTCCTTCCAGAGAGAAGCAGGCCGGAGGCCGGGAACCTGCTGTACCCCAAAGCCAAGGTCTGCGGTGTGGCCTCCGGGGGAAGGCCGGGACCCGAGGCACAATTCACGCGTCCTGGAGAGCCGTGAGATGACCCACAAAGCCGGGTGGAGGAAGAGACAGGGCCCGGGCCCATCGATGTGCGGACGGCTCAGGTCAGGTGAGGTGAGGGCTGAGAACCCACACGTAAGGACCTTTCCCAGCCCCATTGAGCCCACGTTTGAATCCTTCTCGAATTCACGTTTGCTTCAAGCAACCGGACTTCACTTCATCCTGTGCGGGAAGCAACTCCCGTGCTCGCCCCAAACTTGTCTTTCGAAGCTCTGGGGCCTCCCGGGCTCGCACTGCTCCTTCGCGCCCACCGAGTGCAGGGTCCCGCGCGGGGCCGCCCCAGGGGAGGCAGACGCGGCTTCGCCGAACGGAGAGCCCGAGGGGGACCGAGGGGGCCGAGCAGGGACACTCACGTGTTGAGGAAGCGCGTGGTCATGCCGTGCACCAGCTGCACCACGTCTCCATGCCGCACGGGCCTCGGAGGGTTGCTCACCACCAGCTGGTGCCTGCGGGGACAGAGGGCCGGCTGGGACCGAGCTCGGGCCCCCGCAGAAGCACCGCGCCCACCGGGCGGCAAGGGCTCCACATTCTCCCACCGGCGGCAATCTGTACCTTATGGGAGGTGAATTCGTAAAAAACAAAACACAGAAGTCTGGTTAACTCTTTCCTGAGACCTCAGGCCACTTTCCAAGCTTCCTGTCGTGACCCCGCTCGCCATCACCACGCTCTGGTTGCTCTGTGTTTCTCTACAAACGGCGGAGTGGCAGACACACCCGCACCCGCCCAGAAGTCGCTCGAACGGATGCAATCTGTTTTCCGGCAAGCCCTCGATGAAAGCGTACTAAGGGCCCGTCGGGTCGGCGCTGTGCGTGCAGTCAAACAGTCGGACGTGGCCGCTGGCCTCACATCACCGCAGTAAATGGGGAACACAGCCGCCGAGACAGCAAGCTAAGCCGCAGCCAACGGTTGTGCCACGACGGACACGGGGAAGCCATCGGGCCGCAGGACTGTTCCGGCCAGAGGGGCAGCACGCGTGGAGCCTGCCTCGCTCCAGAAACGCAGGGCCGAGGGCAGAGGTCTGGATTGCACTGGACGGGCCACAGCACAGCCTGGCTGACGGAGTGGACTGGGAGAGGGGGACAGGGGAGTCCTCCGTCTGGGAGGCCTGAGCAGGTGAATGCCCGGGGAAGGCGGGGTGGATGGTGACAGGGGAGCGTTTGGGATGCACCTGTACAGAACCCAGGGGTGGGACAGAGAGCGGCCAGTTCACGGAGGAAGGATCTACCCCCCGATGCGGCTCATCAGCACAGAGCGGCTCTCGGAGCTCCGAGGGAGGAGGTGCACACGGCGAGGAGCCCAGGAGCCGAGCCCTGTCCTGGAGGCCCAGCACCTGCACGCACCTCCCAGGGTCCTTTACGATCCACCAGTTGTTGACGTCTTTGAAGGGGTAACAGGTCACCTGCTGCTGGTGCGAGCTGCCTCGGCCGTTCTCGTATCTGTGAAGGAACCAACACAGAAACGCGTCTGCCAGCGGGCGGCAAGCAGCCTCCTCTCCAGGTCCCTGAGAATGTCACCTAGCAGGGTGGGGGGCCGCGGCGGGGCGTGGGGAGGACGAACGTCTAAGTCTAAGTGGGGCCGGAAGACTCTGGCAGGACGCCGTGTCCAGCGTGGAGGGCGCACAGCTGACACGGCAGAGCCCGGGCCCCCTGCTCCTCAAGTCCCTCTGTTTTATACGCAGAAACGACAAGGTTTATTGATAATCAGACTCTCAGAGCCCAAAGTCTTTCTGTCTCGTGTATTTCTTTCCTTTTTCCTTTTTTCCACGCTGTGGAGCCTAACGCAGGGCTTGAACTCATGACCCTGAGATCAAGAGTCAGACGCTTCACCCAGGCGCCCCCCATAAACTTCATTTACAGTGAAAGCTGGTAACAGCCAAAGTGTGAAACAAACCAAACGTGTTGCAATGTTCGAGTTACAACGGCCACTTTCCTTACATCATGGGGTAGGTGCTCTGGTGGGAATGAAGCCAGCAGGGCACGGGTTTGCCAAAAACGTTCTTCAGAGTGACCTGGGAACCGTAGGCCACCTCCAGGGGCTGGCCCTGCGTGATCCGAGCCAGCCCTCCCTAAGACAAAAGCAAAAAGGGGGCAAGTGAGAAAGGGGGGGCCGATCTCACCAGCCTCACCGATGGCCACACCTCCATGGGGGGGGGGACATATTCACAGTGGTGGCCGTTGTTATCACGTCACATAACTGTGATGACAGGGGACCTAATCGTAATGTCACGTTAGGTAATCGCTAACACAGCTGCTGAGGACTGGATGCTGGCTCTGGGGCCAGGCGCTCACCTACCCTTCCACAACACCCCTAAGATCCGACAGCATCTTCGGAGAAGGGCAACCCTGTCCATTCAAAAGGTGAGAAAAGTAGGAACGGGATGAGCTGACAGATTTGTGCAAACACCCAGACCAGCACTCAGGAGCGGGTCCGTCTGACTGGAGTCTCCTGTCCTAACCACCCCGACTGGCACATTTCACTATCGCGGCAAAGTCAGTATGAACGAATGCCAGAGTCGAGCTCGTCCTCGGAAGCATTTGCAGCTGCCCGGAGTTTGCAGGACGTCATGAGGTCCCGGGGCAGGTCACACTGAAGAGCTAACCCCTTCGTGCATTAGCTCACCGTCAGCATGTGCAGGATTAATTTAGAAATACTAAAGCGCATTCCTCTTGACTCGGTTTCCCCTAAACACTCGACGTTTATATGAGAAAACTTTGAGTCCACCCTGTCCTCTTTTTTTAATGTTTTTATTTATTTTTGAGACAGAGAGAGACAGAGCATGAATGGCGGAGGGGCAGAGAGGGAGGGAGACACAGAATCGGAAGCAGGCTCCAGGCTCCGAGCCATCAGCCCAGAGCCCGACGCGGGGCTCGAACTCACGGACCGCGAGATCGTGACCCGAGCCGAAGTCGGACGCTCAACCGACTGAGCCACCCAGGCGCCCTGTCCCTGTCCTCTTTCTAAGGGGGCCGTGGCACCGCGTCTTACCTCCAAGCTGGCCTGGAAGGCACTGGACATGATTTGATCGTGGGGCCCAGAGCGATAGACCAGACTCAGGTGGACGTAAAAGAACAGCAAGTACATGGCGGCCGGGACGACCAACAGAGCTGCCGCGCGGGCCAGCAGGTGACAGAGCACAGAGACCTACACGGGACGGAGACACGTCACGTCCTGCCCCACGCAAAGGCACGCGGCTCAGCAGCAGGGCTCGGGGCTCCACGCGGCCGCCCACGGGGGGCTCACGGAGGTCTGCCTTTTGAGAAGCCTTTTCCGCCAGCCGCGCCCGGCACAGCCCTCTGCCCCACCCCGGGACAGCCGCACGCCCTGCTCTACTTTAGCACCTACGTTTGACAGACTCCGGTCTCCTATCAGGTGCCAGGCGTGGACGCCAGCGACAGCGAGCACGAGCAGGTACGTGAAAACACCCACGTATTTGACGCTGAAAGGACACGATGAGAAGCCGTTGCGACGAGGCTCAGAAGCAGGAGGCCGCCAACGCCGCCTCAGACCCGTGGACCAAACTCACCCCACGGCACAGGAGCAGGCCACTCCGGTCAGCGTCAGCCAAAACCACCAGCTCGGAGAGAAGGGCCTGGGGTCAAAGAGGAAGAGCGAAGCTGGGGACGGGTCGCCAAAGACCACCCGAAGGCCAGAGAGGGCACGTTTCTCAGACTCTCGGGGTCGGCTGGCTGTCCCCGAGCTTCAGGACGAGAAAAACGAACGCTCGTCTCCCAAATGTCGGCCCTGGCAAAATCTCTTTTTAGCCGGGACATCTCTGCAGTTACTTTAAAGTACGCAAAAATGAGAACGTATTTCTGGAGTCAGGAAGGAGCAAAGGGCCAGTTCAGGTGACAAAAGGTAGCCAGCGGGTGGCTCTCCGAAATGAAAAGGCATCAGACCGTCTCAGGTCAACAAACCACCCGAGCCCTTCTTTCTCACGAACTAGGAAGGGCGTGTCACATCCTGCATACCTCTGTTTTTGGGAGTTGGAGAACTTCAGGTAGGACAGCACAGCCAACAGATTAAAGAATATTAACACGGACTCCAAAAGCATTAGCCTTGACTGAGTGATGAGAGCGTTCTCTGTTGCAAAGAGGACACACGTGTCGGTTGTGATGTAGTGAGGGCAGACGTACGAAGGTCGAAGGACCCACGGGAAGGGCCCGCCCTAAAAGTCACGGCACGTGGAGGTGGGAAGTTCGGGACTGGGGGGCCGGACGGGGCGTGGTCCAGAACCACGAAGGCAGGTTCTTAGGCGAGAATCATGCCCAGCAAGACCTGTGCAACCCTGGGCGAGTCGCCGAACCTGTCTGAGTCTCTATTTTTCCCATTTACCCAAGGAATACCAACTTGGTGGGGCTGCCCGTTAGGACAGGACACGGGTTCAGGGCCTCCGTTAGAGGGGCCACTCACTCCACAAACCCTAGTTCTTTGTATTTTCTCACATGACTTCTCATCTTAGTTTTCAGTTGTCCATTAAACCGGGCCAGACTTGGCTGGAGGCGGAGGCACCACGGAGCACCCGGGAGCCCTGTCTGGGCAGCCTCACCCCCACATAGGACTGCGCAAGTCTGAACACACGGTCCCGCCACCCTGCAGCCTGGGAGTCAGGTGACCCCCAGAGTCAAATCTGGGCGAACCGGGCACACTTCCCTCCATCCTGGGAGTAGGAGACACCACGGGGGGCGGGGGGTAGGGGCACATCTGGGCGGCACGCTCACACATAACAAAGGCCAGTGCTCGGTTCGTCCCTGCGCGACCCCAAAGCAGGCCGAGGCCCGGTCTTACCGATGAGCATCAGCAGGGCGGCCCCCATGGCGGCACAGTGAGAAAAACCAAGCTCCGACAGGATCTGGTAGGCCATGGGGACCGACAGGGCCCCCGTGAGGGCGGGCAGCAGGCGCAGAGACCACACGGGCACGTTGCTGCTGTATTCTGAAAGAACAACCACACTCAGCTGAATGCACCACGCACACAGCTTCATATGCTGCAGCCGTGTTTTCCAACAGGGCATCGTGTTCACAGAACCGAAAACGCAAGTCTGCAAAACTAGGGGCCGTGTCAGGAACGCAGGTACAAGCTACAAATGAAAGCTCTGAAACGAGCCGCGCGCACTCAAAACCTAGCTCTCGTTACGCCTAAAAACAACGCCCGATGATTCTGGAATTGGTGCTTTACTCATTTACAAATTTACCTCACTTTTCCCCCAAAACATTGAGGCAATGTAGAAAATTTACACGTACAGAAAAGTGACTGTCGTCCGATGCCACGTATGCAACCTGCTACATATGCCAAAAACTCAGGATGCAATAGTTACCATGACTAAACGCTAAGAGAGTTACCAGATCTTTCCAAAGTCTTCCGCTTAGACCGAACTTCCCATACCCCGGACACGTCATAAACCACACTTGTTAATCCCTATGAAAGCCACTCTCCCTCCATTGTGATACGTACACATCAGTATAAGGGCCATGAAGATGACTTTTACCTGCTCCGATTCTGTTCCACAAGAAGTTACCATCGAATCCTCCTAAATAACCTGAAACAGAAGACTGATCGGTAACTCAGCCATTCAGCAAACGGTTCTGGAGTTGCCAGACCGTGGCAGGGAACAAGGAAACAATGACAAATAATCAGAAATTTCACTTACAGGTCTTATTTCATTATTACTTTTCTTAATAAACTGCCACAATTTTATTCAGTTAGTTGTTTTTTTTCATTTTTCTTTTTTTTAGTGTTTATTTTTGAAAGAGAGTGAGTGGGGGGGGGGGCAGAGAGAGTGAGTGGGGGGGCAGAGAGAGAGAGAGAGAGAGGGAGGGAGAGAGAGAGACACACACACACACAAAAACACAGAATCTGAAGCAGGCTCCAGGCTCTGAGCTGTCAGCACAGAGCCCAATGTGGGGCCTGAACCCACAAACCGCCCTCGCTTAGACGTTTTAAAAGGATACTTCTCTCGGTAACGAATCCTACCTCCCAGTGCCAGCAGCATGTGGCCAAATGGTGGTCCACTGCCATCCAAAAAGAAGATCCGCTTCATGTAAAAAGAGATGTACTGCCCATAATACACTTCATCGAAACTGAAAAGCAAACCCACGTGAGATTCAACCAGAAATCTTCAGCAAACAAAGGCGCGAGGGTAACCATATACCTGTTCCCGAACAATGTTAGAAAGTGCTCAGCAAAGGTCAGAACTTTTGCCTCAACTGCACTCCGTCCCCAAATATGGAGACACGGGCACGGCATCATCCACCAGGACAGGAGGGAAAACGCACAGAAGAACAGCCACACATACTCTGCATGTTTGCCTAACACAGACTCTATTTACCCCCACTGTTCCCATTGAGGGACATGCTAGCGGGCAGCCTATTGAAAAGCCACAGAGACCTGACGCTAATCCCCTCGTTCACCACCACTTGTGTGACAAAGGGTCCAGAATCACACCTGGTAACCAAATGAAACAGGGGCAGGTGTGAAAGCAAAACACGCAGAAACCAACTGCAACAAATGTTTCAGTCAATCAGGGACATTCAATGACACTGTCAATATTGCTGTTAATTTCTTAGGCGTGCTAATGTTAATATGGTTTTTGTTCTTTAAGACGCGTCATCTTTTAGAACTATACCGAATTACTTAACCATACTGTTTATGACTTGCTTAAAAAAATCCACCACGAGGGACGGGTGGCTAGGAATTGATAACTTGTTGAAGCTGGGTGATGAATACTGTTTGGTAAGGGTCGTTATATCGTTCTCCCTACTTTTGTGTACGTTCAACGTTTTCGGCCACGAAAAGTTAAGCAGAAAGTACACAGGTATTAACCAGATAGTGGCTAGCACTGCGATAACAGCAGTCACATCCTGTTATAATAAAAGATGCTTTTTTTTTTTTTTTAACGTTTATTTTTGAGACAGAGAGAGACAGAGCATGAACGGGGGAGGGTCACAGAGAGAGGGAGACACAGAATCTGAAACAGGCTCCGGGCTCTGAGCTGTCAGCACAGAGCCCGACGCGGGGCTCGAACCCACGGACCGCGAGATCGTGACCTGAGCCGAAGTCGGACGCTTAACCGACCAAGCCACCCAGGCACCCCAAAAGATGCTCTCTTAAGGTTAGTGACGACTCACTTCCGAATTCATCAATCCTCCTCCCTCCACCCTTGATTTTAAATGGTTACCTAAGCTGTGGCACCTGTTTCATGGACCAGGTTTCACCTGCTAGAAAACTACCGGTCAAGACGTGATAGGCAGACTCAGCAGGGGCCGTCTGGGGGACAAACCGGCCTCTCCTCTGCCAAAAGCACCTGTCACCAGGAAGCCCAGAATTCCACTCTCCCACCTCCGCTGTTCAGAAAGGCACTTTCGGTCACCGGTGCATGAACAAATGACAACCCTTTCCGAATCCCCTCCCCCCCGCCCCCAACGGAGTTGTTTGGCTTACACCACAGCCCTTGGATAGGAGAGCTGCCACAGGCGGCTCAGTAACCCCATTGCAGTCAGAGCCACAACGTTCAAGTTGATGTCAGCCGTCACCACGACGGGGTGCTTCAAAAATCCCAACATCCTGTAGAAAAGCAAAAGCAGGTCCTCGAAAACACCCTAGAAAACAAGGGAAGAGATGACGTCAATACATAAGCGGCAAACCTGAAGGCCCCCAGACGCTAGAGAAAGGATCACAACCGCCCTGGCTCTCAGGCGGCGCTACGAAGAAACATACGCGTCGTGGGGTCATTGAGAGAAAATCGGGAAGGCACGAGCAGGGTTTGGGAACCTCATGCCCGAATATTCACTCATTCAACGACGCACCCCACGAACACCAGCTGAGCACTTCTTGGAAAGGAGCTGCTTTCAGAAGCCCGCTCACCTCGGTGACCTCGACCTTCTGACCCTCAGAAGCCTCCTCGTCTGCCGCTGGCATCTCCGCTCCTCCCCTACCCGCCGCAGCACCATCACCCAGGCGCCCCCCTTCTCACCGTGGGGGTGCCTCTGCACCCAGGCGCCCCCGTTTCGTCCCCGAGGCGTCATCTTCCCTTGAGCGCCACTCGTCTTAAGGCTGCATCTACTCGACGCCCCCTTTGTCGCACCAAATAAAGCTGCACCTGGGGTCTGGCGGTCCCCCTCTCCGCAGAGATCTCATCTGCCCCAGGAGGCCCCTACTGCTCTTCCAGACATTCCCCCCCCCCCATGGGCTGCACTGGTCCCGCGCCACCGTCTGCCCCAAAGGTTCCATTCGCCCGAGTACCCCTCCTTTTCCCAAGGCTGCACCTGCCGGGGCGCCCGCCTTTCTGCTCGCACTAGCCCTCGGTCCCGCCCCCCGTCGGCTACGACGCCGACGCCGACGCCCCCGCCCCGGCTCGTCTTCAGGCCGCGTACGCGCGTCCCGCGCAGGCTCTCCCGGGTGCCGCCCTGGTCCCTGACGCCTCCAGCGTACTCGCGTTTCGTCGAGTTCCCGCAACGCTGCTCCCGCATCCGGCCCCGCCTCGGATCTGCCGTGGGGTGGGGGGCTGACCGTTAGGGTTTCTCGCCGCGCGCGGGGGCGAGGCTGCTCGGCATGCGGCACCGCCCACGCGCCGCCTGCTCGGCGCTCGATTCGCCTTGCCTGCGGAGCCTTACGCGGGGGAAGCGCGCGTGCGTCCCGGGACCGGGCGTCGCGCGTCGCGCGTCGCGCGTGCGCACAGGCGCGGAGGTCCGCCCCTGTGGTACGTCGTTAGCGGCCTGGCTGGGTGTTCTAAGATCGCCGTGCCCAGGGAACGCTCCGGTGTCTTTTTACAAAACAAGACAGTAGGGCCTTGTCCGCGTGCCTCTCAGCGCGAGCAACCCGCGTGGGCGTGTCCGCCCCGAGCCCGCGGGTGAGCACGTGCGCCGGGAGGGCGGGCAGGGTCAGTGCGGCCGCTGCGCCCCACGGAACCCGTACCGCCCGGGCCCCCGCACCTGCGGTCCCCGCACCCCGCGAGGAGCCTGCCCGAGCCTGCCCTGCAGGAGACACAGCGCCTTTGGCCAGGGAGCGGCGGGGCCGGACGGTTAACCGACGGCGACACCACCGTTCTCCCCAGCCTCACTCTTCCTGGGCCTCTGGGGTATGTATGCTTTCATCTCGTGGACGGAAAGGGTGCTGCTGATTTGAAAACTGCAATTAAGGTTCTTGATCGTCTGCAAGAATTTTTATTTCCGGGAATGTTGGTCAACCCAGCATTAGAGAACATCGGTTAAGTGTGTGGTGATTGAGGCGCCTGGGGGGCTCAGACGGTTAAGCGGCCGACTCGCGTTCCGCCCTTGTCATGCCCCGCATTGGGCTCTGTGCTAACAACTTGGAACCTGCCTGAGTTTGTCTCCCTCTCTCTGTCCGTCCCCTGCTGGTGCACACACTCTCAAAAATAAATAACGAACTTAAAAAATGTGGTGGTTACTTCTGACAAGCAGGCTTCTCCCAAGGCTGTGTAGACCGTGCAGGGGCTCCCTGGGCCTGGAGAGGAGTGGGGCTGGCTCCTGGTGTAGTTCCCTAAACTCCTGTCCCTGGGGGCAGTAAATCCAGGGAAAGGGTACGGATGCTAGAGCTGAGACAGCCCGTGCCCAGGTCCCAATTCAGAAGGAGTCATTTCTCACGGAAAGTGTCCAACCTGGGAGTAATTTGTAAGCTTCTTACATTAATTGGTGCCAGGCAGCTATGTTAACTACTACCGTTACTTCTTTGAATCCACACGACCCCATGAGGTGGGCACAGTTCAAAGTATGCCTCTGGGGTGGGGAAGTGTCCTTCCCAGCTCCCAGTCTTGGCAGTTGTGGGGTGTGGGGTGGGCAGCAGAACTGAGGATCACCGCTGGGACTCCGATCCAAGCTCTTGATCCTTCACTGCCCCCAGACGAAAGAACTCCTCCCTCCTACCCCAAAGCGCTGCACTCCTTTCTCCTCCCAGCAAAAGAAGGGGTCACCACCAATAAAACGTCAAATCAGGGATGCCTGGCTGGCTCAGAGGGTAGAGGATACAACCCTTGATCTCAGGGTCATGAGTTCAAGACCCACCTTGGGCATAGAGCTTACTTAAAAATAAAAATAAAAAAAAAAAGTGACAAATGCTTGCTCCTCTGACCCACCCACTTCTCATGGGAAGCAGGGGGAGGGCGGAGGGCAGGCCGATGTCCTGCACACCTTTAATATCACACGGATAAAGGATGGAGATTGCTAATGCAAACGCATTTGGAAGATGCACCCCACCTACAGGTTTCGAACCCTTTCCTCCCCCACCTTGCTTTAAAGCATTTCAGCCAAGTCACTCTGGATTTCCTCAAGCACTCTGTAAAATCTCTAATTTTGTCAAATGACAGAAAATCGAGGGACACACAGCCTGAGAAAGCACATTCAGCCTTAGGGCTTTTTTTTTTTTTTTAAATTTTTTTTATTTAAATAAGGAGAATTCTTTCATATGGAAAGAGCTAGTACAATCACATATTTGAAAGGAGAAACAATAGGTACTGATCGGAGGGAAAGGGCAAAGGGTGAGTGCCACCATGGCCTGCTGAATCCATGATTCCGTTTCCCATCCAAGGCAAAAGCTTCCCAGAAAACGTATAAACAAGCTGCACATTACACCTTTAGCCATCGTCTGCCCTTTCAAATATCTGGTCTACATGAAAAGACAAAGAGAGGAAAGGCCAAAATAAAAACAAAAGGGAACAAAAACAAAACACAACCCTCTTAAGAACAACAACAAAAAACCCAAACCCTTTTACTACACAAGGCATGAAGTCAAAAGCTTAGAGTACAGTATCCCCTTTACACAATGGAAGAAAGTCATCCACACAGAGCCTTAATAGAAATTTCCACTCTGAGGCTTCCTAACATGCTGAACACAGGGTCCTGGGGACACTGTCCCCCAGCCAGGGTGGGGAAATGGTGAAGAGCAAGATCAGATGCGCCTGAAGATCACTAGCCAAATATGTGCTGGTGGTCCTGGAGGAGGGCGTGGCTAGGGGACAGTGTCAGACCCCAACACTGAGCCACCCTGTCCCAGGTGAGCTCTGTCTCAGGTCCATCTCATTTTCAAGCAGGATGAGCTGGCTTTCCGGAAGTCTGCGTTTCCCATTCATCACAAACCATGACAAAGCAGAGGCACTCTGTAGTGTCCTCGGTTGTCAAAGGCCATTTCCAACTGACCTTGTAACCCAGGCTTGCTCTGCAAGAAGTGCAAAGGGACAAATACAGATTTGAGGGGCAACATGCAGCCGCTTGGTGGAAGGAAACAGAACAGCAGGGAGGGGCTTTACCGGTTTGCCACACACTGCCTCGGTGGGCCGTCTCTGAACACGGCCGTGCAACCACATGCACACCCTCAGCGTCCTTGGCTCCGAGCATCATTCACAAACCTCACCCACCATCCAGAAGGCAGATCCTGAAGACGGGAAGGCGAGGGCGTAGCTGGAGACCCGATGTCGACACTTAACAAGATACCCCGATATCCCCAGAAGTGGCTGGATGACCACAGCTTTGAACTCAACCAACCGATTTCTGAGTGTGTAGGTCCATCCTTTGTTTTCCCTCTTGAGGAACCCAGAGCCAGAAGTGTATGAATTCCAAGTTTGAAAACAAAAGTAAGGTGGATTAAAAAGGGGGAAGCAACAGTAAAGAAAACCAGACCAAATACAACTGGCAGAGAAGTTTTCAGTGGGTGTATGCCTCTTGGATACTCGACCCCACACTCTGAGACTTCGCCCTGTTCAGTAGTTGACGCTGGACGGACACTACCGCAGGGTCGCCTGTTGCCGAGCAACGGGCTGCACCATCAATGGCCAAGGCCAAGCTGCCAGCATCGGAAGGGAGGCAAAGGTGCGGTGAGAGAGCTCCGACCCCTCCCCTCCCCCCAATCTCAGCAGCAGGAAAGCTAAGTGCTGGTCTTCGCCTGTTCCCACCAAAGGCCCCACGGCATCCTGGCAGAGGCCTGTGCGTGGATTTACACTCTGAGGATGAGGGTTTGAAACCAAAATAAGACCCTAAGCCCCATTAACCTTGAGCGTGGTTCTAAAACCACATGAAAGGAAGAGATATTGCACCTTAAACACCTCTGCACTAAAAACTGCATTTCATCAGACCAAGGAAGGGACGGGACGTCGGGCAGGCCTCAGGTCTGCCCTCTGCCCCGAGTCCAATTCAAAATCTGCATCTTAGTGGGAAAGAGACGGCAGCTCGGGCACACGGAGGTGGTGAATGCACTGAACTTCACATGCAATTTCCTGGCCTTTCCTGCACAGAATAATTCAGACATTATATATAAATAGAGCAGTGAAACATTTACTGGTTTTCACCTAGACCTACAACATCAATACATATAAATAAATTCTAGTGTTTTGTGTTTTTTTTTTTTTTTTATTGGGGAGGGGGAGGAGAGAAAATACAAGGGTAGAGAGAAGGGCTGGAGAACAGGTGACCTTGTTTTTATTTTTTCTCAAAACAGGGAGGACTGTCACCCTGCCGGCAGGTCTGCCTGCAGGGTACGTCTTCTTGAGTGTGTAACAGCATCCACGACTGTTCTGTTGAATTTCAAAACGAGAAAACCTTTTTTTCCTTTTGACATACAACGTGCACCGGAATTAGGTGTGAGGGTGTGGCCGTGTTTCTAAGTGTACAGGGGAGCGAGGGTGGCTCCTGCGGGGGCAGGTGGTGGCAGAGGGGAGCTGTGGGCAGGGCGGCTGGTCACGGGGACAGCAGTCACACACTTGCAGGGGAGAGAAAGAGCAGGGGCGCACACGGGGGCGGTTGAGTGCGGGCAACTCCTCGAGTGAGCGGCCCTGCGAGAATGGACCTCAGAGTAAGCTGAGCTTCAGGCATGAAGGTGACCAGCTGGTAAGCAAGGTCTGAGGGTGGAGGCAGGAGGGGGAGCGCGGCAAGCTGCAGACTAAGCAGCAGCCCTCTCCGGGTGAGCCCCGCAGACGCCCGGCACCCTTGCGGGCAGGACGTGCCCCCGCTTCCTTAGAGCAGGGAACGGGGACAGGGAGTCGCGTGCGCAGTTCCTGAGGCCCTGCCCTGCCCGGTTCTGCACTGAACATACAGCTCAGAGCCACAGGGTGTTACACGTCTGTGGTGGCACTCAGGGTGGACTCTGCGGGGCACGTCCCCACTCACCGGCTGCTTGTCCTCTGAGCCAGATCCTCCCAGGAGCCGCCAGCGGGCTGGCTGGTTAGATGCTCTGCAGAGCACGTGCATTACTTGACATTTCCCTTCCCCTCTCCCTGGAATGACAAAACCTGGGACGATTTCCTTCTAGTTCTTATTTTAAGAAGAAACAACAAAAAAACCAGCATAAAATGGCTCACACAAACAGTTTGCCAGAGGCATCGCTGCAGACTTAAGAGGCTGTCGTCTTCCCCCGAGGCCGCCCCCAGGCTGCTGAGGAACAAGGGTCAGCCCTCAACCCTCCCTGGCCCGGGACCCTGCCCCAGTCGTCCGCAGAGACGGACACCCGCTGCCCAGCTCTCCGGTGCCTCTGTCCCAACAAGCCGGGTCTGCCAGTGGGAGCCAAAAAAAGAAAAAAGAAAAAAGAAAGAAAGAGAAAAAAGAAAGGGACCCCTCCCAGCAGCCTTGCACGCCACACGCCTCTGCCGCAGACCCAGTCAGACAACCGTCCGTGCGCCCCTGTCCCCGCGAGAAGGGGCCTCACGATCTCCGGGGACGAGCTGGGCGAAAGATGGCAGGACAGGAAGATCCAGACAAGAGACAGGCTCAGCAAGAAAAGAGGAGGGCATGTCACGGAAGGCTTCGAGAAGGGCGTGCGGGTCAAACAGCAGCCCCCAGGTGCTGGAGCCCCAGACGCGGAGGCGCCGCGGGGCCCACGGTGCGGTCAGCTCGCACCGTCCGGGTCACACCGGGAAACGCCGGTGACTGTGTATCTCCGTGGTTTCCCTCAGGTGCCCAGGGGTCAGCATGTCCACCGGCCGTAGAAGGGTCCAGGACAGAGACTCTGTGTAATTCCTATGCTAAAATCGTCATCAGCTTCACTGGGCTGTCCCTAGACTCCAGGGGTCCTCAGGCCAGGGGCGAGAATCCAACCGTGACACCGACCCACCTCCCCTGTCTCTCTCGCTGCTCCCAAGCAGGCAGCCGCCCCCGGCGTGGCCCGGCACCGGTTCACCGACGGAGGAAGCGCGGGGGGTGGGGGGCGCCCGCCTGCGTCAGGTGTTAAGGGATCGCAGCGACGGACCAGAGGAGCGGCAGACGCGGTTAAGGGTAGGACCGGAACAGGAGGAGGTGAGGGAGAGGATGGCAAAGTAGAAAAGTTCAGCTACGCAGACATAGCTTGTGTTTTTGTTTTTCTTTTCCTTCCGCCTTTGTAAAAACTTCAGCTGCTTTTTACAACAAAAAGCCTCCAACTACAATGGCCCTGCTGACAAACCACTGTGCCTGGGGCCGGGAAGGCTGGGGACCCAGCGGCGGAGCGGGGTGGGCGGGGGGCGAGCTCATCTGTACTGCACGAAGGTGGGAGTCACTCCACAGTCACGGTGGAAAGGAGGCGGGGACGACGTGGGGTCGGGGTCATTTGCTTGCTTGCTTGTTTCCTATTAAAGCGAGCAGGTCAATGTCACGTATCCACGGGGGCAAGCCGGTTGGACGATGGAGCTCTCAGGAGTGGAGAAGAGAAGGGAGGTCTCTCAGTCCGGGCCAGGTGGTTGGACGGTGGATCTAGTGAGATGTCAAGGCCAAGCGGGGGCCCTGTCCTCAAGGCGGGGGGCGAGGCGTGGCCAAGCACCTTCAGGCCTTGCTCTCCTCCACTTTGACCGCCCGAGGCTTGATTGCTCCGGTTCTCTTCATCTGGGAGGCGGCCGAGGGGGCCTCCTGAAGTTTCACAGCTCCCAAGCTGGGTTTTTCATCCACTCGTTGTTTGGCCTTTGGACAGATGAATGGGGACAAAGACAGTTACCCTTCTGCAGAAACACCGGTCTGGATACACAGCCCCCACCGCCCCCTGACTGCTTCTGAGTCACAGAGAAAAGCCACCCTAAGAAGCCCATCCTTTGGTGGAAGGACCGGACTGAGAAGGAACTGGCGTGAGTAGGAAGGACACTGGCGTGAGATGCTCTCTCCCCTCCCACGGGTGCTGAGGGCGGTGATTCGGAGAGGCAGGAAGAGGCTGGGTCCTCCGGGAAGCATTCTGTGATGCCCACGGGCCTCTGAAGGAGCAGCACTTCCCAGGCCGACCCGAGAGACCTTTTCAAATCAGTGCCCCCCCGTGGCCCGAGGGTAAAAAGCCCCCGAGCAGATCCAAGTGCACCCCACGAGTCGGAACTCCCGGATGTTTGCCGAGGGGCACGGGGCCACTAGGTGGACTTGGTCCTCCCCGATCTCGGACCTCCCCTGCCTCCCGCTCTGTGGAGACCTTTCCCCAGGACCCTAGTATGCCCTCGAGATTCCCAGCCAGGGTCCCATTGACCTGCAACTCTGCGCAGTGGACGGGTCACAGAGCAGCCAGCCTCGACTCTGCCCCCCCCCCCCCCCACCGGGGTGCAAACTCTGGAAGAAAGCTTTAGCAGCTCAGTTCAAGCAATTCAAGGAGCGACCCTCCAGGGAACCAGTCAAACTTCCACCTCCACCAGCCAGGAATGCGGTATTAGTAAAAAACCACGCCTGATGCGTGGGAGCTCTGGAGCCCCATCGCGTTTTAGAGCAGTAGCCGAGAACGGTGCCTGAAGGCAGAGACCCTGAGAAACCCCTTCTGTCACAGAACGGGAAGGCGTCGTTCCACGTGTAATCCCACCCAGCCAAGACAGAGACGAGACACAGCACTTACTGGAGCCGGCACGCGCACGCACACACGCGCACACACGCACATGCACACACGCGGCTTCTAGAGCTGACCCACAGACCTAACCGAGTCCCAGCGCCTTCACAGCCCAAATCGCTGTGGAAGGAGAGTCCACCTTCTGGCACCACCTCCTCAGAGGAATCCGCATCCTCCCTTCTCTGCAGGACAAGGAAGGATCCAGACGCCCGTCAAGAGGAGAAATGCCTTCGCCAGGAGGGACTCAGGCTGCCGGCTGCCGGCTCCCGGCGCCACACTCTAAGCGCTTAGGGCTCGTCTCTCTTTATAAGAGGAGCACTCAAATGGGTTGGACACAGTCCCTTCTCTTTTGGCGCCTGGAGATGGGCCTAAGCGTCCGGGGCTGGAAGGTCTGGAAAGCCATCTTCTACCTGTTGAACGTAGTGTCCCTGCACAGAGCCCATGTTAACTGCTGATCCAGAGGGCTTCCCACTGGGGCTAGCAGAGCTAGGCCTGAAAAAACCAAAGGCAGGGGGTGAGAACACGCGCGTCGCCAGACAATGGAGTCAAGCCTAGCACACAGCGCGGCCCTGGCTCGGGCGGCACCCTCTCCGACAGAGGAGAGCCAAGACCTCGGACAGCCAGAGTGCAGAGGGTGCCGGGGCGGCTCACGCAGACGCACCCGAGGGCACAGAGGCCAAGGCCCCTGCCGTGGGCAGACACTGACCAGACGGGTGGACGGGCACCGACCGTCTCTCAGGGTTTGGGGGGGTTTGGGCCAATGGGATTCTGTGACCCAGACACACGGTCTATGCAGCTGACTTAAGGGCGGTGCGGAGTATTTTCTTAGGTTTTCACTTTTGTATACGATGGGGGTGGGAGGGGCGGAAAGGGAAACCAAGAGCAACAAAAACCTTTCAGGACGTCTTTCTGAATGTGTTCCACTGACTGGACAATCAGTTCTCGTGGACGCTAATTGCATGCCACGTGGAGAAAAAGATTCTGTGGTCAAAAGCTTGAGAAGTGCTATGTGCTGAGTTTGTCAGGACCCGCGATGGCAGGGGTACCTAGACCCCCCTCGTGCTGAGGAGCATGACCCCCAATAAGCACGTCCGAGGACCTGACCGGAGGGCCCTTTTGTGGCAGGACGTGCCTCAGAAGCTCTGCGTCCAGAAAACATGGGAAACACTGCTCCGTGAAAATATACCAACTTTCCCAACCCCACTAACGTGCCGACCGAACAAAGGCTATCCGTTAACGTTTATGTTTTCTACATAGTCTTTCTCCAAAGCGTCGGCTGCTGCCATTCCTACGCTAAAGAGACACGGACGACTCCTGTTATGTGAGTCTCCGTGTTCTGGTTGGTCTCTGTCCTTGGATGCGGCTAAATGCCACCTGTGGCAGCCGCGGAGACACAGCATCTGTTCATCTGCGGAGCTTCCTCTAGTCCCACCTGCGCTCACTGTTTGTGTGGCTGTCTGGCTGCACCTTTCCTACAGTTCTGTTGTTTTGACCTTTGTGAAAAATATGGCTGGGGAACAAAACAAATAAAGAAAAATAAGTGAAGCCAAGAGAATAAAAGAAGAACAGAAAAGATGATGAAATGGGGAAAAGGTCACAAAAAACGCCTTTCTCTGGAAATGTGGAAGTATGGAATGACCAGACGGACGGGACGGAGGAGAAACACAGCCTCGACACTCCAGGAGCGACGGGGCAGCGCGGCCACGGCACGAAGACTCGAGATGGCGACCTGATGTGCAACAGCGTTCCCTTCAAGGGGCCCGGGCCGCCCCGGAGCCGGGCTGCTAACCTCTCACAGGGCAAGGGCGCTGCGAGCCGTGCACGTCTGTTCTACCCACCCCCTGCCCTGCAAGCCCGAGGGCTCTCCAGGCTTCTCCCACATGAGACAAGAGTTGGCTGCACCCACCCGTGGGCCCCACGCCACAGCATGCTGCCTCCCGTCCCCGCACACTTCTCCTCAGGGGCGAGCAGGTCAGCGAACCACTGGTTCTGCCACTTTCTAGTAGAAGGAATTCAGCACAGGGATTCACACAAAGCCACCTCCAGACCCAGCTAAGTAAGGGACCTGGGGCAGCTATTGGAGGCAGAGACCGAGGCCAAGGACGCAAAGAGAAGGTGCCGGTCCGCGCTGTGGGGAGGCACGGACGCCCCCGTGAGGCCAGCAGCCACCGGCCTGGCAGGGCCAGAGGCCCGGTGCAGGGGACAGGCAGCCCTGAGGAAAGGGAATTCTCCCCGCCTTCCAGGGCGTGTACCTTCCTGGCCAGTGAATCCTTTGTAAAATCTGGTGAGAAAGCTGTGAGCAGTCAGGATGGGCCTCACACTAGTAAAACATCCGTTGTTCCTTTTCCTACCTTTCCAAAAAGCTCTCCCAAACCAGAGCATTTTATTATGATGATTAAAGGCAAACTGCTCTGACAGTTCCTGATTTCTCCATGGTTAACTAAAACAGGAGCGTGTCCCAGCACTGAAACTTCAAGGTGACACGTGGCCTCCAAGGGGACCCAGCCTCAGGGCCCTTCCGGGGCTCTCCCTGGTCCCTTAGGACTCGCCAACACCACTGAGTCGCATCTAGACCAAGTACTCGGCGATGCAGCATCCGACTCCCAGGGCATTTCTTTACCTGTAAGTCTGCGGCGATGGCACGGAGCCTCCTGAAGGAACATTCTGTTTACTGTCGGCAAAGTGGAAGCCCTTCATCTCCATCTGAGAGGACTAAAGACACCAAGAAGGAATGAGGGGTCACTTGATGGCCCTGGAGACACCTGGCCCTCACTGAACCACCCGTGCAGAGCCGATGAGGACTTCTGCGGACAGAGGAATTCTCTAAAGAAATGCGTACCCCCCTGCCCCCCAGTCTAGGCTCAGGAGGCGGCTTCTTGGAAGTGGGAACCGTACTCTGTGTTTTTGTTTTTTTGAAGTGCAGTGGGAAGAGAGGCCTGTGCGTCACCACCAGGACGGCCATCAGCAGAGCCCAGGCCAGACACATTTTCTGGGGATCTGGGGGACCGGTCTCTGAAATGGCCCCACAGCGGCTCCACAGGCCGAAGGGCCCAAGCATCAGCATCAGCTACCACACTCCTCCCCTCTGCTCTGGGCCTTGGTTCCCATCGCTAGCTTACACAGGAACCAAGGGGGTCCCACCATGGGGTTCCCCACGAGCAGGAAACCAGTGGTCTGGTGAGGCCAAGAGCTTGGCCCTCACCTAGACCTCTGGCACTTTCTGCCACAACAGTGGTTCCTGACTAGCCAATAAGGGTTCTCCCCAGGACGCGACAGGATGAAGTCATCCTTACCTCTCTGCTGGTGTTAAGGACCGAAGGCTGGGACCCAGGTGGAAGGATTCGTCGGGGAGCCCCGACGGAGAGGCTCTGCCCCTGTGGCAGCTGGATGGACTGTGGCAGAATCAGGGGCTGCTGCCCGGAGCCGTACCGAGGCAGAGGCAGCTGGGAGCCAGGCAGCGGCATCGTCAGCTGCTGGATGACAGGGACAGTCAAGAGGAGGCATGGATGTTGGGGAGAAAGCCACAGACTACTGGTCACACCTGCCCCCAAGAGTAAACACAGATTATGCTTCAGGTTCTCGTTTCAAGACAGCTAAAGAGAGGCCTCTGCACAGCCATAGGTTCTGGGTTTCTGTTCGAGCACACCCTCTGAGGGAGGGGCAGGTCTGATCGCCGGAACAAGGCAGGGGGTGAAGATAAGCCCAAGGCCACGCACGCGGCTCCTCTCTAGGGCTGCAAGAGCCACGTGCACCCCAGACCTTCCTGCTCGCACCCAGCAAGGGTCTGCTCGGTGCACGTTACGTGCCGGGGAAGCACCAGGACATGGTCAGACCAGAGCAGCAAGGACCCAGCATGTGGAATGTGGGCGGCAAACCCCATGTGCGTGGGGGATGGGGAAGAGGAAGGGAAGGTCAGGAAGGCTTCTTAGGAAGCAACGTCCAAGCGAGCCCCCAGAGACGAAAGCTGTGTGGATGTGTATCTTTGGCCTCTTTGGTGCAGCACAAAAAGGCAAAACTCCTCTGTTGCTTTGCTGTTGCTCTAACGGGGATACAAAACGAGACACAGCTGGGTTCTGGGGTTCTGGGGTTCAGGGGTGCTGGAACTGAACTGGAGACTCTGGATCCTTCTGAAGGCCGTTGTATCAAAAGAAAGTGGGGGTGGGGGGGGTGACAGGGAGGAGAGGGGCCTGGAGACTCGGGACTGCGCAAGGAAGCCACTTGTCGTCTCTCAGTCACTCTCCTCTTCACCCCCTGCGTTGAGTCCACAGTGGAGGGTCCGAAGGATCTACTGGAATCGCATCACTGAGACGAGCAGCAGCCAGAGCCTCCAGACCCCAGACTCCTCCCCGCACACAGCAGGGAGTGGGACGAGGGGGAGGACAGCGCTGTACTTCGGGAGACTCGTGTTCCGGGGGCACCCTGGCTGGTGTGTGGAGAACAGACTGTCAGGCCCAAGAGCAGAGGCGGGAGACCAGGGAGGAGCCCCCACAGGAGCCTGGATGGGGAGGAAGGTGGAGGGCGGGGACGAGGCATGGCTGGATTCGGAATGCTCTCCACAGGTAGGGCCAACAGGACCCCTGCGGAAGGATCAGAGGCGGCGCGAGGGGAAGTGGTCCGGGACCTACAGGGGACACGGACACGACAGCCAGGAGGACCAGGAGAACTCAGGTCTTGGACACGGTGCCAGCACGTGTCACGCAGGAGATGCCGCGAGACGCCAGAGCAGAGGCGACACGTAGCCCACGGGCTGGAGAACACAGCTGGGGGGCAGCGGGAAGACAGGTTTGGATGGGACGTAGAGCCGCAGGGCCAGACAGGGGTCGGAGAGCAGAGCCCGCGGGACACGGAGAAACCACAGACCAGGCGGGTAACGAGGAGGGTTTCGCCAGGACGGTGCCCGTGAACTGAGCGAAGAACAGGACTCTGGGGGAACGAGCATCTCTGGGTCAAGTGTGGCCGACGGGGCAGCAGGACGAGAGCAAAGAATAACCATCGGGAACTGATGCGTGTGCTTACACAATTTTGTTGTTTTTTTTTTTTTTGAAAGGAGGAACAATAGGGTTGTCTGGGTATAATCCGGAGGACCCTCCTCCCCAGAAGGTGGCCCTGCGAGCAGCTCGTCTGTGTGCTGACGGGACATGTGCTGTAGGAGCGAGCAGGAGGCTGGCTGGAAGGGACGGGGGGGTGAGGGGGCCTCTCCCGGGCACGACTAGCCCACCCTTGTGGCAGGAGACCCGACACGAGATCTCGTTTCTCTAGGGACACGTAAGCAAGATGCAGACGGGTGGAAGGTGGTGAGAGGAAGCTCCAAGTCAGGAGCGGGTGCTGGGGCGGCGGGGAGGGACCGGGCCTGAGTGCGGCTGCCGGCGTGCAGCCGCAGGTGGTCTGAGCGGGGCTGGTGTTCTCCTGGCACAGACAGTTGTGCAAAGGCGGGACTGGACTCCACCAAGGTGGAAACACTGCAGGGGGGCCCAGAGAAGAGAAGAAGTGAGCAGAGAAGGAAGTGAGCCCATAGGGGGAAGGTGATAAAAAGGTGGCTGGAGCCGGGTGGCTAGAGGGAAAGAGCTAAGAAAGCAGAGGCGGTGACTAAGTAGGACCCTTAATCTTGAGATAAAGAAAGAGGTACAGTTTCTAGCAGTGACCAATCCAGACAGGATCATGGGCACAGCGGACCGCTGGCGGCAAGAGGGCCGCGGTACCGGTGGAGGGAACAGGTCTGTGTGTACAGAGACGACGTATCATCTACGCAGACATCGAAACCACCAGCAGCTGTAACAGGAGCTGTGTCGCAGAGACTGGGCCAGGGGCCAAAGGAGGAGAGGGGTGACCCCCGAAGGTGTCTGATGTTGCGGGCGGTCACGGGAGAGGATGACATGAAGCCAAATGCTAGATTCAAAATGTGGACTCACGGCAACACGGAGGCCAGTGCGGTAGTCCAACACTATGGGCTCCAGAGCTGGGGTTTCAGGGAGAAGGGAGGGACGGCGGTCTAGAAGCATCGGTGGGAATGCCAGGAGGACGCGCACACCTCATCTCCAAGCCCCCCAGGTTGAGGGCGGGAGAGAAGCCGCGGGAGAAGCAGCACTCTTGGGATAGGCACATGAGGTGGGAGACCTGGCCCCAGTTCTAGCAGCCCGAGGACCAGTCGCAAACAGCACGTAAGTCAGCACGCAGCGAGAGGCAGATACGAGGGAGAAAGCCGTGGTGGAAGAAAAAAGCCCAGTGTTTTGGGCGAGAGGGGCTGAATTCCTGACCTGTGGAAGCTGGGAGTCCAACAGCTGCGAGGCACCCAGGCCAGCAGCCTGGCCGAGCTGGCCCTCGTAGACCAGGGCTTGGTTTCCGCTCATGGGCTGGTAGGGGGAGCCGGACTGGGGCTTCACCATCTCCAAGGGCTGCATGCCTGGGAAGGCCGAGTAGGGAGGCTTCAGGGCCGTGCCTCCAGAGAGGATCATGGTGCTGGGCGGTGACAGGCTGGGGTGCATGTACACCTGAGATCTGCAAAAGCCAGACAGACAGTGGGTCGGGTGCAGGACTACCCCAGGGGGTCTCAAATGAGGGCACGCCCCACCATCCCCCAGAGGGCTTGCTAAAACCCACACTGCTGGCCTCGCCCTCAGAGTTTCTGACTCAGAAGTGCCTGGGACAGAGCCTGAGGATTTGCATTTATGACAAGCTCCTAGATGGTGCCGATGCTGCAGGTCTAGAGACCACAGTCTGAGCATCACTCGATTACACGAGCGAAACCATCCAGGCTGCACAAGGCACAGGAAAACCCAGGGGATGCCAAAAGCACAGGACCTCAGATGCGTGGGAAGAGCCCACCGAGGCTGGCGGGAGACGGGAAGCGGAGGGGCTCGGGAGGGGTAGGGTGACAGGGAAAGGAAAAACAAGGCCATCCGTCGAGTGCTATCAAGCCCACGGCAGCTCCTGCAGCAGGTCAATGACGACCCTGCAGTGCCGAGACCACCACACGCCCCGACCCACGGCCAAGCAGAGAATTGTGGAGCGGCAACAGTCCAGAGGGGCACGTCCACAGGCCGCGGGGGCCCGAGCTTCTGGCTGCACCTCACCTGAAGGGCTGTAAGGAGCTGAAGATCTCCTGAGACTGGGAGACGGGGAGCCCGCCCCTCAGTCCAAGCTGGGCCTGAGCCTGCAGAGACGTGTGAAGGGAAATCGGGATCTGCTGGGCAGCGGCAGCCTGCGGTGGGAAGCCGGGCAGGTAACCGCAGTGCCCTCCGGGGTGGGTGTCTGCCCCCCGCCACACCCCCTGCTCCACGCAGCAGCTCAAACACTGCCCCAGATGCAAACTGGAGCATGGCCTTCCGGTGCTTTCCTTGCTCTTGGGGAAAAGGCAAAAACTGGGTAACAACCCCAAACCATGATTTCCTACGCTGGGTTCTATACAACAGCAAGAACGAATTCTGGCTACAGCTGTCCACAGAGGTGCATTTCAGCATGCACCTGTCAACGGGAAACATACACGAAAACTACATTCAGTATGATCCGGTTAGGTGAACATCGATACATCATAAATCTCGACAATGTAACGTTTAAGAACATGTTTCGTAAAGAGATCAGGACAGGCCAAGTCCTCTGTTCTCTGTCCCCAAATCTACTTCTGCCCAAGGGCCCCACCATCCAGGCACACAGGTCCATGGGGTGCCAGACCATCAAAGGCCCCACGCCAGGTTCAGGAGGGAGACTTCCAGAACTCTGCCCCTTGCAGCACAGAAAATACGCCCATCCTGCACGAAAACGAACACCTGCACATTTCTAAAACTACCTCTTTCTAACGCATCCATGCCTGGGAGTCTAGGCCTTTCTTCTCTTCATCAGAAGGATACCTGATACCAAAGGATACCAAAGAGAATTCCATTTCAGCTAATTCCCCAGCTAGGACACAGGAGGAACTGACAGAGGGGATCTAGGAGTCTAGAGTGCCAAGCTCCATTCCTCTTCCCTGCCTCTCCTGTGTTCGTTCACCAAACACTTCCTGCCTGCTAGGATGGGCTGGGTGCTGGGCGGTCCACGTGAGGGGACACAGAAACAAGACAGTAAACAAGTCGAGGAGGGAAATTAATTCCACCGTGTGCTGCATCCCCATCCCCCACGGGGCCACCCGTCCGGCTGTCATCACCTGCTGGTAACTCTGCTGCTGAGGTATCGTCTGAGGAACCAGCCGAGGCTGACCTGCAAACACGTGGCCGTCCAGGTACAGAGGTGGCAAGTGGCTGCCTGCAAACAGAACCCGAGAGCAGACAGGACAGAGTCAAGCCTCACCCCTCCTGAACGTCCACGCACGCACACTTTCCTGGGGAATCAGTGGGAGGGACGGAGTGTGTGCAGAGCCTGCACGGTCCCCTGCTGCTGGCCCTGCGCCCCACAGCCCCACAGGGAACACGGGCCCAGGGGGGTGGACAACTGACCTCGCTCACCAGACCCCGGGCCCACTGAACCACACCCTGGGGAGGGGCTCCACTGCAGCTCAGGCAGCCCTGGTCTCAGCCCCCTACTCCTCTGTCTCCCTGCACGGAGTCCGTGGTGGAGAGCAGGGTGGTCCACTGGAAATGCCATCGAGGCCCTGGCAGCTGGGCCCTCAAAACTCCTGCCCTCTCCCTTGGGGGCACCAACACAGCGGTCTACCACTGATGGGCCACCTGTGAGGGCTTGGCTGACACCAAGCACTTTGCAGGTGGACTCTGTGTCACGAGCTAACAGCCCAGAGACAGCCAGGTGTATCTCACAGAGGAAGGAAGGGGCCGTGGCCCGGAGGGCTGAGCCACTTGAAGGCGGAGAGGACACAGCCCCTGCGTGTGACCCGGCTCTGACTCCAAGCCCTGTCTCTGCTTGCCCCTGGTCTGCTTCCCACACCACAGAAGGGACGCAGGGTAGAGGGGAGGGCCAGGGGTCTGTAGCACCTGGGAGGCCAGGACCACCCGGCCCATCAACAAGCTCCTACTTTTGCACACTCAAGTCAGGGTAGGGGGAGGCGCTCAGGGCCAGCACCACTTTTCTCCTGACAGCGAAGGGAGCCTCCCTGAGCTGGTTCAGGTGAGGGAGGAGATACCTGGAAGAGAAGCAGAGGGTGCTACGGAGGCCACGGGCATGGGCGGCATGGAAACTCCGCCGAACGAGCTGTAGCTGACGCCGTTGGAGGCGCCCACAGAGGACGGGGGCTGGATTCCCGAGCCCGCGCCTCCCGGGGAGCTCTGCTCTGGCAAACTGGGTGAATTTTCCCAAGCCTTGCGTGCGGACTCCATCTGGAAAGCAAGGGGAGGGAAGAATTACTTCCAAGAAGGCGGGGGACGGCACAGATCGAGGCCCCAGGATGGGCGGGCGGGCGGGCGGGCGGGGCTGCGTGCTCCAGCCCTCGGCCAAGCTAAGGCGCCCCGCAGCCTTCGCCTAGCGCCGGCCTGGCGTTACCTTCAGGGTGAGGTCGGCGGTGGGGAAGGACATTTGGGAGAGGCCGATGGCCCTCTGGATGTGATGATCACGCCGGAGGATGGGAATACTTTGTGTTAACCCAGCCTGGAAGGGGAAAGGAGACCATGGAACACGACAGGCACAGGGCCAACATGACAGCAGAGCAAAACGCACCTTGGGTTTTGCCCGCGGGCGCTCAAGACCCCTACGGTGAACCTGCCGGGAGCAGACACCCAAGCTGATCTGCTCCGGTCGGTGGTCTTCCCCGATTCTCTCAACAGAAGTCTGTGGAGAGCCACCTGCACACCCACAGCCCACGGAGCACTCGGGCAGGGGCGGCCGCGCCAGGCACAACGACCGGCTGCCCGCACAGAGGCGCCGACGCCTGGCGTGGAGACCCCCAGGTCCCGTCTCCGCCCCCCACCAGAAACTGAACGAGGTCCCTGGTAACGTTTCTTCACACATGTGGCCAACAGACCCTCCCATGTGTGCCCAGTGCCCCTCAGCGTATCAGAGGGATTCTGAGTAAACACATTGGTTTATCCCAGCACTACCAAACATACGTAACTAACCACAGAACGTCAAATAACCCGGACCTGAGAAGTTCTGTTTTCCCGTGGTAAAATCACAAAACCGGGGCACGGGACATTTACGCAACATGCCCGAGGACACGCAACCAGCTAGAGAACGCGCTGTGCCACGCACCCAGGTCTGCCTGACCCCAAAGCTGGTGTTGGCCCCCTCCTCTGGCTTCAGAGCCCCCCAGAAGCCTTGCTCCTTTCTCTCCAGGGCCTGCCAGCACAAGAAACAGAGGGAAACGCACACTCACGTTACTGGCCAAGGCGTCCTGAAGTTTGACGACCGGATTCCCTGCGGGACCAGAGGCAGAGCCAGGTGGCAAGCTGAAATCCGAGTCCTGAAGAGAAGGAAGAGCTCACTGAAATCATCTGCCCGCTTTTCAGAAGAGGCACACATTAATTTGATCCAGTCTCCAAGACTCAAGAAATCTAGCGGGCAGCGTCCACCAGATAGCACCCAAAAAAGGACGCCACCCCATGACCCTCCCTCCGTGCTCCCTGCCTATGCCCACTGGCCAATCCCGAAAGAGACAATGAAGATCACTAGTGTGCCCAGCCGGAGAACCTGGCTGGTGTCAGCATAATCTAGAAGGCAGCTCAGTGGCACCCGCCTCATCCTGCAGGCTGACACACTCCACCAGAGAGCTGCTCAGCTTCTGTCCCCCGGCTCTTTCTAGGTGACAGCCCCGTCTCAGCACCTCCCCTCCCTCTCCAAGTTCAAAACCACGGGGGACTTGTGAGGGGGGCTGGGGGGTGGGAAAGAAACACATCCAGGCCTCACTTTTGGATTGACTCCAAATTCAATGGGCGGCACCGGCAGCACAGAGTCCACGTGAATCTCCACCCCGTTCACGGGCGGGACGACGGCTCCCTGCAGCCGCTCGGCCCCCTCTGAGCCCTTCCTGTTTTTCAGAGAGCGCTCATTGCCAATGGGTCCCGGTCTGTGCTCCTTGCTCTGTCCTGAGCCTTGATCTGAGTCCTTGATAGAAAACCAGAGATGCTGAGAAACATGGGCTGGAAGGACCCCAGTCCCAAGCTCCTGAGCACCAGGAAGAGGGGAGAAGACAAGGGACGGCAGTCCCCGGCCCAGGCCTCCACGGAGGGACTTCCAGCTGACCTTTGGCTCGGGCTGCTTCTGGGCCTGCTCCTTGTGGCCGTCAGCCTTGGGCTCCAGGCCAGGCCCGTTCACGTCCTCGGGCTTCAGAGTGCCATACGGGGAGCTGCGCTGGGAGGATGTCGCAGACGACTCCCGAGACTCGGCGCTCAGGTCAACGCCGCTATCCCCCTGGCTGCTCTTGAAACCCTGCTGTGCAAGGCACAAGACGGGTGAGAACCCTGACCCCCAAACTCCAACACGGGACTGCCCGGGAAGTGGGACCAAGTGCGTGGCTGAGACACCCCCCCGTAAGCCTGTCCTTTTTAGCCCCGTCCTGACTTGGGCCCTGACCCGCCAACAGTACCCAGCAACTGAAGACGCGATCAAAACCACCACGGTATGCAACGGGCGCCAGGGACGGGGCCGCCAAGCTCATTCCCTTGTGGCCAGGTCAGACAGGGCGACTGCCACCACGGGCCCGGTCGCCCACCCTCCCCAGAAGTCAGGAACAAAGACCAGTGCCAAGCCAGGGCCAGTGGAATCAGGCTCTGGGCCAGGCTCATCGGCGCGGCGAGGAAGAGCTGGGCTGGGCAAGGGTGCACGAGGCCCAGGACGAGCCGGCCACGGGGGCGGCGGGCTCGCGCGCTGCCCGCGAGTGGCTCAGTGGTCACTCACCTCGGCGGAGCCAGGCTCGGCGCTGTTGAAGGCAGTTGCGGCTTTAGTCCAGGAGTCGCTGGCCGGGGCCTGGACGGGGAGGGCTGCCCGAGGGTGCAAGACAGAGAGTCAGGGCCGCGCAGGGGAACCGCCTGGCTGGCGCAGCCCCTCCCAGCTCTCCTGCCCCATGCAGGGCACTGGAGCTGCTCTGGTAGCTTCACCCGACTTCCCAACATCCTCACACTCCAAGAAGCGTGCTTCCCTTTACTTCATCCGCTACTTGCTCGGGAAGGCACGCCAGCAACTTCTCGTTCACATCCGTGAGAAAGCTGTACCGCTACTCCGTGTACTGACGTGGTCTTAATCTTAAGCCGACTGTTCGTTCCTACAAGCCTGGCAGCTTCACAGAGTCTCTCAAGGATCTAGGCTGGTACTACTCAACCTCTGTTAGCTCGAGGACCACTCCAGGACTCCCACCAAAGCCGCAGACCCTGCGTATGTATGCAAACCCGACGTGCTATTTTCAGAGCCAGGGACCCTCTGAAGCCGTGCACGCGCCCCCGGGCTGAGCGGCCAGTGAGGCGGGTCCTGGCAGTAAAGGCCCGAGGGCAGGGGCTGGCGTCCAGCCTGCTCCGAGCGACAACCTGGGAGGTTATCTGTGGACGTTCGGAGTGGGATACCCTGCTCACGTGTGCTACCAAATCAACTCACAGCCATATTTTATGAAGAGAAGATCATACTTCGAATCAGAGGTGAACGTCGTCCAGTGTTATTTGTAACGTGTTGGAACCTAGGTTTTAGCCCGGAACGTGACAGGCCAGGAGGGAAGATTCAAAGAATCAACACCTAGGACCCAGAACTTTGAGTGTGTGTCATGTGGCTCTGGGATCACGTCACTGCACTCCAGGGTCCTCGGCTACTTTGTTTAACACACCGGAAATGGGTAATTTCTCTAGGCTCCCCTGGGAAGCATCATGCTTTTCTTCACCTGTGTACTCTCCAGGGCTCTGCCTCAAGCAGGCATTAATGAAGAATCTGCTCGATTAACATGGTTTTGTATCTCAGGAACACCTGGGTGGCTCGGTCGGTTGGGCGTCTGACTTCGGCGCAGGTCATGATCTCACAGCTCGTGAGTTCAAGCCCTACGTCCGGCTCACGCTGTCAACGCAGAGCCTGCTTCTGGTCCTCTGTCCCCCTCTCTGCCCCTCTCTGACTCGTGCCCTCCCTCAAAAACAAACGCTAAAAAAAAAATTGCTTTTGTATTTTAAAACGAAGAGTTACCAAAAAAAAGAGCATTGGGTTTGAATTTTTTTTTTTTTTTTTTTTTTTTGAGTTCAGGAAAATAAATTTTCCAAAAAGTGAGGTCTCCTCACTTTGGTCTCAAGCCTGTCTGGCTCAGGAGAGCATGAGGAGGAGTGGCCAGGAGCGCCCGGCGTCAAGGCCGGCACGCGGCACAGACAGGAAAGCTTCGGACCCGCTCCTCCGCCCTGGCGGTCACCTGGTGCTCCTCCACAAGCTGAGTTTCTTGGGTGCCTGACAGGGGCAAAGGAGTCGAGCCAACTCCCCCCGTGACCGGAGCCGGGCAGGGACGGGGCCTCCCTTGTCCAGATCAGTGGACGCAAGGAATGGTGCGCTCTTGCCCCAAATCGCAGGCAGGGGAGTTTCCAGCTGTTCAGGGGCTGCCGGTGGTGCCGAGACGGTATCTGACACCGTGGCTCCGGAGAGGAGGCAGGAGACAGGCAAACCCCACAGGCATGCACAGCCCCAAAACAGGACGCTCCCAGAGAAGAGACCCCCTGCCCTGGGGACAGCCGTGGACCAAGCAGCTGAGCCCAAGCACCCAACTCTTACCCTGGCCGCTGCTCTCCCAGATCTCCGTGCCCAGGCTGCTGCCAGGCACGGTCACGTCACCCTGCTCCAGGCACAAGTTGTTCTGCTTTTTAGCAAACCGAGGAGGAATACGGGAGGAAAGACCTCGACCCTTGACAGGCACCTAAGGAGAAAAGAGGTGACGCTGTCCGGCCCAGACGTGAGGCGTGAAGCACGAGTTCTCCCCGCCAGAACCACACCACGGGAAACTGCCCCAGGGGTGCAGGAACGCTGGCATCTCAAGGCCTCGGCCACGGGTGAATGGCAAGGCCAACCACACCATCCCCGGGAAGGGCGACAGGCCGGTGCATGCAGGCTGCAGAGGCCAAGGGTGCAGGGTCCAGGCCTGACTGCAGTTTGAATACAGGGTCCCCGGCCCTCCAGACGCCCCGGGTGACAAATCTCATCCCACACAGGCTGGAGTGGTGGGAGGAGGGGGGCCTGAGGGAGGCCTGCGTCCTGTTGTCACCTGGGATGAGTCACCTTCTCCAAGCACTGGGCTAACATCACCTACTCCCACACGACAACAGGGTTGGTGATGTCGGGGGCACAAGCACACTGCTGTGCCCGCCTTCCCCTCTTCTAGCTTGGGCCCGATTCAGAACTCTCTCTCCTCGCTCTGGGTTTCTCTGTGCCGGCCTGCCCTCCACCCCACACCCCCTACCTGCACGGCCTGCTCCTTCTTCCTCCTCTCTTCTTCCAGCAGACGGCGCTGCTTCTTGGTCAGGACCTCAATGAAGCCTTCACCCGCCATGGGGCCCACCTCACTCTCCTCCCCAGGGCTGGACCCGCAGTTTTCAATGATGGAATCTGAACCCAGATTTCACAAGAAGGGACAGTGTCTCCATTCATCGGAAGAAAGAATAACCCAACCCTACCGGTTTCTGATATCTAAGGACAGCTCAGCTCCGAAGGTCGGGCGGCACCAGGCCTGATGCCTCCAAGGAGCAGACTGTACTTGGAGTCTATGGAAATCCTGAAAGGGTCCCTTCTTCCCCCCCCACCCCCCCCCCCCACCCCAGGCCTCCTCGGCACACGGTTGTCTCACACCGCAGACAACAGTAACACTACAGTTTAAGAAAAGATGCTGGTGACCGAAGACTCTGCTCTGGTGCTAGCCAGCCGCGTGACCCTGGACACACCACACAGCCTCGCTGGGCCTCGGGGTCCCCCTCTGGAAAACTGGGGCACCGGGGCTGCTACGGGGGTGGCAAGGCTGTGAGCAGCAGGAGGGCAGGAACCATATCCGTTCTGCTCACCAGCGTCGCCCTGGAACTTGGCCCACCACCTGCCCAGAGGCCACGATGTTCAGAGAACAGATGGGCAAACCCAGCAACCCTCGAAAGCCACCGTGGCCCCCGGTTTTGAGGGGCCCGAAGATGTGAGGGGACAGACTCACTTCCATAGTTCAGGTCAAACTGTTTCATGGTCTCTCCCTGTTCGCCCGCCCTCTGAGCAACCAGCTTGGCCGCCTCCTCCGCCGTCTCACAGGAGGCCTCGGGGATGTCGGAGGCACCGTGGGCCACCCGCTCCAGCACGTAGTGGCTGCTCCCACTGCTGCAACTGAGACCCGCGGGCAAGGCCTCATCTGGGGACCTAGGAAGAAGGAAGAACCGTGTTAGCTCAGAAGCGGCCAGAGGCTGGGGAAGGAGAGAAAGGGACAATCAGCATGTGCACACGGCACGCCCGTGGACACGGGGCCCTGACCTACAGCGCGCCCCCTCTGCGCAGTCGAAGCTGCTCCCCAGCGGCAGCCCTCCTACGGCCACACTGCCAGCTCACGGGGACAACTGCTCTTCTCTGACCCCTTCCAGGGCTCAGTGCCTCGGTCCTTTCCCACTGCGTGCCAAGCTCAGCAGGGCTGCAGACAGGAGAGAACAAAGGGGAATGCCCAGAGCAGGGCCACAGCCCTTACCACTCCTGGCACGGGAGACTGACCAGGGAGTCAAGGAGCCGGGCCAGGCCACACAACAAGGCTCTCAGCAGAAGTCAGAAGCAAAGCCCCGTGTCAGCAGCTGGGGCCTGGAAAGCTAGGCCAGCCCAACACCTGGAAAGATCAGCATTCCCCTAGGGCTCCTTCTTTGGAGCTGAGTGGATTCCAATCCAGGTTTCTGGCCCCCAGGTTTCTAAGGAGACTGGGAGGTAGGAAGCGGCCTTCCTCCTCAGGCGGAGGCATGGATCAGAAAAACAGGCTGCACGAGTGAGTCTCTGCACGGGCTCTCCCCTCTCCCGGATTCCAGGCAGCCTGCAGGCAATGAGCCACACAAACCTGAGCCACCTGGATGCCTCCAGATCCCCTGAGAGACGCTCACAGGGCCTCAGGCAGCTCACCTGCTTTTGCCACTGCCTGGCTCTTCCCACCAGGAGGTGGTCAATCCCTGAAACGGAGCCGCATCTCCTCACCGCCAAGAGGCAGAGCCACTTGGGAAGAGCTGTCCCTACAGGACCAGGAGGCTAGATGGCCCAGCAGGACGCGGGGGGAGAGCAGTCCAGGGGCAGAGGAATCTGGGGGACCGGCACCGTGCACAGGAAGCGTCCCCCTCGGCGGGGCGGCAAAGGGTACTGTTGGAGGCTGAGCTCTCCTGACGGGTGCTGGGGCAGCCACCACTCGAGGACCAACGGGCTGGGGCTCTGGGTTTCGGTTTCAAGCCACAACAACAACAACGACAACAACATGCCACGAGAGAGGCAGACAAGCAGTGTGAGAGCAAGTGATGGAGACGCCCACACACAACGGCCTGGGTGGGCAGCGGCCCTCCTGGAGGACGACAGAGGGACGGAGTCGGGGCGCCGGACACACGGCAGGGCATGCATGCATGGGTGCTGCTTACAACAACAGGCTTGGTAACAGAACAGCAACAGAGAAGAGCCTGGGGTTCGGTCTGCATTTTACCTTTTGGCTTTCAAAGGCGTCCCATTCTGTTGGCTGTCATAACGGGGAGAGGCGTCACCACCACCTGGCCTAATGGACTTGTCCCCAAACCCCCCCGGCTCCAGCTTTCGGCTCTGCCTGTCGGCCAGGGGCCTCTGGCTGGAGAAGCTCCTCTTGGCCAGCTCCTTCTTCTCACCCGCGGCGGCCCCGGGCAGGCTGCCGTCCGCCTGCGGGTCGGGCTCGGCCCCCGGGCCCTCGCGCCGCTCCCGCCGCTCGCTGAAGTCACTGCTCTCGGAAGCCGTCTCCCACTCCTCGTTGGCGTGATCGGACGAGTTCTGGTACGAGAGCTCGGGGGACCCGCTCTTGTCCCCGGGGCAGAGCTTGGGCCGGCCCGGCCACGGCCCCGCCAAGAGGTGCGGCTCCTCCTCCGGCCCCCACAGGCCCAGGGACTCCCGCTCCTGCCGGAGGCGCCGGAAGCGAGGGGGCTTGTCCTGACGCGGGGGGCGCCTTCTCCGGAAGGGCCGGTTCTCGGCGCCTTCCGAGTCGGCCGCGTGGTCATCGGGGAAGAAGGGCCTCTTGTCCTCCAGGCGGCCGTCCTCGAAGGCCCTGGCGCCAAGCGAGTCAGAATGTCTGTAGGCGTCAGGGACACAGTCTCTGTCTGCGGGTCGCCGGGACCCGCACGTGTCTGGGGAGCTGTACTCCTGCCAGGAGGCTCCCGGGCCCTTGCTCTGCCAGTGGGCGGCCTCTTTGGACACAAAGGTTCTCCGGCCGTAGCCGCAGCTGCTCAGCCGGGGAGGGAGCGCCCGGCCGAAGGCGCGAGGGCCTCGGCTCTTGGCCTCCGGGCCACCGTGGTCCTCGGAGCATGCCTTGGTGGAGCGCCAGGAGTCCCTGAAGTCGCCCCTCCTCAGGGTGCTGCCCTCCCGCTCCAGGAGCGAGCCCTCGCTCCCGTTCTCCGAGCCTCGCTGCCGCCGCCGCTTGGGAAGCTCTTCGTACTCAGAGCCCTCGCTGTGCGTCTCGCTGGCGATGCGCCGTCGCGGCTTGGCCCTGGGGAAGTCCTCCGGCTGGCCGAAGTCCCGCAGCCCCCGGCCGCGGCCACTCCTCTGGCCGCCGCCGTAGACGCCCCGCGCCCCGAGCATCCCCCCACCGCAGAGGCCTGGGCCACCGCCCGCCGGCCGCCCTCGGAAGGTGAACTCTCGGAAGCCACGGCCGCGGCCCCGGGCCTGCCCTCGGCCCCCGAAAGCTTGCTCCTCGTCGATAAAGATCCAATTGTTCCTCTTTGTCACGGGCGTGTCACTGGACTCCCGGGAGGGTCTGCCCTCCCAGGCCCTGGCCGGCTTCTCGTCCTCGTCACACCTGCTGGCCTCGCGGCCCACACTAGCACGGGCAGGGCCCTGGTCCTCCAAGGGGGAGGGGGAGGAGTTGGCCAGCGCGGGGTCGTTCTCTTCATCCTCGTCCTTCTCTGCCTTGCGAGCCGGCCCCTTCTCCTTGGCCACTCGGGCGCTCTCCTCCCCCAGCTCCTGCTTGATCTTCTCCAGTTCCTTCTCCTTGTCCTCCACCTTGAGGGCTTTCAGGACGGGCTTCTTGATGGGTCCCGACCTCCGCGTCCTGCTGGTCTGCTCCTGGTGCTGGCTGCCGGGGCCCCGGGGCTCGGCAGTCCACTCGGGCTCCAGGGACTGCTGTTTGTTGGGGCTCCCGTCCTTCTCCCAGGAGGAGACGTTAAAGGGTGGCTCCTCCCGGGGTGTTCCCTTCTCGATGCCGCTGGCCGTGTCCGTGGACTCTGGCGGGTGGCTAACGTCCCAACTGCTATACTCTGGCTTTTTCTCCGCTGGGGCAAAGTCGGGCTCCAGTGGGGAACACCTGAGGTCTGGGCTGTGACCCCCAGGAGCACCCGCTTCCTGAACATTTTCTTGGGGTGGAAACAAAAGCTCCTGGCCTATTCTTTGAGAAGAGACACAGCTGTCAAAGTCTGCTGGGGCCTTCTTGTCAAAAGCACTCAAGAACTCCTCCCCTCTCTCCTCAAGGAGATCGCGCTGGGCACCTACACCCCCTGACCTTCCGGGGGGGCCAGAGTAAGAGCTTTCATTCCTGAAAAGGAACCAGAAAAATCAGTCAATGTGATTGGAGCTTGGTTCCTGGTTTCCATGCTGAACACAGAGCTTAGTTTTAAAAAGAAAAAAAAAATCTTTTTTAAAAAGAAAATGAAAAAGAAAAAAAAACCTAAGCACCAACATTTGCTCTAGCTTTAAACACGTCTCAGAGCTGCTGGGCCATGGATTGGTCGGCGGCCCCTGGAGTCCAGAGTGAAGAACGCGGGGGCTGCTGGTGGCCTCAGCGTGCCACCTGGAGGCGTAGCAGCTGGGGATCCTCTGGTTCAAGCGACAAGCTGGAGGCTGGGAGTCCACGGAGAGTCTGGGGCCCTGGGCCAGCAGGGCCAGCTAGCTTGCTCCACTTGGACAGGAAGGAGCCACGACCCGGGCACGCGGCCCCGCCAGACCCCACCCCTCGCCCTGACCCAAGGTTCAGCAGATCTGCCTCTGACCCAGGACCTCTCCTCGGCCGTCAGCCCCGCCGGCAGGTGAGCGCCTCTCACACAAAAGCGTTCCAGCAAACCTCCTCGTACTCCCCGTCCACGGAGGACACTGCCTGCGGGGACAGCGCCCCCTCCCGGAGCCCCGCACGAGCAGGATTTGGACATCCTGCCTTCCCTTGCAGGCCAGGAGGGCCGAGTTCCAGCTCACCTGACATGCATGTCCACGGCCAAAGCGTCGTTTGATTTCGGCTGCGGAAGCGAGTAGCCTTTGCTCTGCAACGCCATGTAGCCCTCTGGGCTCCACACGGGGGCCGGATCGAGGGCGGCCACTTTCCTTTCTTGCAGCGGGGGCACGCAGTTCTGGTCCTCAGAGCGACAGCCAGTCCCACCGAGGGAGTCTTGGGGCATCATGGGTTTCATCAGTCCTGAAGGAGGCACAGGCAAAGAATCACCCGCATCAGCCAGCGCAGAGAGCCGCACTCCAACCTCGGGGGCAACCCAAGGCCCGAGGGAGACCGTAGTTACCAGTTACCCCATCAGGCGGACACAGCACCCCACCTGCTCGCCATCGCCGAGCCCTCCGTGTTCTCTCAACACGGAACCTCTGAAGGCGCACGAGCACGCGACGGGAGGGGTCTGCGGATCCATTCTAAGACCTGTGAAGTCCAACCTGCGCTCCAGGTTCAGGACCCCATGCCGAACAGTGCCTCAAACTGGCAAATGGAAACTGGAAATATCTAACTAGAGAGCCCATCATGTCAACAAAAGGCTAGAGAGGTCAACCCGTCGGCCACGAGGGTCTGTGTGCGGGCAGGGACGCTGAAGTCTCCTGCCCAGGCGCGAGGAAGACCAGCCGTGTGGCCAAGAGGCACACGGACCAAGAGCTGCCGTCTGCAGGCTTCAAACCCCGAGCAGCAAGCCTTAGGAAGGGATTCTGGTTTCAGTTTTGTTTTTTTTTAATGTTTATTTATATTTCAGAGAGACAGAGAGAGAGAGAGAGAGAGAGAGAGACAAAGAAAGAGAGTGCACAAGCAGGGGAGGGGTACAGAGAGGGGGAGACACAGAATCCGAAGCAGGCTCCAGGCTCTGAGCCGTCAGCACAGTGCCCGACACGGGGCTTGAACTCGCTAACTGTGAGATCGTGACCTCAGCCGAAGTCGGACGCTTAACCGACTGAGCCACCCAGGTGCCCCCATCAGTTCCTTTATTTATTTTTAAAAAGATTTAATTTTTAAGTAATCTCTACACCCAACATGGGGCTCAAACCCACAACCCTTAGACCATTTAGAGTCGGATGCTCTTCTGAACAAGCCAGCCAGGTGCCCCAGTTCCTTTTATCTCTAGCCCTAGGACTGACTGCCACACTCCACGTTTTTATACGGTGAATGGGGGTGCACAGATGACAATAAACTGTTTAACGGGCCTGAGGTGATTAAGACACAGAGGACACCTCGGTCCCTCCAGACATAAGCTAGCAGGGGAAAGTGTGCCACCACCCCCCTCCCCGCCACCGTGGCCTATCTGTCCACGTCCATCAACCTGGGGAGAGTGAGGAGGGAGGTGGTGCAGAAATTAAACGTCTCATCAGGCCTAAGTCTGTGGACAGAAAAAGATCTGATTTTTCAGATACTTTCTTCACAGAGCTTATTAGCATACACACATGTTGTGTGGCTTTTACACAGAGATAACCTGGCCAGAAAACGGCTCTGCGTTAGGCCGGTGCGTTAAAGCTTTCTTTTAGCTCTAGAGCGCCCTCTTCAAATGCCACTGATACGTGACTCCAACATACAGTTAGTGTGAGTCAGCCGGTGGGGACCCTCTCTGGAACCCTGAAATTACACACCACTCATTAAGTACTCATTATGAGGCACACTGGCTTCTTTTCACAGCTCTTATTACCTGGAAAACCCTGCTACCACAAACGTGCGGGGCAGAATAGGTCATTACACATATCACTTGCAGAGCTGGGTTCCCAAGAAATTGGGAAATCCCCAGGGAGTTGAAACCACAGCCACCGGCCAGCGCCACAAGCCGGTGCTTCCTGGAGGGGAGCAGGGGAATACACCTGTCAGTCCTAGTAACCATGGGCTTGGACTCTGACCCCCGGCAGCACAGGGGATGGAGCTTTCTGCACAAGGAGAAGCTGCTCAAGACAGAGGCCCTCAATTCAAAGGCAGATTTAAAAATCCATGCTCTTTTGGGGCACCCGGGTGGCTCAGTCGATTGAGTGCCTGACTCATGATTTTGGCTTAGGACATGATCTCACAGTTCGTGAGTTCAAGCCCCACATCAGGCTCTGCACTGGCAGTGTGGAGCCTGCTTGAGATTCTTTCTCTCTCCCCGCCCCTTCCCTGTTCACATGGGTGGCTCGCTCTCTCAAAATAAACAAATAAAAATATTAAAAAAAAAAAATATATATATATATATATACACACACATATATATACATATACCTACACACACACATGCTCTTTAGTACAGGGAAACAACTTAAGTTTGTGTCCTGGCCTGGTCCAGTTAGGGAAAAATAGTTAGCTGCTAGGAATGTATAACTGTGCTGGCTTTCATGCAGGTTGTGGGGAGGAGGGTTTAGATGCATTCCCCAAGAGTGGTCCAGAATTTTCCCAAGTTAGAATAGCAAGGGGTTCTAGGAAGGCAAGAGAAAACATAACTGGAGAGACAGACTCTCCACTCGAGCCGTACCGGATCCCCACAACAAATACAGCTCTGTTGAAAATGAGCTCACAATCCAAAATTCCCAGCATGTGTGGGAAGCTGCCCACCACTAGCCCACAGTGAACCCACAGGGTTACCTGCCTGAGAACTTCAGATAACAGAATAATAAATACTAGAAATCAGGTTTTAAGTTATTAAAAGCATAAAAAAGGAATTAAAACCTTAAGAAAAACATGACACACACACAAACACACACACACTAGAATTGACAAAAGAAATTCCAATAATAAAAAATATAGTCACTGAAAAAACTCACTGGGCAATAAAATTAGAAAGAGAGAGAGAGAGAGAGAGAGAGAGAGAGAGAGAAATTGGACACAAGCAGAGAGAAAATGGACACAACACGGGGAGACGAAACCACAGAGGAAAGAGGAGATCTTAAAGAAGCCAGAAAGAACACAGAGTGGGTTCCCCAGAAACGAATCACTCTGAGCAGCCACAGAACCAGAAGAAAATGTACTACCTTCCTGGTCCTGAAAAAGAGACGTGCCAACCCAGAATTCTACACCCAGCCAGAGAAAGGGTGCCATAAAGACTTTTTCAGGCGAAGAAAACCTTCTGCCAGAAAAACTTCCTGAAGAACTCGACAGAATGTACCTCACAAAGAAGCGTATCGCACCCAGATGGAACACACGGGAAGGAACTAGTGAAGGGACAGGCGAGTCTGCAGAAGCAGACTGCAGGAAGCAAGAGAAACAATGCCCGATTTGGTGGCATAAAAACAACTAAAACTCGAGGGAGAACTCAGAAGACAGACTGATGGAGCTAATCAGCTCGGGTGAAGGGTGAGAACGCCCATCAGCCTATGCCAGTCACAGGTGCGTCTCAGAACGTCACGTAACCACGAACACAGTACAAACAGCACGCAGAAGTAAAACAACCGGAAGCATAGGAAAACTTGATCCAAAAAAAGGAAGAAGAAAAGTAAGAAAGGTGGGATCAACAGAAAGTATAAAGTAGGACAGCAGAAAATCCGAATATCATAATCCCCCCAAATCCAAAGAGAGGCACTTTGGCAATTACAGTCACAGATTTTCAGAGTGGGTAAAACCATACGCATCTTGTACCTACAAACGCCCCCTGCAAAAAAGGGCTCAGGGAGGCGGATGGTAAAAAGATACCAAATGAATCTTCATCAAAAGAAACCTGGAATGATGACATCAGTATCAGACACAGTGGACAGGAGAGGTGGAAAGCACAGTTAAGGAGGACAGTGCTGTGTGAGGATAAGGAGAACGAGATACATCAGTCCAAACCTGTTTGCTTCCAGACAGAGCGAAGCCCGACAGGCTTAGGGATTCAACACACCTACAGTCACAGTGGGAGATTCTCACGCACCTCTTAGTAAGTGATTGGGGGGGGGGGGGTAACAAATCGTGATGGATGTGAGAGAAACTCGCACAGCACAGCCAGCAAGTTCGATGGAATGGACCACATCCAATTGGAGAATATTCTTTTCAAGAAAACACAGAATGTTAAATAAAGAGTATGTAATAGCCTACAAAAAAAAAATCTCAACAAAACACCAAGCAATCTCGATCGGGAGCTAGCTGGCATACGAATGCCCTTGAGTGAAACCTGACCCGCCACCTGTTTTTAAAAATAATGTTTTACTGGAAAGCGACCAGACTTGTTCAATCACTATCGTCTTTGGTCATTTTTGTTCTACAACAGCAAAATGGAGTAGCTGTTCAAAGCCCAAAATATTTATTATCTGGCATTTATAGAAAAGCTTCCTGACCCCTGTTCTAGATCATACAGACAATGGTATCTGACCACAAAGCAGCCACGTTAGAAATTAACACCATCCGGATATTCTTAAAACTCTGTATTTGGAAAATTTATGCCATACTATTAAAAACCATCAACCAAAGAAAGGTAACAAATCAAAATCTGACGAGCACTGAAAACTGTACAGTAACAAAAATGCTGTATCTTAAAACTCCTGTTCATAGCAATTTACAACTAAAGTAATACTTAAATACTTACATCTAAAAATCAGAAATTACTGGGCTAAGTATTCAACGCAATTACAAAAGAGTACAATACTTTCAAAGGAATTAATGAGGAAAATTAATGAAATAAAAACCAAGTAAGATAAAAGAATTAAGAAACCCAAAAGTGGCTTTTTAAAAATGGCATTTTAAAAATGGGGAGGAGAAATCAAGGAAAAAAAGAGAGAAGTCACAAAAAAACATTAAGAATGGAAAGAGAGATACACTTCAGTAAGAAAAAAAAGAAAGAAACAAGAAAAAAAAAAAAGGAAAGAGGAACAAAAGGACGTTGCAGGGACATCAGAACTAGTTAAAACAACATATAATGCATCATCAGAAAGACTCTGCCCAGTAATTCTTTGCGACTGGTACTATCCATGCCCTCATGGTGCCAACAACAAAGTTCAAACTCAGACTGGTCACGTGAGTTACAGGAGCGGCCGGCCCGGACCCGGGCGGGCCTAAGTCCCGAGGCAACACCCCGAACACCACACCGTCCTGGACTCCACTGGTGTGGCCCACTGGGGCTCGCTTACCCGAGGGATGGAGGGCGGACGGGTAGAAATCCACTGGGGCCCGAGTGGGCGGGATCCGTGGGTCCATGTAGGAAGGCATCATCATCCACCTGGGATCGAAGCCCAGCATTTGGGGGTGGTGGGGGTAGAAAGTGCGCTGTGGGTGGGAAGGTGGGGGGTACACGGGCTGCCAGTGCTGCATCTTATATAGCTGCTCCTGAGCAGACAGAGAGAGAACAGGTCAGACCGGCGCTCGGGGCAGAGACGCACATGTGTAGACACGCACATGCACGCACTCTCACACATATACACACCACACACACACGCACACACCCCCACCCCACCCCCATACACACACACACTCACACACACAGGCACACTAACCCCGGGCTGTAGGAGTCTCGGATGGCTCCCCACAGCTCTCCATGGAACAGCCCGAGTCCCACCAGGCCCCACGTGACCTGCCCGACCGCCCACCAGCTTCACTGCACACGACTGCCTGCCCACATGGGGCCCTGGTTGCACACTGGGCCCTCCGTCTAGGAGGCTTCCTACTCCCTTGCATCCCGGCTCATCCCTGCTCCTCCTTCAGGATTCCGCTCAAAACGCCCTTCCTCCGGGCAGCCACCCTGAGTCCCTGGACGAGATGAGGCCCCTGCCTCTGCTCTGCAGCACTGGTCCTTCACCTCTGTAGCACTGACAACGGGCGATCATTTTGAGCTGCCGGTCTCCCTCACAAAACCGTAAGAAACTACACACCGGGTTCACTGTCGTATCCTTGCGGCCTACCACCAGTCACGGCACATAGAAAATCCAGGGCACAAATGGATGAATATCAGCAAAACCTTCAAAATCTGGTCCTAGACCCCGTGGGGGCTCATTTCCAGCCCTGCCCCTTCACATCAGTGACCTCCGGGGCTGCCCTCTCCAGTGCACCCAGAATCAGCATTCCGGCAGGACCCAGGTGCAGAGTCAGACAAGAAAAGCGGACCGGGCCGCACCCTTCCCATCTGCGAACAAAAAGGCCCGGGCTGGATTCCCAGGACGGCTCTGTGGGCCTCCGCCCAGAGCTCCTCCTCCTCCGTCTGGACCCCAGGCCCCCCCGGGGAACCTGACCAGACAGTCTGCCTGCCAGGCTCCTTCGGCAGTCCTGGTGCTTTCAGACTCCTTTCCCTTCCCGAAGAAGGACTTACCCGTCCCCGCCCCCCAGAAGCGTTACACACAGGAGCTCTCGCTGCTGTGTCTGGCTGGAGTCACCCCAGAGACCTTCCTGGTCAGTAGTTCTCCACCAAGCCGGGGAGTAACTGCACAGTGCTGGCTCACACTGTAACACCGTCAAAGCACACAAGGAACACAGCTTCGTGTTTACCGCTCAGGACCTGATGAGCTTCCGGAAGACCCCATAGGGGCCCAGGGGAAGGAGGGTCTGGGGTGAAGGTTTTACAGGCAACTAAATGAGATTCTGGAAAAGGCTGGAGACGCTGGAGATCCTGATTTGTGTCCCTAAGGCACACATGTTCTGCACCGGGATCGTTGTTATTAAGGATGATTTACTGCACATCTAGCTGCTGGGCTACGTGATGTCCACGTCTCATCTGTTTCCCACCCGAGTGCTGCTCATCAGTAATCACCTGTTCCCTCATTTATCACTCCTGGAACACACACGATCACCAACGGTGCTTCCAGCTGGCCACCAGAGATCAGTACGATTACAACCATCACCCACGTAATCTTCTCTGGGGCGAAGAGCAGGTCCCTTTTAAAGTTCACAAAACACTAATAAAGATGACACTGATAACGCCGATCCACCAGAATGCAGGTGCCACAAAACCCTCGCTGCCCCTCTGAGGCCGGTACTCGTCGTTCCTGGGCCATCTGAGGCCACACTCGACCCGAGAAGCTGCACGATTAGGACCAGGATGCACAGCAGTTCAACTCAACCCCTACAAACCCCCGTGCTTATCCCAACCTAGTACACCTCTCTGCCAGCTTTCCAGGCCCTCCCGGGCTTCCTCACTCCTTGGGACGGTCCCAGGGCGGACAACGCTGGCCTATGGACAGGCTGCAGTGCACTGCTCTGAACGAAAACACCACTCTTCAGCGAAACTGCACTGGGTGAGTGCACACCCCGCTGCCACTGCCTCACCAACACCAGACGAGGGAAGACGCCACCAACAACCGTTCTATTCATCCACGGGAGAAATCACTCGGAAAAACAAAACACGGCCAGGGATGATCTTCCAAGGCTGTAAGTTTTCAGGTGCAGCCCCTAACATCCGTGCCAGTGATGGGGATATTCGAGTTGTTTCTTTTCATCGAAGGGGGAGGGGACCAGAGGAGGAGACAGGGGACATCCACACTCAGCCGTCCGATCTGTTTACCTGCTGTTGCTGCTGCTGCTGGCGCTGGAATCTGGGAGGAAGAGACTTCTGGTACTTGCTGAACTCCTGTGCAGGGGACCCAGCCTCCCTGGCGCCCTCCTCACCGCCGCCACTCTGAGGCACAGCTGGAGGAGCCGCGGGGGCTTCTTCTGAAAACGTGTTGGGGGTTCCCTGGGCAGGAAACTCAGGGGAGCCTAGAGGACAAGTAACCAGAGAAACGGCTGCGGTGAGCTCACAGAAGCCGGGCCAGTCAAACGTTTACGGCAAACGCTTGCTCTCGTTGGCACGGACGGTGCACGAGGTCATGGACTCCCCACGACGCCATCGCTTCAGAGGTGAGAGAGAGCTAAGGGTCGAGAGATCAGAGGAACCACCAGGGTTCCAGAAGAGAAGGGTTCTATTGAAAAGGACCCCAGTAAATGAGAGAGCAGCCACCAGCTCGGCGATAGCCCACAGCCATCATCGGAGCGACATGAGTCAATGCAGCCAAAGGCCATGCTGGCCACCAAGTCAGCACGCATCCCCTGGCTGGTTGCCTCACCTGTAAAGGGAGGACAGCCACTCTGTCCATCCCACAGGCCTTTGTGAGCCTTAAGGGAGACAATCCATGCAAGGCCGGTAGCAAGTGCTCCACACAACTTCCCATCTGTATACTCTCTGAAATTCCCTTCTTCCTTACCTCAAGCCACCTTTACAGCTTTAACGGAGTAGAAAAGACATCGGCATTCTTGATTTTACTGCAGGGGACACCCAAACCCTGATGCAAAGCCTCAGGGACCCAGCGGTGCAGCGCAGGGGGAACACGGAAGAGCACAGAGCAGGTGCCCACACACCCCGAAGGCCAGTCTCAATTGAACACACTCACACCATGGCACCCGCGTCCTGGACTCTCCACTGCCCGTCTCAGCGAGTGTGGACACCAGCACAGGCTGCACTCGGGCCACAGTGAGAGGCGATGGGCAGGACAGTGGCGGTTTCTCGGTGTTCCTTGGCCAGAAGGGGGCCGAGGACCGGCAGACCATGACCATGAGTAAGACTCACCTGAGAAGCTTTCAGGGTCTGAAACTAACATCGGGCCCCTCTCTCCTAAACAGAGTTGGTTTTAGTTCGTTTAAGAAGGTCCCAAAGAACAAAGCTGGTCACAAAGAACATGTTCTTTACAACTGCTACAAGGCACTTTCCGACATGCAATGCTGTTCAACATCTCTTATGGAGCCGTGTGTATCCAGCCCTCAGAATCCAGGCCAGGAGAAACATACTCTAACAAACAGGCGGGCTTCTCCCCAAGGTCACAAAGATACTTTGTGGTTCTCTCTCTCTCTCTCTTTCTTTCTTTCTTGAGATAGAGTGTGTGCGTGTGCGAGCACAAGTGAAGGAGGGGCAGAGAGAGAGGGAGAGAGAGAATCCCAAGCAGGCTCCGTGTTGTCAGCACAGAGCCCAACTTGGGGCTCAATCCCACGAACATGAGATCATGACCTGAGCAGATATCAAGAGGTGGACGCTTAACCGACTGAGCCACCCCGGCGCGCCCCACTTTGTGATTTTGGTTTTTTTTTAAATGTTTATCCATTTTTGAGAGAGACAGAGAGACAGAGCACGAGGAGGTGAGGGGCAGAGAGAGAGGGAGACACAGAATCCGAAGCAGGCTCCAGGCTCTGAGCCGTCAGCACAGAGCCCGACGTGGGGCTTGAACCCACGGACCGTGAGACAATGACCTGAGCTGAAGTCGGATGCCTAAACCGACTGAGCCACCCAGGCACCCCACTTTGTGATTTTGTTAAATGAACTCAGAGGACCCTGGGCTTGCATTGAGGCCCGCCACTATCCGCATCTTTGGTTGAGCAGTGGCAGGGGTGAGAATGGCCACAGGGGTGAGAATGGTTGTACGGAATGACAACCAAGCGGGCAGCGCGCACACTTTCCGTATCTAGAAGCTGCACGAGGTGCTTTCTGTACGTTATCTCACGTGCCCCTCAGCGTGTGGCAAAGTGCGTACTAATTCCAGCCCATTTTACAGATGAGGGAACGGGCACCAGGGAGGTAAGTGGCCGCAGCCAGCCGGTTTCAGTCCCTGACACGGGATGTGAACCCATGCCGAAACTCAACGGCCGGTGCTTCCCCGCCCCCTCCAGCTGCCCGCCACAGGCTGAACCAGTAAGGCAGGGAGGCACCCACAGCCTAGGGTGTCCAGTTGATGGGACAAGGGCCCAGCGCCTACCTTTGCGGACAGCAGGGCCATTCTCCTGTGGGGGCACCTTCTCGGTGCCTGGAGATCGGGGCACTTCCTTCTCTGCCGGTTTCGGGGCCTCGCCCGCCTTCTGAGCCTGCTTACGCTTCTGGTCCAGCTGCTTGAGCTTGGCGGCACAGGCAGCCAGCCTCTCCTCCCGTGCTCGGCGCTCCTCCTCCTCCCGGCGCTTTCGGGCTCGTTCCACGGCCTCGGACATCTCTGACTGCACGAACTTCTGCCGTGGAGGTGGCTTGTCCTCTTTGTCCTCGACAGACTGTTGCCGGAACACGCTGCCCAGCGAGGACTTCTGCCGAGAGAAATGAAGTCTGCTGGAACAACAGACCCCAAACCCAGGAGACGGGGCCACCCCAGCATGGGAGCGGTTCTGCTTCCCAAGATCCCCGAGCACCTTCGAGAGGCAGCAGTCACGCACGCCGCAGACCTGGGTCTCCAGGCCCTTTCCTAACCTGCAGTGAGGTCTGGGCAAGTGTCAACCCTCCCTCCCTTAGCTCCCCACTGCAAGCTGGGGATAGAGGCGGCCCTCGGGATGGTGAGTGTGCAAGGAAGGATTCGCACCACACTCTGCATGGTGACCAACAAAGAAAACAGCACCCTGGTGCTCCCACCACCACTAATGGGCACACAAGATAAGGGCCTCCACGGCTACTGGACGGGAGCAGGGACCACACGCTCATCCCGAGTTGCAAAACGGCTCTAGTCTTTCTCCCGTAAAAATACAGAAACCTCTGGGAATAAAGAGGTACGAGAAATTAAAATGAAGTCAGATCGACGGTTACAAAGTGACGCTTCATCTAAAAACATCTCTTCTGGCGACTTCATCCACTCCTGAGTCTCTCTCACCGGTCACCAGTTACCGGACAGCAACAGAGAGAAGCCCACTCAACACCGGGAAGGTTCCTCCCTGATCTGCAGGGAGCACCCAGAATATGCACCAGCACGGACGACGGCCAAGTTCAACCGATCCCCAGCCACTGGAACTCCAGCGAGGTGACCGTCACAACACACAGCTTCCCATTCTGAGTGCTAGTGACGCACAGAAGTGTCACGAGTCCTCAAGCATAAACAAACACGGTCTGGGCCTTCTCCGGTCTGCTCGTGAACCCTCCGCAAAAGCGCTATGCGACACGTTGACCGCAGTCAAGGACTTTTCCTCCGGAGAGCTGGCTTCTCATAATCCAGAGACAACGGTGACAATTGTAAAAGATCAGAAACCTCTGACCTGGAAGCGAAAGTACTTTCACACGATGTAACTGGGGCCGACGTGTGCACTGTCCTTCACGTGGCCCTTGACCAGCCCCGGCCGCGCTCTGTAGCGCTGGGCACAGTGGCACCACAGAGCCTCCACCATCAGCCCCCAGTGCTCCCAGAGAGGAAGGAGCAGCACTCAAAGTGTATGAATACTTCCATCGAGACGGCTGACGTGCCTTTCCAAACTCCCCTAACGGTAGCTACCATTTCATAGACTCCATGCTCTGCAAAATACTTGAACTTTTCAGAAATCGGAATGCAGAAAACTACATTTTTTTCTTTCCCGACTCAGTTAATTCACATTGTTATGAGATCAAAACGAAATCTTCTTTGAATACTCACCAACCCCGATATATGAACGAAATCTGGATTCATTGCAGGGTAATTTCCAAGAATAGGTCTGTGTCAATTTGTTTTTTAATGTTTATTTGAGAGAGAGAGAGAGAGAGAGAGAGAGAGAGGGAAAAAGAGAAAGAATCCCAAGCAGGCTCTACCCAGTCAGCGCAAAGCCCGACGCGGGGGTTGATCTCATGAACCTGGGAGATCATGTCCTGAGCCAAAATCAAGGGTCAGATGCTTGACTAACTGAGTCACCCAGGTGCCCTAGCTCTATGTCAATTTTGTTTCGTTTTTGTTTTCCCCTGTACCTAGCACAGTGCCTGGTACTCAATTTAAAAAAAGCAAACAAACCTGAAGATAAAGTATTTTCATTTTATAAGATATGGAACCAGACTCCCTTAAATGGCAAAGTGCATTAAAAATGGCAAGTTTTGGGTGCCTGGGGGACTCAGTCAGTTGGGAGTCTGACTCCTGATTTCGGCCCAGGTAATGATCTCATGGCTGGGCCTGCTTAAGATTTCTCTCTCTTTTCCTCTGCCCGTCCACCGCTGGTGAGCTCTCCCTCTCCCTCTCTCTCTCTCTCTCTCTCTCTCAAAAAAAAAAAAAAAAGCAAGGTTTGTTTTGTTTTTTTCCCCCCAAATATATTTAAATTAATGCCTTTTCTACCCCTAATACTGTGCCTCCTGCACAATCCAGTCCAAAGTCATGAAGTCATGAAGTGTGGCACGTCTGGCACCAGGAAGTCATGGTGGCTAAGAGCAGGTGGTCGGAACCCGGGCAGGGAGAGGAGGATGTCCGTGTGGAGATGTGGCTGGTGTGGGAGTGAGGGCCCCATCAAGCTGGGTGAGGAGGCAATTCATAAGGAGAGGCGGCCTAGAGGGGAGATTCAGGGCATCTGTGGGGTTGGGAGTGGGGGAACGACACGGATGGTTGAGTGAGTGAGGAGGGCATCTTTACAAGGGAGAGAGGGTGGGGGCAGAAATGGGAGACGGGTCACGTATAGGGGAGCTGATCGAGGAAGTGTGAATACTGGGGACAATGGGAACAGGTGTCTCACTGTTGGAGACAGGAGTTACAGATACGCGGTGGGAGAGAACTAGGTTGGAATGTGTGGAACCAGAGATATTACTGTGAACTCATAGTTCTCCACACAGATATAGGAGTAAATAATAAAGACAACACGAACATGTACGTACGTGTGCACGCACATATCTATCTATACACACACATTTCCTCACTCTGTCCCCCAAAAGGACCCAAGAGCAGGGAGCACTCCTGGTGACCACATATTGGTTTCTCAATATCACAAGGGCTGATTCCAGACCAAGGCAGGGTAAGGACAAAATGAGCTTGGGAAAGGTTCTCCTGGTGGGCCTGAAAAAAAAATTTTTTTGAAAGGGAAAGAAAAGAGAGAGAAAAAAAAAAAAGAAAAGAAAAAAAAGCCAACCTGTCTAATCAGCAAGGCATTTGCTCCATAAGGATGGAGACACATAAAGACAGATGCAGCTTGAAGAGGTTCCAACAGCCAAACCGAAAATACTTGGGACTTCAGAGCCAACAATCAGAGGCACAGATCATAACCCACTGGTATCAGTAAATAAATTCGAAGTTTCGTAAGAAACAGGACATTCATAGCCTCAAAGTATCTCCCCACAAAATTCTCATCAATTACGAATGTGGAAGAGAGAAACCCCACAGCGTGAAGTTCGGCAGACATTATAACCTTAGTCAAGAGATCAGAGTGAAGGCTGTCAGCAGGTGGGCAGAGTGGAATCAGTGACCTGGCGGGAGGCAATGAGCCAGGGTCACTCCTGAGAGATTCTAGCCACAAACGGAAACCTTGAACCTAATCGTGAGGAAGCGCCAAACCAACCCCACTTGAGGTACATTCTACAAAATAACCGGCTTACAGTCCCCACAAGTGTCCAAGTCCTGAACGTTAAGGAAGGCTGAGGGGCTATCCTAGACTGAAGGCGGCATGTGACTCTGCACCGATTCTTCCGTACAAAGAACACCAGCGACACAAGTGGTACAAGACGGAGGGGGTCTGGGGATCAGATGGCAGTGGTTATCGACGCTACCTTCCTAGTTTTGACTGAGGTCACCCAGGAGGTAGAAAATAGATGCCAACGTGTTCTGCGGTGACAGGGCCTGGTCAGCCCGGCAACTTACTCTACAAAAGGTTCAGAGAAAAATATCCTTTGTATCCAGCTTCCAGCTTTTCTGTAAGTTTGTAACTGTTTTGAAATTTTCAAAGACAATTTTTTTTTTTTTTTAATTAAAACAGGAGAAAGAAACGTCCACCTAGGACTTTTATGTACGCGTGTGCACCTTCCAGGCTAATCACATGCACAGAACCCCTCCAGTGCCCACGATACCTGGTAGTCTGGGCCAGATGCCCAGCTGTGAAGCTTCCTAGAAGGTGGCTGAGGTTCTGGCACTTTGCGGACAACACGGGCCACACCCGCTGCTTCACCCCAGTCCTTTCCTTCCTCTTGGGGACGCTTAGCATCAGCACTGTCCGCGGAGCTCATTGACAACTGCCGCTGCCGTCGGGGGTCCCAACTGTTCCTAGGACAAACCACGGTGAATGTGAGTTTTCCCATTCAGCCCCAGTGCAGTCTGATCTTACCCATCACAGGGCCTCAGGAATTCCGAAGCCAGCTGCCCACATACCAGTGTCCTTCCCTCGAACAGACCCAGCCCCTCACGGCTGAGAGGACACGCCCAGAACACCACAATCCGGTGGCACCAACATTTACCAAGTCCCTCTTGCACACAAAGCTCTGGGCAGGATGTTTCACACCCATTACTTGGTTTACGGGAAAACAAGTCCTCACCCCCACTTTAAAGGGGTGGTAATGGAGTGTCAGAGAGGCTGGGGAGCTGCCTTCCCAGGAGGAGTGACTAGACTGGAACCTAAGATCCCAGAGGAAGGTCTCTTTCCTCATACCAGGGCTCCTTCCCTGTGCTTTGCATAAAGGAGGTGCTCGATCGATTTTCCTCAAAATAGCAAAAGAAGGCTCACTGAATAATGCCGTAACAGAGACCAAGAGGAGGAAAGCAGAGCAGACTCCACGTGAGAAAGGGGAGAGGTTCCAAAGGGAGGCTCGGAGGGAATGGAGATCCAGACCGTGCTCACCTTTACCTGCCGCGGGGGAAACAAAGGCACCAGGGAAAAACACTGTGTGCATTTACCAAGCACCTCGTGTATGCAAAACAAGTGCCCAGCACACCTCCAGGAGTTCCGAGAAAAGCAGGGAGTCAGGTGTGGCCCGCACGTGCGTGTCCGCAGGTGTCCACACACACACGGGGGGGGGGGGGTGGGGGGTGGAATGAGGCTGCGGAGGTGGCTGAGGTCACGGCAGGGCACTAAGTGCTAGTGACTACTGCCTTCACCTTGAAAGGCGCAAAAACCACACGAGGCTCCCGACCCCCCAGGAAAGATGACAAGGGCACAGTGTGAAGGAAGGAGGCGAGCCGGCTAACCTCTGAGTGGTCTGGAAAAGAAAGGATGAGGTCCCAGTGACCCAGAGACAGTGAGCGGGAAGGGCTGGGATCCAGGGAAGTGTCAGGAAGCCGTCACAGGTGGGGAGACAAGATGTAAGGAAGACCTGGGAGCTTGGAGGAGGAGACTCACAACCAGCTCAAAGAACACCGTGGAAAGATCAGGTTCAGCAGAGTGGGGTGGGGGTGGGGGGTGGTTTGGGGATTCTCAATTTGAGATGTCCTTGGTCACATTAGCAAAGCCGCGTCCAAATCCATGCCTAACTCTTTCGGTTGAATATTCAATTCACATCAACCGAAAGAGACAAGGAACAGAGTGTCCTACTGTTCCAGAAGTCTGTAATATTTTATGTCTTTGCTTTTGATTTAAATTCTTGCTCACAATTCCTTCTGAGCTTAGTGTTCCAAGAACTGACCCACAAGATATTTTCCCAAGTGCGTCTAAAACTTCAGTTAAAATCACACAGCATTAAAATAAATTAGAAAAGCCTCAAATAGTTAACTGTTTGTGTATCAGTGAAAAACTAGCAGGTCACTACCAGCTCCCTCTAGAATGGCTTTTTTTTTTTTTTTAATTTTTTTTTAACGTTTATTCATTTTTGAGACAGAGAGAGACAGAGCATGAACGGGGGAGGGTCAGAGAGAGGGAGACACAGAATCCGAAACAGGCTCCAGGCTCTGAGCTGTCAGCACAGAGCCCGACGCGGGGCTCGAACTCACAGAGTGCGAGATCGTGACCTGAGCCGAAGTCGGCCGCTCAACCGACTGAGCCACCCAGGCGCCCCCCTCTAGAATGGCTTTGAAGGGAGGAACATCGAATAACCAAAAACAAAACAAAACAAAACAAAAAACAAACCAAGGCTCGCAAACTTGGCCCTCTGAACATTCAGTTATAGACAATAAAATAGACAAAAGGAAAAACATCAAGGGGTGCCTGGGTGGCTCAGTCAGTTGAGCGTCTGACTTCAGCTCAGGTCATGATCTTACGGTTTGTGAGTTCAAGCCCCATGTCAGGGCTTGGAGCCTGGAGCCTATTTCGGGTTCTGTGTCTCCCTCTTTCCCTGCCCCTCCTCTAGTCGTGTTCTCTCTCTCTCTCTCTCTCTCTCTCAAAAATAAACGTTAAAAAAAAATTTTTTTTAAGGAATAACAGCATAGTATTAATATCTAAACAATATATAACATTGATCACGTTTTAAAGGAAATACACTAAGTCCAATAAATAAATATGCAAAGAACATAGGCAATTCCATACAAAAGAAAGCATCCATATTTGCTGGTATTCAACATAAATAAATAAAAAACAAATTAATGCAGCTGTAGGTACTATTTAAAAAGAACCAGAGGCGCCTGGGTGGCTCAGTCAGCGAGGTCCGACTTCGGCTCGGGTCATGATCTCACACTCCGTGAGTTTGAGCCCCGCATCGGGCTCTGTGCTGACAGCTCAGAGCCTGAACCTCCTTCGGATTCTGTCTCCCTCTCTCTCTGCCCCTCCCCTGCTCATGCTCTGTCTCTGTCTCAAAAATAAAAAAAAATTAAAAATTAAAAATTAAAAATTAAAAAAAAAAAAAGTACTAGCCACGGACACCTGGCTGGTTCAGTGCATACAAAGTGTGACTCTTGACCTCAGGATTGGGAGTTCGAGCCCCACGTTAGGGATGGAGTTTACTCCAAAAATAATAAAAACAGGGCGCCTGGGTGGCTCAGGCGGCTAAGCATCCGATTCTTGGTTTCGGCTCAGGTCATGATCTCACAGTTTGTGAGTTCGAGCCCCACATCGGCCTCCATGCTGACAGTGCAGGGCCCGCTTAGGATTCTCTCTCTCTCTCCCTCTCTCTCTGCCCCTCCCTTGTTCATGTTCTACCTCAAAATAAATAAACTTAAAATAAGTAAATAACTAAAAATAAAAAGTCCTAGCCAATCATTCTACCATCAATCTATTACGACAAAAACTAGAGGGACCAGACTACAATGCAGTGATTTTGCAAAAGGTGTCATAAGTAAAATGAGCCCAACGAAATGACCCAGAAAAGGGAAGACCGAAGGGGTCGAGGAAGCTCCGGAAACCTCGTATCCCCCGTCCAGTGCTTCTCCCAAGATCCCTGATGTGCACTCTAGCACGCACAACCCCGGGGTAAACGGGTAAGTTGAACCCTGGTGGTTTCCCAAACGCGCTTGGCTAGAGAAACCCTTCTGGGCACCACACCCACAGAAGCGATCTGTGGAACAAGCGGCGTATACACACACACTCGGGGGGACACCGGCACAGCGGCTGAAACCACCGGGACTCAGCCGGCCCGCCAGCCACCCGGCCAGCGCACCCTGGCTCCCGTCCCACACGGCTGTGCCACCCGCAGAATGGAAACCAAATCTGCCCCAGTGAGGCTGCCAGGGCGACGAGGCAATGCGCCTGGCACAGTGACCGGCACTGATGCGTGCGCCTCCGGCCACGGTCAAGCCCCAGGGTGCGGTGCCACGAGCAGGGCTGGGGGGCATCCTTACCACTTGGGCCTGCCGTCCTTCCCAACTTCCTCCTCCTCTTCATCATCACTGAACTTCAGTTTCTCGGAGTAGTCCACTTCCTCATGAAGACCTGTAACCAGGGAGGGCCACGGAGAATGGGCAAAGCCAAGACTCAGCAGCGCCAAGAGCGCCACACGGGGCGAGGGGTGGGGGGGCTTCCTCCGGTCGGAGCTCGTCCTGGCCCAGCTGAGGAGGAGAGCCACCCAGCCAACCGCAACCACCAGACAGACACTGCAGATCAAGTGAGGGACAGCTCCGGCTTCGGGTGACAGCAAGGCGGCCCCGTCAGATTAACCTTCCCGCAGAGGACAGTTCTTAAATCTGGACAAAGTATTTTGGAATTATATTGGAAGGTGCAGAAGAGTGAACGAAAGAAAGCAGGCAAAAACAAGACAGGACCCAGATCCATCTGGCAACACAGAGGCTTGGCCAGCGTGATTCGTGGGCTGCTGCTTGTGCCCTAGGGCACTCCCCGGCCTGAGCAGCTCAGGGGCAGAAAGTGCCCATCAGCTGGCAAGTGGGCACACACACTGTGGGAGATCCACACAGGGGAATGGTACTTTGGCCACAAAAATGAATGCAGACAGGGGCGCCTGGGTGGCTCCGTCAGCCGGGTGACCGACTTCAGCTCAGGTCATGATCTTGTGGTTCGTGAGTTCAAGCCCCGCATCGGGCTCTGTGCTGACAGCGCAGAGCCTGGGGCCTGCTTCCAATTCTGTGTCTCCCTCTCTCTCTGCCCCTCTCCCACTCGTGCTTTGTCTAACTCTCAAAAATAAACAAACATTAAAAAAAAAAAAAATGAATGCAGACACACCCCCTCAACAAGACAAACCTTGAAAAACAAGCTCAGTGAGAGAAGCCAGACGTGAAAGGCCACATTCTATACTGGTGCCTCCATTTATATGAAATGTCCAGAATAAGCAAAACCACAGAGATAGAAAGTAGCTCAGTGGTTGCCAGAGGCTGTGTGCGGGGCTGGGGGGTAAGTGAGAGTGACGGTTAATGATACAACACTTCTTTTGTGGCTGATGAGAACGTTCTCGAACTGGACAGTGGAAATGGTTGCACAACCTTGTCAATATACTAAAGATCAACGAATTGCAGACTTTAAAAGGGTACATGTTATGGTATATGAAATTTGTCATATGCACCGTATCTTAGTAAAAAGGCAAAAAGCCCAATACAATTACAAAGCAGATTTAATGAAAAAGCAAGGGCAACTATATGCTGTCTAGATCATCCATTGAAATACAACCACAAATGGGTTGAAAGGAAAAGGATTAAAGAAAAAAGACACACCGTTTACACAGTAACACCAGAGCAGTAGTAACACAGGACAAGACAGACTCCAAGAAGCACTTCCAATGATAAAGGACATCCGCAAACAATACCAAGGGTCAATGTGTCAACTCATAAAAATTATAAATGTGCATATGCCTAACAATAGCTTTGAAATCAATGAAGCAGAAACTGATAGAATTAAAGGGAGAAACAGATAAATCCACAGTCACAGTGGAGAATTTAATGCTTCATTGTCTGAGAGGATCATACAAAAACATCAGTCACTGTGTAAGGTCTGAAAGACACATTCCACAACCTTGATAGTGACTAAATTGAGATGTACAGAATGTAATAATCAACAACCGTAGAATACGCATTCTTTTCAAACGCACTTGGAATATTCATGAAGAAAGATCATGTTCTGATCATGAAACAAGTCTCAGTAAGCTGAAAAGAACTGAAATCATACAGTGCATGCTCTCTGACTATAATGGAATTAAATTAGAAATCTAGAGAGCCCCAATAATTAAAATGAACAGATAAAATGAAATAGAAACAATCCAACAACGGAGAAAATGAAAGCCCAAAACTGCCTTTTAGTAAAAGATTAATAAAACCAATAAGCCCTTGGCATAAGTAAGAAAAAGAAGAATACAGATTACCCAATTAATGAGAAAGAAAGAAGTCCATCACTACAGAGCTTACAGACATCAGAAAGAAAAGGAATTGCTATCAACTTTATACCAATAAATTCAATCACAAAGAACAAATAAATCCCTTGAAAAACACAACTTACCAATATTGACACAAAACAACAAAGGGAATCTGAGCAGCCCCATTAACTACTCACAGAAATTAAATTTATTATCACAAATGTCACCACAAAGAAAATACCAGCGCCAGGTTATTTCACTGGTGAATTCTATCAAGCATTTATGGGAGAAATAATCCCAAACTTACAGAAACTCTTTCAGAAAGTAGAGAAGGAACATTTTCCAACTCATCTTACGAGCCCAACAAAGAAATTAAAAAAAAAAAAGAAAATTATAGACCAATATCCACCATGGACACGGAGGCCAAGAACCTTAATAAAATATCAGCACATTGAATCTAGGTATACAAAAAGGTGTAGCTTAGTCTAGGAATGCAAGGTTGGTTTAGCATTAAAAAAATCAGTTGGTGCAGGGCACCTGGGTGGCTCAGTAGGTTGAGCATCTAACTCTTGATTTCGGCTCAGGTCATGATCCCAGGGTCGTGGGACTGAGCCCAGCATCAGACTCAATGCTGAGCAGGGAGCCTGCTTGGAATATTCTCTTTTTTTTTTCCCTCTCTCTCTCTCTCTCTTCTCTTCCTTGCTCATGTACATAGAAGGAAGGAAGGAAGGAAGGAAGGAAGGAAGGAAGGAAGGAAGGAGAAAGAAAGAAAGAAAGAAAGAAAGAAAGAAAGAAAGAAAGAAAGAAAGAAGAAAGCAATCCACCAGATTACCAAAATAAAGGAGAAAAACCTTATAATCACAGCACAGGAAAATTTATTTCACAAAATTCAATACCCATTCGTGATTTAGAAAACATTCAGCAAGCCAGAAATACAAGGAAACCCTCAATCTGATAAAGAACACCCAAACCCTACAGCTGACATCAGATTTAATGGTGAAACACTAAACGCTTTCTCCACAAGATCAGGAACAAAGAACTTGAAACAACCCTGTCCTGGAAGTACCACACAGCATTTAGGCAAGAAATAAAAGGTAGGGGGCGCCTGGGTGGCTCAGTCGGTTAAGCTGAGGCTCAGGTCATGATCTCACAGTTCGTGGGTTCGAGCCCCACGTCAGGCTCTGTGCTGACAGCTCGGAGCCTGGAGCCTGCTTCGGATTCTGTGTCACCCCCTCTCTCTGCCCCTTTCCCATTCTTTCTCAAAAACAAACGTTTACAAAAAAAAAAAAAGGAAAAAAGAAATAAAAGGCATATAATCTGAAAAAGAAACATAAAACCATCCCTATTTATAGACAACATGATGGTTTATGTAGAAAATTCTAAGAAATGGGGGTGTCTGGGTGGCTCAGTTGGTTAAGCATACAAGTCTTGATTTCAGTTCAGGTCATGGGAACTAGAGCCCCACGTGGGCTCCACACTGAGTGTGGAGGCTGCTTGGGATTCTCTCCCTCCCTCTCCTCCTTCCCCCCTTATGTGGTGTGTGCACTCTCTCGCTCTTTCCCTCTAAAAAAAAAAAAAAAAATCTTAGAAATTCTAAGAAATCAACAGAAACTAGTAAAACTAAAGAGCGTATTCAGCAAAGTGCCTACAACAAGGTCCACACACAAAAATCAACTGTATTATCTATAGGAACACCAAACATAAGAAATAAATTACACTTAAAAAAAAAAATCAATGCCATTTACAGCAGCATCCAAACAACATCAACTACTTAGGAATAAACTCAACAGAAGATGTTCAAGACCTCCAACACTGAAAACTGAAACAGAACTGAAGAAAGTCAGAGATTCACCCAAGTTCCTGGATGGGAGATCCAAGGTATCATCTACCCAGAAATACATTCGACGCTGTCCTACCCAAACTGCCTCTAGGCTTTTTGTAAATACTGACAGGCTGATCCTAAATTTATATGGGAATGAAAAGATCTTACAGTCAAATAACATGAAAGGGAACAAGGCCAGAAAGCTTACGCTACCTGAACTTTAAGACTTACTATAGAGCGACAGTGTGGTGGTGGCGTGAATGAATCAATACATCCAGGACACAAACAGCGTCCAGAAATAGATCCACACTTATCTGGTCGATTGATTTTTGGCAGGTGCCAAAGCAATTCAATAGGCAGAGGAAAGTTCTCCCAACAACTGGTGCGGAACCGGATATCCCGACGGATTAAAACGAGCCTCAACTCCATCTTATGTACAAGAATTAATTCCACGTAAATCACAGACCCCAAAACAAGGGTTGAAACTATAGAAAATAAGGGAATATCTTTGCTGTCAGGGAGAGACGAAGATTTTCAGATAGGACGCAAAAGAAACAACCATAGAAAACACAAACTTACAAATCAACCTTCATCAAAATAAAAAAACCTGCTCATCAAAACAGTGCTAAAAAAAAAATGAACCAACAAGACAAGCAATGGGGGAAATATTTGTAAAAAGTAAGTGGCCAAGGACTCGTATCCATGGCTTACTTGTAACCTACCGCTCAAAGAAACGAGAAAATCTACCAGTTGCCAAATAACACAAGAAAACTTATTCATCAGCATTAGTCATCAGCAAAATGCAAATGAAACGCACAATGAGACACCACTACACACCCACCAGAAGGGCTAAAATTAAAAAGACTAATCACGTGGAAGCGTCGTGAGGATACAGGGGACCCGCGTTCCCCACAGCCACCGTGGAGAAAGGGTTAGGTGGGTCTCACGGGCCCGATCACACACCTTCCCTCCGACCTAACAATTCACTCCTGGGTACCGACTGAACGAACGTACTATTCGACAGGAAGTCCCCTCAGGAGAGGGGAGGCCCTGGGGTGGGAGCGGGGAGTTGGGGGGGGGACGTCTGGGGGGAGCGGGGGAGGGGGGACATTCGGCACACATGTATCCGTTTGTCAAAACTGCATCATTAAAATGGGCACCTGTCGATGGAATTCACATGTACGTGAACGCAAATAAAAACGATTTTAAGAGAAAATCATCAGGTTGGCAGATGGGGCACGGTAGTTGTTGAAGCTAGGTGATGGGAAGCTGGGGGCTCATTACCCCATTTACAGTTCTGTTTAACTTTCCCATTCCAAAAAGTCTTTTCGGCAAGTTAACAAAATCTCCCATGGATCTGAGATCAAGACCAAAGGCCAACAGGAGTCAGTGCTCAGAGAGGAAGTCACCACTGGCGAGGTGGCTGGCTGAGGGACGCACACCTTGCTGCCGGGGGGCCTTCAGCCCTGGAAAGCAGAGGCGACCCCGACCCTGAAAGCCCCACAACCCACCTGCCCAGCCGTCGTCGGCGTCGGCGTCCAGGTCGTCCAGGCCCTTCAGGTTTTCCGCGTTGATGATCGTGGGCCGCGGCGCCCGTCCCACCAGCTGCCTCAGCGGGCGGATGGGCCGAGTCGTTCCCAGCCTGCTTTCTTTTCTGATGAGGGCGAGAAGAGTAAAGATCTGGCCTCGTGTCAAGTGCACAGATGGAAGCAAAAGCCAATACTTTTCCAAAAATATGTCCCACATTGCAAAGGTTCACGGTTGCATTTAATATTTAAATCCTCTCCTTTAAGGGAAAAAAAGAAAAAAAAAAACTTCTAACGGGGGCGCCTGGAGGGGGGGGGCTCAGTCGGTTAAGCGTCCGATTCTTGGTTTCGGGTCAGGTCATGATCTCTCGGTTTTGCGGGTTTGAGCCCCACGGCGGGCTCTGCGCTGGCAGCGCGGAGCCTGCTCGGGATTCCGTCTCCCTCTTTCTCTACCCCTCCCCCACTCGCATGGCCTCTGTCTCTCAAAATAAATGAAGAAACTTAAAAAAGTTAAAAGAAACTAATAATGAAAAGATAAAAGAAACCTATGCCGAACAAATACGTCCCAGAGAGTATCGCCTCATTCCACAGTTTTATACACTCGGCACTAATGCCCAGCGTAGCAGCCACAAACACATGCCAAAACTTCCAACTCTGTCAAGAACTTGCGATCATAATACAACCTCGTCTAGCTCCAGATCCCAGCCACCCCACACACCCTGGAGCTCTGAGTTGGTTTTCAGAGTCTCCAGGACTCTGAGCTCTGAGTTGGTTTTCAGAGTCTCCAGGAGACAAGACACCTTCGCACATGAGCCCACGATGTTGTGCAATACAACCACCGGGGGCAATTTCTACACACGGGACTATTAATGCAGTAGCCTTACCCATCTTGGTCATTCATCTGGAACTGTCTAAAAGGGACACGGGGCTCAAGACGGAGCTGGGGGAGGGGGAAAGGTCCTCGTTCCACGGTACCCTGGTTCTCTGATGACTGTGGCGAACACATCTGAAACATAACATCAATGAACAGGATTTTCCGGTAATGGCTCAAATTCTAAGTTCCCCTTGCATTCGAATTTGTTTGGGAAAAATGGAAAATGGGAAAAAGAGACAGGCAAGTCTTGGAACTTCCCAGTTAATCCTACCACCATCTCCCCCATCTGTTTCCTGCCATCAGTAAGTGAACCTGGGGACTTGTGGTGTCCGGGGCAATGCCTGCCTCTCCTTTTTCTAAAGAACCAAGGCTGAAACAGTATCTACATCACCAGGGAAAGAAGCCGAAGACCCTTAAGATCTGAAAAGGGGGAGAGCAAACGCAGAAGTAACGGACACTTCCAAGGCAGGGTACATCGGGGCAAAGACACTGGGAGGGGGAACCGAGGTGGATATTCAACCACTTAGAGTAGGTTCTGCCTTCGCAAGCAATCCGACTCCATGGGAAAAAAAGATATGCACACTCTGAAAACTTACAAAAGCAGGAAGCATGTCATGGTATGTAGGTGGGTGGTATACATTTCCCATGAACTGTGAAGCCCCTTTGCGGACAGGCTGAGCCGGGCGGAGAGAGGGGTCCTTAGAATCGCTGGTACATGCCGAGGAGGGGGCTCCGTCTCCCGCACTCGAGTTCCTGCTGCCCAGCTCAGTCGGGGAGGCGCTCAGAGACGTGGCAGAAATTATGTTTCGCCCACCGCCCTCCCTCCAGCTTGTCACATCTGGAAATCGAAAGGGGGCAAAAGGGGAAAGGAAAGAGGAGGGGGGGAGGAGGGATTGTATGAGGGTCTGAAGGTCAAGGGACCCCCTCATTCACCAAAAACAAAAGCCCCAAAAGTGCAGAGTCGAGTCAAGTGGTCGAATCTGTCACGGAAGGTGGAGGACGGACACCTGGCCAATGAGCATGAACTTGCTGCGGGAAGCCGGGCGTAAAGAGAAACACAAAATAAGGTCCACTCACAGAGAAGGCAGGTAGAAGCAAGACGTGGTCTTCATGGGTGAATATAAACCACGCACACCCACAGATCGACCACCCCAAAGAAATCAGGACAGCCCGGATGAAACAGCGTTGGGCCATTTCTCCCACGATCACTGGCCTTTACGTTAAAACTGGACCGAGTCCTATGGTACCTGGCTAGAGGAGCGTGCAACTCTTGACCTCAGGGCTGTGAGTCTGAGCCCCACTCTGGGTGTAGAGATTACTTAAAAATGAAATCTTTAAAACTGGAGTAAGTCCTGACATGTTTCAACTCTGATTCAAGGTGACATCTCTAGTCAGACAGACTCCCCAGGTCATAAGAAGCAGAGCCCCTCTCCCTCCAAGTGGGGGCATGAAAGGGTCTGGGGCCCTACCCACCAGGCCTTCACCCGAATTGGTCCTGCTCCAGCCCATAGGGCTCTCCTGCACGTCACAGATTAAAACCTTCCCACCTAGCGACCTTCCTAAGATGACGTTTCCCACTGCCAAACATAGCAAGATGTGGGGGAATTACAGGCCAATGAGAAATCAGATAAGCCTGCCCCTTCTCAGTCAACGTATGGCTAGGAGGTGAAACACGAAGCCCCTGAGTACTTGACCCTCAAGAGAAAGAGACACAGCACAGGAGCCACAAAATCAGGGTCAGCTCCTGGCAATATGACCGCCTTGAGTGTGACCTTGGGCAAGCCCTCTGGCCACTGCTCTGGCCACTCCTGCTTCTTCTCCTTCTCCTCAAATGAAGAGATGGAGCTGATCCCAGAAGCCTCTGCTAGGTCTAAATTTCTGTGGTCCTACAAAGCAGGTCATCTTAATCCCAGAAAGCTATACAGTTCTCCGCCTGAGAATTTGGTTACCTATTTGGAGCAGACAAAATAACCCACCACAGGCCCCTGAAAAGGCAGCATGCTCATTAAGGAGCCACCTAGTGATCATTTCCTTTATAGGGTGTCAGTTCTACCTCTAACCCCGGGATACCTTGGGGATTAATCAGGACAGGCAGACAAAAGTCCCTCCATTTCAAGACCTGATCAAGCCCTCCCCTCCCCCCCATCCCAAACAAACAAAATACATAAGAGCTATTTCACAATCCTTGCTTAGAACAGATGGAAAAATCTCATTCCTCAAAAAACCTTAACCTCTAACCGCTCAAGGCCACTGAAAAGAAAATCCTACCTGCAAGTATTGCTATATAGTCCTGCCAACTCCTTGGCTAGACCCCAGGTGAGGGAACTGTGGAGACAAATCCTAGACTGGCTACCAAACAATCCCCAAGGGAACATGTTAAAAAACGGAGATTCTCGGGGCACGTGGGCAGCTCAGTTGGTTAAGTGGCCGACTCTTGATTTCAGCTCGGGTCATGATCTCACAGTTCATGGGTTCAAGCCCCTGCAGTGGGTCTCTGTGCTGACTGACAGTGCAGAGCCCTCCCTCTCTCTCTGCCCCTCCCCCAGGGATGAGCTCACTCCCTCTCTCTCTCTCTCTCTCCCCCTCTCAAAATAAATAAACTTAAAAAAAACACACACACAAGAGATTCTAATTTGGCTGAGGACGGAGGAGGGCTGGAAATCAGACTTTTTAACAAACTCCCCAAAGGACCCTGACAGGACTCCGCTAGGTTTAGGAACCACTGGCTTAGAAAACAAGCTCCTGGCTCGGGGAAAGAGTTAACGCGCCCTCAGTCTGTCTTTGCCAGGACCACCTGAGCAGAGCAGAACTCACGTCTGATGACAGCTGGGGAAGCAGACAGGCCTGGCCCAACCCAAAGGACAAGAGAGGAATGACCTCCGGCCCAGCCTGGGGGGCAAATCCCACAGAGGCAGAGAGCAGACAAAGGGTCAGTAGCCATGCTTTCCAGGCAGGGAGCCTGGGCCCCGGGAGCTCGGCTTGCTGAGGACACGAATGCTTCTAACAGGCAGAGAGGCAGGAAGATGAGGGGGAGCCCCGCTGTCCCCACGGGGGCCCGGACAGGGACTGCAGCTCACTCACTCTGAGGGCGGAGGCTTGGTCCTGGCCCATACGACAGATCTAAGACGCCCCTTTCTTTGCCAGCCTTGTCCTGCCCTCCAGCTGCTTTCAGCGTCGGAAATTCCTCGGGAGAGAAGGATAACAGTCGGCTTGAGCCCCTTAAACCTGCCAAGAAAACCAGAAAGACTCAGTTAGGGAGCAAGTGAGATGGGCATCGACAGTTCTCTGCTTCAGCCGCTCCACGGGCCGGAAGCCACACTGCCCTGGCGTGGGCTCCTGTTAAGTGCCCCATCTGTGCTGGCATCTTGTGCTGGCAGGGTGGCACTGGAGACCCCATGTGACGAGGAGAGGCCAGACGCAGGCTACACCAGGCCCTAGCAGCTAACCTACGGGAGCAAGGGAGAGGACAGCACAGCCGCTCCAGCTCGGATCCTTCACGCTGCCGGAAGAAGGCAGTAAGGCCCTCCTGGTGGCCCCGGGGGACACACAAGCAGTCTTCAGGGAAATCAGCCCAGGGAGATCAACTGCTTTTGTGTGGAGGTAATGCCAACAGAAAGGTCTGCACCCTCGTTCCACTCTCATGAGCACCGGACAGCTTACACCTGCCACCTTGGGATCGATTCCCTCCTTTGCTGTCCCATCCGTTCCCCAACGCCACAGGCCCCTGAGAAGAAGCCCTGCTTTATCTCTGCAGGAGGAGCCCCTCCCGGCACTTAACACTGGGGACCTCTGATCTATTCTGGACGAACAGATAATAACAAAAGGTGCATTCTATGGTCCAGAGTGGGATCTGGTGCTTTTATCTGGACCAAATGCCCAGCACCATCTAAACTTAACACGACAGTAACAGCACATGGCCCATGTCTTAACTGAGAAATGCCTCGTTCCCTAGGCGATAAAACCAAACTCTCCCCCCTCTTCCCCACCACTGTTTCACGGACCCATGAACTACAGCAGACTTTGCAGAAAGCAGCAGCTGGGATTGGTGCAGACGCACAAGGCATAACATCCCTATTTAGCAAAAAGTCCCAGGGTCAAATACACCCGCCAGGGTGACACAATCTCCCGGTGTCACGAAGGAGCTCCACTACTCTGCGAAGGGGGACTTGGACCCAGGTTAAAAAATCCTTGGCGAGGACGAAATGTGAAAGTCATGCCTTAAACACACGCAGATCTGGAGCTTGAAAACAAACACTCAGTACTTTTATCTACCTCAGCAGTCACGAAGGTCTTACTCTATGCGTGAATTAAACTTCCCTTCCACAGACCAGAAGGACAAAGAACCCAAAATCTCAAGCCAAAGCAGCAGCATTCCTAAGGTTTTCAGTGCTCTACAACGTTCACCACCAATGCCGTGTGCTATGTGATCTCTGCCGTGAGAATCTGAGGCTGGCATGTCAGGGGCTTCTTCTAAGGTCCCAGATGGAACCATCCCCCTGGCCTCCACCCGCACCAGTCAGGCCGCCCACCCCGCCCCGGTCTGACCCAGCTGCAACAGGCCCAAACACCACTCTCCGTGCAGTGGTCTATCGACGCAGGAAGAGCCCTTCTGAACTGCAGAGTCTGAACATGTGTGTGGGCAACACCACCAAGTGCCCACCGCCCTGATGGCACCACAGACTCGTGACGGCAGCACAGGACGGGGAACCGGGGGCTGCTCCCACCTCAGCCCCAGCAGAGGCCTAGGATGCATCTGTCCCTCCTCCCGGGCTCCTGGGCCCTGTTGCCTCCCAGATGAGCAATCACACATTTACAGAAGGTGCTGCTGTGTTTTAGAATTCTTTTCTAGATCACTTATTTTTCATAAGAAACACAATCACATGGTTCAAAAGTAAGAAGCATAGAAAAGTACAAACAGACGACTCCCTCCTGCCTGCGTGCCCACCTGCCTACTTCTGACGCCCTGAGAAAACAGGCGGCTTCCCCCCCCCCCCCAGGCTTCCTTCCGGAGACTTTTTTTTTTTTTTTGATGGCACGTACATTTTCTATAAGTACACTTTCCCTCGTCCCAATTTTTTTTCATGAATAGTAACATACTCTACATATTATTCTGAACTTTTTTTTTCATTTAAGAATATATCCTAGAGATCTTGCCAGATCCGTGGAAAACTACTTTTTTTTTTTCCCTAGAGGCAAGTAGTATTTCTTTAAAGCACCAACATTTAATGGACATTTCAAGTGACTGTTTCCCATCTTTCCCTACCACAATTTTGCAATGAGTATCTTTTGAATATACACCATTTCTCACATCGGCAAGCATCATTTCTGGGGTGATCTTCCTCCACGTGGAAATGCTAGGTCAAAGGGTGCACACATTAGTATTCTGATAGCACCAAGCTGCCCGCCAAGGGGTTGTACCAATTTACTCTAGTATTTCTTTGTATTATTTTTTTTAATGTTTGTTTTCTTTTTGAGAGAGAGAGAGAGAGAGAGACACACACAGGGGGGCAGGGGCCGAGAGAGAGGGAGACATAGAATCTGAAGCAGGCTCCGGGCTCCGAGCTGTCAGCACAGAGCCTGACGTGGGGCTCGAACTCACGGACCGCGAGATCATGACCTGAGCTGAAGTCAGACGCTTAACTGACTGAGCCACCCAGGTGCCCCTACTCTAGTATTTTTTTAATACTCTCTCTGCAGGTTTTATTTTTTATTTTCTTTTTAATTTTAATGTCTATTTTTGAGAGAGACAGAGTGCGAGTGGGGGAGGGGCAGAGAGAGAGGGAGACACAGAATCCGAAGCGGGCTCCAGGCTCCGAGCTGTCCGCACGGAGCCTGACGTGGGGCTCAAACTCATGAACTGCGAGATCATGACCTGAGCCAAAGTCGGACACCTAACTAACGGAGTCACCCAGGCACCCCTCTGCAGTTCTTTTTAAATAAAAATGAATGCACGTGATTTACTTTAAAAAATCCTAACCCACAGAGTAAAAGCTGTAGAAAGCAAAGACCACTGTTAACACAGTCTAGTGAGCACTCTCTGTAAAAAGCCTCTTTAGGGGCGCCTGGGTGGCGCAGTCGGTTAAGCGTCCGACTTCAGCCAGGTCACGATCTCGCGGTCCGTGAGTTCGAGCCCCGCGTCGGGCTCTGGGCTGATGGCTCAGAACCTGGAGCCTGTTTCCGATTCTGTGTCTCCCTCTCTCTCTGCCCCTCCCCCGTTCATGCTCTGTCTCTCTCTGTCCCAAAAATAAATAAACGTTGAAAAAAAAAATTTAAAAAAAAAAAAAAAAAAAAAAAAAAAGCCTCTTTAAAGACCTAATTTTAGGGGACTGAAATGCTGGTCGCCGCTCCCCTTGCCCCCCACCCCCGCTTATCTTGCCCCCTCCACCTCACCCCATGGACTGGAGAATCCGTAAAGCTCCCTCCTGCCCTTAGCCCCTCCACAGGAGCCGGAGTCTGACGTCAGTGGGCACACTGACTGACGTGTTGGGGACAGAGCCTCCAACCACACAGGACGCCCGCCCAGAAGGGGCACGTGCTGGGTAGGAGCGGAGGGTTTAGGGCAGGCAGGATGTTCACTGTTTCTCTACACGAGCTACAGAAGGCAGCTGGCGAAGTCTTGGCCGCCAGGGGCACGCAGAAGGCCAAGGGCGCCGCGGTGGGGAGGCCGGTGGGGGGAGGGTAGTGGGAGGAAGAGCAAGCGTGGCCCGCCACTCCCACCTGCAGCCCTCTCCTTCCCGTGCGGGGGCATCGCCCAGTTTGGTCCGTACAACATGCTAGAAACATTCGAGCTATCAGTGGTGGCTGGGGGGTGGGGAGTGGAGCAGTCTGGCCGCCCTCTCTGCCCAGGTGGGCCCTCCCCTCTGCTCTGGGCCTGCCCGGGAAGCCCTCTCACCATCTCCCCCTACTGCTCCTCCCTGCCATCTCCCCTCTGCACAGCTGCCGCGGCTGAGGTCCTGCGGGCAACACCTCTGACACTTCCCGTGTCGGGCGCGACATAAACGGTACCAAGGACCGTGTGAGCCGTGAATGCTCTGGTGTCACCAACCAAAGAGCAAGCAGCCCAACTCCCAGGGCCTGGCTTATTTAGAAACCCAGGCCCGAAGCTCGCCCCACACCACACCACACCTCCTCCTTGCAGGCCCCAGGGAGAGGAAGTAGGTGCATGTCGGCCACACCGCTGAGCAGGTAGCAAGGGCACCAACCACACGGCGGAGTCCAAGAGCAGCAGGGCCAGCGCCCAGCCTCTCCACAGCCCCCAGGGGGGATGTCAGGAGTAATAACGTTCAGTGAAACCAGGGAGCGGACGGGCCTGGCAGACACAGCGCCCTCACCCCCGGGGGCAGAGGTAAGGCTCCTCAGGGTAGCAGCTCACTCGGGTGAGAGATCCCACAAAGCTTTGGCCAAGGGCTGCCTAGACCCGGACAGAACCGTCTGGAAAAGGCACTCCTCCCTCCCTCCCACCCAGCCCAACGCCACCCGACCACACTTACCACCTTCGTGTCCTGCTGGCTTTCCATTCAGCTGTGCCCATGACTTTGGTCCACCTGGCACTGAATTTGTGTTCTGAAAGAAGGAAGGAAATGAAAACAAAGCCAGCCCGGTCGGCCTGCTTTCTACCCAGCTCCCCACCCGGGCACGGCAGCCTGGGCCCCCGGCACGGGGGGGCGGGGGCAGCTCCCACGGCTGGTTCCACAGCCCAGCCAGGACTCCAACCCACGTCCGCTTCGTGCGACACTCCGGAACACCGGCAGCTACGAGACCTTGCTCCAGAGATAAAGACCAGACCCCAATTCTAACACGTGTCTCAAAACCCGTGTGCCACTGCGAACCGAGGAGCATCGGCACGGGAGGCTGGCGTGTCTGATCTTCCGCTGGAAGGGCCACCGCACCGCTCTCCATGATTACTGTCGTTCTCCAAGGCACAACTACTCAAGTGAGAGGCCTCCCTCCTCCGCTAATCCACACTTGCCTGGCTCGCACACAAGCCGAGGAGTTGAGCGTGCTGAAAACTCACTGCAGGCGAGGCTTTGTGCTGGGCACACCCTGCCTGAGCGAATCCTCCCACACCCTGGGAAGGTTCTAGTCCTATCCCAGCGGAGGCTCAGAAAGGAGCGACCGGGCCCAGCCCAGAGGGCAGGACCAGGACTTGGCCCCACTCTGCCTGTGTCCCAAGCCCCGGGAGTCCCCAACCACTGAGCCCATCTGCCCCTCCCGACAGCATTCAACCAACGGCCTTCCCCTCCAACTGAAGGTGCAAACATACAAAACAAAGCTGGGGCAGCACTTCCTGGGTCAGACCTCACGTTAAATAATCACCCTTTCTCAGCACCCCCACCTCCAGTACCACCAAGCTCAGGGCAGACGGCGGCGTCTCTCACCTCCCACGTGGAGCCAGCCAGGCGTAACAATCCATTTACCCATCAGGAGTTGCCCTCAGCGCCCTGGGGTAGCCACAGGCCCCCCGCACACACGCACACAGACCACAGAAGGGATGTGCCCGCAACGTCACAGGGCAGTGCCACCGGGGCTGCCAGGTCCCCAGGAGGCACAGGGGCACCGCCTGTCCCACAGCCTCCCACTCGGCGTCCGCAGGCCGCACGAGGATGCCCCTGCCCTCGCCCACCAGAGGCACTGACCGGTTAGAGAAGGGCTCCCGGGGCCGAGGAGGGGTTACTAACGTTGCCATTAGAAGGCTGCCGTGCCTGAGGCGAGGCTTTAGGGGCTGGGAAACGCTGGGGGTCCCATTCCCACCACGGCGGGAAGGGCTGCGCTCTGGACGGAACGAGCGGCGTGCCAGCCCCAGGACAGGGCTCTGACCTCCAGCAGTTTGCTGACAGATGCCGGGACCACACCAGGCCCCAGCCTAGACCCCGCCGTGCTTGGGTACGGCCACGTAACAGACACCCTTCGGGCGGCTCTGAAGGGGAGTCGGACATCCAGCCAGGGCTGTCAAACCGAGGCTCTCCGATCTCTGAGCTGCCGATCCCAGGAGACAGATTCAGACTCGACTCTCTGCTCTGACTGCGTGACGGCACCCATGGATGCAGGCCAATGAATACAGAGTTCCGCATGAATGTGGACCTCTCTTTCCTTTCCCTTTAGTTCCAAAGGCACAATTCAGTGTTGGGTGGGGGAGGGTGCCCTTCTGGCAGACCCATACACTGTCCCCCGTGGTTGGGTGGCACCCCAGACCTTCTGCTGCCCAGGGCACAGAACGAGAGCACACCGTTCAGGTTGTCTTCCAGAGAGCTGCCAAATGCTAGGTACCCGTCCACGCGCCTTGCGGTTTTCTACAGGATTAGGAGACCTCTCATCCGGATTTCTAACTACCAGCTAAGTACACCCTCCTGCTGGCCGCGAAACCCAGACGGACTTGGAGGGGCTGAATATATTACAAGCCCCGGCTCGGTTAAATCCTAACTTCCTGCTTAGGAAAACTATTTATTTATTTACTTATTTTAAGACTTTATTTTTCAAGCAATCGCTATACCAAACGTGGGACTCAAAACTCACAACCCCGAGATCAAGAGTTGCGTGCTCTACTGACTGAGCCAGCCGAGGCCCCCCCGGGGAAAACACTTTAAATGCATCAACAAATAAAGGGTCACAGATCAGTATTTCCCAAGTGTGTTCTGAGGGACACTAGTCTCTAAAATCAGTCAGAAAGATTTCCCAGGACAAATGAGTTGGGGGATGCTGTCCCCACTGTGTCTTTACAGAGTCACAGCACACGTCAGCACGTTAAAGACACTGATGAGAAGTCTGACGGTAAAGGAGCATGCTTCATTTTTTCAACTTACCTGACCCCAGATGTTCCCGTGGCCTAACCAGTCCCCACGGAGCACATTCAGGGGACCCTGACCTAGCGTATAGCTGGCCCCAGCGACCGTGCCTCCAGGTAAGTCACCAGGAAGCAAATTAGGTGTCCGTATTCCGTTCTGCATCTGGGGTCTTTCTCCAAGAGCCGCGCGTTCAGGCACCTCCCGGGAACCAGGACAACCTCCCACGCTCGTTTTCCGCAGCCACCCGCCAGGCTCACCCCTGGAAGGAGCAGGTCACGCGGCACCTACCTCCTGGCTGCTCGACTGTGTCGGCTTCTGTAAGCTGGAGACAGGCCTCTGCAAACCCGGCTGCGGCAGCGACTCCGGCGGCTGAGAGCCCGTCGCACTGGAACTGGACAAGGCAGGGGGCGCAGGGGTCAGATGGGCACGCGCGGTCCCCTCCGCGCTTCCCACAGCGGCGGCTGCTCGGTGGCCCAGGGGCAGCACAGAACCTCTCCAGCAGACTCTGACGCCTCAGAGCCCACAAGAAGCCGGGCCCCATCCGAGGCCTGCCCGCTGACGTCTGCCGGGCAGGACGGTCCTCGGCCCCCTGGCGGGGCTTTCCTGCAAAGGCTAGAGGTTCCCTACAAACAGGTGCTGCAGGGGCTGCCAACAGGGAAACTGAGTCAGCACAGCGAAGGGGCTCTGAGCCCCTCGCTCCTGACCAAGAGCTCACAGCTGTACAGGGGACTGATTGCTTCGCGACGTGATTTTTTTCTTCTCCTGGCTTATAGAAGAAATACATGCCCATAGTGAAAATAAATGTATAAATATAGAGAACACAGGATTTGTCACAATCTCATCCTCCAGAGAGAGATGCCAAGCAGATTCTTCTATATATATATATGTATGTGTGTGTGTGTGTGTGCGTATATATATACACATATATATATATACATGAACATAGTATTTTTTTTAACACCACACATACAATCCGTAACCTGTTTCCTACTTACTGTATCGAACATGTTTTTAGGACAATGCCTGGATCTACCTCTTCATTCTAGTGACACAGTGTAGCCGGCTAGATAGGCCCTAACTTAACAATCCCCATCTTTTTTTCCCATTACCGGCGAAACCGCAATGAGCACTTTTTACACATAACTTGGCACCCTTTTGTGTAGGTAGTCCAGTAGTCTAAGTTCTTAGAAACAGGACTGCTGGATCAAAAGAGGTTTTGAAGCTTAAGAGATATTGCCCAAGCGTGCTCCCCAGAAGGCGGGGTGAGTCGAGACACAGTCCCCAAACAAAAAGGGGCTCCGAGGAAGACGTCTGCTCACCCAGAGCCTTCCAGCCCACTCCCTCATCCCGATGGGACCCAAGGAGGGCAGCAGTCTACTCCGCCAGTCGCCCAACGCCAGGGGCTCCCCAGTAAGCTGAAGCCAAATGCTCCACACACAGGCTTCCAGGGTTTATGTGATCCAAGGAACTCACCGGGCAGGATTCCTACGTAATGAAGGCCACTCATCTCTTACTTCACCTCCTACCTACAACAGAAGCTTCCAGCGAGTGTTGCTTTTGTGTTCTCCAAACCTCAGCATGGAGTCCCAGCAGCTGTGGCCCTCACTCTGTCACCTCCCTGACACTCCGAAGGAGGACGTGGCCCCGGGGCAACAGAGGACCGGCGCCTGGGGTCCACGGCCTTGTCCAGTGTTCTGTTTCTACCTCTTCCCTGGCTGGCATGCTTCAGCGCGGCCGGCCCCATGAGAGCCGCCTCATCCCTCCCGTGCCCGTGTCGGTGGGAGCCGATCCAAGGAGGAAGCGATGCCTCGTCCTCTCTCTGGAACTTCCCGTAGCAGCAGCATCGCAACACTCGTGCTGGAATGTACGATGTCCGTTTCATCAGAGAACCTGTAGCATCTACCGTGTGAACTCTAGAATGACAGGGGTGGTAGCGGCACCTGCCCGCGCGTCCTCTGCCAGGTTCTGTGCCAGGTGCCTGACTCGCGCTGCCCGGTCTATTTCTTACAACCACCAGGCAAGGCAGTAGTCCTACCGCACAGAAGGACGCCGGAGCGCACCGATCAAGCAATTCTCCGAGTTCCACAAAGCTAGTAGTAGGTAGCCTGGCCACACCCCCGGCCCAGTATGACCCCTAAACAAATCGTGAGAGAAGTTTTAAAAACAGCTTTCAGACCCTACTTTGTTACTGCTACCCTATGCTCATCCGAACGAGTTACGTGCTCACTCTCTACATCTTGTGTGAAGTAACTGTGCGAAGTTTTACAGAAGCTACCGCGGCCGTTCCCAGCGAGAGAAAAGGACACTGGCTGGCAGGCTGCACCCTGGGTCGTTTACTGTCTAGATCCCGAGAGATCCAGGCAGCCAGGGCACAAGAGATCGAGGGCAGGAAGACGCACGGGACCGAGTTTTGTTCTCATCCCCCGATGGGCAAACCCCAGCATCAGTGTCCCATTCCTCTCTGGTCCCTTCCCAGTGCAAATCCCAAATCCTCTCCCCTGGCTGGCGCCCAGAAGACTTGCAGTGGAAGGGGAGGGACACGGACTTGGGCAGGAGGGAACGGCCCAGGTTACGTGCCCGGGGCAGAGCTGGCACCGGCCACACTACGCGGCAGCAGCCACGACATTCACTCCGTTGCCGTGATGGGGATTTCTGTGCCAGACCCTGGGCCTCCGAAGGCTCCCGGAGGTGGTGTGCTGGCAGAGGGGTGAGCCTACAGAGGCTGCACACCCGCCCCCAATAATGTGGATTCTGGGTTGCCACCCTTCATAACTGGGTCTGTTTGGAGCAACTAACCGCAGCAGTCTGTGTGGGACGCCGCTGACCCCGCACTTAGAAGTCGGCCTCCTCAACCCGGAGCCCAGCACGCAGGATGCCCCAGAATGGAGCGTTCAAGCACCCGCTCTGGCCACAGTGGCCCTTACTGGCTCAGGCACTGGCTCGAGGCATTGCATAAGCCCCTCTGGGGGGAGGAGGTCCTTCCTAATAAGGCACAGGGGACACTGGTCACTGGGGACAAGGCGGCCCACAGAGGCAAGGCTGCATCAGCTCCAGAAGCCAGGAAAAGCAAAGGCAGGGAGGAAGAACCAACCAAGCGGGGGGGGTCCGGGCAAAGGCAGCCTCCCTCCTCTGGGGTCAGCCGGTTCTCCAGCTCTGCCTTCTGCAGAAGGAAAGGGAGCTGCCGGGCTCCGTGAGGCCCCGGCTCGCCACCCACACCCGCCCCCTCGGCTCCCACCTCTTTGGGCCTTGCTGATCCTGCTTGTTTGCCCATCCCGTTCCGTCCTTGGGAACTATAACGATGTTGGGGTCGTTTCCTCTGTTTTCAGACTTCAAGCTTGGCAGGTTTGCAGGTGGCGGCATACGCCGGGCTGTGGCAACTTTCCCGAGACTCTGTAAGCCATGTCGAGGAATAACTGTAGGGAGAGAGGGGTGGGGGCAGGGGAGGAGCTTCAGAAGCTCTCGCAAGCTCTAAGCGACGACGACAGACGGCCAAACCACCACCAAGGGTGGCCCTGTGCCAACAGACCAAATGGCCCGGTAGCTGCTTTCGCCACTTTACGAGCCCTTCACCGAGGCCTCAGACACTTGGGAGCTGCTGAGGTCTTCAGAGGCTTCCACTTTACTAGCGGGCAGGAGCAGGCGTGGGGAGTTTATGACGGGGCGGGGAGCCGGGCCCAGAAACCTCCGGCCCACACGGTAACCACCTCTCCGCAAGTTGAGACTGCTCCGGCCTCCCTGGCAGGACCCAAGGGCCAGCCTCCGCCTAGCCCCGGGGCCGGGCCCGAGGCTCAGCAGGGCCCTTGACATCCACAAAATCCTCCCGGGGTGTGGACAAAAGGTCCAGAACGTCAGAACCCCGAAGCCTAAAACTGGTTGCTCTGATGCAAAGTCAGTTCCGTTCTACCTCACAGGGGAAGAACTATCTGTGGCCAACGAGGTAAGACGGTTAAGGAAACAATCCCACTGTGGCAGAGATGGGGTATTCCTGCTCGAAATCGGACATCGAACAGGAGCAGGGGGTGACTGCACGTCCCCAGAACTGCCTGGTGACCACTCCATGCCCCGAAGACCATCTGACCAGGCAGGGACCCTGGGTCCTCACAGTTCAGGACCTGGAGTTTCTCACGGAAGGGAAAGCATAAAGAACTGGCCTCCAGCCCGGTTCTTACCTGAGGATCTGACCGCGTCTACTGATTTTCCTTTATACTTATCAAACAGGCTGAGAGTCGAATACTTGCTTTTCCCATCCTTGCCCTTGGTTATTTGCCCCAAACGATCGGACATTGCGATGAAATGTCATCTAGTAAGGAAATTTTTCTCGGCACCGCTCCCGATCTGCCTTTGAAATGTAAGAGAGGAAAAAAAAAAAAGAAAAAGAAAAAAGAGTGTTAATCCGCCAAAGTCCCTGAGCCAGGGGGCTGAATCCTTCAGGGATCATGGATCTCCTTGACGACCTGAAGAAAGCCCTGGATTCTGTCCCCAGAAAAACACCCTCACCGTGCACAGGCTGTTTCGCCCACATTTAAAGAGCGTTTCATTGTAGGTACCTTCCCCAACCCAAGTTCAGAAGTCTTACTCTGTCTGAACTGACCAGAGTCTACTGCTCGCCAGTGACACAGAAACGTAAACTTTTCCACACAGAGTCCTCCGGCCAAGTCAAGGACCGCTCTTCAAGATGGAAAAACAAATCCTCACCACTGTATCGACCTAACGTGAAAACTAAGGCAGAGCGGGGAGGTACGCAACCTGCTTGTGGAAGGCTGTTCATTTCAAGGATGAGCAAAACCAAATCAAAGGGAAGCCACCAAAATCAGTAAGTCTTCAGGAACAGCTGGGTTTCAAACTAAAGAACCAGCCTCCAGAGAAAAAACACCTGCGAGGGGAACAGAAGCGGGGTTCTCTGGGGCGCAGGCGTAGAAGAGGAAGCAAGGACTTCCCAGGGAGAGACCACTTGGGGGGCCATAGCGATGACACCGCCCTCTCCACTCAGAAAATCTTGAGGGGATGACCAAGAAAGAAGCCCCTTCCCCCTGCCACTTTCTGACTTCCTACGGTCTTCACCGAGTCTATTAGCCGTTAAAGCATTAATTCACTCACTCATGCATTCACTCCAACACCTAGTGTGTGCCTGCGGAGGCCGGGCGAGTGCCACATGGCAGGCACTGGGGACTCAGGGCCACAGGTTCTAAAACTTGATCATGATAAACTCGGAGAAGTGCCCACCACTTCCCGTTGGAATTAATGGATGGGAAGAAAGCTAAACCATCCACTTAGGCATAGTGCTGATGTCTTTAGTGACAAAATGGAGGGAACCGTGAAAACATCCACTGGTGATAAAAAGACCTTGGTGGCCGCAGCAGTACGCTTTGCCGTCTTATACCATGCCGAAGCCACGCAGGCCAGAGGGAACACGTGCAGTGTGCTGGCAAAGTGTTCTGCACCCCCCAGAGATGACTCTAAGATAAAACCCTATATATTATGGTCCAAGACTTTGTATAAAGCGCAAGGGGCAAAGAGGCAAAGATCAATTATAAACCGAGGCCAAGAAAAGCTAACCAGGGGACAGTGACATCACACGGAGCCTGGTGCCACGCCAAGTGTGAACCAAGCTGGTTCTGACACAAAGCCGGGAACATCCACCCTTTCATTCAAGAAATCCTGACAGTGAAAGAGGTGTGTAGGAGAATCAGCCTCCACGAAGAAACCAACCAGAAACGCTCGAAAGTGCTCACAGCTCCCAAGTTTCCATGTTACATGCCAGCAACCCTCCCCCAACGCGCCTGCCTTGTGTGCCAGGAGCAGAGTGACCAGGAATGGAAACTGGCCAAACGTGTCCAATTTCTGATTTTGGTGCCCAGGGGTTCCATAACATACCCCTTTCTTTAAATTTCCCTCCCCGGAGCTGGCTCCAGGGAGTTTCTGCCCTGCCAGGCCCCAGAGTCCCAGCTAGGAACAACATCCCTCCCCCACGCTCAGGGCAAGGACTAGATTTCATTTTCATCAGAATAAGTGGCATTTAACAGGCTATCAAATGTAAGTCAACTTGAAATTCTCTATTAAGATCAGAAGAGATCTAACTTCTAGACACTTCTATTAAATCAAAAGATCATGCAGATAAAAATACAAAACACCACACCCACACACCCCACACTACTAACAAGCCCTGGAAACTTCCAGGGTGGGCGGTGATGGCAACATGTGGAGCCTGCGTCACAGAGCTTACAGTCCCAGTCCCCAAGGGGTGGCAAACACTGGTCAGCGACCGGCCAATGGCCTGTCTGTCATAAAGCCCTCAAGCTAATAAGAATGATTTTTTAAATCCGTTTTCACCTTTGTTTAAAAAAACAAAGAATGTGTGATACCCCCATGTGGCCACAGGTAAGAAAACTTTGTTGACCCTGAGCCTAAAAGAAAAAGCCTTGAGCAAGCACTTTGAAAAGTCTCCAGGAGGGAGGGGCGCCTGGGTGGTTCATTCAGTTAAGCGTCCAGACTCTTGGCTCAGGTCGTGATCTCACGGCACAGGTTCGTTAGTTCGGGTTCGTTAGTTCGTTTCCAGTTCTAGTTCTAGTTCTAGCCCTGCATCGAGCCCTGCATCGGAGGCTGCTTGGGATTCTCTCTCTCCTTCTCGCTCTGCCCTTCCCCTACTCGCTCTCTCTCACAATAAATAAGTAAACTTAAAAAAAAAAAAAGTCTCCAGGAGGGAAACAGATGGGAGTGGGGAGAGCACCAGGGAAGAGAAGAGGCCCTACTGCTCAGCCAGGAGACCGGGCAGGGCTCAGCACAAGGGGGAGGGGCCCAGGCAGGGCAAATTATTCCCTGGACTGTGAACTGCGCCCTTAGGGACTTGTCTACTTAGTACTTTTTACAAACTTGTGTAGCATGCTGCAAAACCAAGAAGTTCACATCCTAACTCCCGGACCTGTGACTTCCTTACCTTAGCAGCGAGAAAGGGATTCTGCAGATATGATTCACGTAAGGATCTCAAGATGGGGATATTATCCTGGATTATGTGGACAGGGCCACTGTAATCACAAGGTCCCTAGGACATGGAGCGGGAGGGCCAGAGTCAGAAAGGCGTGGCATCCGGAGCTAAGGCTGGGGGGCGCGCTCTTCGAGGGTCAGTGGGGCCACTGCAGAGAGGTGCAGGAGCCCCGAGGAGCTGGAGAAAGCAAGAAAACGATTCTCCCGTGGAGCCTCCAGAGGGAACCAGCCCAGCCCACACCTTGACTGTATGCAGCCCAGTAAGATTCACCTGAGACTTCTGACCTCCAGAACTGTAAGAGGATAGGTCTGTGTTGTTCTAAGTCACTGGATTTACAGTAACCGGTTACAACAGAGAATACACTCATTAACAGGCTTTTACTAGGCACTGCCTTGTGCCTAGCACTGAGCTGGGCCTGGGATGCGGCAGACAGCAGGCTGGGCCCTCCCCTCCCCATGTCCAGCCCGCAGAGACGACGGGACCACCCCCAGTCACACAGCTAATCAATAAGGAACCTGTTTCAGAATTTTTCACTTGGGCACCGTGATGAAAACTGCTCCTCTCTGCCACCCCTGACCACGGCTTTCACCTGACCCGTGAACCTACACACAGTGCTGAATAAAACCAGCGTGAATAAAGCCCCCTTCCTGGCCACATGCCTTGCGGGACTACACATTTAGCACTGTTAAACTTACGTAACTACAGAGTCCTTTACTAAATTAAAAACCAAACTGACAAAGAGAAGAAAAAATTATCGACCAGCCTATCCAATTCCCACATGAAACCTTAATGGGCTTGATTTTGACACATCGAAGGTCTTTCAATTCTGAGACCTGGCGGAAAATACTTGTTTCCACAGATAGTGATCAAAAGTCCTCTTCAAATCTGTCAGTCCAAACTCCTGCCAGTTCATGAATACAAACAGGTCTTTCTTGGATTGATTCCGCACTGCCTGGGCCCACGGGCAGAGGTCAGAGTGAACACAGGTGGCTCTCTTGGGCCTTCCTGGGGACAACACACTTCTGAGAACTAACCTGTCCGCACCGCCACCCCCAGGAAGCACTGGGAGACCGGAAGCCTGACCGCACCCTGACTCCTGGCACCCCTGGGAAAAATTAAAGAAAAACCCCGGGCCAAGGGGATCCACTCTCCCGGGAACTGAGAATTCTGTCCACGACCATTAGCTGGACCGCAGCTGTGGCCTGAGGCCCTCCCAAGAAATCCAACCATTCAGCAAATAGCTGAGTCCCTACTGCGCTGGGACCCCTTGCAAACGGGGCTTCAGAAAAGCCAGCACAAGCACGCGCTGAACTAACGCCCACATTCAACCTGCGCGCGCAGTTTTTTGGTGCCCCCCCCCCCCTCCTCCTGCTTTCTCACCCGAGCTCTGCACCTGCGGGCCACGTTAGTGGCCTCTCTTGCCCTCAGCCTCCCTGTCCACAGAACGGAGGGGCCACAGCAAGATTTCACAAGTGGCAGCCGGTTCTAAAAATCAAACACGCCAGCGTGAAAAACCCACAGCCACAGCATTTAGGAATGACTCCCGGTCAAGGCGGCCGTCTCTTGCCACACACGTGCTACTGCATTCTATCTTCCGACCTAACCTGGGATGCTGCCGGGCAGTGCCACCGAGTCACCGTTGCTATGGAGACAGCACCTGTCGGGGAGGGGCCGGATACCTCTCATTCTAACGCTGGGGAAGACCGTACAGACGCAGGGTCTCCCGGCCCCCGTTTTCCCTTCAGAACTGGGGTCGCCGAGTTACTGACAGTCCGAGGCCCACAAAGCGTAACCTATTTACCGTCTGGCCTTTAGATTACAGACACCAGCCTGACAGCATACCAAGTTCCTTTCATTAGGCCAGATTTCACTGGACACAAATCTAAAACACAAATATAGTCACTCGGGTATTATTGCCATACTTGGGGCCCAGCCCAGCCCCACACCCAACTGGCCACTCTGCCTGCCCCTTGGTTTTCATAAACCTCAGGCCGAGAGCATTAACTGTTAACAGGAGTTTGAACGGCTTACAGGTATCTGCTGAGTTGCTACCCACCAACACACACACATACACACACAACATGCTTGACTGGCCTCATCGGATGGCAGAAAAGGGCAGGCAAATATCTGGCTGTGAATCATGAGGCCGGTCAAGGCGAGAGAACGTCGTTCTCGGTGGATCAGAAGCATGTTCATTCAAGCCTGACTCACGCCCGGATCCGTGGGACAAGAGCTGGCTGAGACGCACCAGGTCCTCGCAGATGGGCATGACCACGCTTGGCTTGTAGCCACCGCTTCCTCTCCCTTTTGTAGGTAACAGAATTAATTTTCTTTCTCCAAATAAAACCCAACTTGGACCCTCCGTATTACATGCACAACAGCCAGGGATGCCCTGACAGGAGGGGTCCGGCCTACGCCCCACCCCCTACACTGTAACCCACTCTTTCCCACAGCAGCCACTCTGAGACACCAGGGAGGCACGCCGCAGGGTCCTGGAGCATTTTGGAAATGGCTGGCCTAAATGAAAATATTGCCATTAGACACAGAAAAAAAGGGCCTAAGATCCATGTGTGAAGAGAGGCACACCTGGGCGGCTCAGTCAGTTTAAGTGTCTGACTTCAGCTCAGGCCACGATCTCTAGGGTTGTGAATTTGAGCCCTGCATCAGGCTCTCTGCTGTCAGCCTGGGGCTGGCCAGCTTCTGATCCTCTGTCCCCTGCTCTCTCGGCCCCTCCCAGCTAGTAAGTGGGCATCTTGCTCTATCAAAAATAAACCAACATTTAAAAAAAAAAAAAAAGGTCTGCATGCATATTCTGGCAAGTTATCTAAAAAAAAGCTCAAGAGGCCCAGGATTTGCTGGCATAGAAACAACCAGAACGATTCGCCAACAAAGGCAACTTAATACCCAAGCCCTGCCTCCCCAGACAGTAGCCCCACCTGTCAAGCAGGTTACTGAGCCGGTCTGTTATCTGCCCACCAAAGGGAAAACCTCCCTGTACTCCCATCTTATCAAAAGCTGTTTCCGGGAACACGATTAATTTCACTCTGCCTGGGTCCCGGCCAGAGTCAGAAGCCCCCCTGGCCAGGTGATCTGGGATGGCCTATAAATCGCCCGGGGACCACTGCAGCTACACGTTCACTCCTGAGAGCCAGGCACCCTGCTGACCAGCCACGACTCACGTGCCCTCACAGGGCTCCTCCCAAGAGCCCTTTCTGGAAGATGCTACTGCCACCAACCTGCTTTACAGAGGACGCGAAGGCGTAGTTGGGGCGGAGAAGTAACTTGTCCAAGGTCACAAGACGACAGGACTTTATTTAACCCTCAGGACACCCGGAGACAGCACCAACACTGAGGAAGGACCCACTGTGTGCCCCAGCTCCAAGATGCTCTCTCAGAGCAAGGCCAATCGATCACGGACGAGCCACGACCCACTGACACAGTGCCAGAACAGTGCGGCACAGGCAGAACTCCCAGACCAGGGTGGGGGGAAGAGGCGGCAGAATGTCCCTGTAGAGAAGGAACAGAAAGACCCCACTGCCACACAAAACATGTCAAAAACCCTGATCCGACAGGAGTGGAAACTGAGAGCGGGCTGGAAAAATGCTTGAGAAAACAACCAGTGGGGCCGGAAAGGACGTGGTCATTGGTCAGTACACTTGTTAAATCTCAGTCAGACGTGAAGAACCATCGCCACAAAAGCCAGCTAGAAGAGTAATCAGTAATTCCACCCTTTTGCAACACGCCAAAGGCACGTTCTCTTCTCCGAAAGAAGAGAACTTTAATGTAAGAAAGGCACCGCGCCACCTACTTCAAATTCTCAGACATTTTTTGTGTCGGCAATGAGACTCCAACCTTGTCCCCAGAACCCTTTTCCTGTGAAAGGACAAACAGTATGTCAGGCTTTGCGGCCGCAGTCCCCACCGCGGCCACTCCACTCTTACCAAGGCTGTCACTGCAGCACAGAAGCAATCACAGACAACACGCGCAAAAGGAAGAGTCGTGTTCTCATAAAACTTTATTTACAAAAACAGGAGGCAGGAGGATTTGGAGCCGCAGTTTGCTGACCCTACTCTAAAGGAAAATGATGCGCTACAGTTAGACGGATTCAACTAAAAGAGGTTCGCATACACAGCAGGATAGAGCAGGGGCATGAGACAGACGTGGGGGTGGGGAATCCTGGCTGGGTTTCGCAGGGGAACTCTGCCGCCTCCCCCTCAGCCACAGCAGGGGTCAAACCTTCCACTTCCCCCCCCCCCACACACACACACACCCCCCGCTTTCAGAGGCTCCTTCTGGGGCAGCAGTGAGAAAAGCAGGGACCTGTACTTGTGCGTCCCCTGCCAGTCTTTCCACCTGCAAATGCCCGGCCTCGAGGTTTCTGCAGGAAAATTATGAGGGGTGCCTGCAGACGACAGCACAAAGGGATGAAAACGAGGTTTCTGGTCCCCACCATTGGGCACCAGAGCCCCCACCCCCAGCCCCCCAATTCCCAGACAGCATGTTCAGGAAGCGACAGAAATTAAAGATAAGAAAGAAGGCATGTGCTGCAGGGACCCAAGCACTTCCCAGGCCCCTCTTCTGCACGCTGGGTTGGCAAGCCCCATCCTTGATTCCCTGGACCACACACAGAGGCTCAGCTCTCTCGGACTGGACTGACCCTCGGGCCCCCTCCAGGATCAAAGTCCATCTGGAGCCCCGGCTGTAACTCTTTTACCGGCATGGCATCGGGCATTCCCACCACGGCACAAACAAGCCCGATAGCCTGGCCCCAAACAGGCCCCTCCAGTCTCACCCCCGCGCCACCAGGCTCCGCTCTCCAAAACAAGCTGTTTGTATCTTGACTCCGCCCCACACTGGCTGTGACTTTAGGCCTGTTTCCTCGTGGATTAAACAGAGATGAACATACTGTTATCCACCTCCCAGGTCTGACGTCAGGAATAAATGAGACAAGGAACACAACACACGTGACCCAGAGCTCGCCTGCCCTTAGAAGGTTCTCAGCCAAGGGCAGCTGTCACACTGGCTCTGCACAGGCCAGCCCTCAAGCTGCCCCGCCCCACCGTCAGCCTGGCACACAGCACTCCTTCCTCCGGATTCCCGTGCAAGCAACGAAGCCTTCGTTTTCCCCACCTCTGGGCTCCCACAGGCCTGGGCGCTGCCACACCTGGGACGTGTGCCCGCCTCCTCCTGTGATCAAGGGACCTGTCCCCACTTTGGTGTGTCACAGCTTAAGAGCCCTGATGCAGAGCACAGGCCTCTAAAACCACGGCAAGAAATCTGTTCAATGTTCAGGATCTGTTGGTGAACCCCATAATTAATTCTCAGGAGACAGACACACTTTAACTCTCAGAAAACCCTCTTGAGATAAAGAGTCCGCAGCGACTACATTTTAAACAACACAACTGCCCCCGCTTCAGGGCAATGAAGTTTCCCACTTCAGGGCAACGAGCATGGTATTCAACGCAATCCCACACCAGTGTTACAACAGACCCCCTCAAGGAGGGGGTGATCCTAGCCCCAGTTCCTTTCTTTATCTGTAATATTCTTCAGGAACAAAAGGAATACATACTGGTCACAAGCTTTACGACATACAGGAAAACGGGGCGCCTCGGTGGCTCAGTCGGTTAAGCTTCTGACTTCAGCTCAGGTCACGATCTCGCGGTTTGTGAGTTCAAGCCCCACATGGGGCCAGCAGGCTCTGTGCTGACAGCTCAAAGCCTGCGGCCTGCTTCGGATTCGGTGTCTCCCTCTCTGCCCCTCCCCTGCTCACATACTGCCTCTCTCCCTCTCTCTCGAAAATAAATAAACGTTAAGAAAATATATATACAGCCAACCACCTCCCAGCTACACTGGCGTTCTCCCTCTGCCAGTATGAGTACTCTGGCCGCCTGCCTCCTGTTCCGCTCTTCTGCTCTACTTTTGTTTCCTATTTCAAAAGAGTTCGGCAAGGAAGGTCATATAAAACACTGTCACTAAATTCTAAACCGATATGCTGCTTGTGTAAAAAAACTGCACAGGGGTGCCTGGGTGGCTCAGTGAGTCAAGCGACTTCTGACTTCCGCTCAGGTCGTGCTCTCACAGTTTGTGGGTTTGAGCCCGTCTGTGCTGACAGCTCGGGGCCTGGAGCCTGCTTTGGATTCCATGTGTCCCTCTCTCTCTGCCCTTCCCCCACTCGCACTCTATCAAAATAAATAAACATTTTAAAAAAATTTTTTAAGAGAATTCCACGAATGACTTTAAGGATAGCTCCGAGAGGCACAGGCGGTGCACAGGCACACAGAAGGAGAGTCCCAGCAGTGACTTTGTTGACAGCCACAGCCTCCCCACAGGAATGATGTCACAGCACAGGCTGGAAGCTGGGCTAGAGGAGGGAGGACCGTGGGCAGAGAGCATCTTTCTTCAGCCCAGGGGAAAGCATCCTGCCACCTTCCCAAAGCCCGCGTCCTCACAGATCCGTGGCTATAAACACACAGGATGGTGCAGGGACAGAGCCTGGTTCTACAAACGCCGGACACCAGCCACCACTGACCACATCGCTTCACACCTGCCCCAGTGACCACTAAGGGGCTCTCAGGCAAAGCACCCCTACCAAGGGTGAGCCCCCTCTAGCAGACAGTAGCACCCTCTACACACACGGAAGCAAGTGCCAGGAGTCCAAGGGCCACCTCAGCCACTTCCGTTTGCTCCTCTACACACAGGGACAGAAAGTGTATTTCAGCGGGTTGTTAGAAATGCCGGGCGCAAGAGGTGATACAAACACGCCTGGTGGAGGACTCGCGGCTCCAGTTACTCCCCTCCCACCCTCCTCCCTGCGCCGGACTCCCGCCTGGACTCCCTCCACAGCGCCTGCAGCCCCAGAAGCCTCCGGCTCCCAACCGTCTCAAGAGAACTGGAGGGGAGGGCAGAGTTCACACTCCACACGCAAGGAGGTGGAGACAAATGACCAGGGATCCCAACCAGCCCTTTCACTGTAGCGGGGGAGGGGTGGGGGACGACAGCAGCAGCAGAGCGGTGTAACTGACAAATACGCACACATGCACACACGAGCACACATTCAAACACGCGCACGTAAATATGACCGAGTATCTATACATGCACGTACACATCCCTTAATTCAATTCCATCCAAGAAACACTATATAGAATATGGGGGATTCTGGTTAAACACGGCAAAAGGACAACAGGCATTTCTAGCTCACCCTTCCAAAACCCCCTGAAATGAAAATACACAAAGGGCACCCAAAGGTCAGGGACAATATTGGCAGACAAGAAACAGACACACGAGTGGAAACCGATTTCACAGACTGAAACATCCTCAGACAGGCCTGCAGGACACTAGAGAGAGCTCAGGAGGCACTGGGAGGCGGTGGGCACCTTGTAAGACGGGGAGGCAGGGATTTGAAGGTGGGACAGCTTCTTGAAAGACCCCTCCCCCGCCTGGATAAATTAAACAAGAGAAGTCTAGACTTGAGAATGCCAGGGTCAAAGGGAACGGAAATGAGGAAAAGACCTAAAAAAAAAAAAAAAAAAAAGCTAGGTGAAAACCTGAGTCACAAAGCGAATCGTGGGGTGCCTCAGCCCTCTCTGCTGTGGGCCTCATTGCAGGGTGGCGGATAAACACATTCTGTCCCTTTCTCCACGTCCCTGGCAAAGATGAAGGAGTCTTCTCTTGAAAACCAATAGACACAAACACTTGGGTCTTGAGAAAAGAAGGCCGGCTTCCCACCCACTCACCCTACAGGGAGGTAGGCCACCCAGAGCCAGCCACCCCATCCTCAATCAGCTGTGTGTGCCCAAGACCACAGTCATCTGAAGGGCCTCACAAAAAGGCTGATACGAAAAACGCAGACAAAAGAACCTGGAAGAAACAGACAACACCGGGAACCAAAGATTAAAAAAAATAAAGTAACATAAAATTAGGGGCTCCGGGGTGGCTCGTCGGTTAAGCGTCTGACTTTGGCTCAGGTCATGGTTCTAGCCCCACGTCAGGCTCTGTGCTGACAGCTCAGAGTTTGCAGCCTGCTTCGGATTCTGTGTCTCCCTCTGGCTCTGCCCCTCTCCCACCTTTCTCTCTCAAAAATAAATAAATTTTAAAATAACAGTAAAAGAAAAAAAGAAAGTAACATAAAATTAATATCCTCAGGAAATCGGAAGATCCTACACCCATCCAAAAAAAAACAGGGTTTCTTTTCTTCAGGGACAATCAGAAAAAGCCCTAGGAGGTATTAAATACAGGACAGGCCAAACCCCACCACCTCACGTGAATCATGAGAAAAACAGCAGACAAATCTCAACTGACAGATATTCTAGAAAATACTGGGCCGGTACCCCTCAAAACTGTCAAGGTCATCAGAAACAAGGCAAATCGGGTAACGGTCAGTCTGGAGGGAACCAAGGAGGCATGAACACTAAATGTGGTACCTTGGAACAGAAAAAGGACATTAAGTATAAAAGTAACAAAATCTAAGGGGCACCTGGGTGGCTCAGTTGGGTAAGCTGCCAACTCTTGATTTGGGCTCAGGTCATGATCTCACAGGTTAGTGGGATGGAACCCCACAACAGGCTCTGTGCTGACAGCACGGAGCCTGCTTGGGATTCTGTCTCTCCCTGTCTGTCAGCTCCGCCCCTGCGTGTGCACAGGCTCTCTACTAAAATTTCAATTAATAATAACATATCAGTACTGGTAATTAATTGGGACAAAGAACCGTACTAACATTAGAACTTTGTAATAGGAAAAACCGGCAGCACAGTATACAGAAACTACAACTGTTGTGTAAATCCAAACTCTTCTAAATTTTAACTTCAATTTCAACAGAAAAAATGAAAAATAAAGGGAAGAAAATCTCAGGAAATTAACAAAGAGATGAACGCTAGTCTTTCCGTCAACCCAAAATTAAAGGATGGACCCAGGAGTCCAAATTTAACCAGGAGTGATAAAAACAGAGAGGAAAAGAGGGGAGAAGAATTTATCAAATGAAAAAAACATGAAAAATCCCCAGAGCTGAAGTGCCCAAGATTGCAAGGGCACCCCTAGTGCTCAGAATAACGGACGTGAAAAGAACAGAGTACAAGGTGACATTCCAGTATTATGAGGGACAAAGAGAAGAACCCCAAAGTTTATGAAAGCACCCCACGTACCAGGTAGAAGCAATGAGAACAGCCATGAAGACTCATGAACAACAATGATGTGTGTCTGCATTTCTCATCCACATCGTTCCCCTCCCTGGAAAAGGATTTTCAACCTAGAATCCAATACTCAACTGACCAAATCAAATATGGGCATAGAAAAAGATACTTTCAGACTCACATGAGGACTCAAAACATATACCTTCATAGAAAGTTCCAGAGGAATATACTCTAACAAACGAGAGAGCAATCCAACACAGAAGCAAACGTCATAGATGTTAATTCTCCCTTCCTCTTTCCTAGAGGAAAAGTGATCCCGTCCTTCCCCAGCCTGAGGGGGCTGACCCACACCCTGCTGGGGGGGGGGGGGGGTGGTATGCAGGGTCTAGAAGCCCATTCCCCTGGCTGGGCTGGGCTGTTGGCTCAGCGGCTCAGCATGGGTTCATGACCCACCCAGACAATTAACATACCTGGTTCCTCTGTCAATAACGTCCTGTGGTTCAAGGCAGCTTAAGATAGTTGCAATTACTTGATGTTCAAATTACCCGACTGGTACACACGTGGGATCCAGGAAACAAGGGATCCAGCACAGAGGGACAAGGTCCCAGGATGACATGCAAAGGAAGCCCAAGATGGCCACTGCACGACAGGCAAGAAGATGGGGAGGGTTCCAGGAGGTAAACAGAGCTCACAACTACCTAATGTATCTGTGCAATCTGAAAACAGCATTTGCTGCATTTTACTGAGCATTTGCAAGAAAGGAGAAGATTCAAGTTTTATTGTCATTCAATTTATCAACCAATGTATCCGTTCTGGTGTGCTTTCCCACGTAAGGAATTTTGTCTTACCTGAAATCGGAAAGATATTCTCCTATGTTTTCTTCTAGAAGCTTTACTGTCTCATCTTTCATGGTCAGCTCTATGCTCTATGTAAACCTGATTCTGGATATGATTTGAGGCAGAAGATTCATTTTCCCAGTACCTTTTTTGAAAAGGCCATCTTTTCCCTTTGTCGTGAGGCACCCTTGTTGTAGACGGACTTCTGTGAAGTCTGTTTCAAGATCTCTCTTCTGACAGCCTATTGTCTATCCTTCTGACAACACTGTGCTGCCCTAATTACTGCAGCGTTTATAAAGTCTTGACATCTGGTAGGATAAGTCCTTCAGCTTTGCTATTCTTCAAGACTGCTTTATTCTTGGCTCTCCGCATTTTCGTATAAATTTCAGAATCAGTTTGTCAATTTCCAAACAAAACCACAATAAAAGAAAGTCTGCTGGGATTTTTACCGAAATCACACGGAACCCAGAGTTCAAATTCGGGAGAACTGACATCTTCACAAGGCCAAGCGCTGGTGATATGCGTGGCCAGGACAGCTGCCCCGCACTGCCAGTGGACGTGCCCGTTGGTAAAATCACTGGAAAACTGGCAGCCGTCCGTTAAAGCCACACATATGCCGACCCTGCGACCCAACCTTCCCATTTCTGGGTACGTACCCAACAGAACAAGTTCGCACACACGTCCAGGGATATTTGTTTGAAGGTGCACGGCAGCATCATTCGGGAATAGCTCAAAATGGAAACTAACGGAAGCTGAAAGTCTATCACCACTAGAACAAATAAATATCATACCCACATAATGGAATGCTATTCAACAATGGGAATGAATAAACTGTCACACACAAACCACACTGATGAAACTCACAGATATCACGCTGAATGAAAGCACGTACAAAAAAGAAGCAGAACAGAGAGTCATTTTATAAGCATCAGGGGGCAATCCGTAACGAAAACACAGACTGGCGCAAACCTATATATGCAGAGTAACTTCAAAACGAAAAAAAAAAGTCATTGAAAAAAATCATTGTTAAATAGAAAACACTGGGGAAAAAAATCTCTGCACCTTGGTGGATAAAGCCCACTCAAAAGAGAGAAGATCACAGATGGTCTGATTAAGGTAGATCAGCCAACATGTTCAGAAAGGGACTACACGGCATCTGCCTCACCAGGTCGATGAAGCGCGCAACTCTTGGTCTCTGGGTTGTAAGTTCAAGCCCCACATTGGGGGGCAGAGATTACTTAAAAATAAAGTCTTAAAAAAAAAAAAAAGAAAGAAAGAAATTACTACATATGAAACTTTAAGGAAAAACCCAAATTCTGAAAAGCAAAACTCTCTGACCACAGTGCAATAAAAGAAGACATAACGAGGGGCGCCTGGGTGGCGCAGTCGGTTAAGCGTCCGACTTCAGCCAGGTCACGATCTCGCGGTCCGTGAGTTCGAGCCCCGCGTCGGGCTCTGGGCTGATGGCTCAGAGCCTGGAGCCTGTTTCCGATTCTGTGTCTCCCTCTCTCTCTGCCCCTCCCCTGTTCATGCTCTGTCTCTCTCTGTCCCAAAAAAATAAATAAACGTTGAAAAAAAAAAAAAAAAAGACATAACGAAAGCAGAAGTAAAAAAATAACACTACCGGTTGGAAAACTTAAAACACTCTTAAAAAATTCTGAATCAAAGGGAAATTCAAAACCATAGATGCAGAATCCCTAGAAAACCACAAATGGAGGAGAGAACACTATAATATCAAAACTTTTAAAACAAATTTATACTCAAAGGAAATTTAATAATCTAAAAACTTTAAATTTCCTTTTTTTTTTTTTTAATTTTTGCCTATTTATTATTGAGAGACAGAGAGACACAGAGCATGAGCAGAGGAAGGGCCAAGAGATGGAGAGACACAGAATCCAAAGCAGGCTCCAGGCCCCGAGCTGTCAGCACAGAGCCCGACGCGGGGCTCGAACTCACAAACCGCAAGATCATGACCTGAGCCGAGGTCGGACACTTAACCAACTGGGCCACCCAGGTGCCCCAAAAAACTTTAAATTTCCAAGAGAAAAGAATGAGATTAAATTAAGCATCCAATTCTAGAAGTCAGAAAAAGACACAATGGAATGCAAAGGAAAGCAGAAACAATGAAGAAAAATGAACCGAAAATAATTAAATGAATGTAACTGAATACACTGGAATAAAATGGAATTAAGAACAGTTCTCTGAACCAAGAAATAAAACAGATAAACCACTGAGAAACAGTTATTTGTACCTCATTTCACAGACAGGACCCCAAGTCTGTGAGGTTAAAAGAGTGGCCCAAGGTCACTATCAACAAGTTAGGACGTTGTAAAACCTGAGCCTAAACCCAGCTCAGTCTGACATTCAGGTCTGCTCTGAAGCATGGACCCATGTGGGCACCAGAGAATGACCACGTGGCCACCAGAATAAAATGCCCACAGTACCCCCCAGCTCTCCCAGTGCTCCTGGGGCCGTGGTGAGTGTCCAGGTCAAATGTGGGCTGGGGTGGGGTCTGAGGAGGCACCACGTCAGGTGAGGGACTCTAACAAGAGTCCTGTGGCCCCAGCGGGTGTGCCAGCAAGTGGGGGGTGGGAGGGTGGGGAGGACGGAGAGAGAGGGAGACACAGAATCCAAATCGGGGCTCAAACTCAGGAACCGTGAGTCGGAAGGACGCTTAACCGACGGAACCACCCAGGTGCCCCTACAGGGGTCTGTCTTGAGTCTCTAAGCCACGGTACCTGAATGGTTCCAGGGACCCTGTCATCACTCCTGACCAACTTAAACTCTGTATGGCTCCTTTCTTCATGGGCCATGGGGTCAGTCACTACACACCCAGCTCACACGCACACAGGAATGGGCTGAAGCCTGCAGAAGAGTCTGCTAGAAATCCCTATGCAGCCTGCAGAGTTCCCAGCCAACCTCACCTTTTGAACATACGGTAATTTACTGAGAGAAAAAAAAAAAAGACAATTTCAATTTACAGCTGGAGACGGTCACTCGGGATAGACATGCCACACACAGGCCTCCCTCTCCAGGGTCAAAACTTACCAAGGACTGGGTGCATGGGTGGCTCAGTCTGCTGAGCACCTGACTCTCGATTTCGGCTCAGGTCACGATCTCAGAGTTCATGATCCAGCACAGAGCCTGCTTGGGATTCTCTCCCTCTCCCTTTGCCCCTTCCCCATGAATACTCTTTCAAGTGCTCTCTCTCTCTCTCTCTCTCAAAATAAATGAACAGTGAAAAAAAAAAGAAACAAGAAGAAGAAAAACTTACCACAGACCTGGCAAAAAAAAGAAATACGTAAGACATACACCTTTATTTCAGTTTCTCCTTCCTCTTCTACCTCCCGTTAATGGTAAATTAGCAAGTGAGAAGCACTTTGCAAATGCCACCAAAATCCATGTTCTATATTGTAAGGTCTGATTGAGCAGAGAACAGAAACTGAGACGGCATTTGAATTGGATTGTTCTTTCTAACCAGATCAACAAAGCGGTTTCCAAGGGCCATGAACAGAGACACATGACTGAATCAGGTGGATTCCTGTGAACCGTCAGGGCCCCAACACCAGGAGCCGGGGCACTCGGGATGAGGCTGAACACAATACTGACCCTGGGTGAAGCTGTTGCCGGAAAAGAGCCAGTAATGCGCGAGCTGCCCAGTCCTGGCCCTGACCACCCACAAGCACGCATGTCTGTTACGCTTGTACGCGCCTTCGCAACCAGTACATGTTACTACCCCGCATCCAGTGTAACAAATGCAAATAACACGACAAGTCAATCCAACTCACTAACGTGGTGGACGTCCTCCATACCGTTTCTTCTCAGCTCGCGCAAACCTAGCAGCGGCCCGTGGTCTTCGAGTTTCAGCCCACCAACGTGGGAAGTTTCCATATTATGCTGTAGCTCACTCTCTTAGTACACTGGGGTCATCTTTCCAAGAAAACACATACAGATCTATCTCATCGTTTGAATGCCTAATCGTATTTCACGGTGTAGCTGTGCCTTTACCCACTGCCCTACAGACAGATACATAAACAACTTCCAGCTGTGTGCTATGACGAATAATGCTACAGCCAACATCGCAGTCCACACACCTATACGCACTCGGGCCAACACTTGCGGACCATCTGACATTTCCACCGAGCAGGTTTCTAGTTTGCGCCCAAGGAGCTGAGAGGCAGCAGATGAGAGCTGTAACCCGGCCCCGCGCTGCGGACTCCAGACCCTTCCCCCGGTGAACCTCCCGGGAGACAGATGCCCTCTGGCAGGGGCGCCCTGAGGGCTGCAGAACGCGCCCCACTTGCAACAAAACGAAGACCCCATCTTGCAGCCCTCCTCCAACGGTGGCACTCTCATGGCTGCACCCTGAGGAGGCAGGGGGGAGGCAGCAGTGGCCTCCTGACAAGCCCCAAAGGAGACTCCCTAGCAACAAGCCATGCCACCCGGAGGTGATGCGCCCTTTAATCCGGCGAGGAAATACTTCACCAGGCTGCCTCAATCACGGTCACAACTGCACAGAGGACCCTGCTAACCACCGCAGAGGTGGGTGTCCTAACTATCACCCCCACGTGGAGGCCACAGGTGAAGGAAGAACAGGCCCAGGTCACTCCGTTCTGTGTTGTGTCACTCAGCAACTCATGTCGACCCAGAGGCGAGCCGCACACGGTAGGGGGTGTGCTTACGCAGAGACGTTTCATCAACAACTCAGCCCCTGCAAATCCACCTTCTCTTTGAAGAAAATAAATTAACAAACCCAAATATGCTGAAGGCGGGGGCGGGGAGGGGGGTGGTGCTAAAAGGGCTCAGTTGGTTAAATGATCTCCAACAAAGCCCAAAGCAATAGAGCCCCGGAACCCACGGGCTATTTATTCCCCAAGCCTCAGACACCACAGGAAACCCAGGATGATTACAGCCACTGGGCCTCCAATCGGGCAAGACCAGGTCTGAAGTAACAAAAAGGAAGAACCCCAAAATAAGGGCCAAGTGTCCCCAGGGGCTCTCACAGGCGGGCCAAGCCAGTCACAGGTCAAAAGGAACATGTGCGCCCATGGCTGACACACCACCTCCACTCACTTATCATTCGTAACAGGTCTTAGAGACGTCACCCCCACCGATGGAGCTCTATTCTCACAAATCCCGGGCCCCCTCCCCGCTCCATCGTCTCCGCACCATCCCTGAACTACCACAGGCCGTGTGTGCTGCTCTCCACCCTAACAAGTTCACACCACAGACCACACGGCCCACCTTGTTCCCCACTCCCCGTGTCAACACCGAATCGCACAACCGCAAGATCTCTGCAGGGCCACACTGGCTCATTAAATCTCCTCTTGCCACTGCTCAGTATGACCGGCAGAGCGTCATGACTCACCCGGGGTGCAAGGAACTACAAGGGCCTTTTGTTTTATTCCTTAAGAGAACAAGAAAGGACCCCCATGATAATATATAGATTATATAAATATATATTATAGGAAATACCTAAATCTGTAACACAGCCAATTATACATTTAACATATACATTAAATATACAACATATATGGAAACCACATATAAAATGTCTTTTATTTATCTTTGTTTATATTAAGATATACCTATAAGCACCTATTAGCTCCTATTTTCCAGTGGTCACTTCCGATTTAGAATTCATATGCATAAAGCATTCCCATTAGTGGAAAACAAAACTGCTCTCAAGACAGCACTCATCAACTGATCTGAAAAAGGGACGGCGGTCTATGGCCATCCCACCCCGAACGCGCCCTATCTCATCTGAAAGCAGAATAGTGGGCGGGAAGAAGTGACTCATTTTCTACTTTGGGCACTTCTAAAGCGTTTGGGCATTTTTGTAACAAGCCTGTGTCATTACTGATACATTGTTTTTAAGGTCTGGGTAAACTGAGCAATACAGAATCAACACCTTACACTGTTTGAGCTGAGTAGGTGCCGTGGTCACCGCAACACCGTACGACAGGTTTCATCCCCATCTGGCAGGAAACGGAGGCTTGAAGGGATGAATGGCACTTGTTCAAGGTCCTCCAGCAAGTAGATGGAAATGATGGAAATGAACACTCCCGTTTGCCTGATGCCGAGACAGGTCGTAGCCCAGCAAGCTGCAGGGCCTCCCTTGCACCCGTGAACTGCCTGAGTGCACCTATCTCTATTCCTAGCAAGACATTTACCTGCAACAGCACAGGGCGCCCAGCAAGTGACCAGATGCCAGTATTTACCTTGAACGAAGACAAGTATGGCAGAAAGTGCTCCGATGCACCTGCCCCTCGGGGAGGCCCCTGCTTAAGGTGTCTGAGCTCCTGGAGGTGAAGACAGGGGCTATCTGATTTGGGTCTAAATCTTCTGCACGTAGCACAGGACTTAGCACACTATTAGAAACAGCCACATCTAGTAAACAAATGAGCCCCAAGTGTATACGCCTGCCTACTCCAAACCCCCAGGCCCTTGACTAGTGCTGTATCCAGGAACCATTAATAGCTACTGTTTACTGCGAGCCTGCTTGCCTCCTGCCTGGTACCTTTCACACACTTTGAAATCCCACTGAATCCCTCCCCCCTCCAGGAGGATGGCATTACTACCCCCCGTTTTGCAGACAAGAACAGAGACTCCAAAAGACTAAATAACCTTAAATCACCCAGCTCACAAGTGGATGGACGAACCTGGATATGAAGCCAGTGGACCTCAAAGCCGAGGGCTACTCTCCATCAGGAAAGGGAGCAGAGGAGAGGGCAAGGCATTCCCAACTCTGCCAGCGACTGCTTCCAGTTCAAGCTAACAATAACAGCCCTCAAGGGCAGGAGCAGTATAATCCCAAAGGGTACCTCCCCTGGGTACAAGCACAAATCCTTCCCAACCCCGCCTGATGAAATACCATCCAGGCACTTCCAGGGGCTTCCTTTCTGCAGTCACTTCGCCCAGGAAGTGTGACTTCCTTGAATAGCTAGAAGGGAGAGAGACGGGGCCCTGAAGCCAAGCGGTTGAGCGGATCTGCCTAAGAGCCATTATCAGGAAATGCAACGGAGAGCTGGCCTCCAAATAAGTTCCACACAGTAAGAAATATTAACAGCAACAAAACCACCAAGGGCTGCAAAACGGGAGCCTCAGAAATCTCCAGAGAGGCTAGGCTCCAGTGTGTAAAGGCTAGAAGAAAACATCTGTGCCAAGAGGCTACCTGTGCCTCTCTCCACAACCTCCTTCTGGTTCCCACCCTGACCTTCCCCCAGTGAGGTGCCCAGGGCACCACTCCAGCACCAGAAGACCACAGTGAATACTGCTTCCATGAAAAAACCCTAAGATTCGACACTGACTACTAGAGCAAGTCCGAAACAGTGACTGCTTTTGATTTGGGAAACCGTGCTCATTCATCCAAAATGACAAGTTAAAGTCCACAGTCCAGAAACATCCGCTCTCAGATTTATACTATTATTTACAAATGGGCACAAAGTCGGGTTTAAACTTATTCTTATTTTTGAGAGACAGAGGGAGAGAGAAAGTGTGAGTGGGGTAGGGGCAGAGAGAAAGAGGCACAGAATCCGAAGCAGGCTCCAGGCTCCGAGCTGTCAGCACAGAGCCCGATGCGGGGCTTGAACCCACGAACCGCGAGATCATGACCTGAGCTGAAGTCGTATGCTTAACCCACTGAGCCTCCCAGGTGCCCCCGACACAAAGTTTTTTGAAGAGGAATTTAGCAGAATTCTTTCCAAAATGCTATTCATCTCGAAGGGTCCACACTACAGAAACACATGCAATTATGTACAAATTATACGTTTCTCAAGAGAAAACTGGCAGAATTTTACCAAAACTGTGCAATATCCAAAAGTTAGAAACAGCCCCAATGTCCACCAATGGGAAACAGATTAAACCAAGTGTATGTACAAAACATCCTCTGCATTGCTAAAACAGACGACGTAATCCATCTGTACGGACTGTCGTGGCATACATGTGCACAATTTTTTTCCGGAAGGAATGACAAACTTCTCACGGTGGTTTCTCTACAGAGAGACTGGGGAAGAGCCCTTACGCTTTTAATACAGCTTAACTTTCCTAACTCTTTTCTTGAAAAAAGTCAACTGGAAATATCTGAGTCGTGGAATTACTAGCTGTTTTCGTTTTTCTTCATACGCTTGTAGATTTTTTAAAAGCTTCAGAAGTATTATTTTTAAAATGTTAGAAGCGTAACACACTGGTACGCATTAATATGAAAACATGCTCTTGATGTGTTTAAGAATGCATGTTGTGGGGGGCGCCTGGGTGGCTCAGTGGGTTAAGCGGCCCGCTCTGGGTTTCGGCTCGGGTCATGATCTCCCGCTGACAGTGCGGAGCCTGCTTGGAATCCTCTGGAGAGCACTCGCACGATCTCTCTCCGCCCTTCCTCCCCCCCCCCCCCCCCCCCCCCCGCCCTCAAAATAAACAAACTTAAAAAAAAAAAAAAAGAGTCGAGTCTGGGAGGATAAACACACTGAGCTGTAAACAGTAGTTACTGCCTGGAAAGCTAGAGGAAAGAGCTTTCATTTTCCCTCATACACTTGCTTTTTCTTTCTTAAGGAGTATGTATACTTTTGTAATTAATTTTCTATCAGGGAAAAAAAAAATTCCACTTTCTGCCTTAGGACAACGTTTCCACTGTCCCCAGCTATTTCTGAACACTCAGCCCATTCACTCCCCCGGCAGGTCGGCCAGGCAGCACCGCTCCCAGACAGGCCTATGTTTCTGTAGCGCCTGAAACAGAGCAGTTCTTTAAGCTCTGAACTGTATGTAAACAACACCTGCCGAAAAAAGCGCTGGAAGACACAAAGGAGCCGTGGAGAGAGTGGAAAGAGTGCCGGGGATGACCTCCTTTTCCCAGTTGGTCCTGCGGCAACGCATCCCATCCTTCTACACAAAGAGATGATCTCGAAGCCCCGGTGGGAGAAGTCGACTCGCGCTTCCGAAGTCCTGTCTGCCCTCCCCCGGGCTGGCCACCAGCCACAGCAAAGTACTCGCCTAACAGGTTCCCGTCCAAAGGGCTCTCGCGTTCTGCAAAGCAAGCTGACCGGCAAGTTTTCTACCGTGGCTCACACGGTTCTGATTCCAACTTAGAAACACATTTTTAATACTCCAGGGGGCTTGGCATACTGTTTTCAACAGGTGCCTGGTTCTTTTTAAGAATTTTTTTTTTTCTTAAAGCAATCTCTACACCCAACATGGGGCTCAAACTCACAACCCTGAGATCAAGATCACATGCTCTTGGTCAGGTGCTGATTTCAAGTCTGCTGTAGTTTCCAGAAGGTCTTCCCTGACCACCCCACACCCAGGCTGGGATGGCCTTGACTCCCACGCACCTCATCTGCAGCTCCACTGCTTCCGCACCTGAGCCCCCTCCCTGTGTCAGACACAGAGCACAGCAAACAGGAAACAGAACGCTGCTTCCTGGCCCCCCCTCCCTCACTCACCCCACTGGGGAAAACGTACCCATCAATAAAGAGCAAAACTGCATTCAAAAGCTGTCATCACTGACAGATGAAGGGGTGAACAAAATGTGATATATAAACAGAATATGGAATACTATTCGGCCACCAAGAGGAACGGAGTTCGAACACCCGCCACAGCCTGGGCAAACCCTGAAAGCATGAAGTCAGACACAAAAGGGCCAATAGTGTATGATTGTATGATTCCTCTCAGAGAGACATAAAGCAGACGGTCGCTGCCAGGGGCTGAGGGACGGGAAGTGAGGAGTCAGTGTTAGACGGGCACAGAGTTTCGGTTTGGGAAGGTGACAACTTTCTGGAGGGGGGTGGCGGTTACACAACACTGTAAATGTACTTAACGCCACTGATCGTACACTTAGAAATGGCTAAAAGGATAAACCTTACGTATATTTCTCAATAAAATAACTGTTTAGGAAAGTGTATTTAAAGTTGTGAAAAGAACTACAGAGAACAGCAACGGAGAAAAGGAAAGAATCAAGGGAGATGATGACACAATCGGGTTGAGAGGTCCGGAGGCCTCTTTAAGGAGGGGGCTCGCTTTCTCCCCACTGGACAAGCTCCCAAGGAACACAAACGTGGCACCAACAGCCATGTGGCCTCAGACTGGTAAATGTTGAAGTCAAGACACTTGGTTCAGACTCAACCCAGTAGATGGATTAAAACCCCAAACTTCACTCATCAGACAGCTTAGCCAGGACTGAAACGGCCAGGTCCGAGACACCCAGAACTTGGTGGCTCAGGCAGGAAGCCACCTTGGGAGTCAAAAGGGACAAGGGCTAAAGGAGACAACAGAACTGAAGAAGGAGCCTGCATTCTCTCTGGCCAGGAAATGCCACTTATGGGAAATCATGAGCAACATACACCAAGATTTACATGGGAGGATGTGCCCTAAAATTTTGTTTACGTGAAGGAAAAATGGGTAACAACAACTTAAATGTCTAACAGAATTAAAAAAAATCATGGCAAATCCATTTAAAGCAATTACACAGTTACTAAAACGTTTTCCGGGGGCCTAGTTGGCTCAGTCAGTGAAGCGTGCAACTCTTGATCTCAGGGTTGTGAGTTCAAGCCCCGTGTCGGGCAGAGAGCTTACTTAAAAAAAAATAAAATAAAGTAGGGGCGCCTGGGTGGCTCAGTCAGTTAGGCGTCCGACTCTTGGTTTCGGCTCAGGTCATGATCCCACGGTGTGTGGGTTCGAGCCGTGCATCAGGCTCTGTGCTGACAGTGTGGAGCCTGCTTGGGATTCTGTCTCTCCCTCTTTCTCTGTTCCTCCCCTACTTGTGCACGCACGCACTCTCTCTCTCAAAATAAATAAACTTTAAAAAGTTAAAAACATAAAATGAAATAAAATAAAAATATGTTCTCGATAAGTTAAGAAAATACCCTCTAACGGTAAGAACTATAAACCATGGGGGCACCTGGGCAGCTCAGTCAGTCGGTTGAGTGTCTGACTTCGGCTCTGGTCATGATTTCGCGGCTCATGAGTTCGAGCCCCACCTCGAGCTCACGGCTCTCAGCGCAGAGCCTCTGTCCCCCTCTCACGGCCCCTCCCCCATCTGTGCTCTTTCAAAAAATAAATATAAACATTAAAAAAAACAAGAACTGGGGCGCCTGGGTGGCGCAGTCGGTTAAGCGTCCGACTTCAGCCAGGTCACGATCTCGCGGTCCGTGAGTTCGAGCCCCGCGTCTGGCTCTGGGCTGATGGCTCGGAGCCTGGAGCCTGTTTCGGATTCTGTGTCTCCCTCTCTCTCTGCCCCTCCCCCGTTCATGCTCTGTCTCTCTCTGTCCCAAAAATAAATAAACGTTGAAAAATAAATTAAAAACAAAAAACAAAAAACCAAGAACTATAAATTGTGAACAGCGTATATAGTATTTTCCTAACTTTGAAAAAACAAATACGTAAGCCAAGGAAAAAAATACACCAGTCTTGTCTGTAGTTCTCTCCATATGGTGAGCTTAGAGGTGTTTTATATTTTTTTATCTTTATTCTTTCAGTATTTCCCTTTTTTTCTTTAATAAAGATGTTATTCTTATGAATAGGGAAGAATGTACTCCTAGGGCCTTGCACAACGCCTGGCAAACAGTACACGCTCAAGGAGTAGCTGGTGCAGGACAGTGACTCTTAAAGGCGCTACATACTGCCTCGCCACACCGCCACCGAGAGGAAAGAGGCTGAGAGGGAGAAAGGATCCAGAGCCCGAGCTCCAAAACCAGCTGCAGAGGTGGGAGAAGAACGTGCTCTCAGAGGGAACGTGAAGGGCCGCCAGCAACCTAAGATAGACCTCACTCTGCCCACGGACCGCTCCCGCTGCGGGCAGAGAGCTCTACAAACCAGTGCGGCTGCCAGCATCATACAGAAGCAACCCAGCCCTCAGCTCAGGCCACACGGGGCGGGGGACAAAAAACAAAATCAACAAGTACAGCTAACAGCGACACTCAACCCGGACTTCTGGCTCAAGTCACCAGAGCAAGCCTCTCTCCCGGGGCCGAGGCTTCGCACACGCCAGCCACAGACACGATCGGTGACACAGATCCGACAACGGAGCCGGGGTCTTGGAGCTCCCAGGTGAGGCGGCCTGGTCCAAACGGCACCTCTGAAGCCTAAAGGCTTGTCATCCACAATTTACGTCCACCAGAAAGCTCTCAGTCTTTCTCATCCGTCCTGAGCACCACAAGCTTTATTTCTCCATCCAAATAAACGACAGACGAAAGGTTCCCAAGTCCACACAAGGCCCAGAAAAAAACGAGACTTTCTTAAGAAACTTGAGTTACGACTTGAAAAGCAGTCTGGTTACCCCTGACCGAACTCTTGAGATTCAGAGCACAAAGCCCCACAGCTCTCTGCCGGAGACTATTTTTCAAGGGGAGCGCACGGCCTTAAGATCTAGTGTAGACAGGCCCCACTTAAGATTTGCCTGCCCATAACAAGACACATACGCCTGATAGTAGAGAAGCCTCATTATCAAATTTAGAAATACGTGTCCTGACCCACCCGGCCTATTCTGGTGTGAAACAGAAACCAACACAGAAATGATCAATCTTAAATGGTAGAATAATGAGACATCCAACCAGCACACAGCCATTAGCAACATGAGTCAGTACTTTGTGCAAGCCAAAAAAAAAAAGAAAAAGAATAATCTTTCAAGTACAATAAAATAATCCTTCAGGAGAAAAGAGAACTGAAATTTAAAAGGGGGTGGGGGATGGTGAAGGGGCACAACAAAAATCCCTCGGCAGGGCCCCAGGCAACCAGTCCGTGCTGGAACTAGTTCTGACTTGCCATTCCTGAAATTCTACTCTCCCAGGGCTTTCTGGCTCTCCCTTCCCCAGGCTCTTTACCCATTTGGGCTTGAAGGAGACTGCAAAGGACCCAGGCCGATGCAGGCAGGCCCCACAATGGGCAGAAACATGGCCCCTCCATAAAGCCTTGGGTAACTGAAATTCACAGGTAATCCAAAAGCTTAAGGGGAAGGACAGCGGATTCTTCTCCTTCCCTAAGTAATAGTGCAGGGCCAGACCTAGCCACAATGAAATCAGATAGAAAAGACAGGCCAAGAGGCAGGAAGCTGGGAAAACTAAAGACAGGGCCCCCGCTAAGATGTCTTCAGTCCCGCAGCCAGTGGGCCTGGAGGAGGTTCCAAGGAGGTTTAAAAAAAAAAGAGAGAGAGAACACAACAAAACCAAGATGGTTGGGGGAATGCCAGAATGTACCAAAACAACTGCCCAGGAGACTGCAGAAGCACAGTGAGCCCAAGCAGAGCGTCTCCAGGGCCGTCTACAAACATGCTACAGGTGTGGCCCAGACATAACCTGGGTCTCGGCCCTCACCCACGACCGAGACCGGGGGTCAGTTTCCCTTGCATTAGCCTCAGTCCTCCCTACGGTCTCTAATAAACACCCCGGGGCAGCCTAGCTGTTCTAGGCCGTTCTATTGCTTCCAGGCCCCGAGTAGTGGCCGTGACACGCAAATACCAGCTAAGGATAGAATCTGGGGTGGGGAAGTCACTGCGCCATCAGCCAGGAGAACAGGAGAAAAAGTTCAGGAGCTGAGAAAGGATGAGAAAAGCGGGAAATCAACAAGAACAAGACACATTCTCGTCACCCTCCCACAGAACGAAGCGGTTTGCTGTACACACAGAATATGAGGCTCACAAGAGCCCCAACAGATACTCCAGGCAAGGCATAATCATTCCCATTTCACAGATGCAGCAGCCGCGGCTCAGAGACTTGCCGAGGGTAAGCCGATGAAGACCGGAATGCGGGCTCCAGGAGAGACACTTGCCCGAGCAGGCACAGGCTCCCCAAGTGGTCGTCTGCCATCCCCAAAGGAAAGCAGTCATCCTCCAAAGTCCCCGGCCTCTGCCTGTTCTCAGCATCTCTCACTGTTCTAAGTCTGCCTTAAACAAAGCTGTAAACGTGCCTGGGAGGGGGCAAGCAGCCCAGACCGGAGGACACGGACTTACTACCATCAGTTCCTGGGAGCTCCACACGCCACTCTCTCCCATCCTTGTCTCCCCATAGAGGCTGAGCACCGAATAAGCCGAGTGCTCCAGAGACGTTCGGTGCCTTCCATTCCTCTCCCGTCCACGCCTTAGCCCAGCACCTGTGGCATCTGCACCAGCTCCATCAGGTCAGTCAGCCCTACGGGTGGCATCACGGTGGCTAAATTCCATCCTAGGGCTTGACGGCAGTTGCAGAAACTACTACTAAGCACTAACCTGCGGGCCGGGCCCTTCCAGATCTTTCACCACCTCCCTAACTCTACAAGGTGGAGGATGCGAAATTTAGGCCAATGACGGCTGTCTGAACCCTAGATTTCTCTGGCAGAAGGATTTGCACCCCGAAGCCCGGGCCTCCCCAGGCCCTGTTTGCACCACACCGCCGTGTACAGAGCGAAAAGGCTCAGTTAGATTCGGAGAAACCACGCTCCGACTTCACACGGCTGGTTCCAAAAACCAAACTGGATAAATATATACACAGCCACACAAAATGCACAGAAAATCTTGGGGGGGGGGCGGAGAAAGAAAAACCTCAGGGCCAATTTAACAACCCCGTAAACCAAAGGCTTCTAAAGGCTTCTCCCTGGCAGCCATCGAGCAAATGACACCGTCTGGGGAGCCTCCCCAGCCCCCGTTTCCCCCCACTTCCTCCGAGCTACCCATTCCCTCGAAAAACACCTCCTCTTCTCGCCGAAAGGTGGGCTCGGACCTCCCGCGGTATTGAGAGAGAGAGGGAGGAAAGAGAAAACCGCCTTCCAGCTTTGTGTGTGGGCAAATCCACTCCAGAGGCCCACGGTCTCGACAGCGCCGTTCCTCACTCCGGCGAAAGGGGGGGAAAAGGAAAAAGAAGGAAGGAAAAAAACCCCATCTGGCAGGCCCTGAGGAGCGACATCCTGTTTATTATTAAACACGCTCAGTAGCAGAGCATGGAGTATTTCGAAAATAATCCTGTCGCTGGCGCACCGAAAGGGCGGCCGGCGGCGGCGAGCCCCCTGCCCCCTGCGCGCCCCCGGCCGGCGACTCGGCGAGGGGGAGGGGCACCGCCGCGCCCCCCGCCGCCGCCCCCCACACCTCCCGCCCGGGAATGGGGGGAAGGGGGGGCGCCCCGACCCCGGGACTCCCGGGCGGGGTGGGGCCTCTGCGGGCCGGCCCGGGGGGCGGGGGGCGCAGGAAGGCCGCCCCGGCTACTTCCAGGCCAGAGGGGCGCTCCGGGCCGCCGGACCCTGCGGGCGGGCGGCGGCCCCGGGACGCGGCGACTCCCCCCCCCCCGCCGGCCCCGACCCCGCCGCCCGCCCGCCCGCCCAGGCCGCAAGGCGCCGCACAACAATGGCGAGCCCGGGCCCGGCCGCCCGCCGCCCCCGGGCCGGCCCCGCCCGGCCCCGCGGCCCTCGCCCCGGCCGGCGGGGCCCAGGCGGCGGCGCGCTCGCGGACGGCGGACGGCGGGCGGCCGGGCCCGGGCTCGCCGCTGTCAGTCAGCCAGCCAGCCGCCGCCGAGACAAAGCCCCGCCGGGCCGCGCCGCCTCCATCTTAGCGCCCGACCGCCGCCCCGGCCCCCGGCCCCCGGCCCCCGCCCCGCGCCGCCGCCCCGCCGCCCCGGCCCACCTGGTCTGGTTCCGCGGGCGCGACTGGGCCGGGCGATGGCGGTCGGGCGGCGGTCGGGCGCGGAGGCGGCGGGATGGCGGCGGATTGCGAGGCGGCGGCGCGGCTGCTCGCTCCGTCGCTCCCTCGCTCCCTCCCTCCCTCCCTCCCGGGCTCGCTCGTCGCTCGCTCGCTCGCTCGCTGGAGCCTCGGAGCCTGTGTCTCGCCGCTCGCCTCCCTCTCGCGCTCGGCTCCCCGCCCCCCGCCTGCCGCCGCCCCCGCCTCCTCCGGGCCTCCTCCTCCCGCCGCCCGCCCGCCCGCCCGCAGCCGCGCCTCGGCCCGCGCAGCGCCCCCTGCCGCGCCGCCCGGAGGGTGGGGGTGGGGCTGGGGGCCCCGGGAGGGGAGGGGCCGGGCGGCGGGGGGAGGGGCGCCGGAGGAGGCGGGGGCGGGGTGGGCACCCCCCCCCCCCAGGAGGCGAAGGGGCCGGGCAGCGGAGGGGAGCGGCCCGGGAGAAGGGGGTTTGGGGTTCGGGGGAGACGAAGGGGAAGGGGCACCGGAGAAGGGGGGGGCTGGGGTCCCGGGAGGGGAGGGGAGGGGAGGGGCCGGGCCGGGCCGGGCAGCGGGGGCGGGGGAGGGGCACGGGAGGAGCGGGGCTGGGGTCCCGGGAGGGGAGGAGCCGGGCAGCGGAGGGGAGGGGCACGAGAGAAGTGGGGGGCTGGGGTCCCAGGGAGACAGAGGGGAACGGGTTCGAGAGATGGGGGGCTAGGGTTCTGGGGTGGCTGAGGGGGCTAAGGGGGAAGGAAAAGGGCCGGAATTGGGGCTGGGAGACTAGGGGAGGAAGCTGGGAGAAGGCGGTCTGGGAAGCGGGTGGACTTGGGCTGGAGGCCCAGAGAAGGGGTCCGGGGAGAGAAGGGGAAGGGGTTCTTCGGGAGGGGAAGGGGAGGCGGTCCTGGGGAGGAGGTTGGGGCGAGCCGGGGGAGGGGGGCGGGGAGGAGTGGTCCGGAAGAAGGGCTGGGCTGGAGAGGGAGAGGGCCTGAGGTGGTGAGGCCCAGACGGAAGAAGGGCTGAGAAGGGAGGGGGTTTGAGCCTGGATCCCCGCCCCCTCCCCTTCAGCACTGCCGCGCCTCCTGACCGACCGTGAGCCCGGATTTTGTTATAGGATACGTACACAGAGAGGAAACAGAAACAATACATTGTTAATTCAAAAGCAAGGTTGTTGCACGATATAGATACTTTATCCGTTTTTGGAAAATGAGAAATAATAAGCCAATCGTCTTCGGTGTTTGTGTACTTGCGCCAATGCAAAACAAAAGGTCTGGGAGAATGCACTCTTGTCTCGGTTACCTCTGCAGTCTGAGGTCTGGAGAGCCAAGAATTCTCGCTTTTCATTCTCAGTATATTGGCAATTAGAACAACAAACAATCTGCAAAAGCAAACAACATAAGGAAATGTGGCTGGGACCTGGAATCCAAATCATCTGCCCCTGTCTCTGGCACTTGATCACCTACACCTTAAACCACAGCCGCAGGCCCTACCCTGTGTGCAACAGTTTGGAGCGGTTTGCCTCATTTAATCCCACCCCTGAGGCGGACGTTATTTTTTCCAATTCACTGATGAGAAACGGAGACTCTGAGAGGTTAAGTAACTTGCCCAAGGCCACACAGCAAGACCTGACAGGAAAGCCAACCTACTGCAGCCTAACGAATAAGGTTAGGGGTTGCCACAGAGCACAGTGCCTGGCACACAGTAGGCGCTCTATAAATGCTGGCTGGTTTGTTGAATGGCAGAATGAGTGGCTCTTAGAGGCTGGTGGGTAGAGACTCCCTAAGAATCGGGGGGTGGGGGGAGTCTCTTTTTTAATGATCTGCTAAGAGAGAACCTAAGATGAAAAGCTTCAGCCTTGAGTGCTCCAGGAAGACAGAGGAGGAAGTAGTAAAGACCACAAAGGGGGTAAAAACCAAGTCTACAAGTGCTCTGCTCTGGCAGGTCTGGTGTAGGGGAGTGACGCCCTCTGGGGACAGGAGGGCTGCTAAGTTCCTGGGACTTCAAAGGCAGCAGATGCTTCACTCCCGCAAAACCCAAGGATCAGGTTGCATCCAAATCGCTTGCCCTGCTCGAGAAACATTTTTCTTTCTGCACTTTCCTGGGGTGACAACAGCAACGATGCTGGGTACCACTTACTGAGCACCTTTCCTGGGCCAGCCAAGCCTGGCCAAATTTTCGCAGAACTAGGGACCCAGAGAGACCAGAGGGAGGGAGGAAGGAGGGAGCAGACCAAGCAGAGAGTTGACGGGAACCAACGAGCAACCATTTATTTCACTTGCGTTACTATTATTATTATTTTTTTTTTTTTTTACTTTCCAAATATTAGGTAACTTGCAACTCTGCAAATGGGTGGAGAAACCCCTTCAGACCTCCAAACTGAACAGAAGGGGAATTTCATCCATCCCCAGAGACCTAATGCAGATTTTATGTCTACAGAATTTTATTCTTCCCAAAATGTGATTGATGATTTTTGTTACATTGAAATTTAATATTTTTGTATAAAACTTATAAAGTTTTTCATCCATTGTTTTCTTTTTTATTATGTTAAAAGAATTTTTAAGTTTATTTTTAATTTTTTTTAATGTTTATTTTTTTTTCAATGTTTATTTATTTTTGAGACGGAGACAGAGCATGAACAGGGGAGGGTCAGAGAGAGAGGGAGACACAGAATCTGAAGCAGGCTCCAGGCTCTGAGCTGTCAGCACAGAGCCTGACGTGCGGCTTAAACCCACGAACTGTGAGATCACAAGCTGGGTGGAAGTCAGAGGCTTAACCAACTGAGCCACCCAGGCGCCCCATAGGTTTATTTTGAGAGAGACAGAGAGACAGAGAGAGAGAGAGAGAATGTGGGGAGGGGCAGAGAGAGAGGGGGGGACAGAGAATCCCAAGCAGGCTCCATGCTGTCAGCACAGAGCCCCATGTGGGGCTCGAATTCACAAACCATGAACCACAAACTGAGATCGTGACCTGAGCTGAAGTTGGACACGACCGACTGAGCCTTTCAGGTGCCCCACATCCATGATTTTCTTTGTTGAGCCACAGTATGACTAGACACGGATCTCTTTCACATTAATTTCTTGTAGAATATACAAAACCCTGGGGCGCCTGGGTGGCGCAGTCGGTTAGGCGTCCGACTTCAGCCAGGTCACGATCTCGCGGTCCGGGAGTTCGAGCCCCGCGTCAGGCTCTGGGCTGATGGCTCGGAGCCTGGAGCCTGTTTCCGATTCTGTGTCTCCCTCTCTCTCTGCCCCTCCCCCGTTCATGCTCTGTCTCTCTCTGTCCCAAAAATAAATAAACGTTGAAAAAAAAAATTCAAAAAAAAAAAAAAAAAGAATATACAAAACCCTGCCATGGTCACATTCTGTGTTTTGTTTTGATTTTTTTTTTTTAATTTTTTTTTCAACGTTTATTTATTTTTTGGGGGACAGAGAGAGACAGAGCATGAATGGGGGGGGCAGAGAGAGAGGGAGACACAGAATCAGAAACAGGCTCCAGGCTCCGAGCCATCAGCCCAGAGCCTGACGTGGGGCTCGAACTCACGGACCGCGAGATCGTGACCTGGCTGAAGTCGGATGCTCAACCGACTGCGCCACCCAGGCGCCCCTTGATTTGTTTTTTTAACTCATCTAAAAAAAACTATCTCCTTTTATGTTCTGTTTCTTCTTTCTCTTCCCTGTGCTCTGGCTTCTTCTTCTCTAACACTCTGACATTCCCTCTATCACAGCCTCTATCTGGCTGGTGGTTGTCATTTCTATACATACCTCTGTCCCCTGTATACAAGACCAGGAGCTTAGCCAAACGGAGTCACTGAATTATTCAATATTTTTAAAAAATTAATTTATTTAGGGGTGCCTGGGTGGCTTAATTGGATAAGCATCTGACTTCGGCTCAGGTCATAATCTCGCGGTTTGTGGGTTCAAGCCTCGCGTCAGGCTCTGTGCTGACAGTTTAGAGCTTGGATCCTGCTTCCGATTCTGTGTATTCCGCTCTCTCTCTCTCTCTCTTTCTCTCTGCCTCTCTCTCTCAAAAATAAACAAACGTTAAAACAATTTTTTAATTAATTTATTTGAGAGAGAGAGAAAGAGCAAGCAAGCAAGGGGGGGGAGGGCAGAGAGAGAGAGGGAGAGAATCCCAAGCAGGCTCTGCGCTGTTAGCACAGAGCCCAACACGGGGCTCAAACCCACGAACCTCGAAATCATGACCTAAGACAAAACCAAGAGTCAGACGCTTAGCCATCTAAGCCACCAAGGTGCCCCAGCACCTGGCACACAATCGATGGCATATAGTAGGTGTTTAATGAGAAGTTACTGAATGAAAGAAGAAAAAATTTAAGGCAGAGAGAATTGAGAATCTGACCTCTGCAGGTACCATGTCCAGTCCTGGCCTCAAAGGGAAGCCAGAAAAGCTTCTGTGAATCACAGCCTCCTCAGCAGGCTTTGCGACTTAGGGTCTATTATTACCCCCATTTTACAGATTAGTAAAATGAGGCGCCAGGACATTCACTTACCACTGCTTAGTTCCCAGAAGCTTATCATATCACTGTGGTTAGGAGAGCTTTTCTGGTCACCCAGACTCCAGAGCCAGCCTTTAAAAGTGCTAGCCCAGGCACAGAGCCCAGGGGCAGGCCCAGAAGCCTCTCAGGTGGACCCTGTCTAGTGTCAAGGCAAGCCTCCCTCCAGCTCCTCTGAGACTGAGCGTCGTGCACAACATGGGCATGCAAACTGACACTGACTCCACAATACACAGAAGCCCAGCCAGGTTCATCTCAGCTCACCTCCTCGGTGGGGCCTTTCCCAGATAAACCCAGAAGCAGGCACTGGGTCTGTGCCCCTTCCCTGGGCTGGCCCCCAGCATGGAGCCACGGGTAAGAGTCCAGAATTTGGAGTCAGACCAACCTGATGTGAATTTTGTCTCTCTCCTCATTTACTGTGTGTCTTTAGACAGGTGACTGCGACTCTCTGAGCCTCTGAAAATCGGGGAGGAGGACCGTTGTGAGAGTTGAATGAGAATTCTGTGCACTGCCTGTCAGCACGAGCTGGCATCTGGCCGGCACTCAATGCATGTCTGTTATCACAGTCGTTCCTTCCTATTCTCAGACACATCGGAGCCCCTCTTGCAGTCACTCATGCTGCGTAACAAAACGGCCCCCAAATCCAGTGGCTTAAAGAGTTTGTTACAGCTCATCATTTGGTGGGCTTGGGAACGGTTTTCCTGTTCCACCTGGTGTTGACTGGGGTCAGTCATGCTGTCACGCTGCCTCCCCCCCCATGTGATGTCTCATCACCCTCCAGGAGTCTCCATGTGCTCCCCGTCCAGAAAAATGGTCTGGGCTTCTTCGAGCATGGCAGCTGGATTCCGAAGGAGTGAAAGAGCAAGCAGAGAGGCGTCTGTCTTGAGGGTGTCGCTTCTGATGCATTGTTTTGTTCATCAGAGTGAGTCACAGGGCTAGCTCGGACTCCAGGGGAAGAGGAGATAACCCCCCTCTTGAAGGGAAGAGCCACATACGTGTGCAGGGAGGGAAAGGTTGGTTGGTGGATAAACCTTCAGGTTCTCAGGACCTCTTGCTTTCCCCCGCCCTATGCCCTCCACCCATCCTGTCCAATGAAGACATTCGGTCCGACTGCAAAAACGACACAAAAACAAAAAACAAAAACACTTCATGCCGAGATCAGTCATGGCCAAGCCAGTCAGAGTGCTGGGAAACTGGCGAGAAGAGAAAATACACACTCCCTATGCTCAAGAAACTCCCAAATTAAGGGGCATGAAGAACAAAACAAAACAGCAATAATAAACACTGACATATGTGGCTCTCACCACCTGCCGGGCACCTGCCTGAGGTGGGTCCGAATCACCAGGGCCTGCTTCTGACTGGGTCTGGTGCTTCCTCGTGGCCCAGGACTGCAGGAGGACGCCGGGCCACCTGCCCACAGCTATCCGGCAATATACTCCAGGAACAGGAGGCCTGCCACTTGTGTAGCGACCATGCGTCCCAGGATTCCTGGAAGGGCCTTGCTTTCGTATTCACTGCACCTGTTCTCCGAAGGGCACTGTCTAATGAGAGAGCGAGCGAGTCCCCGTTTCAGTCATCTGAATGGGGGCAGAAAAAAGGGTAATAGTCCAGGGAGAAATGGATTGCAGCTGGGGAGACTGGGCAAGAACATTCCAGATGGATGGGGCCGGCTTGAACAAAGGCCTGGAGGTAGGAGTGTCTGGGCAGCGGGAGGGGCCCACGGGCTGGCTGGTAGCCATTGGAAAAGTGGCCCCATCCCAGGGAATGTGCATTCCAGTAAGGGTGGGAGCCTTGAGCTAAAAATAAGACACGCGGGTCTGAGCACACAGCGGGGGGGGGGGGGGGCCTGCCCCTGCACAGACCTAGGGGGGCTCAGACCATGGCAGACAGCAGCTGAGTCTCAGCACCTGACGCACAGAGACTAAACGCAATCTCCTTGGAGAGGCTCAATGACAAGGACAGTCCAGGGCAGAGAGCCCTGACACCTGTTCACATCACACGGAATTCTTACAAATTTGCCCTCCTTTTCCCATTGAGGAGACAGGGAGGAAAAGAGCCAACTGGGAATAAAAGAAGATTGAGGCAAAGATTTAAAACTTAGCAACTTCAGCTGAGAAAAAGCAGCGAAAAATTATTGAGGGGTGGGGTCTGAGAAGGCAAAGGAAGGAAAGGAAGAGTCAGCTCTTCCCGGGGGCTCCCAAATAAAGGACAGGGAGAGCAGACACCGGCCAGACAGCCTACCTGCTCCCTTTCCGTACCCACGCCTCCTCCCCCGTGAGCCCCTTCACCGCCTTCCTCAACACGTTGCTCTCCGGAGGTTCATCGGCAGGGGAATTTAGTTATCAGGTCTTGTCCTCTGCAGCCACTGGCTCTCCGAAATGTGGGCACTAGAGAAAGAAGAGATCTCCAAATCTAACTTGATTTCAAGAGAGAAGACAACCCACAGAATGGAAGGAAATGTTTGCAAGCCAAATATCTGCTAAGGGTCTGATCTCCAGTAAAAAGACACCTGCAACTCAAAGACAGAAAGACAAACAACCCAATATAGAAGTGGGTCACAGACTCGGACAGACACGTCTCCAAAGACATACTGATGGCCCACTAGGATGTGAAAAGACGCCCAACATCATTAGCTACCTGGAAAACGCAGGTCAATAGCACGGTGAGATGCAACCTCATAGCCACCAGGATGACTGTAATCTAAAAGATGGGCGATAACAAGCATTCACACGGATGGAGAGACATCGGAATACTCCTAGGCGCTGGTGGGGATGTAAAATGGTACAGCTGCTGTAGAAAACAGTCTGGTGGGTCCTCATGAAGCTAAACAGAATCATCCTTCGAGGGGCGCCTGGGTGGCTCAGTCGGTTAAGCGTTGGACCCCTGGTTTTGACTCCGGCCATGATCTCACCGTTTGGGAGTTCAAGCCCCACGTTGGGCTCCGCGTTGCCGGTGCGGAGCCTGCTTGGGATCCTCTCTCTCTGCCTCTCCCCTGCTCTCTCTCTCTCTCTCAAAATAAATAAATAAACTTAAAAAAAAAATTATCCTATGACCCAGAAATTCCCCTCCTAGGTATATCTGAAAGAATTAAAAAGAGATGTTCGAACAAAATGTACACAGGCAAGTCTACACCGACACTATTCACAAGAGCCAAAAGGTAAAAATAACCCAATTGTCCGTCCACTGATGATGAGTGGCTAAACTAAATGCGGCAGATCCATCCTGAAACATTATGTAGCTGCTGAAAAGAACGAAGGACTTTGCACGCTACAACACGAACGGATCTTGAAAACATTATGCTAAGAGAAAGAAGTCGGACACAGAAGCCGCATAATTGTATGAACCACTTAACATGAAATCCCCAGAATGGGCAAATCCATAGAGACAAAAAGCAGATTAGTGTTTGTGAGGGGAGGTGGGGGGGGAGGGGAGGGGGAGCGACTGCTTAACGGGTGTGAGATTTCCTTCCGGGATGATGAAACAATCCTGAACCAGACAGAGGTGAGGGGTGCAGAACACTGTGAAGGTACTAAGTGTTACTGCATTGCACACTTTAGAAGGAGTTAAAAAGGTAGATTTTATGTCGTGTGTCTTTTACCACAACAAAAGTAATCTGATTTGAAATGGCATTTTTGCAGGGATCTTGGTCAGTTACGTTACCATCATTCGTTTACACGTGCATCATTTACATTTCCAAACTTCCAGGTGATATTTAAATTTTAAGGAAGATACGCAACTTTCTGTCTATTTCTAAAAGACTCACGCAGCTGAGTCCAAGGTGAGGTGAGGTATTTAAAGCCGGGGAGCGGGGGGGGGGGGGGGGGGGGCTCTTTCCTGAATGGCATTCTGAGGAGCCTTCTGGGTTAGCTTCCGGGCCGACAAGGCTGGCAGATTGCAGGGTGGGCCGGTGGACGGCGGGTCCTAGAATTGAGTAAGAACCCCTGGGAGGAAATTCACTGAGGGAAGGAGGAGCCCAGTTGAGGGGCAGAGAGAGGAGGACAGAGGATCTGAAGTGGGCTCTGTGCTGACAGCAAACAGCCCAATGCGGGGCTTGAACCCACAAACTGTGAGATCGTGACCTGGGCAGAAGGCAGATGTTTAGCTGACTGAGCCACCCAGGCGCCCCAGAAGCTTAGGATTTTTGAAGGGAGGTGGCTTTGGACTCCATGGTGGCAGTTAGAGACTATGGAATGGACCGTTCACACAAGCTATCACATTGGCTTGATCTAAGGCTCAGATGACAGTATGCATGAAATGCTCTGAACAGTTTATAGCACGTTGTAAACAAAGTCAGTGCTTCTAAACCTTCTTGGTACTAGAATTCCTTTTCAATCTTAACACAACCCCGAAGAGATTTTGTTTATACGGGTTATAACCATCTCTATTTACCATATTAGAACTTAAAACTGAGAAAAATTCTAAATATTATTTCAATTAAAATTACAAGCCCATTACATATTAATATAAATACTATGGTTTTATGAAAATAATTCCATTTTCCAAAACACTTTTTTTTTTACCAAGGAAATTGGCATTAAAAAAATTTTTTTATAAATCTCTTTAATGTCTGACTTAACGGAAAACAGCTGGATTCCCATAGCTACTTCTGAAATCAATCTATTGTGATATGTTGTTCTGGTTGACATATATAAGGAAAATGCAGCCTGACATAAGCACCCCGTTGGAGAACGGGGGGCTATTTCAAAAGCCTTTGCCGATCACTGTGGATATTATTCTCTAACAGTGCACCAAAACTCGTCGAGTTTTAGTTTCTTGGCGGCAATGTTGAAGCTGAAACCATAACGATGAACTTTCCCTACTCTGTGATCTCGAGATCCATTGGTCTATCTTTCCCTTTCAATGGATCCTTTACTCATCTTGTAGTATCGTGCATTGGTCATTTGGAAAATACTGATTCACGGATTCACGCAGACCTGCCAGGTGCCAACAAACTTAATCTGACAACACTTCCAAATCGCATTTGTTCAAAGCACCCCCAAAATCTTAGAAACTAACCAGGAAACTGTCAAGCTCACCGTGGCTGGTACACGTTTTCCAAAATTCTAACTTTGGCCTGCAATTTCAAGTTGTGTCAGCGAAAACAAATCCTGGCCGTTGCTTTCCTTGAAAGGACAGGCCCCCTTTGTTCACTTTCGAAAACAAATCCGTCTAGTCTCGATCGCCATCGTTTGTCAGATAAAAACGGTGGTCCACTTCAGCTGACAACTCCGTCCTCCGAGTGCTGTTCTTGGAGACAAGCACTGTACATTCTGGTATGTTGCAGAAAAGTGCCTTCTGGGTACTTCTCATCTTGTCAGACAAAGTACCGTAAAGGTATGTCCTCAAGGGTTGAAATTTAATAAAACGATTCTTACTGCTTCATCAAGGACACTCTCGAATAGAACTGGCTTTTATTTTTTTTCCTGCAAGAACGTGGCAATTGAAGAATGCAATGGTCACTAATACAGCTTGGAGGGACCGCCTTGATTCGCCCTAAGGGGCCAGCTGGTTTACCGACCTCTGTGCAAAAACGTCCACACACAGTGAAAAAGGCAAATCATATCTCAGTATTATTATAAAAATAATGTTCACCCTTGCAGGTCCCTGAGATCTCAGTGACCCCCAGGAGTCTGCAGACCATACTTTGAAAACTACCTGTTTTAGCTCATTTCCTTCATGGTAATTTAAAAGCAGAACAGATAAACCCACCCAGAAGAAGCAGACTCACTTTGAATTATTTATGGAGCACATGACTCATAGTAGGAGCTCAATAAACATTTTTAAATCTTTTTTTTTTTTTTAAGTTTACTTGAGAGAGAGAGAGAGAGAGAGAGAGAACAAGCAGGGGAGGAGCAGAGAGAGAGGGAGACCAAGGACCCAAAGCAGGCAGAGAGCCCAATGCGGGGCTTGAGCCCACAAACAGCAAGATCATGACCTTAGCTGATGTCAGATGCTTAACCCACTGAGCCATCCAGATGCCCCTTGAATCTTGAATACTGGCTTCCTCCTACCATGCCAAATGATGTGCTAAACATTTGACATACACTGTCTTATTGAATCTAACATCCCCATTCTACACATGAGAAAAGCAAGACTCATAGAAGATAAAAGCCCATGGCAGCCAGTGATGACCACATCCAGGAGTTAAACCCAGTTTTGTCAGACTTCAAAGCTAATCCTCTTAATAACTGTGCCATACTGATTCTGTTTGGCACCAAAACCTTTGGTCATAAGTTAGATCAAGGGGGAAAAAAAGGAAAATAATTAAAGGAAAGTTTTTGTTTTTTTTTTTTTTTAATTTTTTTTTTTTCAACGTTTATTTTTGGGACAGAGAGAGACAGAGCATGAACGGGGGAGGGGCAGAGAGAGAGGGAGACACAGAATCGGAAACAGGCTCCAGGCTCTGAGCCATCAGCCCAGAGCCTGATGCGGGGCTCGAACTCACGCACCGCGAGATCGTGACCTGGCTGAAGTCGGACGCCCAACCGACTGCGCCACCCAGGCGCCCCTAAAGGAAAGTTTAATATTGTAAATAAGTTTGAATAACTACGCTGCCTATATGAATCTATTGTTGACTTCCCAGAGCCAACAAAATGAATTCGCCTGGGCCAGAGGGTGAGTAGCTGTGTACAAGGCTGGTCTAAAGAAGGTGTATTTTTTTTATTTAAAAAAAATTTTTTTTTGGAAGCGCCTGAGTGGCTCAGTCGGTTAAGCGTCCGACTTCGGCTCAGGTCATGATCTCGCAGCTCGTGGGTTCGAGCCCCGCGTCGGGCTCTGTGCTGACAGCTCAGAGCCTGGAGCCTGCTTCGGATTCTGTGTCTCCCCTCTCTCTGCCCCTCCCCTGCTCATGCTTGTCTCTCTCTGTCTCTCAATAATAAATAAACATTAAAAAAAATTAAAAACAGTTTTTTAAGTGTATTTATTATTGAGAGAGAGAGGGAGAGAGAAAATTCCAAGCAGGCTCTGCACTGTCAGCACGGAGCCTGATGCAGGGCTCGAACCCAACGAGCTGCGAGATCATGACCTGAGCCAAAACCAAGAGTCGGATGCTTAACCGACTGAGCCACACAGGTGTCCCAGGTGTGTTGTTTTTTTTTAATGTTCATTTATTTTGAGAAAGAGAGAGCACAGGCCAGGGAAGAGCAGAGAGAGAGAGAAAGAGAAGGGGACAGAGGATCCGAAGCAGGTTCTGCACAGAGAGCAGCGAGCCTGATGCAGGGCTTAAACTCAAGAACCGCAAGATCACGACCTAAGCCGAAGTCAGATGGTCAACCAGGTGAGCCACCCAGGCGCCCCTAAAGAAGGGATATTAAGAATGATGGGCTGTGATCACAGCGAGTCCCGTGTCACAAAGGCTGGGTGTACAGGTTTTCATAACCCCAGTGGAGCACCTGACACAAACAACAGCCGGGGGCAGGAGAGGGGGGAAGGACGTGCCAGCGGGGCCCAGGTGTGGAAATTAAAATGCAACAAGAATAATGAGATGATTGGCTTCCCTGGGCTGTGTCCCCACAGGTCAGGTTCTACACCTGCAGAAGTTCTCCCAGCATGGCTCGAGGTGGCTTTTCCCAGGTGCTTATCCCCAGTCCCGGCCCTGAGAGGCTGAGCTGGGAATTAACCAGTGAAATACCAGTTGGAAGTCTTTCTGACCAGGTCTTCATGCCTTTGGCCGTATTCCTTGGCATTCTGGAATATACTCTGGCCCCTCCTGACCTCTCCAGCCTTCTCTCTACCTCCTCACTTTCCAGAGTCATGGCTTTCTCTCCCCGCCAGACTTGGTACCTGTTCTCTCTGCCTGGAATAAAGTCCCCCCTTGCCCACACAACCTCCTTCACCTGGGTGAATCCTACTCAATCCTCAGGCCTCAGCTTGGACATCACTTCCTTTAAGAGCCCTTCCCTGTGGGTGCCCACCTCCAAACTGCCTTCTCACCTCTATCACTTGGCCAGCACCTGGGCCAGGGATGCGGTGACTTACAAGACATACAATGTTCATGATGTTCACGGGCCAGTGTTTTACATCAATGACACTGTGTGCTTGTCTTCCTTGCCCGTTAGACTGTAAGATCCGGTGGACTGGGATGGTGACTGAACGTTCAGAGCTATGCTTCTGAGTCTCATACGGTGCCCGGCCCAGAGTAGGAGCTCAACAGATACTTGCTAAACCAATGAGTGAATGGATGAACAAAGGAATCCATCAAAAAAGGAGGGCAGGGGAGAAGTAGGTGAAATAACAAGTCAATGAAGTAGGAAACAACTTTTGTGCCCACGTCATCATCGGTGGCGAGAGATACTTACCACTCTCATCATTCCACGGGGATTGCCGGAGGAACTGGGCTCTGTGAATGTGAGGCACAGGGCAGGGGTGAGGGCACAGAAAAGATACAGAGCTCAGAGAGGGGCTTCCAGTCGTGCTGAGCACACATTCAAAATGCCCTCACAAAACAACACACCCTCAAAAAGTACGATTAATCTTGTGGCAACTGAACCAGAAGTGCTGAGGGAGAAAAAGAAAGTTAAGTAACAACATTACAGGAATAATAGAAATGACCATGTATTCGGTTGACCCGTCACAGTGACAAACAACCGCAGCATCTCAGCGGGGCATCACAATAAAAGTCTATGTTTTGTTTTCCTCCCAAGTGTGTTCCTGGTCGAGCTACTCTGTTCCAAGAGGTGTCGCAGGGATTCAGGAACCCGCCACTGTCACTCTCAGCTGTGCAGACACAGCGACGGAGAGGGAGGCAGGCCTGGGAGTGTGCAGATCACGTCTGCCCGCGTTCCACTGGCCAGAACTCAGTCTTGTGGCCCCACGTGACTGCACGGGAAGCTGGGAATTAGTCTAGTGGGTCCCCTGGAGGAGAAGGGGCTTATTTACCGAATGAGCATCTGATAAATGTCAGACACCGTGCTGGAGAAGTCACACGCATGTTGTCATTTTATACTTGCGTCCGCTCTCATTGACAGAGGAGAAACTGAGGCTTAGAAAGCTTTCGTCCGTTTTCTGAGGTGAAAGGCTCATGCGTGCAGAATCACTGTGGAATCTGATCTTTTCAACTCAAAGCCTATAATTGAAAGGCAAGCACAGGGGCCCCTGGGGGGCTCAGTGGATTAAGCATCGGACTTCGGCTCAGGTCACAATCTCGTGGCTTGTGAGTCTGAGTCCAGCGTTGGGCTCTGAGCTGACAGCTTGGAGCCTGGAGCCTGTTTCGGATTCTGCATCTCCCTCTCTCTCTCTCTCTGCCCTTCCTCCGCTTGCACTCTGTCTCTCTCTGTCTCTCAAAAATAAGTAGACATTAAAAAAAAATTTTTTTTTTAAAGAAGAGTAAGGACAGATGACACTAGTGAGCCCCTACCTGCTCTGAGACCCCACCCACCCACTCAACATCATTATCACTGATTAAGTGCTGACTTTAGATTCGGCATTGTTCTAAGCACTTTCATATTAACTCATTCAATCCTCACAAGAACCCTGGGACGTACTGTTAATACTCTTATTTTAAAGTTGAGGAAATTGCACAGAGAGGTTAAGTGACTTGGCTGAGATCACTCAACAAGTACGCAGCAGAGACAGGGCTCCAACCAGGTAATCTGTCTCCAAAGCCTATTTACACATTTACCCCTTTCCTACCTCTTTACAGACAACAAAAGAAATTGTTCTAGAGCAGAGTCTCCGAAGTGACGCGCTAGTACCCTGGGGAGGATGCCAGCTGGTCCACTGGGGCGCGAGGGGAAAATAGGTTCCTTCTATTCATGCTTATCTTTATTCTTTAAAAAAAAAAATCAGAGAGATAGACTTTACTCATACGTATGATACAGATTGACCCTGGTGCCTTCACTCAGCTGAGGACCAGTCTGCATAATACATATTAGTAAAATGTCATGCGCTGTGGGTTTTGTTTTGTTTTTTAGAATAAACATAAATAGAGGCGCCTGGGTGGCTCCGTAGGTTAAGCGTCAGACTGCAGCTCAGGTCATGATCTCACGGTTCGTGGGTTCAAGGCCCCTGTCAGGCTCTGTGCTGACAGCTGGGAGCCTGGAGCCCGCTTCGGATTCTGTGTCTCCCTCGCTCTCTGCCCCTCCTCTGCTGACGCTCTGTGTGTCTCTCTCCCAAAAATAAATAAACATTAAAAAAAATTTTTTTAATAGAATAAACATAAATAGAAGGTGTCACGTGCAGTGCTTGGATAAGTGGATCAGCGCAGTAAGTTTGGTTTTAATTAAACTGGCTCTCACAGTATGGACAGGTGGTTTTAAAAGATTCCTACAAAGAAGGGTTGAGGGACAGACACCCACCTTCGATACCGCCGCCGCCGCCTTATTGCCCCAGGCTCCCTCACGCAGGCGCACCACCTCTCCTTCAGAGTGGAAGGCGGGGCCTTGTGGCCACACCCCTTCCCTTTTCCCCGCCTTCCTTGTTTCTCCTGGAGGCGCCATTGGCTGCTTCACCTTGCGATTCGGCGAGCCCCCGGGGTCGGTGAGACGCGATTGGACGGAGTTGCCGCCTCTCGCCCGGTGGCCAGCCTCGATTGGCCGAAGTGCTGCGGGGGGGCAGGATTTGCCAAATTACGTCTAGGAGGCTGCCACCCCAGGGGTCTGCTGGCGCCCGAGGGCCGCTCTCGCTTCCGGGTGCTAGTTGCTGGGCTGCGCGCGGCGATCCCCAGGCCCCAGGGGTCTGGGAGCCGATCAGGTGGAGAGGCCTGAGGCATGAGGGGCTAAGAGGGCTAGCAGGAGAAGCGGGGTGTGGCCGCCGGCCCGCGAAGGACCGAGATGCCGGCTGGACCTCTGGTGGAGGACATGCGATGACGCCAGGTGGCGTGGTCGACACGGGACACCTAGCAAGGTCCCCGGGCTTGCCACCGGGCCTGGGAAGCCTAAGGGTTCGGAAGCCGGGATCGGAGGCTTCTGCTCCAGCAGATAGATGCACAGGACCCGTCAGGAGCAGTTGCAGGAAACTGAATCTGACCGAGCAGGTGGAGAGCTTCTGGAGCACACAGAGGTCCGGGAGCAAGGGAACTGGACGGAACACAGCAAAAAGCTGATTACTGGCAGCGAGCCTCTCAGCGCTCAGACTCCTCTCAAGAGGCAAGTGGTTGGCGGCGGGGGGGGGGGGGGGGGGAGGAAGGAGGATTGAGGACATTTGGCCAAGGGGGAAAGATCCAGGAGAAACGTGACCAGCGGAAATCTGCGCACAGGTGCTTCTGTCAGAAGCTCCGTGGCCTGTGGGCGAATAAACCCTGTCCCGGACATAACTGTGGTGGCGGAAGAAAGAACATCTGTGGGAATGAGCTTGTCTTGCATAGATCGTCCTGAAGTTATTGAAGAAGTTACACGAAAGACTCGCAAGAAATCCATCACTACAAAAAGCCAAAAAATGTTTTCCTGCACCAAGATTGTTATCTGTGAGATGCCCGAGGCCCAGGAGAGATCAGACTGACTTTCTGAGAGGAGGTTTTCCTGCAGGCCTATGGGAGGTGCTTCGTCACTCAGGGGGTCCTTGCTGCATGACAAAGACAGGTAGTGGCAAAAATGGCAACAGCAACAGCCAGAAAATTGGGCAGTTTCCATGTTAATGGAAAGATAATGGGAGATCCTACGTGTGACGCCACCTGATTGTATTCAATAAGCTGCAGCTTGCTTTTCGAAGTGAAAATCCCTGCAAAGACCACCCTCTGCTTGTGGCTTGTTGAACGAGGGTAACAGACCTTGAAAAAGACGTAATGATACTAAGAAGTGAAGTCCCCCTGGGTCAGTCCCTTGCATGATCGAATCTCCAAGAGACCCCTGGAAACAGGGAGGCTTACGCGTATAAAGGGGTGCCACGTAAGGCGACCTGAACAGCATTCTTCCTTAGAGTCGACTTGACAATATTCCCAAATCAGGTCATTAAGAGCATTCCAGATCACTTAAATTTTCTAGGGTGGTGAAAACACACAAGATTATTCTGCCAGCAGAGGATTACCCAAAAATGACCCGGAACTTTTACTTAGGTCAAGTTGCTAAATAAAAAGCTCATTGTGTTCTTCAGAACCAGCAGGGGGGAATCCACATTGAAATACTAATAATCATAATTAGTACTAACGACACAAATAGCTACTCCTCTCCATGTGCACCCAGGCGCTTTGCAAGTGCTTTGCATGCTTTAGTTTGTTAAGTCCTTACGACAATCCTATGAAGCAGATACTCTGGTCACTCCCACTTTAGAAAAGAGGAAACCGCCATTTGCGCACCAGGTAAATGACAAAGCAAGGGTTTGAACTTAGCAACCGGCCATGGAACCTCCACTTTCCACCATTAGGCTACACCACCTCCCCAAGATGGCACACAGGGCTATGCTCTGGCAAAGGACGGTGGTCCCTTTATGCCCTGGCACGTTTTGTGTAATTTCAATAGGACAAGTAAAAATATCAGTATTTGCCTTCTCAAAATGGATCCAGTAAGAAGATTATTGACAGTAATGGATGAGAAAGATTATAAATGTAAGGTGTTTTAATCCCACGAACTCTGTCCCTCCTGACCGGTTAATTGGTGCTAAGTTACAACACGATTTGTGAATATGATCGGCTCTTTCAAAACAGTGTCTTAAGAAGAATACGAATTATTTGCCATAAGTTAGCTTTCCAGATCCCCAAAATGGACCCTTTAAATCCCAAAGTTTTTTTTGTGTTTCAAATGACAATCTTATTTATTTATTTATTCTTTTTTATGTTTATTTATTTTAGAGAGAGCATGCCAGCGAGGGAGGGGCAGAGAGAGAGGGAGACAGAGGCTCCAAAGCAGGCTCTGCACTGAGAGCGCAGAGCCCGATGTGGGGCTCGAGCTCACAAACTGTGAGATCATGACTTGAGCCGAAGTCTGACGCTTAACCGACTGACCCACCCAGGTACTCGAAATAGCAATCTTTTTTTTTTTTTTCAATTTTTTTTAACGTTTATTTATTTTTCAGAGAGAAACAAAGCGTGAGTGGGGTCGGGGCAGAGAGAGAGAGGGAGACAAAGAATCTGAAGCAAGCTCCAGGCTCCAGGCTGTCAGCACAGAGCCTGACGTGGGGCTCGAACTCATGAACCATGAGATCATGACCTGAGCTGAAGTCGGACACTTAATCGACTGAGCCACCCAGATGCCCCATAGCAATCTTATTTTTTTTAATCTTAAAAAAATGTTTTAATGTTTATTTATTTTTGAGAGAGAGAGAGAGAGACAGAGCACAAGTGGGGATGGGGCAGAGAGAGAGGGAGACACAGAATCCAAAGCAGGCTCCAGGCTATGAACTGTCAGCACAGAGCCCAACGTGGGGCTTGAACTCACAAATGGTGAGATAGTGACCTGAGCCGAAGTCTGACGCTTAACCGACTGAGCCACCCAGGCACCCCTAAAATCTTTAAATAGAGAATCTTGGACGCAGTTAACCTTCTCTTGATCACTTAGCACTATTATTAATATTTATTATCATTCTGTGTTTTAATAGAATTCTGTCTTATTTTTTGGATTACTGTTACCTTAATATCAGGCTGCTAGATTTGTGGCCATAGTCTGTCTCAAATAATACTTTTCTCCAGCCCTACTCTCTTCACCCTTATCCCCATCAGTATGGCTGATAAAATGCTTTGGGCTGAGAAATCAAATAAGTTTGTCATGAATTGTATTTCTAAAAGATTATAATTTAGCATAAGATCTTTGTGACAGTGATTTCTTGCCCCCAGAGATCTTTTTTCCCCCTTTACTTCTGGTTTAAGAATATGGTATTTTAGGGGTGCCTGGGTGGCTCAGTCGGTTAAGCGGCTGACTTCGGCTCAGGTCATGATCTCGCGGTCCGTGAGTTCGAGCCCCGCGTCGGGCTCTGTGCTGACAGCTCAGAGCCTGCAGCCTGTTTCAGATTCTGTGTCTCCCTCTCTCTCTGACCCTCCCCCGTTCATGCTTTGTCTCTCTCTGTCTCAAAAATAAATAAACGTTAAAAAAAAATTTAAAAAAAGAGAATATGGTATTTTAAAAATATTTTATTTTTTAAATTAAAAATTTTTTTTACATTTTATTTATTTTTATTATTATTTTTATATACGTTTTTATTTATTTTTGAGAGAGAGAGAGACATAGAGCAAGAGGGGGAGGGGCAGAGAGAGAGGGAGACACAGAATCCGAAGCAGACTCCAGGCTCTGAGCTGTCAGCACAGAGCCCGACACGGGGCTCGAACCCACGAACTGCGAGATCATGACCTGAGCCGAAGTCGGACGCTCAACCAACTGAGCCACCCAGGCGCCCCAAAAACATTTTATTTTTTAAGTAATCTCTACACCCAATATGGGGCTTGAACCCACAGCCCCGAGATCAAGAGTCACATGCTCTGCTGACTGAGCCAGGCAGGTGCTCCAAGAATATGGCTCGAAGGTCTGTGTTGCTGGAAGACTGACCAATAGATAAGCAGTTTACGTATGTATTTACCTACTAGTTGCTTGGCAAGTATTCTCATGATATAAGTTGGAGATTCCTTTTTCCAAAAGGCTAAATTACTCTAGCCTTTAGGGGTTGGCAAAACAAGGGCTAGAAAGTGAATATTTCAGACTCTGAGGGTCGTGTGGTCTCACTGAAGCTGCTTCCCTCTGCTATTACAGCGTGAAAACACTGCAGACGATTAACAGCCAACAAACGAGTGTGGCCATGCTCCAAAAAAAAACTTTATTTACAAAAATAGGCAGCGGACCAGATTTAGACCAGAGGCTGTGGTCTTCCCCACTCCTGCTGTAGCATTTGATAATCTGAAATCTTCTGCAATCAGAAATAGGCAGGGGCGCTTGGGTGGCTCAGTTGGTTGGGCATCCGACTTCGGCTCGGGTCATGATCTCACAGTCCGTGGGTTCGAGCCCCGCGTCGGGCTCTGTGACAGCTCAGAGCCTGGAGCCTGCTTCGGATTCTGTGTCTCCCTCTCTCTCTGCCCCTCCCTCTCTCCCCCCCCCCACCTCTCTCAAAAATGAATAAACATTAAATAATTTTTTTTAAAGCAAAAGAAAGTGCCATTTGCATGTGGCATAACTGATGGGTGGCAAACCTCTACTGGGTACCCGTCTGTTAGTTTAGACACAAGTACCTCGTGGGTTGTGGTGCCATTATGCACAGGACTTTTTACAATTCAATGTCCGGGGCTCAGTACTGGGGTAGCAGCCAGCCCCCATGAAGGCCGTCAGCGATTCGCTCTCCTGCTCTCCATTCCCTCGAGTGGTTAGTGCCCTTACGCCCTGCGTAGAACTACCTATGCAGCCAGCGGGATATGACAGAAACGACAGACTGTGACTTCCACAGTTCAATCATAAAGCATAAAATGTTACAGCTTCTGCCCTGCTCTCTCTTGGTGATGAGGACATCAAGGGAAGTGGGTCCTCCTAGGTCCAGTCAACCCATCAGGTGACAATGCAACTCCAGCCAACATCTTGACTGCAACCTCGTGACAGATCCTCAGCCCCATTTCTGTATTCCTGACCCATAGAAACCACGTGAAATCATAAAAGTTTGTTGTTTCAGGAAGCTAAGTGTTAGGATGGTTTTGTTACTCAGCAGTGGGGAGCTAATGCAGTTAGCATACAGAAACACAACTGACTCGTGTATGCTGACCTTATATTTTGTAACCCTGCTAGACTCACAAGTTCTAGTAACTTCCTTGTAGATTCTTTGGGATCTTTCTTTCTTTCTTTCTTTTTCTTTTCTTTTCTTTTTTTTTAACGTTTGTTATTTTTGAGAGACAGAGCGTGAGCAGGGGAGGGGCAGAGAAAGAGGGAGACACAGAATCCCAAGCAGGCTCGAGGCTCTGAGCTGTCAGCACAGAGCCCAAGGCAGGGCTGGAACCCCCTGAACCGTGAGATCATGACCTGAGCCAAAGCGGGATGCCTAACCGACTGAGCCACACAGGCGCCCCCATCTGGCAGTTTCTTAAGAAGGGAACCCTATACTAACGTATGATCCAACTCTCCTGCTCCTAGATAAACTCAAGCGTATGTCCACACAAAAACTCAGACACCAATGTTCATTGTAGCCGTAACAGACAGAATAATGGCCCCCGAAAAATATCCCTGTTCTAATCCCCTGAACCTCCGACCGTTACCGTACACGACTCTGTAGACAATCTGATTAAGTTAAGGATCTTAAGATGGGGAGATCAGCCTGGGTCATCTGGGCGGGCTCACTGTAATCACTAGTTCTTAGAAGAGGGAGGCAGGGGGGTCAGAGGCAGAGAGGTGTGACGTCGGGAACGCGGGCTGGAGGGATGCCCTCTGAAGACGGAAGAAGGGCCACGAGCCACGGAATTGTGGATAGACTCAACGTTTCTGGGTCTCGGAAGAAGTAGACTGAACGAAAGAGGCCAGAGAGTACATGACACGTGAGCCAATTTATACAAAATTCTAGAAAATGCAAACGGATCTAGAGTGATGGATCAGTGGTTGCTTGGGGATGGGAGGGGGGGGGACAGAGGGTGACAAAGGGGCCCAGGCAAACTTGTGGAGGCGGGGGAGATAGACCGATGTGATGGCTTCACACTGGGGCGCCTGGGTGGGTCAGTCGGTTAAGCGTCCGACTCTTGATTTCGGCTCAGGTCATGATCTCCCGGTTCACGGCATCGAGCCCCGTGCTGGGCTCTGAGCCAATAGCACTGCCCCTCCCCCATGCTCGCTTGCGCGCGCTCTCTCTCAAAATAAATAAACTTAAAACAACAACACACATCACACTGTGCACTTGAAACTTGCAGTTTACTCTCCAACAATTTTACGTCAATAAAGCAATAAAAGAACAATGAAGCCATCTAGGGAAAAGCAAACAGTGGCTGAGGGTGGTGATGATGATAAAAACTGAGCTACAGTAAGACGACGTCAGAGCCGTCGGCCCTTTTCCCTGTCCCAGGGCTTGGATTAATCCAGAAGACTATTCGAGATGGGGGGTTTCCAGCCAGTCTATTTTTTACTTTTTATTGTCTTAAGATTTTATTTTTTTAACTTTTAAAATGTTTGCTTTGAGAGAGAGAAAGAGAGGGAGAGTAGGAGAGGGACAGAGAAATGGAGAGACTCTCAAGCAGGCTCCACACCGACAGTGGGATGTGGGGCTCGATCTCAGGACCCACAACATCATGACCTGAGCTGAAATCAAGAATTGGACGCTCAACCGACTGAGCCACCCAGGCGCCCCAAGATTTTATTTTTAAGTAATCTCTACACCCACTGTGGGGCTCGAACTCACGACCCCGAGATCAAGAGTCACATGCTCCACTGACTGAGCCTGCCAGGTGCCCCAAACAGTGTCTTTAAATGGACATAGAATTGGCCTTGAGATATATGTTATACTAGGTTATATGATACTCAGCCATCCCAAGTTGGAAAACATGTAAAAATCAAACGTGTAGACAAACCTCCACAGTTTTTCCAAGAATGTTTAAAGCTGTGTCATACTCAATATTTTCCTTCCCCCAAATTTCTTTAAACTTAATGTAAATGTTTTGAAGTCTTCCTTGGAGGTTTCTTTTTTTATTTTTCATTTAAAAAAAATTTTTTTAACGTTTATTTATTTTTGAGACAGAGAGACAGAGCATGAACGGGGGAGGGTCAGAGAGAGGGAGACACAGAATCTGAAACAGGCTCCAGGCTCTGAGCTGTCAGCACGGAGCCCGATGCGGGGCTCGAACTCACAGACTGTGAGATCATGACCTGAGCCGAAGTTGGCCGCTCAACCGACTGAGCCACCCAGGTGCCCCTTGGAGGTTTCTTCACGACAAAAGCAGAAACTTAAGTACCGTTGGGAAACCTTTGTTCTTCCTGCTGTGATAAAACTGTCTGTGGTGAAAACTGTAACAAAAATAAAAAAACAACTTGGCAAAGAACCAAAATGTATTTCATCTATTTCCTTTTTTTTTTAAGTTTATTTATTTATTTATTGAGAGAGAGAGAGAGAGAGACAGCACAAGCAGGGGAGGGGCAGAGAGAGAGGGAGAGGAGCCAGGATCCCAAGCAGGTTCTGCACTGACAGCAGTGAGCCCAATGCGGGGCTCGAACTCTTGAAACCAGGAGATCACGGCCTAGCCAAAACCAAGAGTCTGATGCTTAACGACTGAGCCACCCAGGCGCCCCTATTCCCTCCTTTAAAAAACGTATTTCTTCACCAGCAAATATTATCGGAAGGCTGGGCAGAAAGGGCGGCTGAAGCCACACGTACTGGGACATACTGTGCAGGCAGGTGGGTGTTACAGGTGTTTTCCCCATGTCTCTGCTTTAAGGCATTTGCCAGATTCCGCATCACTGATGAAAGACCAGAGCACTACTCCTTAATTTCTGTGAGTCTCAAAAGCAAAGATGATGTGGTCTGCGTGGTGAAGTGACTCATTTAATAAAAATGGTGATGCATGGAAAAAATAAACCTGACTGGGTGAGAATAGTTATTGATGGGGCAGCTGCTTTGGACCGGGGCAAGCCGAGGATCCTGGGATGACATTATTGAGATAACAACATAAACATCACTCCATGTATCACTCCTGGGGAAGAAAGGAAGCCAGAAGTACATGGAGTACAGTTTTGGGTTTTTTTTTTTAATTTTTAAAAAATAGTTCCTGGATTTTTAAGAACTAAAAAAAAAACGTTTATTCATGTTTGAGAGACAGACACACACAGAGTGTGAGCAGGGGAGGGGCAGAGAGAGAGAGAGGGGGAGACACAGAATCTGAAGCAGGCTCCAGGCTCCAAGGTGTTAGCACAGAGCCGGCCGCGGGGCTGGAACTCATGAACTGTGAGATCATGACCTGAGTGGAAGTTGGACATTTAACCGACTGAGTCACCCAGGCGCTCCTATTTTATTTTTTAAAATAAACTCGAGCCCCAACGTGGGGCTCAAACTCACCACCCCGAGGTCAACAGTTGCGCTCTCTACCAATGGAGCCAACCAAGTGTCCCCAAAGTATACTTTATATAATAGAATCTTCCGATTTTTTTAAAGTTTATTTATTTATTTTGAGAGAGAGAGAGAGAGAGAGAGAGAGAGGCAGAGAAAAAGGGAGAATCTCAACCAGGCTCCTGGCTGTCAGGGCCACGAAACTGTGAGATCATGACCTGAGCCGAAGTCAAGAGTAGGACACTTAACTGATTGAGCCACTCGGGTGCCCCCCAATGTTTTTTTTTAAGTAGGCTCTATGCCCCATGTGGGGTCCAATGTGAAGCCCAATGTGGATCTTGAACTCACAACCCTGAGATCAAGACCTGAGCTGAGATCAAGAGTCAGATGCTTAACTGAGCCACCCAGGCACCCCCCCCCCCCTTCCAACGTTTTCCCATAAGGTAACGGAATGATCATAAAAATGTTGGCATCACAGAGCAGTTCACTGGTTACCCCAAGGCAAGGAATTCACATGGACTGTGTAACTTACACAAGGGTTTCGCATATTTCTTTTACAAAAAGTCCCATGCTCCCAACTTCCTGGCCTTTGCAGCCAAGACAAGTGGTTCTCAGCAGCGTGCTACCCAAGAGATCTGTCATAATAAACATGGACACACGCTATCTGAAGTCAAGGCAAAGAATGGTACAAAGATTACTTTTTGACAAATGTTTGCTACAGAGAGGGCGTTATGAAAAACGGACGTTCGCCATGTTTCTAGTATTACGTGATTTGGTCACACATAAGAGCTCTTATATCTGCAAACTTAAGTAACTTGGGCATGGAGTTTTCTAATCTGTTTAAAAATCTTCCAAATAGGGGCGCCTGCTTGGTTCAGTGGGTAGAGCGTGCGACTCTTTATCCCAGCGTCGTGAGTTCAAGCCCCACATTAGGTGTGGGTGGAGCCTACTTGAAAAAAAAAAAAAAAGCAAACCGAAAATCTTCTAGACAAAGAATTTAAGTAGATTTTTGATGAACTTGTTGGATTTTTTTTTTCCTACTTGTTAAGAACATAAAAACGTGATCCCTTTATAGTTTTTCAGGGAAATTAGTTGACAATGTGGAAAAGGAAGCTTTCTTTAATCAAAGTCAGATATTCAGGGGTACCTGGGTGGCCCAGTTGGTTGAGCAACTGACTCCTGGTTTTTTTTTAAGTTTATTTATTTTGATGTTTATTTTTGAGAGAGAGAGAGCGCGCACACACACACACACACACACAGAAGCAGGGGAGGGGCAGAGAGAGAGGGAGACACAGAATCGGAAGCAGGCTCCAGGCTCCGAGCTGTCAGCGCAGAGCCTGACGCGGGGCTTGAACTCATGAAGTGCGAGATCATGACCTGAGCTGAAGTCAGACGCTCAAGCGACAGCCGCCCAGGCACCTGCTGCTTTTTTTTTTTTTTTTTAAGTAATTTCTATACCCAACACGGAGCTCCAACTCATGACCCCAAGAGCAAGTCACACACTCTACTGACAGCCAGCCAGCAGGCTGAAGACTAGCTCTCAGTGAAATACTGGGTCCCACAGTTGCATACTCGTGATAAACTCTGGTTATTTTTACCGAACTTGTGATGGAACCATTTTGGGAAGTTGAGTGTAAGCACTTTGGGGGAACGCAGGGAAGGTGAGCTGGGGAAGGAGGGGGTGAGGTAAGAAAGTTGAGCCCTGACGAGCCCTGGTAGGAAGCTAATAGCTAGCGTTTGAAACTCACAAATCCAGAAGGACCTGGGCAAATGTGGATTTAGAAAAGGCGGAGGGGATTGTTCAGGGAAACAGCTGGAAGCCTGAGGGCTGTGTCTCGGTGCGGGGGGGTGGGGGGGGATGGCCTGGGGAGGTGGAGAAAGGGGGACAACGATATTCCAGGATAAACCTTCTCATGCCCTTTTTTTTTTTTTTTCCTTTTCAAACTCTGTTCTTTCATTACCTTGTTAAAAATAAGCTAGTAGAAATTAGTTTGGAAGAAAGAGAGCCTCTCCGGGTTGGAAGAGACACCCGAGTTCAGCCAGTTTGGCTCTTTCTCCAGTGGGCTCACCTCCAACACGCGGGCCGAGCGGTCACCGCTCTGCAGAGACACAACAGGGAGGTCCCTGCCTGCTCTGGGTAATCACGGGACACATTATGCTCCACGGAGCTCAGCTCCCCTGTGGCCTGTGCTCACTGGCCCTGATTCCGTTCTCAACAGCTCCAGAGACAGGAAGGGTTTTACTGGGGTGGGGGGACGGCCAAGACGAAGAATGCAGATACTTTCCAGGAGATGCAGCCCCCACCCCCGGGAATCTTCAGCAAATGGACATTCATTTAAGGACACGGGGTCCTCAGCCTGTGGGAGGAGCTGGGGGTGCTAGGAGGCCGGGCAAAGACAGGCTGGGTCTGCTGGGAGCAAATATTTGTTCCAGTCTGGCAGCCATGGCAAGGGACCCTTCCCCCTGGGGGCTCCAAGCCTTCTGCATCTGCAACTGTCAGGGCCCCCGGTTGCCCCGGGTGCAGACCCCTGGTCACCGCCGCTTCCTGAATGCCTGCCTCCTGGGTCTGGCCCTCTAGGTTCCATGTCTCATCCACAGATGAGGTCAGGGAGGTTGTGACTCGTCCAGGCTACAGGGAGCAGGACCCAGGACAGGACTGGACAGAGGTCATTGATGCCAAGGCAGGCTGAAGGGAATGGGTCTCCTTCCTCTTAGCCTGACCTCCTGTGCATAATAGGGACCGTGAACTTAAGTCCATCAGCAAGGGCACATTTTAGACTCCTGGGGGTTCAGAAGGAGTACAGCCCACACGACCGGCAATAACCACACTTCCCCACCAGAGGGCACTGTGGTACAGAAACCCAGTCCGGACCCGACCAACCAGCTGTCAGTGGCCACCCGCACCCGATGTGGTGGTGACAGGTGAGAAGGAGCGGTCATTCCCGAGACGGGCCTTCTGTGACAACTACCTCCTGGGGCCCTCACTGCAGATCTAGGGCTAGGTGCTCTTAGGACCCCTGCTTTACGGATTAAGGAGCTAAGGCTCTGTTAAAGGGTTTGTTCCAGGTCCCCACGTAGTGAGTGGGAGAGTGGGAGTGTGAACTCACCTCTGACCCCGAGCCCCAACAATTGACCCCTGCCCTCTGTCCCCTGTCCCCATGCGTTTTGGCTCCATCTTTCCTTCTGGGTCCCTTCTAGATGGTTTCCTTAACCTCAGCAGGATTTTCTCAGGCATGCTCAGCGGGTGGGGAGGGGTCTCCTCCAGGAGAATCACTGCCAGGAGAGTAGGGGGCAGGGCAGGGGATCAGGAGGGCCTGGGGAAGAAGCTGGAGCTTTGGGACCAGCTGGGGACATGGGGAGGGAGATCCCAGGCCACAGGGCTCAGTCTTCCGGCTCTAGCCCCTGGCAGAGCCGGCCCCCTGGGAGCCCGCCAGGCTTATTAATATCCTGCTGAGTCAGGGGGCTCTTGAGTTTCAGCATCACAAGACTCAGGGGCTGAGCACGGCAGGAATATTCCTGACTCCCTGGTGCCCTATCGCTCCCACCTGCACTGCCCACCGCAGGCCGGACGCCCCACAGTTCTGAGTTGCCACGTGGCCTGGGGGGGGGGGCAAATCACTTCACTTAACTGTGGAGACAAGACCCCCCCCCCCCGGGGCTGAGGTCAGGCAGCGTTCCTAAACCACCTGGCACATGGCGGGGGCTACGAAGCAAGAGCTGTTCTTCCAGAAAATGCTTTCTTGAGGGCCTGCTGTGCGCCCAGCCCTGTCCTGGTCCCTGGGGGTCCTGTTGCCCACCGACTGCCCACACGGGGCCACCAGCTGGCTGTCACAGCTGAGTGGCCTCAGCAGGGGACCACACAGAAGCTGGTCTGACCATGAACTCTCCCGGGCATTTGGAACTGGGCCTCGGGCCCTCCGGTCCTATGGGGTGGGCACTGGCTGAAGGAAAGAACACCACACCAGGATTCGGGGAGGGGATAATGAGGGTCCGTGCGAGGGGGGCCATGACAGCAGAAGGGGCCAGACTGCAAAGGACGAAATGAGGCAGGTGCACCGAAAGACAAATGCCCCAGGGGACAGGCCTGCTAGGTTCAGGTTCTCAGCCCTCTGCACCCCTTCCCATCCCAGACTCCAGAGGGCTGCCCTACACCCTCACGCAAAACCCGCATTGCTGCCTTAGACCCCCACACGGCCCCGCAGTGGCAGGCGGAGCTAAGATCGTCTTTGACCACCAGGCCGTCAGAATTCCTGAGTCACGGTTTAAAAACTTGTTTACTGAGGATGGGCCAGACCCTGGAGCCCGAGATACACACGTCACCCCCTCAGATCCTCATGTTTGTTCTCCCACTTTACAGATGAAGACATTGAGGCCCACAAGGCAAAGTCACAGGCCACCAAGTGACAGAGCCAGGCCTTGAGCCCACGTCTGGCTAATTCCACAGCCTTTCCTTTTTTTTTTTTTTTTTTTTTAACATTTATTTATTTTTGAGACAGAGAGAGACAGAGCATGAACGGGGGAGGGGCAGAGAGAGAGGGAGACACAGAAGCAGGCTCCAGGCTCTGAGCCATCAGCCCAGAGCCCGACGCAGGGCTCGAACTCACGGACTTCGAGATCGTGACCTGAGCCGAAGTCGGACGCTCAACCGACTGAGCCACCCAGGCGCCCCGAGCCTTTCCTTTTTTTGAGAGCGAGCGAGCATGCAAGCTGGGGAGAGAAGCAGAGAGAGAGAGAGAAAGAAAGAGAGGGAGAGAGAATCTCAAGCTGGCCTCACCCTCAGCATGGAGCCCAACGCGGGGCTTGACCCTGGGATCATGACCTGAGCTGAAATCAAGAGTTGGACACTTGACCCACTGAGCCACCTAGGCGCCCCCAGAGTGAGCCACCTAGGCGCCTCACTCTTAACCTTGATTCTCAGCTCGTTCATTCAGCCTGGCCTCTGTAACATTTGTTGAATAACTTAATGGATCATTAAGAAAATTTCATCACTAGCAAATTCTCCTTTTAATGGCCCCCTCCCCGCCATAGTTGTGCTCCCCGCATGGGAATTCGGCAATGTTGGCCCCTCCTCACTCCCTGCCTACGGCTCATGTCGTTGGGCCTGCGGTTCTGATGCCCTTTAGAGCCCTTATCTGTCAGCACCACACGTCCCAGAGCCCATGGCAAGCAGCCGCCCGCCCCAGCCCCTCACAAGCCCTGTTATCAGGGGACACATTCCAACCAGGCCTCTCCTCCCAGGAGGGGAAGATAAAGCCTGCCACTTTCCGGCCCTTCTTCAGAGTTTTGTCAAGTGGGGAGGGGGCGCTCCTGGGGCAGGAAAGGAGGGTAGGGAAACAGGAAGCTCCTGAATTTTGCTTGTTTCTTCAGCCAGCCTGGGAACACACCAGGGGCTGGGCTGGGGGGCCCAGAGGCCTAGAACATGATCCTGACCTCGGGGGGGGGGTGGGGGGAGAGTGACCTCCCACCTCCTTTGGAAGCCCAGAGGCCCAAAGAGCCAGGATGTGGTTGGTGAAGAGGGCTGGGTTTCAGCCAGAGGCTGGAGGGCTCCTCTCGAAGCACCCACCTTTCTCAGCTGGCTACCCACCTCACGAGGCTTCCACGTACCCCCCCTTCAATTACTGATAATCGAAGTCTTACCTCTTAGGGCTGAGGCAAAAACATGGCGATGTGCGTAAAGGGCCCAGCATGGGGGCGCCCGGGTGGCTCAGGTGGTTAAACATCTGACTCTTTAAAAAAAAAAACATTTTTTTTTTAACATTTATTCATTTTTGAGAGACAGAACACAAGTGGGGGTGGGAGCAGAGAGAGAGGGAGACACAGGATCCGAAGCAAGCTCCAGGCTCCGAGCTGTCAGCACGGAGCCCGACGCGGGACTCGAACCCACAAACCGCGAGATCACGACCTGAGCCGAAGTCAGAGGCTCAACCGACTGAGCCACCCACGCGCCCCTACATCTGCCTCTTGGTATTGGCTTGGGTCGTGAACTCATGGTTCATGAGTTTGAGCCCCGCATCAGCTCTGCACAGACGGCATGAAGCCTGGTTGGAATTCTCTCTCCCTCGCTCTCTGCCCCTACCCTACTCATTCTCTCTCTCACCCCGCCTCAAAATAAATAACTTCAAAAGAAATTTTTAAAAAGATGAAAAAAAGGGGGGGCCTAGCATGGAACCTGGCACCAGGAAGCCCTGTTGAAAAGCTCTCTGTGGGTCACGCACACACACACACACACACACACACACACGTTTATTCAGCTCTAGCCAAGTGGCCGTCACACGCCGACCTGTCTATGTGGATAAGCTCACTCACCAGCCACCAGCACTCCAGGACTATGATACGATCGTTATACCCATGGTGCGGGTGAAGAAACCGAGGCTCAGACCCAAGAGTGGGCTTGCTCAGGGGTCACGCAGCTCTGAGCGGAACAACCACTTGGGTCCCAGTCGGTCTGACCTCAAGGCGTAGGCTCTTCATCACCACAGTCCCAGGCTTTCAGATGAATTCACTTATCACCCTGTCTACATAGCAGGCATCTCATGACCCTGGAGGTCCCCCATCCCCAACTGTAGCCGAGAAAATAGGCAGAAAAAAGGTGGGCACTGTCCAAGTCCGTGGTGAAGGTCTGTGCTTAGATCGCAGGTGAGCCTGCCAGACCCGGCCGGGGCTCCCGTGACCGTGCACAGACCCTACGGAGCCCAGGCCCCGTCTGCAGCGTGTGGAGAAACCTGAAGAGGCGACCCAAAGGGGAGGCAGGAAAGCCTTCAGAGAAGCCAGGAGAACTCTAAAAGCAAAGCGGTCCGGCCATTCAGTGTGGGGGCACCCGGCACCCGTCGCCAGCCTTTGGGAGGATCGTGGCTCCGTCACCAACAGTCAGAAGCCTGGGACGTGGTTGAGGATCGTGGGTTTTCAGCTGCACACGCGTGGGCTCAAATTCCGGGGCTCGAGGGGCCTTGGTTTTTCAATCAGAACCGTGGGAGCTCTGAGGAACACGCCTGCCACATAAAACGGACCCCGGATGGAAAAGTCATAAAAGAAGAATCCCCAAACAGAAGACAAATGAACAAATGTGAGCTGGGGCCTCGGGAGCTGAAGAGGGACGCGTGGACAGCCAGGTGCTGAGGCCAGGGTGGCAGCAGCTGGGGGGAGGCAGGGGGCAGCGTTAGGGCCAGAGAGCAGGAAACTCGTCCAGCTTAGCCCGCGCACAGAGGTGCCCGGAGGCCACGCTCCTATGGCGACAGTGCTGTGGGGATACCCCCACCAGCAACAGCGGCGCAGGACCTGGCTTCCGGCCCCAGTTCTGAGCCTGGAAGGGGACATCCCAGCTTTAAAGCAGAACCAGAGCGAACCCTCACTGAAAGAAAATGCCGTGGCCAAAGGAGGCCCCCAGGGGGGTGCTCACAGACCAAGACCAAGCCGTGAACTCGCAGACAGAGATTAATGACATAGTCAAGGCAAGTCAGCAGGAGCATGACCCCTCAAGGACTGCGGGTGTGGGAATGGTCAGGTCCAGAACCAAAACGGCCAGAGTGTTCCCCACGTCCAGAGATCAAGGGCACAACGTGACAAAAAAGAGCGATCGGGAAAGGACAGATTGAAAAGGCAAATGGGGGGGAGGGGGTGGGCACCTGGGTGGCTCAGTCGGTTGAGCGTCTGACTCTTGATTTCAGCTCAGGCCATCATCTCACGGTTTGTGAGATCGAGCCCCGCGTGGGGCTCTGCAGTGACAGTGTGGAGCCTGCTTGGGATTCTCTCTCCCTCTCTCTCCGTCCCTCCCCTGCTCAAGCTCTCAAAATAAATAAACATATATATGACCCTGATTAAAATGTATGTGTGTATACACACACACACACACACACACACACACGTCAAAGGGGGGGGGAGCCTGGCTGGCTCATTCAGTGGAATGTGCAACTGTTGATCTCAGGATTGTGAGTTCAACTCCCATGTTAGAGGTAGAAATTGCTTAAAAATAAAATCTTAAAATCAAACTCAACACCCCAAAAACAAATAACCCAGTGAAGAAATGGGCAAAAGACATGGATAGACACTTCTCCAAAGAAGACATCCAGATGGCCAACCGACACATGAAAAAATGCTCCACATCACTCATCATCAGGGAAATACAAATCAAAACCACAATGAGAGACCACCTCACACCTGTCAGAATGGCTCACATGAACAACTCAGGCAACAAGAGATGTTGGCGAGGATGCGGAGAAAAGGATCTCTTTTGCCCTGCTGGTGGGAATGCAAGCTGGTGCAGCCACTCTGGAAAACAGTATGGAGGGTCCTCAAAAAACTAAAAATAGAACTTCCCTATGACCCAGCAATTGCACTACTAGGCATTTATCCAAGGGATACAGGTGTGCTGTTTTGAAGGGACACATGCACCCCCATGCTTATAGCAGCACCATCGACAACAGCCAAAGGATGGAAAGAGCCAAAATGTCCATCGACGGGTGAATGAATAAAGAAGATGTGGTATGTATATACAATGGAATATTACTCGGCAACCGAAAAGAATGAAATCTTGCCATTTGCAACTAGGGGGCTGGAACCAGAGGGTATTATGCTAAGCGAAATTAGTCAGAGAAAGACAAATATCCTATGACTTCACTCATATGAGGACTTTAAGAGACAAAACAGACAAACGTAAGGGAAGGGAAGCAAAAATAATGTAAAAACAGGGAGGGGACAAAACAGAAGAGACTCTTAAATGTGGAGAACAAACAGAGGGTTGCTGGAGGGGTTGTGGGAGGGGGAGGGGCTAAATGGGTCAAGGGCATCAAGGAATCTCCTCCTGAAATCACTGTTGCACTATATGCTAACTAATATGGATGTAAATTTAAAAAATAAATTAAATTTAAAAAACAAATAAAATCTTGAAAAAAGCAAATGCTACTCTTAGAAGTGAAAAATATCTTTCATTTTTTAATTAATTAATTTTATTTGAGAGAGAGAGAGAGAGAGAGGGAGAGAGAGAATCCCAAGCAGGCTCCTCGCTCAACACAGAGCCCAAGGCGGGGCTCGATCCCACTCCCCCAGGATCCCAACCAGAGCCAAAATCAAGAGCCAATGTTCCACTGACCGAGCCACCCAGACGCCCCTCGACGTGCAAAATGTATTTCCAATAAAATGGCCATCAATTGGGGCGCCTGGGTGGCGCAGTCGGTTAAGCGTCCGACTTCACCCAGGTCACGATCTCGCGGTCTGTGAGTTCGAGCCCCGCGTCAGGCTCTGGGCTGATGGCTCGGAGCCTGGAGCCTGCTTCCGATTCTGTGTCTCCCTCTCTCTCTGCCCCTCCCCCGTTCATGCTCTGTCTCTCTCTGTCCTAAAAATAAATAAACGTTGAAAAAAAAATTAAAAAAAAAATGGCCATCAATTGACTAGATTTGAAACAAAAGTAAAGATGTATCAGAGTTGTTTTTTTTTTTCGCAGAATGCAAAGTAGAGAGGGAAGGGGAGAGAAGCTAAGAGACACGGGGGAAGTAAGGACTTCAAAGCCACAGCTGGACGCACCTCCAGAGCTTTCCTGCTCACGAGTTCACAAGGAAATATTTGAGAATAAGACGATCAGGTGCCTGAAGATCCAAGAAGGAAGAGTAAATTAAGCCCAAACAGCGTAGGTCAGGGCATAGAACACAAGGGTTTCCTCTGGGGCTTCCACCAAGAGACACTCGGGACTTACTGGACAACCCTAGAAACCGGAGAGGGGGCGGCTTGAAGCCGCAGACCGTGTGTTGTTCGGGACAGAGGCAGGCATTTGCGAGAAGTTTCGGCTGCAAGCCGACTGCGCGCGCTTACGTTTGGGCCGAGGCAAGTAAAGCAACAGAAATAGCATGTATTGTGAATCTGAGAGAGTAAAGTGAAAAGGAAAAAACCTAAAAACTCAATTCCAGGGGCGCCTGGGTGGCTCAGTCGGTTGAGCGTCCGACTTCGGCTCAGGTCATGATCTCACGGTCTGTGAGTTCGAGCCCCACGTCGGGCTCTGGGCTGACAGCTCAGAGCCTGGAGCCCGCTTCGGATTCTGTGTCCCCCTCTCTCTCCGACCCTCCGCCATCCATGCTCTGTCTGTCTCCGTCTCAAAAATGAAATAAAAAACATTAAAAAAAATTTTTAAAAACTCAATTCAAAAAGGGACAAGAAGGGGGGTTCAGTCGACGGAGCGTGCGACCCTTGATCTTGGGGTTGTGAGCTCAAACCCCACGTTGGGTGTAGAGATTACTGAAAAAACGGCGGCAGGGGGAGGGTGCCCCGGGTGGCTCAGTCGGTTAAGCGTCCGACTCTTGGTTGCGGCTCAGGTCACGATTTTGCAGTCTGTGGGTTCGAGCCCCGCGCCGGGCTCTGCGCTGACAGTCGTGGCCTGCTTGGGATTCTCTGTCTCCTCCCCCTCCCCCCATCTCTCCAAAATAAATAAACATTAAAAAAAAAAAGAGAATAAGTCTAATATATCTGAAATATAAGAATTATGCAGCAAATGATACCATTTCACGGAAAGCAGGTAAGAGAAATAGAGGATGCATACTACAGATAAGGAGGCCTGATCGCGTAAAGATGCCAGGAAATGTAGGTCAGCCCCCTCGTGATTTCGGGACCCGCTGTTTGTGAGCCTAGCGAGTAAGGACAGGTGGCCAGCTCAGAGGTTTGGGTGAGTGTCGGCAGAATATTTTTGTAGATTTTATCTGTGCAAGCAACTGTTACGTTTGTCTGGGATCACCTAGACTTGGAGACAGGGGCAGGGGGTCAACGTGGCTTTCCCCCGTTTCCTGGGGTTGGGGGTAGGGGACTGAGGAGTGGTCCAGTTTCCAGTGAGCCTGCTCACCCCACCCTGGTTACAGTGAACACCCTTCGCCTCCATGACCGCCCCCCCCCCCCACCTCCCAACAGCCTCCTGTCCGTTCCAGTCCCTACTGGTTCCAAGCGACAGAAACCCAGCCCCACCCCGCGGCAGACAGGCTTGATCTACTCACGCACCCGAGCCGTCCCAGGATTGAAACTCCGGCACAGCTAATTCTCCAAACAACCCCATTCCTCCCAAGTTAGAGGCGCCAAAACCGAGGCCCTGAGCAGTCGAGAGCCTTGCCCAAAGTTGCGCAGATGCTGATGGGAAGTTGGTGCTGCGGTCCAGTCCCGCGGACCCAGAGCCTGGTTTGGGTTCATGTGCAGGTGGGAACACCACTGGATTAACACGCAGTGGCTCTGGCAACAGCATGACTTGTGCAAACAGAATAAACACAAACCAGTGTGGGGGGCGGGGGGGGGGGGTGAGACGCCCCTGCTCCTCGCCCGCAGCGGGATTGGTAGAAATAGGTACCCGGGCCTTCCTGAATCAGCCTGGGCCACACACCCCCCACCCCAGCTGGACGCCATTGACTTCTCCAGCTGAGGGTCAAGGTTGCTGGTTCTCGAATCACCTGGGGAGCCTGGAAACAATCACTCTGGGGAGACCACGCCCACACCTCTGCAGGTGGGCTCCTGGTTCCTTGAATAATTGAAAGCCACTCCCACCGTCCTAAGAGAGGCCACCTGCTTCTGGGGACCTTTTTACTTCTGTCCAGCAAGATCTCACTCTCAGCATGGCGGGCCGCTGACCTGCCCAGGTGAGGGGCTCTCAGCACACTTCAGGTTCCTGAACAAGGGAAGGACAGATGACAGGGACGGGCAACTCGCCAAGAACAAATCCAACAGTCAACAAGCTCGCCAGAAAACGTTCGGTCTCTGCAGGAATTTGCCAGGGCTGCCGTTGCAAAACCCCACGCCCTGGGTGTCCCAAACCGCAGAAATACTCACTGTTGACCGAAGAAGCAGTAAAGTACACAGAACACTTCTCGTTTGTTTTTCATGTTTTACTGATGGTTGAGAGCACAAGCTGGGGAGGGGCTGAGAGAGAGGGACAGAGGACCCCCGAGCGGGCTCCGCACTGACAGCCCGGTGCGGGGCGCGAACCCACGAACCGTGAGATCATGACCCGAGCCCAAAGTTGGACGCTCAACCGACTGAGCCACCCAGGTGCCCTGAATGTTTCTTGTTTCTAACCTTGGAGGGAAGGCTGCTAATGTTTCCCCATTTATCAAGCCGGAGTAGTTCCCTTCCATTTCTGAACTGCTGAGAAGCTGTTACCAAGAATTTACGTCGAACTTTTACAAATACTCCTTTGGCATCTGTTAAGATGATCCTGTATTTTGTTTTTTTCTCCTTTAATCAGTGAATGTGTTCAATGACACCGATTGATTTTTCCTGATGGTGAACCATCCCTGGCGAAATCTTGGGATATAGTTCATTTCATCACGTGCATGAAGCAGTTTTTTGTTTTTGCTTTAAAAATTTTTTTTTAAGTTTATTTATTTTTGAGAGAGCGAAAGTCAGAGCATGAGCAGAGGAACAGAAGAAAGAGAGAAGGAGACATAGAATCGGAAGCAGGCTCTAGGCTCCCAGCTGTCAGCACAGAGCCGGACCCGGGGCTCAAACCCATGAGCTGTGAGATCGTGACCTGAGCCGAAGTCGGACGCTCAATTGACTGAACCACCCAGGCGCCCCTGCGTTATGTATTTTTAGACAGTGTTGTATTCAGCTAACGCATTAGTTGTATTTGTTTGATGTCTTACCTTTACATTCATGAGTGAAACGTGTCTATAATTTTCCTTTCTTGTCCTGTTCTTGTCTGGCTTAGTTATCCGGGTTAGACTGGTCTAGAAGAGAGAGTCCCTCCTTATCGGTCCTCTGGGAATTTTGTATACTATTAGAAGGATCTGCCCCTTGAAGTTCTGGTAGGGTCACCTGTCAGTCTTCTAGTCCTGGCGTTGTCTGTCATTGTTCCATTCCTTAACACAGTCCTTGAATAAAGAATATTTAATTCTCGGGGCGCCTGGGTGGCGCAGTCGGTTAAGCGTCCGACTTCAGCCAGGTCACGATCTCGCGGTCCGTGAGTTCGAGCCCCGCGTCGGGCTCTGGGCTGACGGCTCAGAGCCTGTAGCCTGTTTCCGATTCTGTGTCTCCCTCTCTCTCTGCCCCTCCCCCGTTCATGCTCTGTCTCTCTCTGTCCCAAAAATAAATAAACGTTGAAAAAAAAATTAAAAAAAAATAAAAAAATAAAAAAAGAATATTTAATTCTCTAATATTCTTTAGTGGTTATATTCAAGTGTCCTACTTCTCGGGCCCATTTTGGTATAATTCTCTTATCCTAGTAGACAACCTCTTTATTGATCCATTTGGAACACTCACCGAGATCCTTTACATTTTTTTTTTAATTTTAGGGACAGACAGTGTGCGAGCAGGGAAGAGGGGCAGAAGGAAGGAGAGAGAGCATCTTAAGCAGTCTCCATGCTCAGTGTGGAGCCCAATGAGGGGCTTGATCCCATGACTCTGGGATCACGACCTGACCTGAAATCAAGTCAGGTGCTCGACCGACTGAGCCACCCAGGCGCCCCCGCCCCCCGCCCCCCAAACACCTTTTCAAGAACACAAGCCCAGGCACACTCACTCCTGGCCGGAACAATGCCACTGGTAGGAATTTAACACAAGAAGCCAACGGTGCAAAGAGGCGCGGACAAGGGTTGTAACCGTGTTGCTTGTATTTACACGAAAACCGGGTCTCTGCCTCAGTGCCCGCTAGAAGGGCCACAGTGAAAAGGCAGGTAAGGTGTGGGCAGGCAGGTGGGGATATTAGGAGTCCTCGTCCCCCGCTGGCGGGAACGTAAAACGGTGCAGCCGCTGTGGATACCAGTCGGCGGTCCCTCCGAGAGTCACACGCGGGGTTGCCCCGCGCCCCAGCCGTTCTACTCCGAGGTGCGTGCCTAAAAGAACTAACAGCGGGCACCCAGCCAATGCTTGTGCCCAGTGTTCACGGCGGCGCCGTTCGCAACAGCCAGAAAGCGCCAACCACCCGAATATCTACCCGAGGACGGAGGGACCCAAAACGCGAATCACCCACACAACGCATCCATGATGTCATCCCTGACGACTCAGCCACAGAAAGGAATGGAGTCCTGACACCTGCTACGACACGGATGTACTGTGAAGACGTGACGGTAAAGGAGCCGGACACAAAGAGTCACGTATTGTAGGATTCCATCGCAAGAGGCAAATCCATAGAGACAGAAAGCAGACTGGGAGCTTCCAGGGGCTGGGGGCGGGGAAGGAGGACGGGGGCTCACGGAGTAGGAGGTATGGGTTTCGCATTTTTTAAAGCTTTATTTATTCTATAAGCAGGTTCATGCCCAGCGTGAAGCCCGATGTGGGGCTTAAACTCACGACCCTGAGATCAAGATCAGAGCTGAAGCCGCTTAACCTATGAGGCCACCTAGGCGCCCCTGGGTTTGATTTTGGAGTGACTAAAAGGTTTTGGAGGGGCGCCCGGGTGGCTCCGTCGGTTGAGCGTCCGACTTCGGCTCAGGTCATGATCTCGCGGTCCGTGAGTTCGAGCCCCGCGTCAGGCTCTGTGCTGATGGCTCGGAGCCTGGAGCCTGCCTGGGATGCTGCGTCTCCCTCTCTCTCTGCCCCTCCCCCCGCTCGTGCTCTGTCTCTGTCTCCCCCCAAAATGAGTAAACATTAAAAAAATAATAATAGGGGCGCCTGGGTGGCGCAGTCGGTTAAGCGTCCGACTTCGGCCAGGTCACGATCTCGCGGTCCGTGAGTTCGAGCCCCGCGTCAGGCTCTGGGCTGATGGCTCAGAGCCTGGAGCCTGTTTCCGATTCTGTGTCTCCCTCTCTCTCTGCCCCTCCCCCGTTCATGCGCTGTCTCTCTCTGTCCCAAAAATAAATAAACGTTAAAAAAAAAATTAAAAAAAAAAATAATAATAAAATAAAAGGTTTTGGAACCAGGTAGAGGTGGTGGTCGTACCACCTTGCAAATATACTAAATACCCCTGAAGTGTACTCTTTAAGTCGGTTCATTTTATGCCATGGTATGTTTCTCAATTAGAAACCAAACTCATATATGTGGCTCTTCTATAGAAGGAATCACCGCGATCCCGCTAGAAGTCAAGAGGTAGATGTTTAGTTATTGACGCAGGAAGATATTCGCACTATGTTAGGAAATGAAAAAAGTAGGTCACAAAACTATAGGGTACGGTCGCTTTTTTGTCAAAACACATCTATATTTTTATGAATGCATAAAAAAATGTCTCAGAGGAACAACCAAAAAATGTTTGCTCCCACATCCGCTGGCCTGGGGCTGTGGGGCTCCGGACTAGACTTCCTCTCTTCTAAAGGGGGGTGGGGGTGGGTGGCCACCCAGGTCACACGGGGAGGGGTAGGTCTGGGTCCTCCCCCGCCCCCCACGCCCCCCCCCCGACTCCTCTCTCTGCACCAAAGGATCTGAGTTGAGGAATGAGGGACTCAGGACCCCCTTGTGCTGACTCTCTACCACCAGGGGATTGCAGCACCGGGTGGAGAAGAGGCCACGCTGGGCCTCAGGGGGCTCAGATTACATCTCTGACCCCAACTGGACCTCTCTCCTCGAGGCCAGGCTCAGGGTGGGGCTCTTCCCAGGGCTTGGCCTCTCCTGCCAGACTTCACAGCTGGGCTGTTGGCAACGAGTGCTTTCTCGGGGTCCCGGCAAACCCCGAGGCTCCGGCTGGAAGTGTTCCCTTCCCACCAGCAGGCCTAGACCTGGGCCGGGCTATTGACCTCAGGGACGGGGGGCCCGGAGCTGCACCGTGGCCAGGGGAACAGCTGTGGGTTCGATTATGAGACGCAGGAAGGCCTTGGAAATTCCGATGGGGAGACGAGATGGCATGTTCTAGGCTGGCCGTGGGGACCCTGCTGTCTTCGTGAGTAAAAGTGTGTGTGTGTGTGTGTGTGTGTGTGTGTGTGCGTGCACAGACCTATACACATTAGGGTTGCCAGAGAAAATATAGGACACCCCGGTGAATTTGAACTTTGAATAAATGAACAGTGTTTTAGTATTAAGTATGTCCCAAATATTGCACCTATATGTTTTTTTTTTAAACATAGATCAGTTGCCTTCTATTATTTTTTTATTTATTTTTTAAATGTTTTTATTCATTTTTGCGACAGAGAGAGACAGAACATGAGCAGGGGAGGGCCAGAGAGAGAGGGAGACACAGAATCGGAAGCAGGCTCCAGGCTCCGAGCTGTCAGCACAGAGCCCAACGTGAGGCTCGAACCCAAGAATTGCGAGAACACGATCTGAGCTGAAACCCAGAGTCAGACGCTTACGCCGACTGGGCCCCCCAGGCGCCCCCTGCAGCCTATATTTTCGTTTGCTAAATCTGGCAAGCCTGATCCATAGAGATATGTGTGTGTGCGTGTGTGCCTCTGTGCAAGGGCACACACGCGTGTGTATAAACACAAGCAGGGCCACGTATGCAAATATGCCCATCAGAACGCAGGTGTAGAAGGGTCACAGTGTGTGAGCCTGTGTGGGCACCGTTTCCTATGTAGGTGCAGGTTACAGAATAGTGAGGCCGGAAGCCAGCTGAGAGATCTCCCGTGTGTACTTTTACACGGGAGAAAGCCGAGGCCGGCCAGCCAGCCACGTGTGCGTGCGTGTGTGCGCACACGTGCCCGAGTGCACGAGCTCTGTGGGGCACGGGGAGGGCTCGCTGAGCTCTGACCTCATGCCAGGCATCGTGGTCCAGCATCACCCGGTCCCCCACAACAGCCCTCTTATTATGAGGCCCGTTTCACACGCGGGGCCAAGTCGGGGGGGGGGGTGGCGCGCGGCCTGGGCACGAGCCCGCGCCCAGACACGTGTGCTCACACGTGGGTTACATAAACGCTCTAATGGCCAGATGTTCACTTTCGTCCTGGAGCCAGATGGCAGCTGATCCGGGAGTCCGTGCATTTTCCTAACTCCTGATGTCCCTCTGCTTGCCCCTTGCGGAGTTTTCCCCGAGCAGGGAAGGGCCCGGGGACACGGGGACGTCATGCCATACCGCTTTCCTCAGCTTCCCCTGGGCAGGGGCTCAGGACACCGTGGTAGGGTCTACAGACGCGCCAGGACCTCCGGGGCGGCTCCCTGGACGGTGCTCTCCCCGCGCTGCCCAGAAGTATCTCGGCCCCTCTGGCAGGGTGGGGCAGGCCCGGTCGCAGAGCAGGGCTCCACGCTCCAGACCCGCCCCAGCCTGGCGCGTGTCTCCGTCTCCCCCGAGGCTCGCTCTTCCTGTGCCGATCGGTGAGAGCCAGCCGACCTGACAAGCTCGCTGCATCAGTGTCCCAGCGCTGCCTTAGGTCGGGGGGCGGGGGGCTGAAACAGTAGAAACTTATCCACTCACGGTTCTGGAGGTTGCAGTCCAAGATCAAAGCCCCCTCTCCTTGGTTGCTAGACCCCGTCTTCTTCCTGTGTCTTCACATGGTTTTCCTTTGTTGTGTCTGTGTCCAAATTTCCTCTTCTTGTGCGGCACCTGCCTGCTGGATTGGGGCCCACCCTCATGACCTCTTTTTCACTCAAGCACATCATTAAGGCCTCGGCTTCAAATGCAGTCACGTTCCGAGGTCCGGGGGGGTTAGGACTTCGGTGTCTTTTTTCTGGCGGCAGGGGACACAACTCAGCCCGTGATACCCACGCTGGCGTGTTTCCTGGAGAGGGCTCCTTCCACCCCAGCCCCACCGTGGCCAGAAAATAGTTGTTGGGGGGATCTTCAGAAACCCCAAGATCCTGGCCTTTATTTTGACAAATTACAACTCTAACGGAGGACAACGTTCCAGGCTGGGGGGGGGGGCGCCCGGCCACCAGCGACTTTGGGAAAGGGCTCGGACAACATGGAGGGGAACTTAACAGTTCAGAGCGCTCAGGGCAGGAAGGGGTGAGTTCAGGCCCCCTGCGGCTCTGCCTGGAGCCAGGAGCCTGGGGATGAGGGTCAGGGGCAGCTGCACGGTGCCTTGGGCACCTGGTGTGGCCCTGACAGCCTCACTGGGCCTCAGTATCCCCATTTGTGAAGGGGCTGCTGGGCTGCGTGATCCCAGAGACCTCAGATTTGATGGTTGGCATTGATTCTGGGACAGGGGCAGCGAGTCCAATGGACACAGCAGCGGAGGTGGGGGGGGCCGGGGCGGGCCCGAGTGAGGCACCGGGCCGAGGTCCCTATCGCTGCCATAACAGAGCACCTCGAGCTCAGGAGCTTAAAGTACCACCAGTTTATCGTCTTACCGTCTGGAGGGTCAGAGGTCCACAGCCTCCTTGGGCTAAGTTCAAGGTGTGGCAGGTCTGGTTACTTCTGGGGGCTCCAGAGGAGCATTGGTTTCCTTGCCTTTCCCGGCTTCTAGAGCCCCTTCCCCTAGTTTCCAGGCCAGCAGGCTGAGCCCCCACGTTGCGCGCTCTGGCCTTCCTTCCGCCCCCTTCTACTTTTCAGGACTCATGTGATTGCACCGGGCCCACCTGCCAGGTTATGTCCCTAGTTAAGGTCAGCTGATTAGCAAACCTGATTCCGTCTGCTGCCCTAATTCCCAGGGCCATCTAATGTCGGATTCTGGGCACTGGGACGTGGATGTCCCTGGGGGGCCGTTATTCTGTCCGCCAGAGCACGTTGCATGCGTCATCAGTTCCTCCCCAGATCCTCGGGCAGTGGGGACTGTCATCGTCACCTTTGATTTATCTGCAGCTCTGCAATGCTGACGACCCCTCCGGAGAGCGGAAAAGCGGGGTCTCAGGCCAGGGCCGCCTGGCTCGGAGGCCCCCACCCTGTGCCAACTAGGCTTTGTTCGCTCCTTCCCGCCCCTGGGAATGTCCCGTGAGGAGAAAATCACAGATGTGCCCGATGATGGCGCAAGTTTTCACGGGAACGTGGTTTACAGCCGCGAAAAACCTCCAGGAGCCTAATCAAGCAATAGGTACTCAGAGAGGCCTGGCTAAGAAAACAGATGCATGGCGGGACGTCTGGGGGGCTCAGTCGGTTAAGCGTCCGACTTTGGCTCAGGTCATGGTCTCGCGGTCTGTGGGTTCGAGCCCCGCGTCGGGCTCTGTGCTGGCGGCTCGGAGCCTGGAGCCCGCTTCGGATTCTGTGTCTCCCCCTCTCTCTCTCTCTCTCTCTCTCTCTCTCCCTGCCCCTCCCCCGCTTGCGCTCTCCCTCCATGATAAATAAACATTAAAAAGAAAGAAAGAAAATGGATGCACGTTAACTATACTGGAATGAAAACGAAAAAAGTTAATAAAAAAAAGAGGAAGTGATGTGTGTAGCTGACGGCTGGGTGGGACACTGGGAGGGCATCCGGAGACGTGCCTGCCCCAGAGACGTGTCCGTGACATCCGATGAAATAAAAGAGCAGATTATGAAAAGAATATGTGCCATTCTGCTTGGTTTGAAGTGCGTGTGTGTGTGTGTGTGTGTGTGTGTGTGTGTGAGAATTCAGGTGGATGGCACAGGGCATGGTCTCGTTAAGGGTCATCTCAAGGCAACATGACGCCAAGATGAACTGAAAGGCTATTTTCTTCGTGCCCATCTTTCCATTTCCCCCAGCGTGAACGTATATCCTTTTCATAGGAAAAGAAAACCATATGGGCAACCTGAGTTTGAATATAACATGAGTGACCTTTCCCGCCTCCTGCTGGCTCGCGAGTCGGGCGAGTGTGGTGGGCACTCTGGACGCCCGGGCTTGAGCTATGGCCCAGGCTGACACCTGTGCGTGTCTGTCACACGTCTCTGTGCCTGCGTGAGCGCGCAGAAGCATCACCGGGACAGACGTGCCCCAGGGCCACCTCTTTCCATGGTGGGGTTGCAGCATCTGGGCGCCCAAGAGCCTCATTGTAACTGTGATGAGACCAGTGCTCTGGCCTTCCCCGAGGGTCCACCCCCCCCCCCCAGGGCTTGTCCCCAAGCCGGCTCCCAGCGGCCTCTCTCACCTGTGAACTTGGACTTGGAGGTGCAGCCCCTCCCCGGGGCAGAGCGGGCACAGCCCCAGAGCCAGCAAGGTCTCTGAACCCCAGCCACAGGCCCCGCCCGCCCCCTCCTAGGTGGCGGCCCCAGTCTTCACACCCAGCTCTGTCCCTCTGTCCCGCCGCCCTCGCCAACCCCATCCCCAAATCCTCAACAGACAGAACAGCTGTTTTGTCCCTTTTCTGGGGCTGGAGTGGGGTTCATCCCTCTCCCGGGATTTGAACCGCGGTGACCAGGAGCACAGAATCCCTGAAGCTCTGCGGTTGCCATGGAGAAGGTTGCAGGTGATTGTACACCCGGCCCTGCCCTGTGCACCCCCACCCCGGGGTCCAGGCAAACCACGCCAGAGGCCAGCCCCCACTGGTCCCACCATGACACGGGCACACGCCCACCTCCAGATTCCTCAGCTCCCGACCGACACCTGCCCAGCCAAGCCCCTAGCGTCCTGCCCCGCCCCCAAGGGCCCAGGGAGCACTCGTGGTCCTCTCCAGGGGCACGGTGGCCCAGGCAGCTCATTCTTTCCTTCGCAGGCCTCAGCTGGGGGCTCTGTCTCTCTAATGCTCACACCTGTGCACGGCCAGCCTCAGCCCCATTTTATGGAGGGCAACACCGAGGCTCAGAGGGCTCAGTGATTCGTCAGGGCCAGAATTTGAAGCCGCATCTGTCTGACTCCCATGTGTGTGCTCTTTCCTCCCCACCGGCCTGCCCAGCCCAACTCCAGCTTGGCCCCCACTCCCGCCTTGGCCCTCCAATCAAGTGACCTTTACCGAGGAAACCCAGGCGGGCGATTCTCTGGCCTACACCTTTGGGGCCGGGCCACCTTGAGGGCACCTGTCCTCAGGCCTCTGCCTTGCCTCTTGGAAGGCAGACACTCGGTTAAGCGTCTGACTCTTGATTTCGGCTCGGGTCATGATCTCACAGTCGTGGGATCAAGCCCCACGTCGGGCTCTGCGCTGGGCGTGGCTGCCCCTCTCCCCACTCTCTCTGTCACGTGTGCTCTCGCTCTCTCTCTCTCAAAAAAAAATTAAATAAAAAAGTGGCACACCTGAAGCTAATACAACTATTGTGCACCAACTAGATGTCAATAAATAATAATACGAAACGCCAACCGACCCGTTGCCGGCAACCTTGCCCCGACGCTGGGGGGCGCCCTGCCCTTCTGTTTTCCAGAGGGCTTCTCTGAGGCCGCTCAGGCCTGGGCTCCAATCCTGGCTGTGCCACATCCTAGCTGAGTGACTTCGGGGAAACGACTTTCCTTCTCTGAGCCTCAGTCTTCTCGCCTGTAAAATAGGGCCAAGTCCCCTCCCCTCCCCTCCCCTCCTCTCCCAGAGTCAGTCGTGAACTGAATGTCAGCTCCACTGACAGGTGGTTCCGGAGAGGTTAGGAATGAAGGAGAGGCCTGAGATCTGAGGGGTAAAGAGGAAAATGTCGATTCTGCACAGCCTCTCAGAAAAATAGACGAGGTCAGCGTTACCCTGATGACCCAAGCGGACACAGACAGATCAAGGACGGCCCTCGTGGCTCTAGAGGCAAAAATCCTTAACAAGATCTTTATCCAGTCCAATCCAGCAGTATTTAGAAAAGGGTACTGCGTCGTGAGCCCTGGGGTTTATCCCGGGCACGCAGGCTTGGTTTACCATTCAAACATCACTTCTTAAAATTCACCAGGAAAAAAAAAGAGGGAGCAGGTATTGGCTTTGGTCACAGGAGTGCGGTCCCTATACCCATGCGACAACACACCCATACTTTCCGGTTGCATCGCTGGGGCTCTGGAAGCTGTCCCCTCGTCTCCCCTGCCCCCAGTCCCCGCCCCCAGGCTCTCTCCAGAAACAGTGGGGGGATGGCGGGTTCCTGAGGATTCACAGCCTCGTCCCAACCCCGCCCCCAGCTCCGCTCTCGTGGGCTCCCTCAGAGGGGTCCGTCCAGGATGCCAGGGTGACATCCTCGGGCACAGACCTTACGCCAGGCTCCCCCACGGAGGGCGCCCCGGGGTCACGCATGCCCTCACAGGGATCACTGTCATCCTCGTCTGACAGATCAGGACACGAGGGCTCCGAGAGGGGATGTCACCGCTGCCAGGAAGAGCTGGCACTGGCCTGAGCCTGGGTCTCTAGCACCCAGTGTAACTGACACCCCACAGCATGTGCCTTCCAGACAAGGCTTCCCAGGATGCCTTTCCTCTTAAGCATTTGTTAGGCGCTCGGGGTGCCACCGGCTCCCCTTAAGCTTTAGGGGGGCCGCCGAGGGGCCTCCATTCTCCAGCATCCCCTCTCATCCTAGACGCTCCAGAGACCGCCACCCACCCCCTGCAGAGGCAGAGCCCTTGGGGACCTGTGTGCCTGCTGGGGACGTGGGCCCGTCCCCAGCCCAAAGCTGGAGCGGGATCTACCGTGGACGGCAGGTTCCCAGGGTAGGGGCGAGGTGAAGAAGGAAGACAGCCTCACCCCACTCTGTTCCGCATCCCGTAAGCTCGCCACCTGGGAGCGTCCGTGGAAACGCGCAGAATGTATTTCAAAGGCTCCAGAAGCGGCCGATGTTCAACGTGGCAAGTTGGGGGTTTAAATCGTGGTGGCCCGGCCGGGTGGGTGCCCCAGAGCCCCTCAAGGGAAGAGACAAGGTGCAGGTGTCCCACACCTCTAGCAGCAAAGGGAACACTGGAGGCTCAGGAGAGAAGCCCGGGGCCTTGGGGGGGTGGGTTGGGGAGGGAGGGCGGGTCCTGTCTGCTGGGGCAAGTCCCAGGCGGGGGTGGGGGGGGAAGGGGGGATGTGGGTTCCCTGCAGCAGGAGGGGAGGGTAGTCAGGCCCGAGGGCTAGGTCTGTGGAGTGCTCTGGGTCCGGAGACCCCCCCCACCCACCGTTCACCACGGGCAGCTGGACCCCTCTGCAGACGGGAATGTTCTGCCCTGTCCCCATGGCCTGGCTGAGAGAGGAAGGCGGTTTCCTCCCCCAAAGGATCGTAGGTGTTATGGGTCGCATCGTGGGCCCCGAAAAATATGCTGAAGTCCTAACTCTCAGCGCCTGTGAATGTGACCTCATTCAGAAATGGAGTCTTTGCAGATGTGATTAAGATGTAAGTGAAAATGGGGGCGCCTGGGTGGCTCAGTCGGCTAAGTGTCCAACTCTGGATCTCAGCCCGGGGCACGATCTCACAGTGTGTGAGTTCGAGCCCCCGCATCGTGACCTCAGGGAGAACGACCAACCAGCCCGGAAAAATCTAGGAGCCCCTTAACCTCTGACCACCTGACACCACGGCCCATCCGGGGCTGAAGACATCCCACCCTTTTGTGTCAACAGAGACCCTCCTGCCTGGAAACTTGCATCACACGAGGAGAGAGCACGCAGGAGAGGGGTCCGCTGCATATCGCCTTGTATTGTCACATGAAATGCACATCCATGATGGGTACTTGGAAACGACCTATCAGGTCACATGGAGTCCGGCCCCTGGGGGCCAAAGCGGCACCGATGCCCGCGGCCGTGAGCTCTGCGCAGGCGCTGGGAGAGGCCCACGCGCGCCTCAGGCCCTCCGGCTCCCGGGCGGCCTCTCCCAAAACGCGCTTGAGGAGACGGCGGTTCTTTGGGGGTTAGTAGCTGTTCCTCGAGAAAAGGGGTCTGTGGTCAAATGCGCTGAGGACACACGGAGTTTGACAGGAAGCATTTGCACAGGACGTGTCAGAGCCTTTGTGGCGACAACGGCCCTCGTGAACGTCCGGCACGGGGGCACGGTGCGCGGCATTGCCCAAGTTTATTTGACCACAAAACCCTTTTCCTTCCCAAAGCGACTTGCAGGCTGGCTGCCGGCAGGGCGCCCTTCGGAAAGTGCTGCCCTGAGCTACCGATGACCGTTAATGGCAGTGGCACCTGTGCTGGGCGGTGGGTGGGTGGGGGGCGCTCTGCCAGGCATCGTGCTGTGGGCACGGCGGGCACAGCCAAGCACTCAGCGGTCGTGACGGCGACCGAGGGACGGGACAAGACCCGGCCCCGCTCCCGCCGCCTTTAGTTCTCGCCTGCCTTCTCCGTGGCGGAAGCAAAGCGTGGCCCAGAGAGGACACGCGCGGTCCAGGCCAAGGGGCAGAGAGCACCCGCCCCTGCCGGCCGCGCCGAGCCTCCCGGCGGCCCGGCCGCGGTCGCCAGCCTCCAACCGCGACGGGGGACGTGAGGCCGCCGGTCGGCCGCCGCGCCTGCCTCCTCTCTCGGCTCCCGGAGCCCCAAGCAGGCGGCTCACCAGGCGGAGATGAGCATCTGGCAGGTGTTGGAGGACATCCAGACCAGCTCCACCAGGCGGAACTGGAAGTAGCCGATGACGAAGCCCGAGATGACGTCCGTGATGTGGTGGCGTCCGATCATCACGCGCGACAGGCCCACGCAGAAGGCCCAGAGTACCAGCAGGACGCGCAGGGGCACGGCCAGCACCAGGTGGCTGAGGAAGAACTTGGACACCATGGCCGCGCGGCTGGCGTGCCCAGCGGGGAAGGCGTACACGTCCATGGTGAGGTAGTCCAGGAGGCTGGGGTTCGTCTCGAACGGGCCGCGGCGCTTGATGAGTTTCTGCACGCCGGCCACCGTCATGATGTCCAGGAGCAGAGCTGTGGGCGAGAGGGAGAGGCCCCGAGGGACCGTCAGCGTCCCCTCACACCTCAGCACCCCCGCCCTGCCTTGCTTCCTTCGCTCCAGCCACGCTGACCCCCCTGGCGCGTTTCTACCCCAGGGCCTTTGCCTGTGCTGTACCTGAACGCCCTTTCCTGGGACGCCCACCCGGCCCGGGCCCTCCCTTTCCTCGGCAGACCGGCCTCCCGACCGCCCGTTTACCGAAGCCCTGGCCCATCACACGCTTTCTCAGCATCACACTCGTCTCTCTTCCCTGACGCCACACGTGCTCCGCGAGGGCCCGGACCCAATTTGTTCACGGGGCTCGGTAAAGGTGCCAGCACGACAGAGCGGGTGATCGGGGGCAGCACGGGCCCCTGAGGAGGGCCTCGGTCCTGACCCACCAACCCCGGCTGGTGATTCTTCTGGAAGGACCTCACTGACGTCCCTGCGGTCCTGGGAACAGCACACGACTATATCCCTGGTTTTGAGAAGCGAAGGTGACATTCAACACAGTGGCATTCAACACACTCACAGGGTTGGGGCACCTGGGGGGGCTCAGTCGGTTGGGCCACCGACTTCGGCTCAGGTCATGATCTCACGGTCCGTGAGTTCGAGCCCCGCGTCGGGCTCTGTGCTGACGGCTCGGAGCCTGCTTGGGATTCTCTCTCCTTGTCTCTCTCTGCCCCTTCCCCACGCACGCCTTCTCTCTCTCTCTCTCTCTCTCTCTCTCAAAATAAATACACTTAAAAAAAAAATACATTCACAGGACTGTACATCCACCAGTTCCCAGTTGCAAAACACGCTTCTCACCCCCAAAAGGAAGTCCGGGACCCATGACACGACCTGTCCCTCTCCTATTGCCCCCAGCCCTGGCTGCCACCGATCTGCTTTCTCTCTCTACGGATCTGCCTCCCGTGGGCACTTCTCATGCAGGGAGTCAGACACGTGGCCTTTTGTGTGAGGCTGCTTTCACTCAGGATCGTGTGTTCGAGGTCCGTCCACGCAGCATGCGTTGGTACGTTATTCCTAAAGCGGAATAACAGTCCGCTGCCGGGACACCCCCCCCCCCCCCCCCCCCCGCCGTTTGTGTATCTGTTCGCCTGTCAGGGGACGTCTGGGTTCCTTGCACCTTCTGGCTGTTGCGGATGCTCGCGTCCAAGTATTTGCCGAGCGCCTGTTTCCGGTGTTTGTGAGGACAGGCCTATGGCGGAGTCGCACGGTGATATGGTAACTCTAGCTGGTAACTTCTGGAGGAACCGTCACACTATTGGCCGCGGCAGCAGCCGAACCATATCGTCCCCCTTTTACGGAGGACAAGACCAAGCCTTAGAGGTCGGAGTATTCATACCTGCGGCTCGTCCTTTCTGGAAGGTTCCGCCCTGTCCCTCCCCCGCCGACTTATTCTCCCTCGTCCTTCAGGACTTGCCCTTATTACTTCTCAGTCCCAGCCGGCCTGATCCTGGCGGCCAGCCGGCATCCAGCAGGTGCGTCGGTGAGAGTGTCTCCTTCTCTGGGGCTCCCCCCAGGGTCGAAATTACCCGACGCCTGTTCCGAGACCTCCGCCACCCGCAGGGAAATCAGAGCTTCCCTGGCGCTTTGGGTGGTGGCCAGCCACAGCCTGGGTGTCGGGTGGGCTGCTGGGGTCTGGGGGGTTAATGTGGACCAGGATCGGGCCCTGAGAAGGAGCCAAACGCGACATTAGTCACTGGAAGGCATAGTCGTCTGTCCAACTGGTGACCAAGTTTCTCAGCCAGAAACCGAGGCTCATCACCTTGGCAGGCTGTTGCTGGTTTAAAAGCTGCCTTCCCAGACAAGCGTGAATCTTGGAGCAGGTGTGCACAGAGGAAGGCAGGAGGGAGGGGGCAGCGTTGGCATCCTCAGATTTGGTGGCTGAAGGCACGAAGGGCTTGTGCCCGGGTCTCCCCACATGCCCCGGCCCCCGTCATGGCTGGTCAGGAACCACAGGCCAAGGACTGAGCTAGACCCACACCCTCCTCACTTTTTAGGAGCCAAGCATTTCTTCCCCGTCGAAAGCAAATACGAAGATTCAGGGTGTGGAACAGATAAGAGAGGCGGCCCTGTGGAGAAGCTGGGGGGGGGGGCTCCGTTTGGGGACCCTCCCCGGTCCCCCCCCCCCCACAGAGGCCTCGGAGGCTACCTGTGTCCCCTGATTTCAATATTTAGTTTTGAGAGCGAGCGAGCAGGGGAGGGGCAGAGACAGAGGGAGATAGAGAATCCCAAGCAGGCTCCATGCTGCCAGGGCAGAGCCTGACGTGGGGCTTGAACCCCCGAACCATGAGATCGTGAGCTGAGCTAAAAGCAAGAGTCAGATGCTTAAGCGACTGAGCCACCCAGGCGCCCCTGTGACTGGGCCATGGGGAATCCGCTGCTATTTCTGGCCGGTTCTGTCTCTTGAGGCCATAACGAGGTAGAGACTCTACCCCTTTGCCGCTGGCTGTCCGTCTGGCCCCGCCCATCCTATGCCTTGTTCATTCATTCACTGGACCTCCAGTTCCTGGGCACGGCTGGCTCTCGGGTAGGTCAGGCACGGGCCCGGCCCCGGGCTGGTGAGCCCGGCTGGCCGAGTGCCGTGGGGCCGAGGTAGCAGGTGGGCAGTAAGCACTGGTTATAGAGTTCCTCTCTATAACGGGACAGTGGTCTCCCAGTCCCCACGCTGTGGCCGTTGGGTGTTGAGGCTTGGAGGAAGGAAGAGGCAGGACGGCTCCCCAGCACAGCTGATGCCTTCCCTGGGCCTCTGCCCACCCACCCCACCTCCTGCTGCCAGGACGGGGCTGCCCGCCCCTCCTCCAGCACCCCGGCCAGCCCTCCTTGTGACCATGATTCTTACACTATCAGCGCATAATCTAGGGCCCAGAAATAGAAGCAAATGGAGCCGTCACTCAGGGCTCCGTGAATTCCGATCGCACAGCACTGTCAACTTCCCTGACCTACATTCCTCCTGGCCTTGGCAACGGGGGCCGACGGGGAAGGTCGGCCCGGCAGGATGCTCGGGGGAGAGGGGCAGGACGGCGGCAGAAGCCCGTCGCCCCTGGCGCGCCGTGCGAGCAGAGCGGGCCACCTGGCCTCCCCGGGCCTTCACCCCCTGCGGTCAACGAGGGCAGTGGCTGTGCACGCACCTGGGCTCCAGAATCAGAGGCCAGCTTCAAGGTCAGCTGCTTGCCGACCGCACGACCTTGGCACGTCCGCCTCTCCCAGCCTCCCTTCCCCTCATTGACAAAGTCCCGGAGGCCACTCAGAGCGCGGCTCGCAGGACGCGCTCCATAAACGGCACCTGGGACACAGGGCTCGGCCTCCCTCACCATCCCGGTTGTAGCCATTTCCACTCCCGGCCCCTCTCAGCAAGCTGGGCTCTGAGATGTCCGGGCCCCCAGGCAGGAGGCACAGCCGTTCCCCAGGCGCTGCTGCCCCGGCAGCCTCCCCGCCTCAGAGCAGGGCGAGAGACCTATCTCAGCGTCCCCTGTCCTTCCCCACCCCAGAGACCTTGGGGGCCTGTGCTGCCTGCGGAACCAGGGGGGTCACAGGGCCGAGGCCAGGGGCCAGAGCTTTCTGAGAAAAGAGCTGCTATCATGGGAGATTTGGAATTGGCCGCTCCTGAGGCCTCCTGCCTGCCTGTGGCTGGCCGCTTGTGTGTGTGTGTGTGTGTGTGTGTGTGTGTGTGCACGTGTGTGTCTGCCCGGAGGCAGAGGAATGGCTGAGGTGACCTCTCCTGGCCCCCGTGGAGCTTCAGCTGCTTTCCAGCATGGGGGAATCAGGCTGGGCAGGAGGTGGGAAGGGGGAGGCTGTGCGCTCGGCAGAGAGCCAAACCCGGCCTGACCAGGGCGGGGGTGGGGTGGGGGCTCCTTGTTGGCCGGCGAGGGGACGGGTCTGTGGGCCGTGACTCTCACTGGCTGGGGCAGGGAGGAGGGGTCCCAGCTCTTCCGGCCCCGGGGGCCGACCCTGCCTCTTAGCCCCCCATTCCAACTCCTCCAGGAGCTGGGGGACCGGCCGGCAGGGCTCTGGGGCAGCACCAATCCCTCTAAACTTTCTGAAGGGCATTTGGCCTCAGACCTAGAAGCCTTTGCGACCGGACTTCCTTGACTCAGCTCTTCCATTCGTAGAATATCTCCTTGGGAAATAATTAGGGATACGCACCGTGATTCACGGTCTTCCTAACACCGAGGACCGCACCAACGCGATGCCCTTGAGTCAGAGACGGATGGGATGTGTCGTGGCCAAGTCTAGACAATGGCGTGCCGGGGCCACGGCCAACGATGAGGCAGGTGTGTATTTATAGCCACCGAAGGAGCCCTGTGGGGTTTTTTGTTAAGTGGAGAAGGACAAGTACCAAACGGGATTGGCAGTATGATGCCGTTCTTATAAAATAAGATGTAAATGTGTCTATACGCAGAGACACAAAGTCCGGAAGGCTCCACCGACTGGTTAAGAGTGCTTCTCTCTAGGTAGGAAGACGAGGGTGATTTTTTTTTGTTGTCTTTCTGTCATCCTGCATTTAATCGTTTTCTTCCCACGAACAGGCGTTATTGGGCACATTGTTAAACAGTTATTTTTACAAAAGGACAAGTGGTGCATGACTGCACTTTTAGGAGGCACCCTAGAATAGACGAATTCATAGAGACGGAAAGTAAACAGCGGTTACCAAGGGTTGGGGGATGGACGAACCCTGGGGACGTTCTCAAGTGAAGGCAGGGAATGGGGAGTTCTTGTGTAAGTGGGGACAGAGCCCCAGTTTGGGAAAATGGAAAAGTTCTGGAGGTGGGTGGGGGTGACGGTTACCTACGATGCGAATGCATTTAATGCCGCTGCATTTTAGCGCTTAAAGATGGTTCACGTGGTCAACTTCGTGTGTGTTGCAGCACAGGCATGCGAAATCTCTTTAAAAAACCAGTGCACGGTTCCAGCAGGATGTAGCTCTCAGGGAGGTGCGCAGCGAGCAGAGGGGTGGAGTGGGGGGCGGGTGTCCCGAGGGTAGGTGGGAACCTTCTAGCCTTTTAGCACTGGGACCTCCACTCTGTCGGTGTGAGCAGTGTGTGTGTGTAGACGCATGTGCCCATGCCCGGCACCTCTCCCGACCTGGGCAGCCCCTGACTTCAGCCAGAGCCACGCCCCCAGCCCTGGGCACCCTGGCGGGGGGGGGGGGCAGGCAATGCGAGGGCCCTGGCCTGTCTCTACCTCCCCTGGCCTGAACGATCTGCTTTCTCATCTGAAGAATCCAGATACCAAGGCCGGCTCCAGCTCTCTCCAAAGACTCTTGGGGGACAAGGAAATCAAAGCCACAGGCACAGGACTCTGACAGCATCATCTATTCACTCAGCTGAGCACCAGGCAGTGTAGACAGGAGCCTGCCCAATCACGCATGGCCACAAGGGCAGCTGTCAGGACGGTGCGTGGTCAGGGGGCGGCTGAAGGCCCCCCCCACCGTGGAGGGACCGATGTCTCACTGAGCCGCACAGAGACATGACAAGCGAAGCCAGGAAAAGGCGAGGGAATGTTCTCTCCCTACAGATCTGGCAGCCACCGGCTCCACAGGAGAGCTCCAGATGGGAAGGCCGGTCAGCCTAGGTAGCCATCAATTAGGGACAGCAGGCAGGGAGGGGGGGGCGGTCGTCACCAAGGCGTCGCTAAGAGCGGACCCAGTGGGTGGTGAGGGAGAGATGACATCACAGATTATACAGAGGGTCTGCACAGGGGGCTGGGTGGGTGTAGGGCTGCTGCAAGGCTGAGGGGCCAGTTCTGGTTTCTGAACCTTGAAGCTTGAGGTAAAGGGACGCGGGGCTGAGACCACGTTCCCAAAGGGCACGTTCATGGCCCGGTGGGTCCTGTGAGAAGGAGGCCTTGCTGGGAACAACACTGCAGGAGGTCATTTGAGAAACCTACGCTATGTTAGCATGTGCCCAGAGTTAGGCTGTCACACGCGCCCAGAGGCCCGTGACCCAAGCCGCAGGGGATGTTATTCCTGGGGAGGAGGGGGTTTAAAGGAAGCCCTCACTGTTTTGGTCATCTGTCCTCGCAATGTTCGAATTTCCCTTGCTAGAAGAGGATATGATGACAGAGTGCTCAGCGTCACTGATCATTAAGGAAAATGCAACTCAAAGCCACGAGATACCACTTTGCACGCTCACCAGGACGCTCATTATCAAAACCCGGAAACCAGTGGGCGTTAGCAAGGACCCAGAGAGACGTGAGCCCTCGTGCATCGCCGGTGGGATGGTGCAGCGGCCACGGGCAACAGTGCGGGTGTTCTTCGAAAAATTACCCCAACGCGCCGAAAGCAGGGACTTGCGCACCCGTGTTCACGGCGGCGCTGTTCGCGACAGCCATGGGGCAGAAGCAAGCCAAGTGTCCACCGATGGGTGACGGGTCAACAAAACGTGGCGTAGCCATACCGCGGAATATTACTCAGCCTTGAAAAGGAAGCGACTCCTGATGCCCGCTACAGCACGGAGGAACCTGGAGGCCATTACTCAAAGTGAAATCAGCCAGACACAGAAGGACGACGGTGTGTGACTCCACTTTTCTGAGGCCCCTAGAGAAGTCACGTTCATAGAGACGTAGGAAGGAGAGCGGTGGGTGCCAGGGGCTGGGCAGTCAACGTTTAATGGAGATGGGGGTTCCGTTTGGGAAGAGGAAAAGCTCCGGAGACGGACGGTGGTGATGGCTCCATGACATTGCGAATGTGTTCAATGGCCATGAACACTTAAAATGGCTAAAATTTTAATAGACAGGACAATCTCAATAGAGGCACTTTTATAGATCATGGCAACAAGACATGGGAGGCATGGTCCGCCAAGGACAGGCCCACGAAGAAACCGGGATGGGCTTGGTGAGCTGGGATTGGCCTAGGTCACCTATCGCATGGCTCTCTGTGGGATCATCAAACCTGACGCTGCAGGGGAGGGCCGAGGGAGGGGACTGAGTCATCTCACAGGTGTCTGGGGCCTGGGCGGGGGGGGGGGGGGGACCCAGGACTGCTTTTGATAATGGCGATGGGGCAAGGATAGTGCTATGCAGAGTTGCACAAGCGTTAACTGGCATTAGTATGAGCCGATTGCTCACGCGTGCTTCTTCAGTGAGCTGTCCCAGCCACCCATTTGCCGGATGAGGAAAATGAGGCTCAGAGAGGCAAAGTCACGTGTCCGAGTTCCCACAGCGGGGCTAGGATTTGCACCCAGGTCCAGCCGACTCTGGAGTCCAAGGTTTTGCCAGCTGCTAAGACCCCTTCTGGCTTGTTCTCCAGGCTGGGCAGCATGGCCCTGGGGGGAGGGAACACGGAGGTGGGGGAGGCAGTGCAGAGGACTTCCTCCTGGCCCAGCTGGGACCGCTCCCAGGGTGACCGGCTAGAACTCTCAGTTCCCAGGGCACCTGAGTTTTCCCTTCTGGGGCCGCAGGGAGCCTAGGTCCCAACTACACAGGCGGGGCCTCCGCTCCCAGCCCAGAGACTGCCCCCGGGAATTAGCTAGGTGCCCCAGTGCTCAGGGCAGGAGGGCAGGACTGGGATGTTCACCTGCAACCTACTGTGCCAAGTGCCTTATCAGCTTCCCCTAAGCCCTGGGGCCCCACGTACAGATCAGGAAACTGAGGTTCAGAGACGGGAACTGGCCTGAACAAGTTCACAGAGAGAAAGGGTCAGGGAAGGATTGGAAAAAGCCCAGTCTGACCTGGGAGCCTGTGCTCTAGGGTGGAAAGCTACCCCCCGCCGTCCCCCCAAAGACTGAAGGACAGACCGAACTCTGCACTGAACCCACCCTGGCTACCTGCTTTCTGCCACGGAACTGAGGGGCTCGGTCTGCACCCCCACAGAGTGAGTGGAGCCCACGGACCACTCTGCCTGCTCTGAGCACCTGCTGTTGAGAGGCTGCTTTGTGCCAGGCCCCTATTTCTCTGTGCTCTTAGCGCCCAGATACACCAGCGAAGGTGCTGGCAGGTGGAAAACTTCCCCCCAGACCCTTCACCTCCTTGCTGTATTCATGCTTCTGGCACGATGGGGTGGTACCCGCAGCCTGCGGGCTGACGGCGAGCGGGGAGGCAAAGGGTTTGCCGTCTGGAGGACGTGGCTTTGCTCCCTGGGCCTGCCACTAACGCTTGTGTGGAGTGGGCATGTCCCTGGACCCCTCTGAACCTCGGTTAACTCATCTGTAAAGCGGGCACACGAATGCTTATTAAGTCGTTAAAAGTATTTTTAGATTATGAAATACAGGACATTCATGGCATCGTATTCGGTACACAAAGAAGCTCAATGAATGAGGTTTTTAAAAACTTAAGAACGACTGCCATTCTTATTCGAGAAGGGAGGCATCCCGAATCTGAAGCAGGTGCCTTTGGGCCCACAGCTGCTGGTTGCCGGAATGAGCCAGAAACCTCCTCTTAACAAGCTAGAAGTGCTCCCCGCACCGTCTCTGACCAGCTGCATGACCATGGGCAAGCCGCCGCCCTGTGCCTCAGTTTCCTCCTCTTTACAAGGGGAAGATGCTGCTTCTCCCTTCCGGGACTGTGAGAGGATTAGAAGCGAAGGTGTGTTTCACGCAGTGCTGGGCACACAGTTAACACTGAACACATTACAAATACAGCTTTATCACCTCCAACCTCACCCAGGGAAGGGACCTGCGGACAGGGGCTAGGGAGCAGGGCTGAGAGGGAGGCTTCAGGGTCCCTTCTCACCCCTGTCCTCGGACACCAGACAACCTAACTCCCAACACGGCTTTCTGGAACGGCTGCTCTGTCTGGGGCTGTAAGAGCCCCAGGGAAACCTTGGATAATGAGCGCAGGGCTCTGCCCCGGGAAGCCCGTGGCAGGGCGCCTGGAAAGAGCACAAGCCTGGTGTCAGGCGGGCCCGGTGCAAATCTCTAGCCCCGAAGCCTTGGCCAGGTTGCTTTATTTATAGGAACCTCAATTTCCTAATCTGTAAAGTGGGAGCGATAATAGCACCAGTCACGTGGGACTGTCTATTCGGGAGAAACAACAAGTCACGTAAACGATTTAATAAGAAGAACGGAAAAACGTGGTGGTGGGGGGGTTGCAAGGAAGCCCCTGACCGTTTCCTCCTCCCCACGTCCCACCCACAGCATGTCCAGCCCCAGACCCTCTGAGACCTAAGCAGCGAGATGCACATTATCCTAACTTCATCTGGGATCGCAGCTGTCGGTGGCCCAGCCTACTACCCCCCTTCTGGAGCTGGGTTCCCTCGGCAGGGTTTGCTTGGCCTGAGACCTCCGACCGCCTGTGCCCAAATTGGTGGCCGCGCTGAGAGGGCCGAGGGGACCAACGTGGGCCCGGCGTGGAGGGTGGAAGCCGGGGTTCCCCTAGCACCTTGGGGATCTGCAGGTGCGCAGGATGGGGGTCGGTGTCACCTTGCGAGTGGAGGGGAGTGGGTCCCCCAGCACAGGACGGTGCCAAACGGAGAGATACCGGCAGCAGAGACGGTGGTAAAACAAACCAGCACCAGCTCACCTGGCCGGTTCCTCCAGCGACTCACCTAGGGAAGCAGCAGGTAAGGACTCTAGGCGGCCACAAGTGGGCAGGAGCCCCAGACTGGACCTCCGGCACCCCCAGGCCTGGGCAGCAGGCAGGGGCTCTGAACCAACCGGGGGGGGGCATGGGGGCAGCTCACAAGCCCTGTTTGCAAGCAGCCTAGGAACTCCAGGACCCCAACCCGTGGGATGGGAGCTCCCCCTCTCTGGACACTTACCAGGATCCCAGCTCCAGGACCCCCACCAGATTCTTGACGGCCTCCCTCGAGGCCACATCCTCCAGCACCCCCTCCCTTCAAGCCGCCTCTGGGGCAGTGGGGGCACTTTGCCAAGAGCCGGGCCCTTCCTTGGAGGTTCCCTCAGGGCCTCCACCTTCTCGAGGCCCCCCGCTCTGGAGGGGGGCCCCCGCCTGCGCATCCCCGGCTCTCTCTTTCCCAGGCTGGAGGTTTGCCTGTTTCTGGGGCACCCTTCCTGCCTAACCTCATTAGATGGTTCCAGGCGGCTTCTGAGGGCCCCACTCATGCTGGCCGGGGCGGGGTGGTGTGGGCTCCCTCCCGGGGGAACTGGCGGGGCGGGTGGCGGACGGCGGGCACACTCACCCAGGAGCAGGTTCATGAGCACCTCCTGGCCGGCCAGTGTGCTGCTCTTCACCAGGCAGAGGATGGTACCCCCGATCCAGGGGATGCCGTGGCCCGTGATGCCAATGAGCTTGACCATGGAGCGGGCGCTGGCCCAGGACGCGGCCCGGCCGGCACACACCCCCAGCCTCTTGGACATGCAGATGTCAATGGCCAGCAGGGAGTTGAAGGCGATGCCCTTGAAGGAGGGGTTCAGCTGCATGCAGTCCTCCTCGGGCAGCTGCTGTGACTGGCGCCTCTCGCGGGCCCCATCGCCAGGGGACAGGGGCTGCGCCGAGGGGCCCGGGGCCTTCCTGCCCGAGCTGCGGGGCTCCGGGGCGCCCTTGGGGGGCTGGTTCAGGGACAGGAACTCGGCTCTGTTGAGGACGTTGTTGCGGTCCCGGGCCCGGGCGCGGCTCTGGGAGGCTGGCATGGTGACGCCTCGCACCACGAGGGCCGGTGCCAGCCGGGCTGGGAGGCCTTCTCCCCGAAGACGGGAGCCGCCCGGGGATCCCGCCACCACTCCCTGCCTCCCTGCCTTCTCCGCAGCAGCTGTTAAATATAGAGTGCAGGATTGCACATGGCTGTTTACCTCCAGCTGCCACCGGGCTCCACGGGGACGTCAGTGCCAGCTGCGCGGCCAATCGAGCCCACCGATGCGGGCCAGCGCCAATGGAGCCACCGGGGAGGCGGACGAGTCCACAGCTGCGGCCTCGCTGCCTCGGGGCCTGGGCTATTTAAATCTTCCAATGGCTCACTCCCCGGGACTGGAGGAGTCTGGGAAATGTAGTCCTCCCGCTGCCCTGGCCCAGAGGCCCCCAGACGCAGGCCCTGAACTAACCCCTGCTCTTACCAGGTTCCCTCGGAGCAGCGCGGACCCCTGTGAGCCAGGCCCGCCCGCCCCATTGGCCTGGGCCCGGGGACCCCGTCCCACAGACTGGACAGTGGGGCCACGCCAAAGGCCTCCCCGGGCACCAGACGGAGTGAAGGACGTCACTGACGGCATCATCTTGGGTCGGCTGGGGCCGGGCCCAGCCCCCCCCCTCCCCCCCCCCCCGTGACAACATTTCATTAAGCTGGCAGGTTGGGGCTTTATTCCTATTTTTTGATCAGTCTTGAATTTGGCTTCGGTGCATGAGAGTCCAATCAAATGGCAATAATCTGTAAGATCTGATTTCCATTAGAGGGAGGGTTGGGTGATCGGTTGGTAATGGATCTGCCTCTTGGAGGCTGCCTCCACTGCTTAGAGTTTTTTCGAAGGACAGGGGCACTCCAGCAGCTTCAGACAGCCCACCAGTGGTTATCAAATGCCTGATGCGACCCGAGGGGCCTGGCACACGCCACAAATGACAGGTCCGTCCTGTCCCCGGGAAGCTCAGTTCAGTGGGGGGGGGGGGGGGGGTTAGACAAATGACATGGAAATGATTGCAGGTGCAGAGACGTGGGATAGGGTCACAGAACCACAGCCTCGGTTTGTCTTGAGAATCACGGTGGGAGGACAGGTTACCCCACGTGAAGTCCCAGAGGCCTGTGCGGCCGGTGCATGACGCAGAAGGACAAGAGAGGCTGGGAGCCAAAGAGGGCAGGCTGAGAGGGCCCAGCTGAGGACTTGAGGTTTGAGTCAGGCCTCTCTGTCCCCACCTGGGTGACTACAGGAACCCAAAGTCTCCACAGCCCTTTGAGGGCTGGCTGGGCCTGGGCTCAAGGGAAAGCCATTGATATAGGGTGACCAGAAGGCTCAGCAGTGAATGCCCTGGTCTCACAGCTCAGGGCCTGTCCATCCAGCTGGGATGGAGGCAGGAGGCTGTGACCTTCCCTTCCAATCATGGAGCCCACCCGTGACACCCCACAGCCTCTAGGTACCAGGTTCAGAGCCTTCCAAGGTGGGGAGGTGAGTGCTCTCTGGCCACAGGGCACCAGCCATGGTCTCCAGAGTCTGACAAATGGGGGATGACCTGGGATCCGGCACCAACTAAGCCGTGGGATCTTGAACAAGTCACGTGGCCCGTCTGGGCCTTGGTGTCTCCACCTGTAACATGGGAATATTAGCGTCTACCTCTCAAAGGCCATTGTGAGGTCAGTGAGATGACGTCTGTTAAATGCTGAGCAGGGTCCCTGCCCCACAGTGAGCCCTCAACCCTATGGGTTAGGAATTGATCCTGTTTGGCAAAAAAAGGCCCAGTCTCGTCTCACTTCTGAGCGTCCCTTTCAGAAGGACCCACACCTACGCCATACCTGGTTGGTGCGAAGGCAGACTCCAGGAGCCCTCAGTCCGGGGTCCCTTGCAGACTCCCCGGCATCCTTCTTCCAGACTGTTCCATTCAGATCACGCAGCCACAGAAGACGATGTTCCAGACTGGGTGGCGTCCCAGCCTCTTGGGTGGAGCACTGATGACCCGGGCTGCCTCATCCTGGCTCCTGGACAGCTACACATGCAGATGTGCTCGGAATGCGTGGGTGGCGGGCAATGTACTGAGCTGTGTGCTCTAGCTCCTTCACGCCCCATAACCAGCCTTTCTGTGAAGCTGTGATACCACCCCCATTTTACAGATGAGGAAGCTGAGGCTCAGAGGCATGAAGGCCTCCAGCCAAGCAGCCCAAAAGGGTGGAGGTTCAACTCCCAAGCCAGCCCCTGGGGTGGAACAGGAGGGCGTCCAGACACGGATCCCTCAGACAGCAGGGACCTGGGCACACTCGCTCAGTCCTCCACCAGGGCACGCATCTCCCTCTCCCTGCGTGGGGCCCATGACCTGGGCTGGCCTCAGGAGGAGAAGAGGAGCCTAGCCCAGATTGGGGCTATTAATACCCCGAGGTCTGTGTCAGCATCTCGGTCTGGTCAGAGCGGCCAGCAGGTTCTGAGGGCCACAGTGGGACCCATGCTGAAGAAGTCCGCGGAGTCCAGCTACGCTCTGACCCAGGAGTGGTTAAGGGGAGGCTCTGGCGTGAGGCAGCCCCAGGTTCAAACCCTGGCTTGGCCACCTCCAGCTTAGTGACCACGAGTAAGTCCTATGAGCCCTCCTGGCCCCTGTTCCCCATCCTGGGGGGGGGGGGTGCGGGGGGCTGAAGGAAGGGTGGTGTGAGGGGCTCACTGAGCCTGAGACCTGCTCCTTCCTCTCTCAGGTAGGGTGGCCCTGTTCACTTTCTCAGACAGCTGAGAAGCAGGCTCCACCCCTTTACGAGGCCCTACCATAGGCCACACAGTCCTACTTCTCAAAAATTCTCGGAATTCAGCAGCGCCTGGGTGGCTCAGTTAAGCATCCAACTCTGGATTTGGGCCCAGGTCATGGTCTCACGGTCACGGGATCGAGCCCCCCGGTCAGGCTCTGCGCTGACAGCACAGCACAGAGCCTGCTTGGGATTCTCTCTCTCCCTCTCTCTCTGCCCCTCCCCTGCACTCTCCCTCTCTCTCAAAATAAATAAATAAACATTAAAAAAAAAAAAAAGAATTCTCAGAATGCATTCACTCATTGAATCGATGCTGTCACTGATCTTTTCCTGAAGTCTAATTAGAGAGGATACACACCCATGAAATAACTAGCCAGTTTATAAAACAGTATACTTTTACCGATACCCTTATTTTTTCCTTACTGTCAAGGTTCTACATGCCTGTTCAAATAAACTCAATAAATACAGATGATACAGGTGTAATCCCACTGCCTGGCGACCACCCCTTGTTAACACGAGGGCGGTCAGGTTATAAAGGGTCCCCTCTCCGGTTACGGAAATAGTTTACAAAAGCAAGTATTACTTTAATAACCAGAAAGAATCTATATTAAACAGACTGTATCTATAGATATCATCTCTGCACAGAAATGCATTTAAAAATATGGTTGGATTACATGCCCTTTAAAAAAATAACCTACCCTTTTGGGGCGCCTGGGTGGCTCAGTCGGTTGAGCGTCCGACTTCGGCTCGGGTCGCGATCTCACGGTTCATGAGTTCGGGCCCTGCGTCGGGCTCTGTGTTGACAGCTTAGAGCCTGGGGTCTGCTTCCGATTCTGTGTCTCCCTCTCTCTCTGCCCCTCCCCCACATGCATTCTCTCTCTGCCTCTCAAAAATAAAGAAAACTAATAAAAAAATTTTAAAAAACCCTACCCTTTTCACTTAGCAGAAACCTGACCATGTTTCCATGACAACCCACCATTTTTTTTCAACGGTTCCTTGGCATTCGGTCATGTGGAGGGGCCACACTTTATGGAAGCGACCCCTGATTATTGGACAGGTAGTTTGTCCCCCATCTTATGACTCTCCAGAACTCCTCTGGCATGGCCATCCTTACACTACACCCCTGCACACCAGAGTAGAATATGAATACGTGGTTAAAGCGGCAAGTGCCAAGTGCACCCCCAGAGATCCGATGGGTCACCCTGAGCCACCCACTGCCGTACCCAGGCCCAGAAGAGCACGGATTATAGAGACGTCTAGCCAACAGGGCAAGTCTAACCACCCCGTCCCCACGTTAGAGATGAGGAAGAGTAGCCTGGGGTGGTGACATCACCTGTGAGGCCGCACAGCGGGTCGAGGCCAGAGTTGGAACGGGGGCTGGCTGGTCCCTGCAACTCTGAGCCTGCAGGCTGTCTTTCTGGCCATAGGCTTCACCGCTTCTCTATTTCCCGACTGCTTGGCCCTCACTCATTCACTCGTTCACTCCTGGAACACTGCTTGAGGCCCGCTACGCACCAGGCCTCGTGCAAGGACCCGAGGGAAGCGCGAAGGTGACTCTGGGGTGGCCCCATGCCCGCAGACTACCTGGCCTCCCCTGAGCCATTGCCCTCCCTGGCCCATGGTCCACACAGCCTTCCTGTCCCAGCCCTGTCAGCTGCTGAAGGAAGGGCCGGGTGGAGGGTGCTGCGACTTGCTAGGGCCCACAGCTCGTCAGGGGAAACCGGGATTCAGACTTGGGTCTCAGCCTCAAGTCCTTGCCTCTAACCAGCTGGATACACTGCCTCTCTCTCCTTTGAGAGCAGGAGAGGTTTTCTGGCAGCTTTGTGGGGCCTAGAGCAGTTTGCACATGGCAGACACGGGTTATTTGTTGTCTCTGAAGCCTTAAGATGGATCTCTGCTACGATTTAGCACCACTCTGCTATTACTTACTACCGCCAAGTGCATTTGTCGTTAGCTTGTACTTAACGGTTGCTCTTGCCTACTTGGAGCTAAGTGTGGGTCCCTTAACCCTCCGGCCAACTTCACAGTCAAGCTTTTAGTCTCCATCACACAAATGGGAACATCAAAGCTCAGAGGCAAAGGGATTCTTTGCCGGTCGTCCAGTGAGCCAGCACGGTACCCCAGGACTCAAACATCACCCCAATACCCCGCCCCCTCCTCTGCTCTCTTCCTTTCCTCTTGGTCACTGTCCTTTCTAACGTGCCGTCACCCTCATTCTGTGCGTGTCTATGGCTAGTGTCCTCCTAACACAGGGTCTGCCCCGGCGAGGGAGGGGGGGCAGGGACAGCCGTCTGTTTGTTCACTTACGGGCCCAGGGGCACTGCCCGGCCTATAGAAGGCAGTCAATAAATATTCATCAAATGAACGACTATTTGGTTCTGGAACCCGGGCGCCAAGTCTCCTACAAACTTACTAACTCCTACAAAGACGGATGGCCAAAGGAGGCCGGTTATTTGGGGCGATGACCCCAGAAGGGAGGGGGAAGGGGGCTGGGCGGGGTGGGGGAGAAGCTCTGCTCCCCGGAGGGCGGCGTCCTGGGGAGGGGCGCGCGCAGCTGGAGGGGAGAAGAGGGAGGGGCGGCGGCGGCGGCGGCGGGGCCCCTGCGGGGAGGGGAGGGGAGGGGAGCATTTTTCACCGCCGCCCGCCCGCCCCCGGGCGCTCCCTCCCGGATCTCTATCGCAGTTCGCATTTCGAAGGCCGCTCCTGGGTTATTTCGGTCGGGAAACCTGATCCTTCGCGGGGTTTATTTTAGCACCTTGGAGAACTCCCAGTGCCGCACCGAGCGGGGCCGCACCCAGCCCGCTGACGCCGCCTCCGGCCAACGCGGACTGTGGGGCGCGGGGCGCACGCACACGCTCCTACAGATACACCCTCACACGAGGCACACGCACTGTCGTCCACGGTAAAGACGCACGGGCTCCTCTGCACCCACACCACTTACGCTCGTCGCAACACGACACACTTCACACGCACGGACACCCCCCCCCCCCCCCCACACACACACCCTCACACTCATGGGCGCGTACAGTAACCCGGACACACACACTCCTACGCATACCCCCCTCCCCCCGCGACCGTCACTCTACCCTCCCACACGGAGACGCACAAACCCACACTGCCACGCTCACCCGCACACGCACATGTACGCTCAATCACACCCTCTAACCTCCTCTACTGTGCTTACTGCGCGCCCCCTCGCACCCCCCGCCCCCCTGAGAGCGCTTCCTTCCCCCTCCTTTCCCCCAGCCCAACACTGGACACACACACACAAATCAAAACAACTTACTCCATAGGTCCTGATTTATAGCAAGCAATACTTGTGACCATTTCAAGTATGAATTTGTACTTCTCTATTATTCATGTTAACTCATACCTCCATTCATCATTCCTGGATTAACACTGACCTCTCTCGAGCCCATGGGACCTAAGTGGTGTGGGGACCACACCTGCTGGCTGTCCCGGCCCTGCCCATGCCCTCAGTGTCCTCTGAGCGTCCAGCCCAGGGCAGGTGTCCAGTCAACACCGGGGAAGGGAGGCACTTGCGGATGGCGGGAGGGCCAGCTGAGAAGCCCTAACCCGAACGCGCTCTGGAAGAAATGTGGTTCTGAACCTCTGGCCGGAAAGGCCCGCACCTCCCGACATGCAGCCACTCTAAGCAGTTGGTCTTACACACTGCCTCGCAGACATCTCCGGCGCCATGTCGCCGCCTCTCCGGGGAGAGTGACCTAGGTTCCAAACCGGGGGCCCTCTCTGGATGACCTCACCGGGACTGTGTTCCATAGCGGAGGCCATGGACCAGCCCGGTCTGAGATCCCATCTCTGCCAGGCCTGCGCCCGCTCCCGGCCCAGGTTGGGTACACAGTGAGGAGGTCAGGTGGGCCCTCCAGTTGGATTCACCTCCTTGTCCCCCGGTGCCTCACCTCCAGCCGTCTGCCTGGCCGTCCAGCCCTGCCCGCTGTTCTCCCAGGTGGACATTCCAAGCCTTACCACTGCCTTCCAGTCTGGTCCCAAACGGTTAAGGAGAGAACCCTGTTTCCCAGGGCAACAGAATTCCAGCATTAACATTTCCATCTGCAGAACAAGGGCTTTTCCTTCCTGAGAAATGCCTTTCTAGTCCCATGATGACCACACCCTTGGAGGCCGAGAGCTCTTGAAGGACTGGCTTTGGCCTTGAGATGCATGTTGGCCAATGAGGGAGGAGGAGCCTTGAGAGGGTCTCCGATGGCCACGACAGCGAGGCCCCTACCCCTGCAGGGACACCAGCGAGAGCACCTGCTACACTGAATCACCAGCCTCCGGGGTTTAGAGCCAGGCTGCTGCGTTCAGTCCACACCACCCTCTTCGCCAGGTCTCAGGGCCTCATCTGCGGGATGCCGTGGTGACACAGGCCAGCTGGTGGGGCGGTTGTGGGGAGCCATGTATGATGGTTGACGGTGATGGGTGATGCTCGGTGGGGAGAAACTGCATCCAGCTGTCTCTGCAGACCTCGGAGGACTCTCGGCTCGTTTGGGCTGCACGTTAAAGCCCAGCTGGGCAGGGGCACGTAGATTAGTTGCATGACTGGTTTTCCGTGGCCTCTCTGGGCCAACGTGCCCAGAACTGAGGGACCTCGTCCTCCCGCTGACCATGCCCTGAGTCCCCAAAGTGGCCACGTTGGAGAGTTCACCATCTCCGGGCCGAGATTGGGCCCTCCAGTCCCTCCTCCTCCCCCTTCAATGGTGACTTTAGCGAGGAGTCTAGGGAGACTGAGGTCTGGGGGAGGGGATGAGGCCGGCGGTGGAGGTGATGTGAGTGTGCCCGTGGCGTTGGGCATGTTACACCCAGATGTCCCCTTCCTCTCTTCTGCAGACGCCAGCGCCTCACACACGTGTGGATGCATCCTGGGCCTTCCACATGTGCCGAGGCAGCTGTGGGTCTGTGTGCAGCACCCACAAAGCTCCAGAAAATGCTGAGCGGGAGGAAGACTGAGTCGGGAGGCAGAAGGGCCAAAGGGGCCTGGCAGCTGGGGCAGCAGCTAGGGAGCCTTGAAGTGTTCATCGGGAGCTGGGATGGGATGGGGACATGAGCCCAGCCCGGGAAGACCCCTCTGTCTGTTAGGGCTGGCCTTGGGGGGGAGCACTCCTCAGCTCAGGGCCTGACCAACAGGCCTACGGACATTGCCTTAGCCCTCTTCCCACCAAAGGGGCCCTCACCTAACCCAGGACAAAGCACTGCATGGGGGAGGGGTGATGTGAAAGGGGAGGCATCTATGGGGCTGAGAGGTTAAGGGAGGAGGGGGCTTCTATTTTGCAAGAACCCTCACCCCATGGGCACCTGAGCACCTCTTCCGGTGGGATTCGCTCGAGACAGGGCTTTCTAGGGGTTGGTTCCCTTCCATTCAGAGGCACTGGCCCCAGCCAGCAAGGACAGCATCCCAGGAGGAGGAACTGAGCGGGCTTTGGACTTGGCCAGATCTGGGGATCTGGAGATCCAGACTCTGGAAAGCTACTGTGCCCCGACCCCCGGGTCTCTGTCTGTATAGTCTACTTCCCGGGCTCGGTGTTCACTCAGGCAGCTTCCTATCCAGGGCTTTGGCTGCTTAGTGAGCAGGTTACGTCTCTGGTCTCTGTCCTTTCCACGACAAATGAGGAAAATGCGCGGCTCAGCACGTGTTCATGGAGCACCCCTGTCCTGGTCACCAGGGTGGCATCTGGGACTTCAGAGAGCACCCTGGCCGGTGCAGGCTGCTCTGTTCTAGGCGCTGGGGGCGATGTCTGTAACGTCCCCCAATGCTAACATCTTACTTACACACAAACTGAATATCCTAATAATCATCTGCCGGCAAAGGGGGTGTGGAAGGCTGTAGTGAGTCCCAGGAGGGCAGAATGTTTGCGGGGGTGGGGGGTGTGCCCTGACTTTACAGCAGAGAGAGGGGCCACCATGGTTATGAGCTCAGGGAAGTCTTCTGCCTGGAAACGGACACTTGCACGGGGTCCTTAGGAGACCTCTGCTGTCTGGGGTTCTACTGTGTGGCAGAAAGCAGGTCACGAGGCCACCCCGCCTTGGTCTCAGTCAGCAGGACTAGAAATAAGGTACCTGTGGCCCGAGCTGGTGCTGGCATGAGACAGATCACTTAAACTGGCTGCTCATCCCTCAAAGGAGAGACCTCAGAGCGGCCAGAACTCTCCCTCTCCAGCCCCTGCCCTCACTGGCACGCAAGACGGTCAGGCTTGAAGGGGTCAGGATGATCTGTCCCCCAGCCGGCTGTGGGTACCTTTGGAAGTCAGAGTCACGGGGGTGGGGCGGGGGCAGAGCATGGCTCTAATGTGGCTGCCAGGTTTTCTGATGTCACAAACCACCTGGCCTTTCCCTGGGGGGGGGGGGAGGCGGTAAACTGCAAGGTGGGGGTGGGGCGGTTGGCTTGAGGCAGCTTAGAGAGGTTCACAGTTATCCTACCGCCGTCCAGGGTCAAACCCTCTTCGAACCTCTGCACTCAGACTTCTGGGGTCCCAGGATCGGCTGGGCCACCTGCCAGGGCCCTAGGGCAAGTCTCTGGGGTCTCCCAGCTTTGGATTCCAGCTCTGTGAGGAATGCGTAAGAGACCTCCTGATGGCGGATGAAATGATGAAGCTTGTCCAGCACTTACCACAGCTGGGGCTCAACAGGCCTGACCACCTGTCAGCGTGCCAAGAGGCTCAGTCCCAGGCACCCTTTCCCCAAACTTCTCTCCCCCACCCCGAGCTTCCCAGCCCTGGAGCCTCCCGGGACCCCTGTCCTGTTTCCACTCCGTCACGGCCCCACCTTGGCCAGGAACACCAGGACGGTGCAACCCTTCTCCCCAGACAGGCTGCCCAGTTCAAAGGGCAGAGGAGCCCCCCCTGGACCAGAGACAGAACCCGAACTACACTACCCAGAATTCCCGGGGCTGGCCAAAAAGGAAATGTCGTTTATGCAAGGAGAGGCTCAGCTCCCCACAAGCTGCAGAGGGGGAGAGAGGGGGGAGACGGGGAGAGGATTAGCAGGGGGAGGGCGGGCTGTGTGCGGGGAGCGAGGGTGGAGAGCTGGGCGGGCGGCGAGGAGGAGGCGGCGCCCGCCCGCCGCCGCCGCCGCCGCCTGCGGACCTGCATCCCCGCGGGGCCGGCGAGCGGGCGGCGGTCCCTGCGTGCGCTGCGCTCCGGCCGGCGGCTGCGGGCGGACGCGGGGCCAGGCCGGCGCAGGGGCTGAGTTTCTGCAAAGTTTGACCTGGTTGCCTTTCCGATGCTGCAGCAGAGCGAGGCAGCGCGGGGCGCGCCAGGCGGCTGCGGCGCGGCGGCGGGGCTGAGCGGCGACAGCACGCTCACAATGATCATAAAATAAAGCGGGCGCGCGGGGTGGGGGCGAGAGAGCCCCGAGCCTCAGCCCTCCGCCCCCGGCCACCCACTGGCAGCCCCGAGCTAGGAGGAGGTGGGGGCCGGGGGCGCCCACGGTCGCCCCAGACCCCAGTAGAGCCAAAGGACACTGCCCGGGGGAAGGGGGGGGGGGGACGCCCCGAGGACGTGCCCGCGGCGGGGTCAGGGGCGTCCGGAGGGCGGCGGCCGGGGCACGCGGAGCGGCCCGAGGGGCAGGTGAGTCGGTGGCGCCGCCCGGGTGGGGGCGTGCGCGCCAAAGTTGCCCGGCGGCGGTGAGCGCGCCCGACGCGCGGGGACCCGGGGCCGCTTGGGGCTGGCGAGGTGGGGGACAGAGGCGCCCGACGCGGCGGGGCTGGGGCACTGCACCCTCCGGAGTCGGAGGATCCCGGCCCGGGAAGGGGCGCACGCCCGATCGGACCGGCCTGCGGGGTGGCACTGCGCCCCCAGGGGGCCGGAGGGACCCGGCGGGGAAGGGGCGCCGGCGGCGAGGCGGTGGGGGCAGTGCCAGGGCGGGCAAGTCCACGCGGCCCACTGCAGTGTAGCCGGTCGCCCTCTCCCCCCCCCCCCCCCCACGCCACTCCCAGGCCGGGAGGTGTCAGCGGAGATGTCACGGGCGGCGATTATTCGCTGGTGCGCGCGGTCGTGCAGCCGCCACTGACGGGGCGGGCGGAGGTGGGGGGGGGCCGCCGCCTCCGGGGAGACCGCCCAGAGCTGCGCCGTCAGCTCTGCAGCCCGCGCACACGCGTCGCCGCCTCGCGCGTTCCCCGCAGCAAAGTTCGGCTCAACTTTGAGGCGGGCCTTGACGCCCTGTCCCTTCCACCCCCCCGACCAGGTCCTCGGCGGTCGCGGCGAGCCGGGCGGCGGCCCCAGCGCAGCCCCGGAGCCCCGCACGGCGGCGGGCGGCGACAGCGACAGCGGCGGGGGGACGCGGGGCGCCCGCGTGGGGGCGTCGGCCCGCGCCCGCGAGTGGGCGCCGACGGGGACCCGCGCCGCGCCGCGCTCCTCGGGGACCCCGCGGGCGGCCGGTGCCCGGCGCTCGCCTCCTGGAAGCCGCGGGTCGGCGCTCGCCCCCGAGGGCGCCGGGGCCTCCGCGCTCGAACAGAAACTGCTCTTCCATTGATTGGGCCCCGTTGGGCGAGCGGCCGGTGCGTGTGCCCCGAGCGAGCGCGTGCGGAAGGCAGAGGGCAGGAAGTAGGACTTCTGCAGCGACGGTGGCGGCGCGGCGCAGGGGACGGAGCCTTCCTTATTTATGTGTCTGCCGGCGTTCGCCTTCGCCGCCCGAAGACTTCAGGGAGCGTCTCCGAGCTGCGTTCCCCGCGTGTGAGGCACGGAAGGGCTGGCTGTCTGAGCACCATGATTACCCATTAACCTCCAAACTTTCCTTTTTCTTAACCCAAAGAATATCGGTGATTTTTGTCCACTGCTAGCAGAAGAGGAGAGGACCCAGGGCTCTTGAAATGCAGCAAAATCCTTATTTCTAAGCAGGCCCGAGATAGTGATATGCAGACCCCCTCTGCTCAGTGAAGTTTTCTATCCTATGGATATGGGTCTTGAGATTTGAGATCGGAGAGCAGTCCTGTCTGCACTGGGTCCCGCAACCTCCGTCCTTTCAATGCCCAGTTTTCTCTGGGACTGCTGGCCTTCCCTGGAGATCAGAGCGCTGCTTTGTGCCATGGGCTGTATTCAGAGCATCGGGGGCAAAGCCAGAGTCTTCCGGGAAGGCATCACCGTGATTGACGTGAAAGCCTCTATTGACCCCATCCCCACCAGCATCGATGAGTCCTCCAGCGTGGTGCTCCGCTACAGGACACCCCACTTCCGGGCCTCGGCCCAGGTGGTCATGCCACCCATCCCCAAGAAAGAGACCTGGGTCGTTGGCTGGATTCAGGCGTGCAGCCACATGGAGTTCTACAACCAGTATGGGGAACAGGGCATGTGAGTACTGCTCGGACACAGGCTGTCGGGGGCGGGGGGGTGCTGCTCGGGGTGGGGAGCTTGGAGGCCTGGGGTGGGAGGGAAGCTTCAGGCAGCGGTGGAAGCCGTCCCTGTGTCCTCCTTGGCCAGGTGATCTCCAGGGTTTGCCTGGTGATTCGGATCGGGGTCACGGCTCTGGGACCTCTCTTCCTGCTGTCACCGGCCCCTGGGGTTCCTGCGTCCTTCCCTGCGAGATGCTGAGAAAGCAGAGGCACGTTCCACCAGGTGTCTCTTTGGCAAAACAAGCGTGCTGTCCTGGGGCTGCTAGAGAGGCTGAGGCTTGGCACCCCCCTCTCGCTGCCCCCCACCCCACCCCGGGGCTCAGGCCTCCCGGAGAGGTCCATGTGGCGGAAGTTAAGGAGAAGACAGTGGAGCCCTCCATAGTTACTTGCACAGGTGCCGGCTCGAACTTGTCTCTGCAGTGTTTTCACATGCATATCAGGACGGGGAGGTGGGGGGGGGGGAGGGAAACGCTTTGCTGTTCCGGTGTTTTGTTTGAGAGGGTGGCTCGTTTTAGAAACCGAGCCTTCTCGGTTCAGGGTATAGCGTTTTTCTCTCCCCGAGGCAGAAGGCAGCTTGATGTAGACATCCTGTGTCAGTGTCCAGAAGGCTCCAGAGGGGCCCTCACAGCTGAGAGGAGCCCACTGGCCTCTTCCCTCCAGCCCGGGGTCCAGAACGTTCCCAGGACAATGCACGTCTGGGTGCAGGACACGGGGAGCCGGCGCCTTCTTTCCTGGCATGCGCTGGGGTTCCTGGGGGTGGTCGTCCCAGTGTGGAAAGAGAAGAGGTGGCCAGGAAGGAAAGCCACTTAGCTTCCAGGGCCGCCTGAAGACAGGGAGGTGAAAATAGCTGTTTCCGAGCACGAGGTCCCTCTGAGAGAGCGAGGCGGGCCCCAGGGACAGCTTCCCAACTGTGCCCGGGACTGGCGGGGGACACTCTCCCACGGCCAGCCTCTCCAGGTGCACGCTGCTTCTTCCCGGTTCTTCAAGGGAGGAGCGGAGCAGGGGAGCACCCCCAGGACTTGGGCCTTTTCCCGGGTCTCAGGACATCCTGGGCCCCTCCGAAGTTAGAGGGGGCGGGGAGGGGATGGAAGGCGGCAGGACGCTAAATCTCATTGCGTTTCCTTAATGACTCTGAAGTTGTAAGGCAGACGAGAAACGCGGTAAAGCGTAAAATGAGGGCGTAAACAGGATCACCCCACAGGGGCCCACGCGGGGCATGTCCCTCCATCAACCCGATGTCTCTACCCAAGGCCCTTTCATTCTCCAAAGTGGCTTTTAACTCGGTGTGTGTGTGTGTGTGTATGTATGTGTGAGGGGGGGTGCTGACTTTCCATTGCAAGAAGGGAAACATGATTCTGAGTTATTCGGTGTGGACTAGATCCTAGGAAGCCTTCAGCCAGAAACCTTTTTTGGACCCTGCAAAGGATCCGGGACGAGTGACAAGACACAGGCGCAGAGGGTTTTCTGGGGGTTTGAGGCACAGGCTACGTTCTTCCCGAGAAGGGGTAGGGAAGGCAGAGGGTTTTGCTGACCATGGAAAGATTGGAAAGATCCGAGCGCCGGGAGGAAGTTGGGGGAGAACCAAAGGGGCCGAGTGCCGAGGCGGCGTGGCGGGCAGCGAGGAGGAACAGGCCCGGCCGGGGCCTCCAGTTCCCCATCTGCGCACAGGGGCTTAAAGCCTCCGCTCTGAGCACTTTCAGGCACTGTTGCTGGAGGCAGGCCTGAGGCCGGAGACCCGAGATGACTTTCCCTTTCTGTGCCAGTCCTTGGTTCCTGGTTAGAGGAACCCAGTGCGCACCTAGACTGCAGTCAGGCAGACCTGGGCGGGCGTCCAGGCTCTGCCACTTTCCAGGGTGTGTGACCTCAGCCACTCTGACCCTCGGTTTCCCCGTCTGCAAGTAGGGCCAGTCGTAGTCCTTGCCCTGTAGCTTTTACTGCGAGAATTACGAGAGATGACGTTTGTCAAGCAGTCGGCACGGCACTAAGCCCTCGGTGGTCTTTAACGTGGTTATTATGTGAGCGTTCTTCTCTCCTGGGGGGTGGGTGGGGGTGAGCCACGGTGTCCGTAAAAAGTTGAGAATCGTGGCTGAATCCGGGCAGATCAAACTTCTCCTGGGAGTGAAGTTTCTCCTGAGCCCAGGTCTCTCTCGTTCACAAAGCACCCACTTCCTGACTTTTAAAAATGTTAAAATAGCGCAAGTCACGAATGATTTGAGCTCTCCGAGGTTGAAGGCCGTTTTGTGTGCTTTCCATTTGCTTCCTTTTGTTTCCTCCTCTGCCCTGCCCTGCCCCCCACCCCGCCCCCTCTCGGGTCCCCCTGCACCCGCTCTTCCTGCCTCCGCACTCCCGGCTGGGGCAGGACCAGCTCCACAGAGAGGGCAGAACCTGAGGCTCTCTGGACAGGGGCCGTGTGGAGTCATCCCCCCGCCAGCCACCTCGTGTGCCGGGTGACAGCCGCCAGGGCGGATAAGGAGAGAACTGCCCGCAGGTGGCTCTGCGGGGCCAGGGAGAGGACAGTGCTAGGTGACCACCGTGTGGCTGAGACGCTGAGTTGGAAAAAGCTCCACTTACCACTGATTGGCCAAATCGTGCTAAAAAGTGGAATTAGCAGAGAGCACGGCTCCTCCGATCCTGGGCAGAGCTCTGTATTCGACCGGCGGCCTCTGCAGATGAGAAGGGCTTGTTTAGAGAAAGCCTGATGTCTGCTCCTTCTTGAGCATTGGAAACATTTAGGTGCCATCTTCCCAACCCCAAACTACGCTCTTTCCTGTTTTTTTTTATATATATATATTTAACGTTTATTCAATTTAGAGAGAGAGAGAGAGAAAGAGAGAGTCAGAGCACGATCAGGGGGAGGGGCAGAGAGAGAGGGAGACAGAGGATCCGAAACGGGCTCCAGGCCCCGAGCGGTCAGCACAGAGCCTGACGCGGGGCTCGAACTCGCGATCGCGGGGCACGATCTCAATGCCAGGAGCACCCAGCGCCCCCGCTGTGATCTCCAGACCCTGCCCGATGTCTCCGGGAAGGGTGCAGAGCCACCCTCGAATGAGAACCGCCAGATTAGACCCAGAGGATCGAGATCATTAGAATGAAACCCACGCCCGGGACCTCAGTGGCCAGGGGAGAGGGAAGCCAGGTGGCAAAGGTTAAGGTCAGGGCTCCCGTTCTCTACGAACGGGCTTGTATTCAAAATATTAATTCCAAATCCTTAACCGGAACCCGTAATACCCTTTGACGTTATCCCTGCTTAAAATTAATCCCTAATCCAGGAGAACTTTACAGAATGACATCCCGGGCTGGAAATATATGCAGTGGAACTGTCACACAAGCCACCTCGGTGATTCCCCGACTCCAGAGGAGAGCCATGGAGCGCTGAGTTTCTCCGTGCCAGCTTCACGGGATTCTATATGGTTTTCGGGCCAGCCCACACTGCTTTAAAAGCCACCTCCCCCACCCCAAACTGTTGGAGACACCTGTCTTCACAACCCCATCCTCCGCAATTCCTCAGCCACCACCTGTCAGCTGGCACAGCCTTCTAAGTGACAAGTCACAGTTTCTAGCCCGTGCGGGAGACGCTTCATGTCGTCCCTCGTTTGCCCTTCTCTGAAGCCCTCAGGGCGGCCGGCCCACGGCCAAGGCCAAAGGGCAGACTTGGGGGTGAAGTGGGGGGGAATAGCTCAAGAGACAGGGTCTCTCAGGGGGGACAGTGCCACCTCCCCTCACCCTTGTCCCCCTGGTCCAGCCGGGTGCAGATCCTAGCTCCGCCCTCCCGCGGTGCTGTGACCTTGAGACCAGTCTCTTAGCCTTTCCGGGCCTCTCTGTTCCCATCTGTGAGATGGGGAGAATGGTCCCTTCCCTCCTTGGGTTGCTGTGAGGGGTTAAATGAGATAGTGCACGATAAGAGCTCAGCACAGTGCCCGGCACACACGATGCACTCGATCCACGACAGATGTCGGTGTGATAGCTGCTAGTAGTTGATTATTAGATCTGGGATGCCTGGCGGAGTCAGCGGGAAGACTGCTGTATGTAGAGCCGCTCTCTCTTCCGGGGTTGGGTGTCGCAGACCCGCCTACGGCGTGAGAGCCTTGAGCGAGGAGATCTGCAAGGTCCTTCCAGCCAGCACACGGGGGGACACCTGCTTCGGGACCACAAGGAGGCTGGTGGGAAGGGGCCAGGCGGGGGCGCAGGGACTGAGGCCACAGGCCGGTGGCAGGACGCCGGAGCTGGGTGATGAACAGAGCTGCCCGGGCTCCCCTTCCTGTGTCCCAAGGACGTCATGGGGCCCTCCTTTCATGACGAGGACACAGCCTCTGAGACCTGAGGCCACTTGCCCAAGGAGCCTTGCTCTGCTCCAGCGGGTGACCACGTGGCCCCTTCCTGCAGCCGCGGGCCCACACAGAACAATCGAGGACGAAGCTTCCTCTCTGGGACCGGAAGGCTGCCTCCCCCCATCTGCTGGGCCCTGGCGGAGGCGAGGGTGGCGTGGGTGGGAGAGGGAAGTCCTTGTTTCCAGGCTTTGGGGCGGGAGGAAGTGAGGGGGACTGCCCAGCCCAAAGAGAGCTCCCCACGGACCGGCCCCAGCCAAGCGATGGCTCCAACCCTCACCTTCCGAGTGCCGAAAACAAAAGCTGGCTGCGCCCGGAGACGTGCGAGGAGGCACCCGACAGCCGTGGCAATCAGGGAAATAACAAATTAAATCCTGAGATCTTCTGCTCTTTGCTGATCGGCTCCGGGTAGAAACGCAGCTGATTCGGTGTTGGGGTTGGGGGGAAATGGACCGCCTCACGGGCTGTTTGAGGGGGTACATACAGTTCAGGCAGCGTCTAGAAGGTGGGTTTGGCTGGCTCTGTTACAACTGCAAACCTTCAGTGCTGTTCTACCTGTAGAGTTTGTCTTACAGGGACTTTGAGCACCTGGCCCGGGGCCTGGCATAGGGTAGGCGTACAAAAAACATCTGGACAACAAATTGCCTAACGTGTGAATGGAAGACCCAGGCCAGAAGGATGTATATATGAGGATGAAAACTCCAGCACTTGCAAAAAAAAAAATTTTTTTTTTTAATATAAGGGGACGCCTGGGTGGCTCGGTCGGGTAAGCATCCGACTTTGGCTCAGGTCGTGATCTCACAGTTCGCGAGTTTGAGCCTCACGCTGGGCTCTGGGCTGACAGCGTGGAGTCTGCTTGGGATCCTCTGTCTCCCTCTCTCTGCCCCTCCCCTCCTTGTGCCCTCGCTCGCTCGCTCTCACTCTGCCTCTCCAAAATAAAACGTTTCTTTAAAAGTTGTAAAGCATGTAGCGTAGGAACCCATTTTTGTTTAAAAGAAAACACTGTGAATGGGAACACGTACCGTGGGTCTATGCAGAGAAAGGTCTAGAAGGATGTTTACCAAAGCGTGATGTGGTGAGTAACCTCAGTGAGGTGGGGGCGGGCGTGGAAGACGTGGCTTTCCTTTCTCACTTCATATACTTCTCTATAGCGATTTTTTTTTTAAAAGAAAAACACAGCTTTTACAACTAAAAATTAAGATTAGGCACCGTTGGTCCTTTCCAGGGGATATGGTGCTGGGGCCTGGATGAAGGGGGGGGGGTGGGCTGCAAAAGGAGTGGGGCTTGGTTTTTGGGAGAGCCCTGGGAGCAGGCGGTGGGGGGGACACCCCCAGACCCTCCCTCGGAGAGCAGGTGCCTGGTGGGAAGGGGCTGGCCTGGCAGGCGGGCACACGGGGCAGAAATCAGGAAACTGGGCTTCCGGTTGCAAACTTTTGCAGAATTTGAACGTTTTGCAAATTGTACAAGACCATGAGATCTGTAAAACTGGGGACTGGGCGAGATAAGCCCTAAGTGCCAGCGGGACCAGTGTGGGCAGAAAAGCCTCGGTCCAAGCAGCCCTCTTGCCCTCAAGCCTCAACTCCTTGTCTGTAAATGAGTTTCTCAGAGCATCTAATGGGCATCAGTTGTGGGATGTGAAATAATATTGAAGTGAACTCATTTAAGCCTAAGTACAACTGTAATTTAATGTTTATTTTATTTTTGAGAGAGAGAGAGAGAGACAGTGCGAGCAGGGGAGGGGCAGAGAGAGAGGGAGACACGAATCGCAAGCAGGCTCCGGGCTCCGAGCCGTCAGCAGAGAGCCCGATGTGGGGCTTGAACCCACAAACCATGAGATCGTGACCTGAGCTGAGGTCGGCACTTAACCAACAGAGCCACCCAGGCGCCCCGATACAACTGTAATTTAAAGCAACGTATTTATTTGAATGTATATTTGGGGGAAAAATGTATCTAGGATACTCAACATGTTATTTCCGTGTGTTTCTTAGGAAAAACTAAATGCAGTTTTTTAAAAAAAATGATTTTAAGGAAAACAATGAAGTGAATAATAGTACAGGAAGTATATAGAACGTAGATGGGACCAAAATGAACAGAGATGGGAAGTTTGGAAACTCTTCTCTGAGACCCCTGTCTGAGGTCCAGTCTGGCTCTGGGGTCCAGAACTCAAAACGCGGTCAGAGCCCCGGGAGAGGCGGGGGAACCCCGGGGGGTGTGAGGGGCCGTCTGTTTTGGGGGGAGCGCCCTTCAGGCTCTTCTGGGCGGCTGGGAGAGGTGTGCTCCTGTCGTCCAAGGTCAATGAAAGGGCCAGCCTCACCTTCCCTCCGAGGCACCGCGCTGGGCATCCCTGGTTTCCTTCACCTCCACCCAGAAGCTTTTGCCCCCATGATGCTCCCCGGCCCCCAGGGGTGGCCCTCAGCATCGCCTCTACCCTCCTCGGTCTCCGGGGAAGGCCTTTCTAACCCCTTCAGACCCACACTCTCGGCCAGCTGTGATGCTCGAGCTCGTGTGTGTATGTGCGTGTGTGTGTGTGTGAGTGTTGGGCGAGGCCTGTGTTGGAGGCCTGTGGGTAAGGGCCTCTGTGTGTGTGTGCACATGTGTGTGTGTGTGTGTGCATGGTTGAGTGAGGGTCTTTTGAAACCACTGGCTAAGAGCTCCCTCAGGTTGCGGGTCCTGGCCTGGCGGCTTTGTGGTTGTGTGACCTTGAGATAGGCCTGTACCGTCTCCAAGCCTCTTGTATAAAACGTGCCCCTCTGACGTGTCCCCAGGGTGGTTGAGGAGAAGCACTGGGGGGACGTACGTACATAGGGTACCTGACACGTCCTCTGTGCTTAGGGAACATGACCATTGTCACCGGCGTCACTGCAAGGACAGCGGGTGCTAGGGACAGCTACTCCAGGTGAGACAATGCATGAACGGGGTGGCTTTGGGCACTCTAAACTCCTTAAGGAGACCCGCTTTTGGGGCCCAGGCCCTGAAGGCGAGGCCGGGCAGGCCGCCCACAGTCACCGATCCAGGCCACCAACACTTATTTGCCTACATCCTGGAGGCCTGGCCCCTGCCCTCTAGAGATCATCACCAAGCGATCGCATGGTCATCGGATCACCCCTGTGCATGCTCCAGGAAGCAGCAGGGCAAGGACTGAATGGCAGCGGATATGGGGCCACCTGGGTTGGGTCAGGGTGGGCTTCTCTGGGGGGCTCCGGAGCTGAGCCATGAGGAGCAGTGACCCGCACAGGAGGAGGAGGGACACTGGTCCTGGCAGAAGGCCTCGAGACAGGGGGGGACAGGAGGGGCACGGCCCATTAGAGGAACTGAGAGCGGCTGGTGGGTCTGGAGCCTGGGGAGAGTGTGCGTGTGTGCGCATGAGGGGTCCTGGGCTTCAGATGCGTTGGCTTTGAGGGACAGTGCAGACAGATTTGTGTTTTGACAAGATCACTCCCGCTTCTGGGAGAATATTGTAGGAGGCAGGAGTAGAGGCCGGGAGACCCGGGAGGAGGGAGGGGTCCTGGCCAGGGTGAAGACAGAGGAGAAGGGGAGTGTGCAGAGGTGAGAGAGAGAGTCCAGGATGGTGCCAGGTGCCCGGAGGGTGCAGCGTCCTCCAGTGGCAGGTGCTCTGCACACACTGATGGCAGGTGCTCTGCACACACTGATGGCAGGTGCTCTGCAAACACCGATGGCGGGTGCTCTGCAAACATTTGGTGAGTGGATGGTGGATGGGGATTGCCACAGGAACAGGGCATGTGAGGGAGAGTGAGGAGTCTGATTCCGACGTGTGTGTGCACAGTCCTGGGAGCCTTGCTCACACCTTTAAGTGGCCTCTGTGCACCACAGCCCGCCTGTGGGACCTCTGCCGTGCAACAAGGCAAAGGTTCGGTGTGTGCAGGGCTGGGGTCCCACCTCGCCCCTCTCTGCCATGGAGCAAAGAACCGAGGGTCTGCTTTGAAGTTCAAGGTCGTCCCAGAACAAACAGGGAATCTTGGAGGAGGCAGTCACTGCATGCAATTCATTCCTCTCCAAGCATGTATGATCCCCAAACTGCGGAGGTCACAAAGGCTTCAGATCAGTCAGGGCTGGCATACCTCTAAATGCCCCCCAACGTGGTTTCTGGAAGCTTCTACGTATGGCCGTTTCTATGTTTATATCAATACATCTAATCATCACAAAAACCTTGCAAGGTGGGTAGGACTATCCTCAGTTAACTGATGAGAAAACGGAGGCTCAGAGACTTGTAACTTAATCAGAGCTAGTAGCTGGACTGAGGCTAGATCCGGGCTGGCGTGTGTCCCCCAGAAGTTGTTCCCTTAACTGCATTCACTCCCACCTCGTCGACTAGGCGAGGGCGGCGGGGGGTGGCTGGGGCCCTGGGGAACAGAGGCAGCCCATGCGGGCCTGTGATGATTGGAAGACAAAGGCCCCAGAACCTGATTCTGAGTAATATCCCACATGAGACACGACCGTCTGCTGGCTCATAAGGACCGTCACCCGCTTGTGACTGAGCCGAGGCTCGGGCATTTGGAGGCTGGGGAGGAAAGGAAACCTGAGGCTGGGGGAGAGGGGGGCCGCTCTGGTGCTGAGCCCCACTCCCTCAAAACAAGCCAGCTCTTAGGAAGTGAAAGACAGCCACTGAAGAGTAAAGTTCCTTTTGCAAGTTTACTTTCTGCCTTAAAAAAAAAAAGAAAACCTTTTGCAAGTGAGTACGGTCACCGTGAGAGCACAGAGTGGGTGCTTTCTAGGCGCCTGGACACAGGTGGGGCAAAGGCATAGGCTTCTAAGAAATCCAGGACAGGGACCCTAAACTCCTTTTCCGGCCCGTGATACCCACCTTCGAGGAGAGCCGGGTCAGCAGGCTCACGACCTGCTGTGTGGGTGGCCTGCCCGGCCTCGCCTGCCCGTGACTGCTGTGGCCTGTTGGCTTTCGGGGACCGGTGGGGACTTCAGAAATGGGAGGTCGTTTGAGCTGCTGCCCCAGTTCCCTGGGAGTTTGATGAGCTCAGGGCCCCGGGCAGGAGATGGCCTGGTAGGCAGGTGTTACCCTAATTTGTGACTTTTTCAATGAAATGAAAACAGAAATGAAATAAACAGGAGAATTAGCAAAATCTCATGCCTCTTCATCCCTCCCAGGGTGGCCCCAGGTTTGCTAATCGCTGACGTGAAGCGATGCATTTTGGTGGAGGGGTGCGTCTTTTTATAGCGATAAGTTATGCCCAATGAAATTCACCATCTGAACCATTTTTGAGTTGGGTCGCATTAAGTCCATCCACGTCGTTGTGCATCTGTTTCCAGAACGTTCCCATTTTCTCCACCTGGAACTCTACACCCATTAAACATTGACTCTCCGCCCCCACTCCCCTGGTATCCACTGTTCTACTTTGTTTCTATGAATTTGATGACCCGAGGGAGATCTCCTATACGTGGAATCATACAGTATTTATCCTTTTGTGTCTGACTTATCTTAGCATGATGTCTTCAAGGTTCATCCACGCTGTAGGATACTGCAAAGTTTCCTTCTTTTTCGAGGCTGAAGAATATTCCATTGTGTGGACAGACCCCATTTTGTTTATCCACGCTCCCGTCGATGGACACTTGGGTTTCTCCCACCTTTTGGCCACTGCGAATCATGCGGCTATGAACCAGAACGCGTCGCAGGGAGCAGTGTATTCTGGAGAGGACCGCTGGCTTCCTCGGTTGTGCCGAAGTCTGGGTGCAGCACGTCCTGACCTTTGGGATCACGGGGGCTCGGGTGGGAGTGGCCCTGGATGAAGTCTGGCCGCCTGGGTCCCAGGCCCCACTGCTTGGGGAAGAAAAATCCAGCCCCTGGCTTCACTCTCTTTATCTGCCGGGCGCACGATGGACAGGAGTGTTGTTGATGAGTGTTGATGCCCCAGACGCTGCTGTGCTCCCAGCCCCCCGGGGGCACGTGTCCCCAGAGTAACTTAGGACAGGTTGGTGTCTCCTTCCGCCTGAGAGTTACTGTCACAGTAACAGTTGCCATGACCGAGTTGAGATGGTGCAGGAGGACAGGATGTGGCTTTGACGGGGGCTGTGTCTGGGGGAGCCCAGACGTGACGGTGGCTGTCTGTGTATCATTTGGTGCCGCCCTGGCCCCGCGAGGTAAGCCTCAGGGATGCAGCCTTGTGGGTGGCCGACTGAGTAAACTGGTCTTCCTGTCCTCAGGTCCAGCTGGGAGCTCCCGGACCTCCAGGAGGGCAAGATCGAGGCCATCAGTGACTCAGACGGGGTGAACTACCCCTGGTACGGCAACACCACGGAGACGTGCACCATCGTGGGCCCCACCAAGAGAGACTCCAAGTTCATCATCAGCATGAACGACAACTTCTACCCCAGCGTCACATGGGCCGTGCCCGTCAGTGAGAGCAACGTGGCCAAGCTGACCAACATCTACCGGGACCAGAGCTTCACCACGTGGCTGGTGGCCACCAACACCTCGACCAATGACATGATCATTTTGCAGACGCTGCACTGGCGTATGCAGCTCAGCATCGAGGTGAACCCCAACCGGCCCCTCGGCCAGCGCGCCAGGCTGCGGGAGCCCATCGCCCAGGACCAGCCCAAGATCCTGAGCAAGAACGAGCCGATACCGCCCAGCGCCCTGGTCAAGCCCAATGCCAACGACGCTCAGGTCCTCATGTGGCGGCCCAAGTACGGGCAGCCACTCGTGGTGATCCCGCCCAAGCACCGGTAACGGCCAGGGCGCCCTGCTAGGCTAGACTCGAATTATAACGCTGCTCCTACCCACACCCGCACGGACTCTTCGGTCATTCAGCAAAATACAACCACTCTACCTTCTCGAGCGGGCGGATCTCACTGTGCAAAGGCCCCGGGATGGCCTCCCCCAGCCCTCTTGGCACCTGCTTCCTTTCGGGGAGGGGGAGGCCCGGCCGGGACACCTGACCCCACGTGCCCCTTCACCTCGGGTCTCCTCTCCTGGCAGTTCATTCACTTGCAAGCCTCCCCGAATCAACTGCTTTTTCAGTTTTTCTTCTTCTTCTTCTTCGTTTTTTTTGTTTTTTGTTTTTTTGTTTGTTTTTTAAACACCTCTTTACGAGGTTCAGGGGCGGGAGGAGGCGGAGCCGGTCATGACCCTGACCGGCACTGCTGCTGATCTGTGAGTGGCGGCTCCCCCCACCCCCGTGGCAGCTCCCTCGTCCCCCCGTCACGCGGCCTTACGTAGACTCGCTTTGCCAAACTTCTTCTGCCTTAAGCTGAATTTAAAGGAAAAAGCCCCAAACCGACAAAGAAATAGGATCTCTTTTCTACCGGACTGTTCACCTTCTGCTAGAGGTGAGGGAGGGGGCAGGGCCAGGGCAGAGAGAGAGGGTGCCTGGCCCCTCCTCCCGGGTGGCTTGGGAGGGGGGGGGGCAGGGGGACAGATTTAGACCTAAAACCAGCTGCTCATTCTTTCGTTTCAGCAGAAACGAAACCAGACAGACCACCTAAAGACCCCCCCACCCCTTCTCTCGGGCTCAGGTGGAAACCCCCGTGCCCCACCCCCCCACCCCATACCTGTGCAGAAGGGATCTGGGCTTCCCTCCTCTCTCTTCTTGGCAGCCTTAACTTGCCTGGGGTGGATCTGGGAGGAGAGAAGGAGGGTTGAGCCCAGGGGATTTTCGCCATTCCTGTCCTCAGCACCCAGCCACAGATGGGTCCGCCTTTCCCTTTTCCGTCCACACTGGCCCCAAACGCCTGGAGGGCCGGCCACCTTGAGCCAGATTTAGTTCTAACGTAAGAAAGGCGGGTGACTTCCCTCCTGGCTCCTTCTCAGGGGATGCCCCTCCCGGGGGCTCTGGGGGAAGCTGCAAACAGGCTCTGGGCGCCAGTGTCGGAGGTTGGGGAGACGCTGTCCGGCGGGGGGCGGTGGTGGGGGGGTGGTCCTGGATCTGGGGAGGCCGGGAAGGCTGTCGGCAGACACCCCTCTGCTGCTGATTCTCAAGGAAGCAAAGCGGGGCCTCGGGCTGGCGGGGGTCACGCGGGGCCATGGTTGACAGGCATCGGGGCCACTCTGGAGGCTGGTGGGGACAGCGTGGCCAGTCTGGAGGGCCACCTTCCCTCGGGTCCAGGGCCCTCCGGAGCCCTAGGATGGTCCTGAGCGACGCCGAGCCTTCTGCCTTGAAGGCTGCTTGCGGGACCTACGAGGGACACCCCACGGAAGCCCCCCTTCCTCCAGCTTGCCAAACCCCACAGCCACTTCACCCGGCCCTGGGTTTCCAACTAATAATAATACCCAAGCACAGAAAACCGTCAGCAAAGAAAAAGCGTTCATTTCTGCAGCCGATGAGCCACTTGGACGAGCCCCGGTGACAGCGTGGGAGGATGTGGGTCACCTTGCTCTGCTCCTTTATCCACGTGGTAGTATACTTATCCAAGGGGTGCTTCACGTCCAAACTGTCTCTCCAGCCCCGCTCCCGACATCAGGCCCACAGCTGTCCCGGAACAACGGGACTGTGGTTGCCTGCGCGATGCCCAGGAACCCCTGTGTCAGGCCTAGGACCTTCCCCCTGTGCCCCTTGGTGTGTAGAGACCCAGTCGCCCAGGGAGGCCTGAGCCTCGAGTGAGAGGGACGATGGGTCCCAGCTCTACCTCTGGGGAAGGGCCAGGCCGGGAGCGGGTGGGCGGGGGGCCAGGGTGACGGCGTCCTGATGCCGTGGACAGGACCTGGCCTCCTAACGGAGCGGCCCTTCTCTGCACTCAGGTCTCTCTTGCACTAAAAAAGGAAGAAGGGCCCTGGGCGAGGGGTCAGGAAGCTGGAGTTCTGGTTCTGGGCTGGGTCACCACGAAGGGGATCTTACTGTGCTAGGGGGTGGCCCTGAGCTGCTGGGGGCAGCGTCCCGCAAATAGGCGCTCGCTGAGCGTGAGCGAGCCCTCCTGCCAGGAGCCGGCGCTGTGCCCACCCGAAGGGGGCACGCCTGCTGTGGCTGCCCGCTCCCCCACCCCCCTGCATGCCTGGGCCCCAGCTCACCTTGCTCCCTGACTCACCCTGCCCCTCCTGTACCCCTTTCTCTCTGTCCCTCCCGGCCTTTCTGAACACGGGGCTGGAAAGACCCTGGAGAAACGGCAGGTCTGGCCAAGGACACTGGGCTTAGCTTGGGTCTGGTCCCTGGGCCTCCTCCCTGTCGGGAGCACAGACCCCAGGCTTCTCACCTGGGTCCCCAATCCCTCCGGTGTCCCCGTTTCCTGGCGTGGACACACTCCTCCAGCAATAAGGACCATCCGTGGTCATGGAGAGTACTGTGAAAACAAACCAATGCACTTACCAGGAGGCACAAGACTCTTGAAGAACATGTAACATTAACCTTTTTGAAAAACAACAAATATTCACAAAGAGAAATAAAATGTAATTTTAAAGTAGGCCTGGCTAGGGTCTGGATGTTTCTAAAGTGCTGGTTCATTTTGGGGTCCACGGGCCTGTATTGCGGCCACGGGAGTGAGCGTATTTGGAGGTGGGTCACCTTATTGACGCGTCCTCCGCTGTCTGCAGCCCTGGGGCCTCAGGCCCCCGCCCAAAGTGCCCCTGGCTGTGCCCCGTGGTGAGGAGGGACCGCAGGCTTGAGGTGGAGGCAGGACTTGAGGGCGGCTTGGCTTTCTGGAAAACAGAAGAAACCCGTGCGACAAGGGGAGTTAGTGCTCAGAGGGGGCCCTTACCCCCTGGACCTTGCAAACCTGTCTTCGCATGGAGAAGCAGGCATCAGGACAGTGTCAGTCTAGAACGTGGCCCTGTGCCCTGCCCCCAGCCGGCAGGTGACGGAAGGGGGTTGCGTGGGGCCCAAGCCTGCAGAGTAAAAACTTTCTTTTACTGAGAACTTTCTTATGAAAGGAGGGGAGGTGGGTGAGCCCAGAGGTCCTGGAGTGGGTGTGGGCTCTGAGGGCGGGCCATGGATTCCAGGCAATTTGCACCAGTTTGGGTCAGACACCAAGCCTCTCCGAGCCCCATTTACCTTGTATGGAAAGTGGCGATTCTTTGGGTAGCCGCCTCCCAGCTGACGTGGTGAAAACACGGGTCCTACTCAGTTCCCCAGGTGTTAACTTACTGAACCCTCACAAAACCAGGTGCTATCGGGATCCCCATTTTACAGATGAGGAAACTGAGGGACAGAGGAGTCGACAAGCTGCCCAAGGCCACGCCTCCGGGAAGAGGCAGAGGTGGAGTTTGAACCCCGGCCCTGGAGCCCAAACCCTTACCGCTGCACGCGCACGCTCAATCTTGGCTTGTTGCTGCGAAGCATACATTTGGTGCTCAATAAGTGTCAATGACTATTAAGAAAGCCCCGTGCCTTTGGCTCACTCCATCCTGGGCTTCCCCGGGCAGGAAATGCCTCTCCCCTCCCACAGGAAGGTTCTGTGCAGCCCTCAGTTCCCTGATGCCCACAGTGAGTCGGGCCCGGGGCTACCCGGTCAGCTGCAGACCGCAGGCTCACCCCTCAGGATTGGCGGCAGCCTTTCAGCACTGCCCCGGAGGGCAAGGGCCCCCCCCCCCCCATTCGCTCTGGGCATCGGGGACTCGGTTTCTTCTCTGGGTTTTCCACGCGGCATCCACCCAATAGCATTCTGCATCCTGTCTCCTGGGTCTGAGACACCAAAGCAGGAAATTGCATAACAGGCCCCTCTGGCCGCCCTCCACCCAGATGGCTTATGGGTGGTTCAGTTCACTGCCGAGGTTTGGCTTTCGGTTGTGGAGTCGGCTCCTGAGCTCTGCCGCTGGGAGTGCCTGGTGTGTGTGTGTGTGTGTGTGTGTGTGTGTGTACGTGTTCACGCGTGAACACAGAACAGGGGTGCAGGCCTAGCCAGCAGCGGGAGAAAAGCCGAGCTGGATCACATCAGGATAAAGCCAGAGTTGCTCAGGTTTGAACCTTCAGGCCGGCACACAGCTGAGGGTGCTCCGAGGGCACCCCCACACTGGGGGTAGCCTTCGGGGGCGGGGGGGGGAGTGTGTCCGGAGGCTGGCCATGAGTATAGCTGAGTCCAAGTGGCATTTAGTCACCCAGTGGAAGCCCTCCCGCCTCTCCAGCTGATAGCAGGTTAAATTTAGAAGTCCCAGACTGGGATGAGACGCAGACACCAGACTCGAGCCAGCTGTCGCAAGGTCCCCTCCAGGAGCGGGGCCTGGGCGAGCCGGCTGTCTGGGCTGGGCCGGGCCCACCTGCCCCGGGATGCCTGGGGGAAGCAGGCACACCAGGACCCCACGCGCAGCCTGCCTGTCACCTCTGGCCCCTTCTGGGGAGAGCCCAGGCTCTGGACTCTGGTTCACTGTCAGGGCTTCAGTCCATAGAGGAAACACCACCTGCTGTGGTCCAAGAGGAAGACAGCTTAATGGGAACTGCAAGGGCGAGGGCGGCCGGAGCCGTCAGGCCCCTGGACGTTTCGATCGGCTCACACGTGCCTTCTCACCTCTGGCTCGACTTGCCTCTCGGCCATCTTCTGTCCCGCCGGGCTGGCCCCACAGACATTGTTTCCCACCTGGCCGGGGCCCGGGGCCGGCCATTGCATTAGGGCAAATACCGAAGCACCGTGCACACACACTATCCAAAAGGGCCCGCGCAAGTCCTCAGCGTGCGGCTAAGTCCTGCAAAGACGCACATCCGGAGCGAGCGCTTCGGGGCTGGAGGGCCCTAGAGGTGCCTGTCACCGCGGAGCCCACGGAATACAGAAGGGAAACTTTGACAGAGGAGGAAACTGGCCCTCAGAAAGGGCTGCGGGACTTGCTGGAGGTCACTCAGCTGGGAAGCTGCAGAACGGGGCGGGTTTCAAGCAGCCGTGTTTCGCCCTCGCTCCGTCTCTTCTCTCCCGGCCACAGCACTCCAGTTCCACCAGACCGCCCATAGCCGTGTTTCTGCCAACCTCAGCGCCGGAGGCCCCCCTCGTGGTGCCAAACACCAGCCAGCAGCGGCCCCGCGGACACTGGAAGATGAAAATTAAGTGCAAGAGAACACATCTGAGCGAATGAGCTCCGTCTCCGCGCTTGTGTCCGGGGAGGCTAACCCGCACGAGCGACGTGGGGCCAGGCGGACTGGACGGCAGAGACGGGATCCGTTCCTCCGCCGGCCCGAGCCCAACTTAGGTCTGAGTGCCGCCGCCCCGCTTCATATTTTATGGTCCCTTTTTAATCAGACAGATGACGGGCGGCGGTATTTGCAGCGAGCGAGACGCAGTCAGAAGCCCCGCGCTATTCTTGGCCATAACTGGCTGCCACTTGTCTCGCTAAGTGAGGTCGGCCGGTTGCCTGACCTCGCGCGCCTGGGTTTCCTGATCGGCAGGCCGGGACACGCACACCTACTCGTCCTCCCCGCAAAGCACAGCAGCTGCGCCCAGTGTTAACCCTGCACGCGGGGCCGCCTCGGACATCAGGGACCAGAGACTTCCTTTCTTCAACATGGCTAACGTCACCGGCAACATCCAACATCCCAACGTTACTGGGTTTATTCGGGATTCTCAGCATCCTCAACAAACTCATACGGAGGGCCAGCCAGTCAGGCAAGTGGATTTCAGTGTTGCTTCCTCAGCTACATTGAGCTAGAGTTCACACACCACGTTGTTTGTTTTTTTTAATGTTTCTTTAGTTTTGAGAGAGAGAGAGAGAGAGCGTGAGTGGGGGAGGGACAGACAGAGGGGGAGACACAGGATCGGAAGCAGGCTCCAGGCCCCGAGCCGTCAGCACAGAGCCCGACGCGGGGCTCAAACCCGCGAACCACGAGATCGTGACCTGAGCCGAAGTCGGACGCTCGACCGACGGAGCCCCCCAGGCGCCCCAAGACCGAGTTCACGTATCAAACAGCTCGCCCATTTAGAGTGTATGGTTCATTGGCGTTTATTCACAGAGTTGTGCAGCCAGGACCCCAACGTTGGAATGTTTTCATCCCCTCAAAAGGAAACCCCATTCCTGTTAGGTAGAGCTGCCCCCACCCCCCAGCCCGAAGCGCTCGCCCATCTCTGTTCTGTCCCCGTGGATGTCCCTACTCTGGCCATTCCGGCGCGAATGGAAATAGACCCCGCGGGCTCGCCCGTGCCTGGCTCCCTTCCCTCGGCACGTTTTCGGGGTCCCCGTGTTGCAGCGTGCATCGGCGCCCCCTTTTTGCCAGACATGCTTGAGATCATCTCCTGCGTGTGAGGCCCTTTGCTAAGCGTTGGGGAAGCAGCAGCTTGGTGGCTGCTGTCCCAGGCAGCTCTGCCGCTGTCTGCAGGGGGCCCGACCTGCCGTGGAGGATGCGGGCTTCTCGGCCACATGAGAGAAGTGGGGGGGAAGGGCGTTGCAGCCACAGGAAGCAGAGCCACCAGGGAGGGGCCCATCGCTCTCTGCGGGCTCTTAGCGCCCCCGTGGGAGAGGGCGCCTACCGACACCCCTCCGCCCAGTTAACTGTGTGGCCGTAGCTCTTTAAAGGCACTGCCACTTGTGGACGAAGGAGAAGGTTCCGGGAGGGAGGGGAAGAGCCCACATCCCTGCAGGTCAGGAGGGAGTTCTCCGGGCTTCTGGGACCGCGTGGCCTCTCACTTCTGATATACACCTGCCAAAAGGGAGGTGGGAGGGGACGCAGTGAGCTCACCTGGGTTTGCAGGCCTGCGCCGCCCCTCCCTGGCTGTGTGACCTTGAGCAGGTAACCTTTGCTCTCAGGTCTCGGTTTCCTCAGTGGGCACAAGAGGGGTTCCTCTCCTCACAGACTGTGGTGGGCGTCCAAAGGTTAACGGACACGAAGGAAGCGGAACGATAGTATCGGGTACACATCAGGTGCTCTGGAAACTTGACCCACTGATACTGGTTGGCCCCTGGGCCTGTTTCCTCATCCGCAAGACGGAACTACAGTGCTTTCTTCCCAGGGAAGGACTCAGTGGGGTCAGCAAGCAAAGCCCTTAGCGCAGGGTCTCACACGTCAGTCAGGTGCCCCATGGGGGGTAGTTGTTGTTGACCTTGTGACCAGATGTTAAAATGGTGTTCTTTTCTGCCCCCGTCTCAGCCCACGTAGAAGGTAGGGAACAACGCAAGTGGAACGGCCCCACCCTCGCCCCCCCTCACAGGCCACCCACACTGGACGTGCCCAGGGACCGAGGAGCACCGTGGCCCGCCTGGGTCCGCTCCCTGCGCAGGGGTGTGAGCAAAGCGCAGTGGACGGGGCAGGACAAAGGAAGGCCGCCCTGCAGAGGGCTCTCCGTGCACCCTGTCTTCCTCGGGATGGCCGCTTCACTCCAGCCCCTCACCAAGATGGCTGTCCCTGCCAGCCCGTCTCTGCATGGGCTTGGCCTCTGCCTGCTGGGTGCTTAAGGCTCAGTTAACGTTCACCACCGACGCTCCTATTGGAAACCATCCCCAAGAGCTTAGTTGCATGGTCCTGCACCATGCAACTCAAGGCTGGTTCCACCGCCTGCCATCTTGGTTTCACTGGTTTCTTCTGAGCGTTGTCAGCGCCCTTGGCCGAAAATGTAGATGGGCTATTATTTATTATTGTGATAACATACTCCTAAAATTTCCCATTGTAACCACTTTTGAGTGGACGGTTCTGTGCCATTACGTACACGTTGTCATGTAAACATCACAACTGTCCGTCTCTGGAACTTTGTCACCTTGCACAGCGAAAACTCTCTACAACAGCTCCCCTCTCCCCAGCACCCCTGGCAAACAGCTCTCTACTTTCCGCCTCTGGATGGGACGTATCTAGGGACCTCATATCAGTGGGATCGTAATTTGTCTTGTGACTTACTTCGCTCAGCATCGTGTCCTCAAGGTTCATCCATAGTGTAGCGTGCGTCAGAATTTCCTTCCTTTTTAAGGCTGGTCCTTACTTTCCAGGCTTTTCGGTCTGAGCTGTGGGTCTCAACTACCCAGAGGCATCCTGGGATTACAGCCTAGTCCCCGCTGCTCGAAGTGAGTCATCAATACACCAGTAAATTACAGAGCTGTACAAGGAAGTCCATGTGTGGTTCATTTTTGGAAGATTTCCCTCCCCATCGGTTAAAATAATAAAATTCCAAGTGCTTCAAGAGATAAATTTTTCTCATCTGGAAAATTCCCTTAGCTGGAAAACGCTATTTTCCATGAAATGAGGTTGTTTCTAGGCACGAATAAGGAGGTAAGAGTAGGAGGAAGCATTTGGGACGTGCTTAGCCAAGGTGGACGCCAGGGTGAGCTTTGAGAAGGTCCTTTACCGTATCCTCAGGAGCAGGTGTTTATAGGTGTAAACTCGGGCTCCCCCAATCCTCTTAATCTGGGCATGGCTCATCCCAAGATGTGGTGGGGACAGGAGGGGGAGCCCCAGAGGCTGCGGCCAGGGTGCCCCACTTGACCACCGGCCGGTTTCCTCATCACAAATTACTGGCAGAGGAGGCATCTGCCCTGATGTTCAGTGATCATGCGGTTTGCCTGCAGACCTGTCAGCAACGGAAAACGAGCTCTCTTTGGGACTTCTGGAACCTCTCTGATCCGTGAGAAGTTCGGCACTGCGGGGCCTCAGAGAATAAGCCTCGCGGTTGGCAAGGCGTGAGCACCAGGCACCGGCCTTTCACTGCAGAGCCGTGGATTGGGTGGTTAATGTGGCACTTATCAGGATGTTACGTGGGAGGCAAAGGGACTTCCCTGCAAACGGCCGCTTCCTGTAAAGGTTACTGAGGGGAGGCTGGCACGAGCTCTGCAGCTGTCCCCTTGACAGGCAGCACCACACCACAGTGATGTGCCACACGGATATGCTCCGTCCTCCTTTGACGGATGAGACTCCAACTCCCTGCTCCCAACAGGAAGCTGATGATCTTATAGAAACCGTGGGTGTGAGCAACAGTGGTGGGGTTGGCCATAACTGGTCGTGTGATGGCCACGAAACCCAGAAAGGTCCGAATCCTGCCCACGATCTGTCTTCCTCTCCTGGGAGGTCTGAGGGAGGCGGATGCCCTAGGAAGAAGCCCCACTTCCTTTTTAGCTAGACAGGGGTTTTGAAATCCAGCCTGAGAATCCAGAAAGCTAGGTCCTGCAGAGCAGCTCTTCCTTCCCATGGCCAAGCCCCTGCTACGTGGCACATCATTCTGGCTGCTTGGAGGGCAGGTAGGAGGAACCAGACAGGGCTATCTGTTCTACCACTCGTATTCAGCCTTGGGCACAGAGCAACGAAGCAAGAAGAAAAAAGCAAATGCATAAAGAGTGGCGCCTGAGTCGCTCCGTTGGTTGAGCTTCCGACCCTTGATGTTGGCTCAGGTCTTGATCTCAGGGTCATGAGTTCAAGCCCTGCATTGGGCTCCACGCTGGGCATGGAACCTACTTAAAAAAAGTGCCTTAAGGGGAGCCTGGGTGGCTCAGTCCATTAAGTGTCTGACTGTCGATCTCAGCTCAGGTCATGATCTCACGGTTTGTGAGATCGACCCCTGTAGTGGGCTCTGCGTTGACAGTGCAAAGCGTGCTTGGGATTCTCTCTCTCTCTCCCTCTCTCTGCCCCTCCTCTGCTCATGCTCTCTCTCAAAATAAATAAACGAACTAAAAAAAAAAATGTTAAGGAAAAAAAATTTGCAGTGAAATGATAAATTATGTGTGCAGAAAATCCAAAACAACAACAACAAAAACAACAACAACACACACACACATACACAGAGAATTAAGCAAATTTAGCATAGTAAGAGGGCATGTGGTCAACGAACCACCAATTGTTCCGGTATCATTTGTTGAAGACGACTCTTTCCCCACTGACCTGCCTCTTCACCTTTGTCAAAAAATCAATCGTATTATGTGTGGATCTATCTCTGGACTTTCTATTCTGCATAACTGACCTTGACACAGAATCTGAAGCAGGCTCCAGGCTCTGAGCCGTCAGCTCAAACTCACGACCCACGAGATCATGATCAGAACCGAAGGTGGACGCTTAACCGACCGAGCCACCCAAGCGCCCCCAACAGTAGGTTCTTCCCTACTTCCCAGATGCTCCTTACCAGGCCAAAGAAGTTCCCTTTCACTTCTATTTTGCTGAGAGTTTGTCGGGAACAAACACTGCATTTTATTGAATGCTTTTTCCGTATCTATTGAGATGATCACATGTGTTTTCTTTTTTACTCTGTTAATGTGGTAAATTGTACTGAGTGATTTTCAAATGTTAAACCAACCTTGAGTTGCCAGAAAAGTCCCACTTGGTCATTATGCATTTCCTTTTTATACATTGTTGGATTGGATGGCTAACCTTCTGTTAAGAATTCTTAGTATCTTGATGAGTGATTTGTTTGTAGTTTTATTATATATCTTTGTTGCGTTTTGGTATCAGAGGAATGCTAGTCTCCTAAGATGAACTGGGAAGTATTCCCTTCTCTTTAATTTTCTGGAAGAGTTGTATTTAATTGATATTGTTTCTTCCTTAAATACTTGGCAGAACTCACTGGGGAAGCCATTTGGATCTGGAATTTATTTTATGGGAAAAATTTGATGATAAATTCAATTTTTTTTATAGCTATTGGGCTATTTAAATTATCTATTTCTTCTTGAGTGAACTTCGATGATTGTGTTTTTCAAGAAATTAGTCTGCTTCATCTTAGGTGAGCTTATTGGTATAAAGATGTTCATAATATTCCTGATTATCCTTTTTAATATCTAAGAAGTTGTAGTGATGTTACCTTTCTTATTTCTGACACTGTATTTTTTGTCTTTTTTCCCTCATCAGTCTGGCTAGAGATTTATCAATTTAATTGATTTAAAGAACTAGTTTCATTGATTTTTCTTATTTTGTATCCTATTTTATTCATTTCAGCTCTGTTTATTATTTCCTTTCTTCTGCCTATCTTGGGTTTCATTTACTTTTCTTTATCTACTTTCTCATTAGATAGCTTTCTTCTTTTTAAAATATAGGCATTTAGTGCTATGAAGTTCCCTCTAAGTACTGCCTTAGCACCACAAATTGTGATTGGTTTTGTTTTAATAAATATACTTAAGTTAAAATTATTTTCTAATTTATTTTAAAATTTCTTCTTTGAGTCACGAGTAATTTAGAAATGTGTTATTTAGCTTCTAAATATTTGGGGATTTTCCAGATATCGTTCTCTTAATGTCTTCTAATTTAATTCCACTGAGGTCAGAGAATATATTTTATATGGCTTGATTCCTTTCAAATTTATTGAGACTTGTTTTATGATTCAGGATATGGTCTATCTTGGTATCTATGTACACTTGAAAAGAAAATATATTCTACTGGGGTGCCTGGGCAGCTTAGTCAGTTAAGTGTCTGACTCTTGATCTCAACTCAGGCCTTGATCTCAGTCAGGGTCATGGGTTCAAGCCCCACCCAGGGTAGAGCCTACAAGAAAGAAAGAAAGAAAGAAAGGAAGGAAGGAAGGAAAGAAAGAAAGAAAGAAAGAAAGAAAGAAAGAAAGAAAGAAAGAGAAAGAAAGGAAAAGAAAGACAGGAAGGAAGAAAATATATTCTGATTCTGATACTGGGTAGTGTTGTATAAATGTTGATTATGTTGAAGTTGGTTGGAAGTGTTGTTCATGTCTTCTATAGCCTTATTGATTTTCTGTTTACTTCTATCAGTTATTGACCAGGTTATTGAAACCTCTGACTGTAACTGTGGATTTATTGGTTTCTTCTTGCAGTTCTAATGGTTTCTCTTCATGTACTTTAAATCTCTGTTGTTAGGTGCAGAAACATTCAGGATGCATGATAGATTATGAAACGACTGTGTATTCCCTGATAATATTCTTTGCTCTGAAATCTACCTTATTTGATATAGAGCCACTCCAGCTTTTCAGAAAAATTTATGTTGGCATGTTATCTTCTTCCATTCTTTTTAACCTACTTGTGTCTTAAAGTTTCTTATAGACGGCATATAGTTGGGTCTTGTTTTTTAATCCAATTTGACAATCTTGGCATTTTGATTGAGAAATTAGACTATTTACGTTTGTTGTACTTACTGATATGGCCGGGTTTAAATCAACTGTCTGTTTATTTTCTATTTGTCTTATCTGTTCTTTGCTCCTCTTTTCCCCTTTTTCTGCCTTCTTCTGGATCAGGTTTTATGATTTCATTATATCCCCTTTGTTGGCTTATCAGCTCTACCTTTTTGTTGTACTATTGCGGTGGTTGGTTTGAGGTTCACCCACACACATTAACCTGTCATAGTCTGTCTTCAGTTGGTGTTCTACCATTTGGGGGTAGTAGATAAACCCTACAGCAGTATACTTTCATTTCTTCTCTCCCTACCTTTTTGTTATTGTTATCAGACATTTTTCTCTACATATGTCATAAAACCCATAATGCATGGTTTTTAATCTTTGCTTTAGTTATCTTCTAAAGAGACTTGAAAAATACCTTCCAAAATCTTTATACTTACTCATGCAGTTACCATTTCTGACGTCTTTCCTATTTCTTCTAACTCTCCTCTCTCTTTCAGGGACTCTCATTTCACATATTATTAAGCTGCTTAAAGTTGTCCCACTTTTAGTGATGTTCTATTCCAACTTTTTCAGTCTTCTCTCTTTGTGCGGTTCATTTTGGGTCATTACTATCGCTCAATCTTCGATTTCATCAAAACTTTCCTCTGCAATGCCTGACAGCCTCTTAGTGCCATCCAGGACATTCTCATCTCAGACATTACAGTTTTCATCTCTAGTTTGATTTGGGTCTTTTCCATGCCACTATGCAACACGTTCAGTCTTTCCTCTAGCCTCTTAGACACACAGAATACAGTTTTAATAATGGCTTCAAAGTTCTCGATGATGGACTTTATCATCTGTGTCACTTCTGGATCAATTTCAGTTATTTGATTTTTCTCATTGTTGGCCATATTTCTCTGCTTTTTGTGTACTCGGTACTTTTTTTAATGTTTATTTTTGAGAGAGAGAGAGAGAAACAGAGCATGAGTGGGGAAGGAGCAGAGAGAGAGAGAGAGAGAGAGGGAGACACAGAATCCAAAGCAGGCTCCAGGCTCTGAGATGTTGGCACAGACGCGGGACTTGAACCCACAAACCGCGAGATCATGACCTGAGCGGAAGTTGGATGCTTAACCGACTGAGCCACCCAGGTACCTTGCATACTTGGTAACTTTTGATTGGATGCTGGAAACGGGGAAACTTACCTTGTTGGGTACTGGGTAGTTTTGTATTGTTGTGAGTTTCTTGAGTTTAGTTCTGGGATCTTAGTTGGAAATAGTTTGATTCACTTGGGTCTTGCTTCTAAGCTTTGTTACATGAGGTCAGAGTGGCCATGTGTTTAGGACTACTATTTCCCTGCAACTGAGGCAAAACCCTTCTGAGTACTCTACCCAAAGCTAGGTGAGTTATGAGGATTTCCACTTTGGCTGGCAGGAGCCAGCACTATCTTCTGCCCTAAAGTTCTGAGGATTCTGCCTCTAGACCCTTCATGTTGCTTTCTCTCCATAGAATTCCCTCAAATGTGCACACCGATCGCTACTTAGCCAATACTTCAGAGTCCCTCTGCAGAGCCAGAGTCCTCTCTGTGGAGCCCTCTCCTCTCCTCTCTGATACCTTGTGAACTCACAGAGATCACTGGGCTCCACTCGGACTCTCTTCCCCTATGCTGCTCTGGAAATGTGCTCGAGGCGGGCAACTGGGGCAACTGGAGGGCTTACCTCTTTATGTCTTGAATCTCAGGGGTCAGCATCCCTTGCTGTTTGACGTCAACCATCTGGAAAACCATTTGACCGAATTTTCCTTCGGATCAGAGTGAATCCAGTACCTACTCATTCATCTTGCTGGAAACGGGAAAGCTCATCTCAGCTTACTTGGGAATAAAACAATCTGTGGGCCAGTGTCCCCCATTTCCACATCTTCTAGAGGAAAAGAGCTCAGAAACAACCTAGAATTGGAGGAATCAACAGGTTTCTTAAAAAGGTATTACTGTAGCCATTTCATAAGAACCTCATGATTACTAGAGAGGAAAGCAATAATAATTCTACGGTTCGTTAATTCATCCACAGGCAGTGACCGAAAACCATGAGCAACTCAAGACAACGGCGGCGCCTGCAGAAACAACGCAGTCCTCGCCCAAACCGCAGGATTTCCAGGCTCTCCGGCCAGGCACTCTTGCAGAAGCACATGTTGCCCAAAGTCACACAATGGCCACACGCCTCCACCGGGACTCAGAGTCCCCCACAGACTTTCTCCAAACTTCTAACTTGTGAGGAGCTACAATGGGTAGCCCTTTCTAACTCAGTAGGTCGTTTTCCTTGCACATGAAAGAAATCTAATTCTATGTGGAAGAACAGACGTTCATTTTTAGGTCCACGGAGAATGCTGCCCAGAGGCTTGGGTGGGCACTGGGCCGATGAGAAGTGGCTCTGACACCAGGGGCTGAGGTGGAGACGGAGAATTCTGCTTTAAGGATGGGCAGTGGAGGTTCCATTGTCTTCTCTCGTCCTTTGCCCTGTCCTACTTCTCAAATCTTATGTTAGCACCGGGAAAAACAAAACAAAACAAGACAGGAGTATTTGATGGTATTCATAAACCTACACAGGGTAATGAATCTCCCTAACACAGGTCCCCAAGGCCCTGTTTCCTGTTACTGGCAGGCAGCTAAGTCAAGTGTACTTACAATATTCTATTTGTTCTAGACAGAAGTTTAGCTGTAAGACAAAATGAACATCTTTGATTAAGAATCTAATTGGAGGGGCGCCTGGGTGGCTCAGTAGGTTAAGTGTCTGACTCTTGACTTTGGCTTGGGTTATGATCCCAGGGTTCGAGCCCCAATCCTCTGCTTGGGATTCTCTCTCTGTCCCTCGCTGGCTCGCTCACTCCTTTCAAAATAAATAAACTTAAAAAAGACTTACGAAAAAGAATCCGATTGGAAAGTAAATTGGCTTTTAGATTAGAATAGCTCTGCCTACTCAGACAAGTTGCGCTCATGCCCTGATCAACGTTACCTGACCAACTGAGTTGAGACAAGCCCTTTTCTGCTCCAGATCATCCAATCTAATCCCTTCAGTACAAAATAATCTTTATAGGCAGGATAGGCCGTTGGAAAGAAGAGAGTTGCAGAGAAACTCAAGGTGCACTCTGATGTTCTATCTAAGAGGCAAGTGGATGGACACCATCATGAAAAATGCTCATCTCTACAATAAAAATCAGACTAGAAGCTTCCGGAGGGAGAGTGTTAATTTCTGTGTATTATTAGCAGCTTCCAATTTCAGGCCCAGTGCATTTTGAGGCCTCACTTCAACACGGATTGCTGAGAAGTGAAATCTTGCCTTCATAGGTGCCATTCTATTGGGGGAAATTATGCAGTGAGGGCATTATAATGGGACCCCCAAAGGCAAATAGGTACAAATCTTGGTAAACAGGCAGAAGCGAGAGGAGGCGGGACCGGCCTGGTTTGCACCTTTGAGCTCTGGGCACCGTTTTCTAAGGCCAAGCAAAAGCTTCTAAAGGACCATGCGTTCCTGCCATTCGAGACTATAAGGACCCATGGGATAGCAGATCCCCATGATGTGACTTCCAATAACTGATCTTTAAAAATTTTTTAAGTTAATTCATTTTTGAGAGAGAGACAGAACACAAGCAGAGGAGGGGCAGAGAGAGAGAGAGAGAGAGAATCTGGAGCTGTCAGCACAGAGCCCGAACCCGACGTGGGGCTCGAACTGGTGAGCCGGGAGCTCGTGACGTGAGCCCAAGTTGGCCGCTTAACCGCCTGAGCCACCCAGGCGCCCCTCCAACAGTTGATTTCTGTGGCCGAATAGGTGAAGATAAAATGTGTACCACAACAGATCTGACTGGATCTTTTTCTTATCCGGTGAACATTTATTGCACAAGCTGACCCATCAGGCGTATCTTTTTAACTTGTGAGACTCTGAGAAAGTTTCCACCTCTGGCCAGCCGTCGCATTTGCTATCAGAGCAAGCGACTCAGATCTTGCAGCAGACTCAATTTTTAGCTCTTTGGTTATAGCCGTATACTAATGAGCACGAGAATCATTACGTGCAAAGACAAATGGGTCAGAAATGGGAACTTTGCATTCTGCTCATTCCAACAGATGATGACGAAAGTCCTACCGGCTTTCTATACAACGTCTCGTTTAATCCCCAACAAATCTAGAGGAATGTGTTATCATTCACCCTTTTGAGAGGCGACGAATCTAGGGCTCAGGGAGGTTAAGTGACTTGTCTGAGGTCACACAGGTAGGACGGGATCTCGGTGCAGACAATAGCCACGATCTTAACCAAGAAACTCTACTTGCCAGGCTGAGTCACTTTCTTCCCCTCTTTGGGTCTCGATTCCCTTCTGTGTTCAAGGGGGGGAAGCAAACCGGATGATTTTCAGCCCTAAACTGCTAGGCTTCTTTGGTTCCCACCTGGGCCAGCTCTGCTGTGTGACGGGGCCACAGACAGGACCGCCTCCTCCCTTGAGCACCCATCTTTCAGCCAGCCAGCACGCCCGGTGAGAACAGGGCCCGGGTGAGAAGCGTGTGGCTGGGAACGGCCAGACCCAGCGTGCCACAGGAGGGAGCACGGCGTGCGTGCCGTGCGGATGGCGAACCGGCAGGGGAGCCACACGCGGGAAGGACGACACGTCAGTAAGTGCTTCTGGATGATGACCGCTGGTCCCCACCATCTGCGATGCTCACGACCACAGCGTGGCCCGAGCCCCACTTGGCTTGCGTGTCTCAGACGTGGCGTTTACTCCTGTTGCCGGGATGGCGCCCAATGAGAAAAGACAACCCTACGGAGGGGAGTCGGGCCAGGCCAGGCGTCTGAAGCCCTCGCCAGGGGAAGTGGACCCGGGGCTCGATTCAGCTCCGGGCCAACTGCTGCTACGGGATAAAGAGAGGAGCTCGGCCCCCTCGGGCCCCGGGCGGGAGGGGTTCGGGCCACGCTGTCAAGCCACCCGCATTACGGCATTTCCATTTCCCTACGCTGGGGCACGCGCTGTTCCCTAAAACCCAGAAAACGAAAGTGACTTAGAAGCAGACATCTCGAGACTTGAGAATTCTAAACGCTTCTGAGAATGTTGGCTGGTGACAGTCCCGCTGTACCCTCAGTTCCCACAGCTCCTCTGTCAGCTGCAGCCAGTGACTCCACGCCGGCCCTTCCTGCTCCCCCTGCACCCCCCTGGCCCGCCGGAGGGCTCTGGGGCCATGAGATTGGCAAGGGGCGGGGCCAGAAACCTAGAGACTGAAAGATGGGGGTGGGGGGGGGTGACCCTTCCCTGGGGCCGGCCCTGCACCCTCCTTCCTGGGCCAGGATGAGGCTGAAGGGGAGACGAGGCCAAGGCCAAGGGGTCTTTCGGCCCGAGGCCCTGCCCCTCCTCTGGGGAGCCTGGTCCGGAAGTGAGCGCTGCTGGTCAGCTCTGGGGGCGGCGCGTGCCCAGGGCAGGGGGCACCGGGGCTCCTCTGTGAGACGGCCAGGGGCTCTGCCAGGCACTGCCCTCCGCCCTGTGCACACCTGCCCTGTGAGGTAGGCGGTACCCGCCCCATTTCAGTTTGGGCCAGATGACGCAACCGGCTTCAGCTGACAGGTGTCAGAGAGCCTCACGGCCAGGCATCCCCGTGTCCGGTCTGTGCTCGCTGTCACCAGAGTGCCACAGACAGCTGCTGTAGTGCGAAGCCAGTGCCTTCCTGGGGCCAGCGCAGTGGGGACAGGCGGGGGCTCTGGTCGGCCCGGGCAGAGAGCACTGGAGCCGGCCCCCGGGCCCCGCTCGAACACGGCCCTTGCTGTGTGGCCCCGGTGTGCGGGGCTCCTGACCTGCCCCCAAGCCTTGTCATCTCCTGCCGGGGTCTGGCTGTTGAGCACGTCCTAGCTTCCGCCTGGGAAGTTGCTCCGGGTGGCATTTATTCCACAGTTCCTGACTCATGCTGTCTTGGTGCGGTCGTGGGTGGACAGACAAGGCTGACATGGCCCCTGCCCTCTGGGAACTGACTTTTGGAGGTGGGGGGTGGGGGGGGGGAGACGAGACTAGATAAACAAATCAAGCGATCGATTACATGAATAACTGTAATTGCGACGCCTGCCTCAAACTAGTGCAGAGCGACAGGAGAGAACGAGAGGGGAGCTGCGGAGTCCGAGCCGGGCAGGCACTGGGGGCAAGTGTGCTTATTTAACCTGAGCCTGGCAGGCGAGTGGGAATGGCGTGAGGACACGCAGGGCTGCAGAAACTGAGTGGGGAAGCCCCAGAGTGGGGTGGGGGAAGGACAACGGGCCATCAAGAAGGGAGAAAGCGCAGAGGGGCCTGGAGAATCAGGACAGAGAGGCGAGAAGAGGGGGCGGCCGAGGTAGGAGAGACCAGATGTGGGACCCGCAGGCTATGGTCAGGACTCTAGGTGGAAGGCCAAGCCGAGGTGTGAACGTGGACAGCGAACGCGGGGAGGTCAGGAAGCAGCACCTCCTTGGTGTCCCCCTGGCCCAAGCCCAGCCGGGCCTGCGAGGGGAGGGTGGGCAGGGGCAGTGCTGGGGAGGGGGCGTGGGGGGACACACCGCGATGGGGGAGAGCCCGGCTCGCTGCAACATGCGGCAGCGGGCTCCTGCCTGCGTCCCCCCCCCTTCCCCGCACAGACCGCAGCCGGTGATCTCGGGCCGCAAACAATGTGGAGAATCTCCGGCCAGGGCTGTGGAATGGACAGGATTCTATTTATAAGCAGAGAGGGGCCGAACAACGGAGCAACTGCTGCCTCGGTGGGTCTGTGGCCTGACCTCCTGGGGGGACTCTGGAAAGCCTCAAAGCCGTCCCCGGAAGAGACGGCACAGGAAGGAGGGGATTAGACGGCTCAAGGGCATGAAGCCAGCTGCTTCCTCCAGGGTCCGATCGCCTTCATCAGAGAGCGGCCGGTCAGCCCCCATCTGTGTGTGGTGTGCACCAACACGGGCTGAACAGATTGAGCCTCTGCCCCGCCTCCCTCCCCGGGGCCGTGGTTTAGATGGATGATGACCACGTACCAGGCTGGAGCCAGCAGAATGGGGGCACGTAACCGCACGTTAGGCGGAACGTTTGCTGCGGTCCGTGTCCACGGTCAGCCCACGTGTGCGTGGTAAGGGCCGCAGCAGTGTCCCCGGCACAAGCAGGCAGGTATTTCTTCTGAAACGAAGGACTCTATTGGGGAAGAAACATTGTGAGCCGATGGCGGGCCTAAGAGGGCAGGGGTGTGTGGTGCCGGGCAGGGCAGGTGGCTCTGCCCGGCTTCCTCCTGGGTCTGGTCACCACCAGACTTAAGACTCGGCAAACGGCTTGCTCTCCGGGCTTCAGGTCCTCATCTGGAAGATGTGGGTTATAGTCCCCAGCCTGTAGGTTAGATGTGAAAATGCCCGTGAAGTGCTCAGGCTAGACAGTGCCTGGCACCACTGTAAGCGTCCGGGGAATTCTCACCGTTGTTCTAACGGAATACGAGAGAGGAATGTGTTAGAAACACCGCCCGCCAGGAAGTAATCTACGCTTCTGTTCGGTGACACCAGCGATGAGGCAGCTCCCAGCAGGAGTTCCAAGGAATCTGGCTCCAGCGGAAAGGTTCCCTGGTCACAAAGATTTCGGGAATGGCAGACCATGTCATCTTACTGGTCCACAAAGCAAATTTGCATATGAAAGGCTCAAAAGAGCCCTTCGATCGGAAAATTTTGTTCTGTCTGGTCTTCTCCCCAACTTACTTGACCACAGAGCCCTTTTTAGTTCGGGCTGTATGCGAACTTCCCAGAGGAAACGTATCCTTTTTCTAATTAAAAAACAATTTTTTTTAACGCATATTTATTTTTGAGAGAAAGGGACAGAGTGCGAGCAAGGGAGGGGCAGAGACAGAGGGAGACACAGACTCCGAAGCGGGCCCCAGGCTCTGAGCTGTCAGCACAGAGCCCGACGCGGGGCTTGAACTCACAGACCGCAGGATCATGACCTGAGCTGAAGTCAGACACTTAACCGACTGAGCAACCCAGGCTCACCTCCCACAGGACACCTTCCAGACACAAAAGTTGGGGGCTAAAACAGTCCTGGTCTAACTGCCTGTTTCCACATGCGAGCGAGCGAGGGAAGAGCAGACAAACCAGGGAGAACGAGGATGGGAGGAGGGAGAGACGGATCCCGACAGCCCAGCCCAGGGGTTTTCCACTGGGCAGGCAATACGTAGAAAGAACAGAACGTAAGGTTGGGCAAGCGCTCAGGGGCGCCAGCCAGGTGTTCTGTGGGACAGTGAATGGAGCCCACGGGATGATGGGACCGGAGGGAAGGGAGAGACTGAGACCCAAGCTGGGGAGGGTGTGTGGAGGGAGGTGGGAGGAGCCATGTCAGGAGGCAGGGTGAGGTCAAGGAAGGCACTCCCCAGTCCCATGCATCACGGGGGACGGGGGGCTTCACGGAGAAAGGTGTTCAGGAGCTGATGGCCCACTTGTGCTGCAGTATGTGTGTGTGTGAGCAGATGCCCCACGAGCAGCTGAAATTTGAACCCTGTGTCTCTCACTGACAATTTCAGAAAGATCCCTTACCTTGGATTAATGGCAAACCAAAAACCGAAAAACAACAAAACAAAACATGTCGACGGGAGTGAGTTCTCTCGCAGATGATCTCCTGGAGGGGAAAATATTTCGAATTACCGAAGTTAAAAGGTTTCTCAAAATGTGGCCCACGGACCACCCGTGAAGCTTGTCAGGAACAGGTTCAAGGGCCCCAGTGAACTCTCTGATCAGAATCTCAGAGTTGAGCTCTCCGTGTTGGAGCTCTGTTAGTGGGGGACGATCCCTCATGCAGTGGAGTCCTGTGTTTGACAAGGGGCTCGAAGACACCCCCCACTCTGAACTGGAAGAAGGTGACACAAGAATCCAGAACTCTCTACCCTGGTAGGGCAAGGCCCCGTGAGGGGAGAACCTGCTTGGTGCCAGGCAACCCTCACGACCCCCTAAAGGACCCCTTGCAAAACCTTCATTCCAATCTCCATCCACCTCTGGTGACAGAGCTCCTGAGAGTTAGGATCAGGTCAACCTACAGAGTCGACACCCCCTCTGCAGTGCAAAGACCTGACTGAGAAACTTCTCTGCGGTTAGCAGCAACGGAGAGCAAAACTGAGGGTAAGCACCAGGAGGCTCACGCCGAAAGCACCGAGGGCACCGCTGCCTCAGGTACCAGAAGGCTTCACGGCCACATCAACACACGAGGGAATTTGCACGCACGCCCCCCCCCCCCCCCCGCCCTTTTTGGGTTCCTCTGTCCCTGAGAAACCCAATTTGTGGCCTCTGTCACCACGTTGCCATGGGAAGCACCAATTGCGAATATATGGCGCTGGTGTCTGGAAAAGCCAAGCAAAACACAACCTCGCTGATTAAACCGTCTTCCCCTTTGCCTTCCTGCCTCTCCTGGGTCGCGCCGGCAGAAATACAAACGGATCCAGCGAGGCTGCCCATGTACCCGCTGCGGCTGGCTGCGGGACAAGAGCGGGGGACCTCCTCCTGGGCCCAAGCAGCCCTTGCGGTCCCTTCCCCTTGTGGGACCTGGTCCCCACACTCCTACTCCGGCTCCCTCTTCGGGAAAGGCTCACGCCCCTGGAAGCATGGGTTTCGGCGGATGCACGCGGGCGGTGCTGGGACGACCCCGACGAGGGAACGCAGAGGGGCCGGAGCACCGGCAGCGAGGGGCGGGGGCGTTATCGGGTCGGGCACAGCTGATATGGCCTTATGGAGAGATGTCACATGCCACCACCTCAATGGAGGATTAACGCAGAGAATTTGAGGTCAAGGGTTTAGGCCGAACCAGCTTCTATTTATAAAAAAGAGCCTCGGGGGCGGGGAACAAGAGGGCAGGAGGCTGGCTCGGTGTGGATGCCAGTCAGCAGGACGACCCGGCGAGGCAGAAGTCAGCTCTCGTCACCTTGCCCCCTTTAAAGTGAGGCCCTCTGCTGTGAGCTTCTCCCAGGAAATTTGAGTTCCTGTCGCCTCCGACTGCCCCTGTGTGCAAATTAGGGAGAGCACAGGTGGGGGGATCAAACCCCGGGGTCCGGCTGTGTGGAGGTCGTGGGGGCTGTCCCCTGCTCCACAGCTGAGGGCGCCTCACGGAAGAGCAGGGGGAGACCGGCTCTTCAGTTCCCCAAGGACCAAAAAGGGTACGTGTTAAACGACTCAAGTCCAAGCCCTTGGAGACAGACAGGTGCCCTGATTAATGGGAGGCCCAGACAGGCCCCTACTCTTTTCTCCCAGGCCGCGCAGGGAGCAAGGGAAAGTCACCGAGGGACACCGTGGATCCAGTTCCGGTTTGGGGTTCCGGAAACCTGGCAGTGCTGTTGCATGATGGGACTCCTCTTCTGAGGAGCCTGTGCTCATCGCCTCAGGGCCTCCAGGCCCAATTCCAGGCCTCCCGAGTCCAAGTCCCAGTCTGCAGGGCAGGGGCTCCAGAAGCTGTGCTTCACGCGGAACCCCCAGGCGGGCCGGCCGTGGCGCGGGGCACTGCACCGACGTCCACCCGCCCGTCAAGCCAACAGAACCGGCAAGACCACACTGGCTGTCACGTGACAGGTTAAATCACACGGAGACCTTTTATTAAAACATTTTAAAACAGAACTTTCCAAAATGTAAAACTCTAAACGACCCTTCCTGACCTTCGCCTGCCCTGAACCCGAGCCAACGCACGGTTGCATTCTGGCCTGAAAGAGGACAAATCCTCACGCCGGCTCCGGATGTGGGGCAGTCCTGGTCTGTCAGCAACTGCCTAGGACATCATGGGCCTGAGAAGTAAAACGTGCCCAGACCCGAAAGCGACAGCACCGCCCGCGCTCTGACAGGACCGGAGCCGGAGGCCCCGGACCATCGAGGCCAACTCTTGGCCGTGCCGCCAGGCAGCAGCGGTGTCTCTGCAAGCCCAGGCCTGCCCGACGGTTATCTGCGCTGCCGCTAACAGACGGCGGGCCGGGCGTGGTGCCCAATGTCACCGTCACCGGAGATAAAGGCTGTCTTCTCGATCAGTCCTCTGCAGAGCAGAAGAAATCGGCGGTGGGCCACACAGCACCCAGGGCCAAATCGCGAAGCTGCGCGGACGGGGCCGATCCAGGGGCGGCAGGCAGGCCCGTCGTCAGCACCCGCCGGCCTAGCTTCCGCGCGCGCCTCACGGCGACCTGTACTTTGACCGAAGGTGCTACCGTCTCTTCCCAAACTCAGCGGATGCCTGCGTGAGCGAGTTTCTTTCCCTCCACCCAATCACAAAGCCGGGCCTGGAGGGTCCTGATACCCAACAGCAGCGAGAGCACGAGAAGGAGACACCGAGTCACGGCCTCAAAAATGTGGCCGGCCGGCGCTCAACCTCTTCCCTACGCCAGGGCCCGGGCCCGAGGGGACCGGGGGCAGCTGGGGGAAGCTCCCGCCTACCCTCTTCCTGCATCGACCTCCTGCGCTGGCAACTTCGGCCGCCATCCTCGAAGACACACACACACTGCGGGCTGGCGGAAGGCCGCGAAGGTTTCTCAGAGCCACAGCAATGAGGACACCTCTCTCCAAGGCTGTGACCTGACAAAGCCCACATATATTCCGCACGGAAACAGTCCAAAGAGTTTAATAGAGGGGGGCCAGGAAGGGGGACGCGACAACCGACACGAAATCGACAGCAAAACAGACAAGCGGTCAAGCGTCTCTGGAGTTTTGGTTTCTGCTGTTTCTGGGCGTGCTGCAGGGAGAATGTCCACGTTAAAGGACTGCTCCAGTGTTGCTCGGTGACGAGGAGCCCAGGATGCAGTTGGTCCCAGGAAGGAACAAGGACACCCACTCAGCTTCTCCAGCCACCGAAGCCCTGGACAGACCTGCAAGGAAGCGCCGGGAGAGAGGCGTATAAGCTGCTGCTCTGAGAAGGGCTTCGGGCTCATGCAACCAACCACCTGTGGTCAGAGTCAGGGCTCTGAACTTCTAGTGGCAGCGATTCCACACGGAAGCACAGAGCGAGGATCAAAACATGAGACCTGGTGATGGGCCTGGAGGCCCGCGGGCAGCATGAGGCTTCTGAGACGCTAACGGGGAACTGAGGAACAGCATCTCCCGGGTCCCGCCACCCGGGCCTTGCTCCTCGGAAGGCACACTCTGCTCTTACGCGTGGCCCTCGGGGAGGCCAGGCCCGGCACCTTCTGCCACTTTCCTACCGCGATTAGCAGGTCCACGAAACCCAAAACCTGCCGCTGAACCCCCATGCCTCCAGGACAGGCTTATACAACAGGAAACAGGAAAAGCAGATAAACATGTACCAACAGAGCAAAGGTTAGGAGTCCCATACTCTCACATACCACACGCTCCCCTCTCCCTATCTAACGGCTGGGGATGAGATGGATACTCACGAGCTAGACGATCCAAAGCTGAATCCTGAAAAAGATGGAAGAAGGGTGGAGCAAAGTGAGCACACACATACCTGAGAGGTGGAGGTGGGCTCCTCCCTCCCGCAGGGAGCCCCGCCGACCCCCACCTGCAGGCCACGACCAAGGTGACGGGCGCTTCTGGGTTCTTCCCTCCCCCACGCCAACAGTGGGCAGCGGGTCCCTGGCACGGCGCCTCCCGCTCAGCTGCCCTGGGGCCACACGGACCCCTTTCATTAGGAAACTACGTTTTTCTTCTCCCATCACTTGCCGCTTCTCGGTGAGGCCAGAGCAGCAAAGACACTTAGGTCTAGGCCTGGCCCTGCGGCTCACTCTCTGGCCCTTTGGGTAAATAGGCCCCTTGGAGTTTTTGTCTTCGTTTATAAACGAGTGCCACTGCCTCTCCAAGGTGCGGGAGTGCAGGAGTGTGGCATGGGTAAAAGCATCACACACGTGGTCTGCTATCTGAAGAGGCAAGGGTTAACAAATCAGAGACGTTTCGCGAAGTCTCTACGCCTTATTTTTTGAGTTTGCCGGCTGGGATTTTTTAAACCAAGGTCTAGTAAGACGGTTATTATTTTGGGTTCTCAAATCTTGAGAGAAAATCAAGCCCACCCATCTTTTCTTTCTTTGGTAAGAAATGGCACAATGTTACAAATGTAATTATAGCCTTAAAAGACCATTTTGTCTTTGAAGTAATTTCGGCCCCGCAGAATACGAAACTGAACAGCCAGGTAAAAACCACTCGTGTTGTTAGGGGTGCGGGGCGAGGGGAGGGGCAGGGGGAGGGGCAGGGGGAGGCATTTCCTAAGGAAAGGACAGGGAAACGGCGAGGGAACGACGTCTGGCCGCCTACCTCCTCCACCTGATCCAAAGCTAGAGAATCCCCTGCTCTGGGTCCCAAATCCAGAAGTCTGTTGGGACAGCGATCCGAAAGTCGGAGCGTTTTGACTTGCCAGCGTGCCGAAAGACGTGGTGCTGCTGCTGCTCCCAAACCTGGGTTCCAGGGAGAGACCAGACTGTGGTTAGCGTGGCCACGCCGGCACCCGCCGCCCACAAGCCTCGGCCACCCCGGTAGGTCTCGGGCTGCACGGCACACACGAATCGAGGGGACGTGCTTGGTTTCGACCAGTGGCCTCTCAGAAAGAACAGGCCAGGGCCCAGGGCACACCTCCAGCTTCGGGAAGGAAGAGGCCGGGGGCACAATCCCAAGTGCAACCGGTCCAGTGTGTTAGCTTTTATTCACCGTCTGGAAGTTGTGGGTCATCTGGAAATTAACCAGCACTACAGTTTTTGCTCTCCTATCCCTGGTAATTCTTGGGCTTCACCCCATCACTTAGACATTTCTCATTCATCGGCAAGCCCCTTCACCCAGCTATTTGTCTTCAGCTCCTCTCTGGATCTTTCCATCACGGACTTTCCACGATGAGGTGAGGGTCTCCTGTGAGCGGACTCTTGCGGGGGTCCCGCCTGTTCCTGCTCTATTCCTACCCCAGCTCTAGGCCTCCCACGAACAGTGGAAGCTCCTCAGATGCCCACCAGGGGCAGACCAGGGACCTGGGACATCTCATGCCAGAGCTGGTACTTGTCAGCCCTCTTTGACAAAATGGAATCAACCAGCCAGTCAGGATTTATGTGGGTGAACCAACCGCCCCCCCCCCCCGCCCCCTGCAAGGCAGAATACGATACTTTTCTACTGGTAAAGAAAATAGCAGGTTTCAAATAAGTAAATAAAACCTCAAGATTCCCAGTCAACCCCAAACCCTCCAACTCCACAGCACTCTGTGCGGAGCGGTCACTGGAGACATCAGTGTCCATCGGAACCCACCAAGAATACTGGTTTAAGTTGGTCCCAATGCTCCTTTAAAAGCTTTTCTTAACTTTAATTCTTGGGGTTTCCTGGGGGAAACTTAAAAGAACTTGTACTCTCTACGTGAAATTTAGGAGGCAATACGTCAACTCGCTCATGTTCTTGAAAGTGGCCAGTGTTTCTGCACTAGGATCTTTCGTGGAGGGGGGGGGGAAAGGGTATGAATAAGAACATACTTCGCTTTACTTTCAAGATAAAGACGCTATCCCTTCACCAAGATTCATCCCAAGTACCCTGACAATTCCCCCAAACAAAGCCCCAAGCCCTCCCCAAGTCTATAGCCTTACGTATCCTGAGTTCCGCGGCCAGGGCCAGGGCCAGGTCTACCAGACGGTGATTTCAGACATAACACGTCTCCTGAACGAGTCACTTCGCCGTCATCGCTACATACATTTATTGGGACTTTGTGGTGCAGTGAAAGCTATTTATTTTCTTCTTGGGGTTTTGGCGACCAGGTTGAATTTCTAGGGCCCTTCAAAGCAAATCCCTAACATGGCGTTTTCAAGGGAGGATGTGCACAGGGCGTAAGAGCAGCTTTGAAAGCCGAGCAGTCACCGAGACACTGAAATGTGCAGTCAGTGCCCCGTATGGAAGCTGGCCCACGGGACTGTGAACCGAGTACCCACTCTGCGGGTCTGGAGAGGAGCCAGGGACACAGGAGTGGTTTGCCTAAGGACAACGGGTAGACGACAACAATCCCAAGAGGAAAGAACGTGGCAGAAACTATTCATTTTGGATTCCCTGACAGAAGTCGCCACACAGGGGCAATCCTGGCTAGAACGTGGCCAGGACGGGACCGTTTTCCTTTCTTTAATCATCCTTCGGTCCCACCAGGAGAACAGGGGTCTGCCGACCAGCACTCCACGTTTCCAGGGGACGGCGACACAGCTCCCGTCCACCCGCGTACTGGACAGACTGGCCGGGAAGAAATGGGCCTCCCCAGAAAGGAACAGGAGCTCTGGTCTGACTCATGTGCCGACTTCGAGGGAGGGGGCTTCAGCTCAGTCAGGAGAACGGACTTTCCCAAACAGGAGTCCCGGGGTCCCTCCCCGGGGGGCTTACCCGAATCCTCCTGCGCTGGCGGCCGCAGTACCCTCTCCGAACACTTTGCCTCCCGTCGAGCCCAGAGGGCTTGTAAAGGCTGGGGCTGAACCGAATGCTGGCACCCCTCCAAACCCAGGGGATCCCCCAAAAGTAGGAGGGCTGCCAAACACTGGAGCAGCACCGAAGCCACCTGAGCAAAACAGAGGCAAACAAACAGAAACGGGGAAAAAGAAAGGAGACAGAAGAGAAGACAATGAGCGGTGAGAAATCAAATCGAAGGAGGAAGGAAAAAGGGGGAAATGCGTTAGAAGTTCAAATACCAAAAACTGTAACTGGGGGCAACAGCCTTCCTAAATACCGAGCCACCCCCTCCATTGCTCGCAGAGGGGGCGGGTCGGCCAGGGGAGCTCCTGGAACTCTCAGAGCCCAGCAGACCTCATGTTCGCCTGGGAGACCCTCGGCCCTTCCCACGGGCAAGCCGGACCCGTCAGTGCCAAGTCTCGTGGAGTCAGATCGTCACCAGGAACCAACCTGGCGCGTTTCTGACCCCTTCCCAGCCTCACGGCGCTGTTCTGAGACTCCTCACTGAAGAGGCATTCTTGAAAACTCCAATCCCTGCCCGGCCGTCAAAGTTGACAGATGCGATTACTGTCACGACACAGGCTAGGCTGCCAGCATCATGAAAACCCATGTTATGAAGCCATAGGCTCAGTCTGCTCCCGGGAAGAATCTACAAACTGGGTTACAGGAGACATGGAGAGGCGCACGGCACTGGGGCTCGGCCAGGGGCTTTTTATTTATTTAAAGCCTTATGGCTCTCACGTCTCTCCCCACAGAAAAATTCCTTAAAAACCGCTTTCTCTCTGTAGTCGGGAGCTACCCCTCAATAAAAAAGCACACCGAACTTCCCCTGGTGGGGGGAGGGCCGCTGGATAAATGTGGCAAGACCATCAACGGGCCCCGAGAAGAGCCCCCAGGGCCTGGCTCCCCCTGCCACTCACGTGGACACGGTCCCGGGGGCGGCACGCACGCAGGCCGTCATCGCACAGAAATCAGGCTGCGAGGCGGCCTCCTCGGACTGGTGGGGACGCCCACCGGGCGGGAAGATGGTACACCCTTCCCCTGAGGGGGTTCCCCAACCCCAAGATACCGCTTACCTCATGTTAGGCTATGAGCAGAGACCCCCAGGGAGTGTCTGTTGAACAGAATGGAATAAACTGGTACAAGCAATGTGTTCTAGCGAGGAGTGTCTTAAAACGAGCACTGGCCTAAGGAGCGACACGCTAAGGGGAAGGAGAACAGCGTCGGCGCAGGTAAAGGGGCCCCGGGGACACTGCTGGCACGCATTTTGGGATGCGAGTCCTGCCGTCAGAGGGACGGCTCGGGCCTTCTTGTATAAGCATAACCACACCACAAGCTTCTGCTACCTGAATCGGGAAAGATCAAATTCTGGGCAGGAAGAGCTATTAGCAGAATTCTTTTGTTGTTTGTTATCTGGTGACGCAATCCTGCATTTATTTACCATTGGCAGTGAGGATACTTTTTGCTCAGGCTCCCGTTTGGGTTAACATTCTAGATTTTAAAACCTCGAGTGAAATTCCAAGCCACGATAATGGAGACTGTTGGGTTACAAACACGAGAGACTGGAAAAAAAAAAAAAAGTGCTAAAAAACCCCTGCCGTTGAATTATTTAAGACCGATCACAGATCTCGTTACACTTTCTTCCTAGACACACGGGGCTGTATCTAGTGCCCTGTACGCAGTATTATTCAGACTTCTGGGTGGAAGGCGAGTGAAAAATGAGAAGTCACAATGATACAGAAAGTAAACCGGATGGGGGTTGGGGGGGAAGGAGATTACACACACACACCCACACACACCCACACACACCACATCCACCCCCCCATCACATATACCACACACACACACACAGCCCTGAAACAACAAACCTGGGTCACAGTAAAGGAAACAAATTTGCTAATAATCAGTGATAATCCAATACCTGACTTACTGAGGGCCCTCCACGTGCCAGCTACGGTCCCAGGTGCTGCCCAATACTTTGCCTCAATCCTCTCAGTAAACCTGGGGTCCCTACCTCGCAGGCGAAGGAAACAGGCTCAGAGACTACTGAGGCACAAATGACAAACAGCTATTTGCCTATGTTCAGCCAGCCTGGCGGTGAGCAATGGTTGAGTGACTCAAGAGGGCGCCCGCCATCGAACCGCCTGTGTCCCTCCGCCTCCCTCCACGGCGACCGCGGCAACAGGGGGTGGGGGGAGCACGGTGGTCTGGGCACAGCATCCTGCCCACCTCGGTCCCCCCTGCAAATCCTCTCCAGCACTATTATTTCCTAAGGGAACCGTACTGAGGGAGGATGGACGCTTCTGGATCTTTCAAAGACCCGCTGAAACCGTCCATATCTAAAGTCTGTCTTAAAGCAAAACACCAATCATGACGTCGTAGGCATCTGCTTTTGCCTGGGCAGGAAGGCTGACTCCTTTACTTAAAGCAGCCTTCCTTGTGCTCGGGACCCCAGGGCACCCCCTTCTACAGCAGGAGCCCCCTGAAAACTGCCCTGAGTCCTGCAGTGACAGCCAAAGTGCGAGAGGCACAAGGGACACGGTCTTCCTCCACCCTCGCTGTCACCTCTGTGCCTACCAGTTCATTCACGCCCCCTGTACTTAAAAGGCAGCTTTCTCTGCCGGGAATCCTCAGTCGGAGGGTTTCATGGGGCAAACAATCAAACAGGAAAAATATTCCGAAAGGCAGGAGAATATACTTTCTCTACAACTTAAAAAAATAAAAGCCTGACATTCTCAAAGTCAATCCTGGCCCCAGGATAACGAACAACATAGAAGAAAAACATGTGACTTGAAGAAAACATTATCTGCTTCCTTAAAAAAAATAAATTAAGCGGGGCGCCTGGGTGGCTCAGTCGGTTGAGCGTCCGACTTCGGCTCAGGTCATGATCGCGGGTTGACGAGTTCAAGCCCCGCATTGGGCTCTGTGCTGATGGCTCAGAGCCTGGAGCCTGTGTCTCCCTCTCTCTGCCCCTCTCCCGCTCATGTTCTGTCTCTCTCTGTCTCAAAAATAAATAAACATTAAAAAAAAATAAATTAAGCATCACTGACTAATGAACTAAAATTTCTTTTTTCTTTTGTTTTTTAAGCAAGCTCCACACCCAGTGTGGAGCCCAGTGCGGGGCTTGAACTCACGATCCTGACATCAAGACCGGAGCTGAGATCGAGTCAGCTACTTCACCAACCAAGCCACCCAGGCGCGCTCCAGTGAACTATCGTTTCTTAGTCAAATGTTTACTTTGTTAACTAGGACCCAGAGCTTTGTAGCCGTCTCACTTTTATATCGTTCACTGTGAGGAAGGGTGGGGGCAAAACGGAGCTGCGATCATGTCCGGGGCATTTTAAATTCTAGGAAGAGTATCAAAAATCTGGCAACCGAAGACTAACCCATCCAAGTCACAGATCCGAGTAAAGGAGCACAGTGTATGAAAACCATAGCAATTTAGGTTCTAAAACGTGGGACTCCAGGCACTAACGTGGGACAGTCCTAAGTTAGAGCCACCCATGCATCCGGTCCTCGGCAGGGCCCTTCCTCAGAATGCACATGATTTCAAAGGCTCCCGTACACGAGGGAGAAGCATCCTGGCCGTTCACCCTTGGGGTCTGCTTTAAAGAGCTCCTTTCTCCACAAACATCTTCCCCCACTCTGCCTCTGATCTTTCGTGGGGGCGGGGGGGAGGGATCTTTTCACATGGTTTTCCATGTAATAGAGGCAGGAATGCAGACCCTCTGTAGATTTGAGATAGATAGAGGACAGAGAGGCGGCGGACGGAAATGAAGTATGTGTTTTCTTTTTTTATCTAAACATATGCTGCCCTTTAAAACTTTTAAATTATAAACGTAGTATATGATTACAGAAAGTCGCCCAGTCCCCCGTGGAGATTTTAGAAGCAATGCTGGGGTAAGTAGCAGTGCCGGTGATGCTCTTAATTCTTGATTCCACCGGGGTGTTTCACCTGTGAGGAGTAACTGCTCTGTACACTTGCAGTAAATGGGTATTGTACACGTCATGTAGATAGATTAATGTACGTCATGCTCAAAAGCAAAAAAACAAACAAACAGTGATTTGGGAAAGAGGACAAATGAAATAGACATAAAAAATAGCCAGATCGGGGTGTATGGGCGGCTCAGTCGGCTAAGCGTCTGCCTTCAGCTCAGGTCATGAGTTCGTGGGTTCGAGCTCTGCGGCAGGCTCTGTGCAGATAGCTCAGAGCCTGAATGCTTTGGATTCTGTGTCTCTCCCTCTCTCTCTGCCCCTCCCCAGCTCATGCTGTCTCTCTTGGTCTCTCAAAAATAAATAAATGTTAAAAAAAAAAAAATGTTTAAAAATCCCCCCAAACTAGGCCGATCATCTGTCTTGCCCAGGACTGCTAATGGGACACAAGCAGGTCTGTGACTCGGTGCTTTCTGGTTTATATTTTAGTTATCGCTCCCTTATATGTTCCCTCACTTTGGTTGTTCTGCGCTTGCTAGATATTTACAATGCTTTCTGCCCTAAGAATACATGGAGTCCTCTTAAGGGTTCCACTACATGCATTCTGTGCTTTCAACAGGTCTCGGGAGACCTAGAACAGTGTTAGGAGCACAGTAGATGGTCTGTAAATGTAAAGATGAATTGGGGAGAATCCACACTCCAGTCCTGCTCCCCTGAGAGCCACCCTAGAGAGATCTCCTTCCGGGTGTCTATGTGTATGTAAACATACATTTAAAAAGAACCACAGCTAACAACTATCAGAGTACCTGTTTTATTTGGAGTCGAGAACCCGAAGCCTTGGGATGCCACACTTCCTCCTCCAGAGCTGAAAGTGCCGGCAGGTTTCTGCTCTCCAAACGACGAGCTGGCAAATCCACCAAATGTCTTGGCCCCGCTGTTTCCGAATAGATTAGAGGTATCTGAAGAAAGGAAGAACATGTTGAGAGCGATCAGAGGGAGAGAAGGGTCCTTATCTACTTAGAGCAGAAAAGACACTGCAGCGAGGTGTTTGAGGGGAAGCGAGCGAGGAGTCTGGGATTCGAGGGAGCTGAGCCGTGGTAGACACCCTCTCTGATGTGCACGTGTCTCGATGACCAGCGGTTAGCCTCTGGGAGCCCAGGTTCCGGATTCCAAAGGCACACGGTACGGGGAGCTGCACGGGCCCCGGGGGACGAGGCTTCTGCGGAAGCGCACCTGTGCTCCCCCAGGTAATCAGGTCCACCCACCGGCTTCCTGCAAGACTGTCTTCTTCTGAAGGACAGGGCTCGCTTTCACTCCCCGCCTCACACGAAAACCTCGCATTTTGTCAAGCGAGAGAAAACAGAGTCGGGGCCGATCCAAACCAAGCGTAACGGCTTCCGGCTGTCTGCTTTTACAGTCGGGTTGGGCGTGTTTGCTGTTGCCGATCTGCTCAGGGAATGGCAGGTGAGACGAGACAAACCACGGTGTTCCCAGCTCCGACCTGACGGGAGCTGGGGATGTTCCGGGAGCTGGGGATGTTCCGAGGAACTGAAGACTTCCAGCCTGACTGCCTTTTCCTAAGCGGTTCAACGAAGCCCTTGACCTCTCAGATGCTTATCTAGTGGGTGACTCCCTCTACACACGCTGAATCCGTGCCAGGAATGAGAGGAATAGAGGAAACGAACTCCTAAAAACTAAGACAGGTGAGGGGTGTTTGTGTCTGTTACGAGAAACGTACATTTGACCATTAATAGGGACGGAGCCAAAATCCTGCATGCAGAAACACTTGGGTAACCCAAACAGCACGCTGTTTTCTATCAGGAATTTTTCCTTAACCTTTTTTTGGGAGAGGGGAGAGACAATTCGCACTTCCCCACTGTGTGTGGATGGGTGTTTTATTAAAAGAAGTCTGCACCCACAAGAAGGCAGGGAGAAGCTGTCCTGAAATCGGGTGGAGGCCCAAAGGCAGAGGAGTAGGCAGGGCGCTGCACCGGTGCCCCGGGTGGGGAACGGAGAGCTCACACCACATCACCAAGTGAGAAGTACAAACGTCTGCACGAGACTGGGCTTCCCCGGAGCCGTTCACGTGCTCACGGGGAAGGTGACGGCGAGAAGAGGGGAGTAACTCGTTCTCGAAGTCAACTTGTTCGAAGAGGTGACCCACCACTAACCTGTCAGTCTCAGGATCCCCCTGCGACCGCTAATATTTGCAGCTGCAATGCTCCTGATCGACAATCCGGGAAGTGGAGAGCCTTATCTCGGGGACACGACCACCTCAGATTTCTAGGCAGCAGTACACAGAGCCCCAGGCCACCACGTGGTCCCCGCTCTGGAAAACTCCTGCTGGCCGTTGGAGAGCTCGGCTAGGAGTGTGCCAGGCACGGACGGCGGGAGTGGTTAACAAACTCTTTCTCATCGCCCTTGCACGCGGTGCCACAAGACTATCTGTCCCCCTTTTCTAGAGGGGTTCACAGGGGGAGGCTACAAAATGCCCTCTTCAATGCTCCGAGTTAGCTTAGAGGCCACATTTTATTTTCAGTGGCAGTACACTCGACACTGGAGACGAACGACGGGCTTCTCGGCCACTCCTTTTACTTGGCATCTCACGAACAGAGAGGACTGCAACCTTCCGACTTTGGTAGTACTGACGAGGCAAAAATTCCAAACAGCAAATCAATTCAAGTGCAAGATCCGGGGCTGGCTCTCCTCTTGGAGAAATCGGCACTACGGAGCTGAAATGATTTTCCCGGGATGGTGCTGGGAGACTTAAATTCCTGAAGCCCGAGAACACCGAGAAGTTTCCGGGTGTCTGCATCCCGTCACCTCCCGGAGATTCCTCTGCCTGCAAGACGCTTTCGGGCGTCACGGCGGAATACACAGGAGTTCTGCAGCCAGCCCTGGCTCAGAATGCCTAGTAGCTGTGGGCAAGGACTTCAGCTTCCCGGGTCCCCGTTTCCTTGGAGATACAGTGGGGACAGTGAGGGGGTCCACACGGCTGCTGTGAAGACTGGAAGAGCTGATGGGCGGTCCTCAGAAAATAGAACTTCCCCTCCATTTAATTCTTCCTCCCGCTACAGCCCACTCATGTTCAATATAACATGTTCAATATACTAAGACGCAGAGCAGATCAGTGGCAGAAAATGGAATCCTTTCCATTTTGTCAAGGTCGTGAGAGTTAAAACACTCAAGTTGTAACAGTTTCCCTCGGCGGTCTCTAAGGGAGCTCCGCCCGGTGAAACATTCCAGGATCTAGGCTGCTTGAAGCCAGGTGGCGTCCAGTGAGGTCTGCTTCTCTCCTTCTATCTGTGCTCGACAGCTTCTCTCTCTGTCCTCTCCTAGTGCCTCCGAAATAACGCAGCCTCCGGCTCTTGACATGTGGTGAGTGAGAGGGGAGCTTGGTTGTTGGGACAGTATGTTGTCGTTTAAAGAGACGCCTCTTTAAACAGCAGCCCGTGGGGAAGCCTGTCTTCGCAGAGCTGTCTGGGGACTCTTGGGAGGTGGCAAGTACAGGGACAACTGGCATCTGCTCTGGGCTTCCTCCTGCTGGCATGACACGGATCCTCTTGGGTCTTTCATTTAGGGAAAACACTTGCATAATTCAACGTCAGGGTCCAACCGAAGTTATGCCTGATATAATTTATCAGAGAAGGAGGTTCTCAAGTAGCTCTTGTCCAGGATACTTTTCCAAGACAGTTTCTTCCTTCTTTTCTTCCTTCCTTCCTTCCTCCCTCTTTCCTTTCCTCTCCTCCTCCCCTCCCCTCTCCTTCCTTCCTTAATGTTCATTTTTAGAGAGAGAGATAGAGTACAAGCAGGGGAGAGGCAGAGAGAGGGAGACACAGAATCTGAAGCAGGCTCCAGGCTCTGGACTGTCAGTGCAAAGCCCGGTGTGGGGCTTGAACCCATGAACCACGAGATCACGACCTGAGCCGAAGCTGGATGCTTAGCTAAGCCACGCAGGCGCCCCACTTTCCAAGACATTTTCTTAAAGAACGTTTGTAAAGGGAGGCTTGTGGGCCCAAAAGATTCTCATCAAATGGCTTCTTTATCCTCACACAAATATGTCTTTCAGGCCTCCGAATAGAAAGAATGTGCTGAGAAAGGTTCTAACCAGTGTCCGTCGGACAAGACTCGAGGAGGCGGTAGGTCCTTATAGGTAACAATTCACAGTGGTGCTGAATTTTTAGCGACCCCGGGAGTAAACAGTGTATCTCTAGTAGAGTCTCCGGGGAAGACAGAGAGCAGAAACCCTTGCAAGGTGGGAGCTTCTGGATAAAGAGCAGGCCAACTCCGAGCAACAGTGTTCCCGGCTTGTCTTTCCCAGTCATGGCAGACGTCTGATTACTTCTCGGACGTAAAGAGGGCAGCTTCGGGAGCAGGCGGCCTGGGGCCTAAATGTCACAAGGGAAACTGCTAGTCGCTCGATCTGTGTTCAGATAACTGTCTGCAGGGGAGCAAGTTCGATGCTACAGGGAAGGAGCCCGAGGGCTGTCAGACAGGAGGCACCCAGGAGGACCCGTGTCCCGGCTGCAAGGCCAGGGAGATCCAGGAGGCAACATGGCGGATCAGGGCTCTGGAAACACAGTCGGACGAGAGCCCGGCCGCTCCACTTAACGGCTGCCACCTCTGTCAAGTCCACACCCCTTCTGGGAACCTATTTCTTGACTGGCGAAACGGGGGCAGGCACATCTGAAAGTACTGTTGTGAGAAGTGCCTGGTCCAACCACTCTGAGCAGCTGGCACACGGAACGCGGTCCCTAAAAGTCCGTTTCCTTCTGCTCGATGTCACGTGAAGGAAAGGAACACAGGGACGGTGGGATTCGAGAGAGAGATCACGGTGGACCCCTGTGGCCTCCAGGCCAGGCCGCACAGAGGCACAGGCTTACAGTCACCCCAAAAGGAAGGGCGGGCTCGGCGGGTGGAGAGGAGGGAGGTGAGCCCTGGTGTTGACGCGGGGAGAGCTGAGGGGGGGGGGTGTGTATGAATGACAGCCAGCAGGGCAACTGGCCGAGGCAGAGGGAACATGTTGGGGGGACAGAAGAGTGTCGAGGAGCTGGCAAGTCAGTGGGAAGCTGCCAGGGGTTCTGTGTAGGGTCAGTGGCAAAAGAAAAGCGGAGTTTAAAACACTCAGCTTGGTGTGGATGTCCAGATGCCAGGGGAGGAGGCTGGAAGCAGGGAGGGGAATCTGGACACTAGTGTGATAACCCAGATGACAACAGGGACACGGGTGCAAGGACAGAGAGAAGCAGCAGCAGAAGAGGGACTGTATGAGAGGCAGGAAGGGAACCCGGAGAGTCCGTCTATACAGCCCGGGAAAGACGTTGCACTCAGAAGCGCCAAATGGTGCACAGTCACCCGAGAGAAAGACGCTGTCCCCAGTGGTTTGCAGAAAGCATCCTTAGTTCTGTGGTGAGGGCAATGCCCGTCCCCAGATGACTTTTAGCTCCTCCCTCTCCACTGTTCTTCTCCTTCTGGGCTACAGAGGCTGCGGTCCCTTTCGCTATCGAATCATACATGCAGTCTTAAAAACAGAATCATGTTAAGCCTTTCCCGTCCCCTTTCAAGTTCACTGAAACCGCTCCGCCACACGAAAGTAAACTGCCGGTTTACAAAAACCAATGCTTGGGAACAGGAAGACGAGCGGGTGTGTCTGAGATCAAGAATCTGGTACCATCTTCTGAAGTTTCTGGTTTCATTTTAAACCCGAATCAGAGAATCGGGAACGACGGTGTGCCAGCGAACGACAGACTGGGGTAGAGGAGGCAGCACTGGCTTGCGGTGTGGTCCAGTTTCCATGATGTGAAAAACTCGCACGAAGGCTGTGTCTGGGCTACCCAGCACGAGGTCACTGCGTGCAGAACTGGGGAGCATGCAAGAAGCTGGCTCTCCCGAGCCGACTGCAGGACAGGTAAGAGCCACGGCATAAGAAATGCATCAGCCAGGAGGAAAGGGGTTTTTACAAGGATATGGCACACCTAAGTCTCAACAGAACGGGTTAGTAGCGCAGCATCGCAGACGGTAACCTACCTGTGGGCGAAACCCACATTTGTAAGTAGCACGTTAATCAAGTGCCTCTTCTGTGTCAGATGCTGTTTTGTATGCTCGGTGTGGTCTGGCAGAGTTCTAGACCTGCCGCTTTCTGGCTTTGTGACTTAAAAAAAAAAATCAAAAAAAAAAAATCACCTAACTATCTGGGGCTTGTTTCCTCATTGGAAAATGGAGACAGTGCTGTACAAGGATCCTGTTTTCAAAGTACATGCTATGGAGCCCTGCAGTTGAGGGCTGGGGAGAAGACGGGGAAACCACCCAGGCGTGTCTCTGGTTCTTGACCCCTGCTTCCAAGCAGACCTGTTTCCATCTGTTTCACGCATCGGGATTCTGCTTAGAAGTTCACCCGCAGACACAAACAGTTTTTGAAAACTGCTAGACTCGATTTTTAAAAATGCTTCATTCTAGGATTTGAAATTCGTCCTGGCAGACTGAAAGCTACAGAACAAAGATTTCTGATTATATAATTTCACAAGTTAAGAGGTCTGTGTCTCTTGACTGTAATCTTTCCTTATATATTACCAGATGGACAGTGACATCAAAACAGCTAATCAGAGAATCTGGAGACTCAGGATAGAGAATTTTACTTTTAACTGCATGAGCCTTAACGCGAAGGAAATATCTGTCCTGTGTGTGGAACATCAGCTTCCGATTCATGAAGATCTCGGACAGCACAGCGGTCGAGAGATGCTTCGTGTGTAGCGTGCTAAATGAGGGACGCAGGGATGAAGACGACAGGTCCTGAGTTCCCTTCTTAGCCTCCACTGGCGGTGGGATTTTTTTTTTTTAAAGATGAAAAAAACCCAAATTTCTTTCATTTCCACCCATGAATAGATGGCTCAACCAAGAATTTGAAAAATTAGCTGGAGAAAAAAGTGCCAGCAGGAAGATACAGCTTCAGTGGAAAATAAGACGAAAATGTAAGAGATGGGAAATAACGAAGGCTCCAAGTTCTGGATAACGTTTCTCTACGGCAGCTGAATTTTAAAGCAAACTCAAAGACGAGTACTACACAACGGAACTCCAGATGCTCCTTCTCTGAGCACACCCAGCTTGCTCGGCTGCATTTATGCCCGTCCGGCTGCATTCACTTCAAGTCATTTCAACCCTAAGAAACAGTGATTTGGGCCTTGGGAGAGAAGGCGTGAGGAGCTCAGGGCCCAGATCCTCACCCTGCAGCTCTGATGTCTTTTCACGGTTATGTAGGACATCTCATTAAAAGACCAAAAATAAAAAAACAAAATAAAGACAGATCACACTGCTTTGGTCCGTCTAGAGGCCTTCCAGACCCCCTCTTTCCTTTCTACGCTTGGCACCGAAGCTCTGATACCACCACGGGGGCGACGATGGCATTATGGGGCCAAGGGACCGGGAAAGCGGTCTCAACTTACTTGGAGTGGCTGCAGACCCAAAGCCCCCGCTGGCCGAGCTGAATGGGTTTTTGTTGGCCGCATCCAGGCTGGGTTTCCCTCCAAGGCCACTGAAGAAACCTCCCCCTCTTCCAGTGTTTCCAGACCCAAACACGCTCCCGCTGGAAGAGGGCTGCTGAAAAACAAAAGGGGCAGGAAGCGAGATAGGATGAGAGGTCATCATCCAACGGCAGGCCACATCCGCGGAAAGAAGGCGCTCACAGCTGGGACAAATGGAAAAATCAAGAGCAGTCTCATTAGTTCTGGGACGGATGCTCTAACAACCACAAAAGAAGCTGGACCCTGGACAGGGACTTCCTACGAGTCAGAAGTTCTCAAGCTATTCTGTGTCCACAGTTCTCTGAAAACGTGATTTATGGCAGGAGGGAACTTTGAATGTTTATCTGCCTTGCTGCCTGCATCTCTGCTTGACACGATGCCAGGGGCAGGAAAACCAGCCCCTCAAGAGTTCCCCTAAATGAGAAAGTTTAAAAACATTTCTAGAAAGTTTAAAAACCACTCATTTTGACTCCTCTAGTATTTGGCTGAACTCATCAGCAGCTGATGAGAAGTGATTTACAGTGTCTTTTCTCCCCATTTGGGCACTTTTATTTCATAATGACTTTCCCATCCTGCAGAAATAAGCTTAAATTAGCTCCATTGTTGAAATGATGACCATAGCTGAATTTTGTCCAAGTCTGCAAATCTTATGCTCAGAGGATGCTGCTAACTTAGGGCGCGTGCTGACTCAAAGCTGTCTCAGGAACCACACGCTTTATTTCTGTCTGGAAATTGGTGCTTTAGGGAAGACCAGTGCTAGATTTGAAGGACCATTAATATTAGTTAAGTGTGAAGTCTTCTTGGCTGTGACAGAGGCTTTTAGAAATGGGTCACTGCACAGGAGCCTTAGAGGAGTGTCCTTCAAAGGCAGGCAGAGCGGTGCTGAAGTCCGTCTTCTGTGAAATGGGAATAATGAACTACCCAACTCAAAAGAGTGAGTTGGGGCGCCTGGGTGGCTCGGTCGGTTGGGCGACCCACTCTTCATTTCAGCTCGGGTCATGATCTCATGATTCGTGAGTTTGAGCCCCGCGTCGGGCTCTGTGCTGACAGCACGGGGCCTGCTTGGGATTCTCTCCACCCCCGCCTCCCCGCGCCCGACGTCCTCTACTCTTGCACACCTCAAAATAAATAAACATTAAAAAAAAAACCCAACAAAAAACAACCCACAAAATGGCGAGTGAATTAAGTGTGCTAAGAAACGTGATGCACTTTAGAATCGTGCCTGGAATATCACTGTATGTTCAGAAAACGGCTGCTTTTTAATATTTTCACAATGATGACAACAGGCCAATGACTGAGGACGTTCTATATACTAGGTACTTTTCTAAATACCTCACACGTACTTACGTAATCCCTACAAAAGTCACACCTCCAGGGCACCCCCCCAGGTGCACAGCCACCACCCTGGTCTGAACCACCTCACCCTGACTCGTTCCCTGGACTACACAATTTAGCCGGGGTCCTGTTTCCGCTACAACCCATGTTCGCGCAGCATCTAGAGTAACACTTTCCGGAGGCAGGCAGATCATTAAACTCCTATTTAAAAATTCCACGAGACCCTACATGATCCGGCCCCTGTCCGCCTCTGACATCATCTTGTATCATATCCCCGCCCCGCCCCCCGCCTCCATGGTCTAGTTACAGTGGTCTCTTGTATTTGAACGTGAGAGGCTAATTTTTACTGGAGGGTGATGTACTCATTGTACCTGCTTGTCTCTCCTTCTCTCCCCCCTCCCCAAACCTCTTTGAAACAACAGTAAGAGTTTTACTACGACCATTTAATGATGAGTAATAGCTTTTGAAAACCTGGAATCCAATCCAATCACAAAAGCATAGGCTCTGATACCTAGTAGCCAGGCTTTGCGAGGAAGGAAGAACATGGCAGTGAACGCAGGCAGCGTGTAGAAAACACCAGACTTTTTAGCTGGCTTCCATGCATCAGGCTGAATGAACTGCCAATCTGTGGATATTTTTGCTGTACCCAAAGATGGCAATTTTGGATGCTTCAACCTACATTGTAAAACTATGACTTGAGAAATAATGACTATCTGTAGAAATGAATAGAAGGGGATCGCAGAAGTAGCTATGAATTGATAGTTACTGCATCCTTATAAATGGGTTATTAGAGAGAGTTCCATTCATTTTAATTGCAGTAAGTTACAATAGTTTTTAAAACTTTAAATTATGGAAAATCTCAAAAGTGTACAGGAAGTAGAAGGGGCCGCCTGGGTGGCTCAGTCAGTTAAGCGTCTGACTTTGGCTCAGGTCATGATCTCATGGTTCATGAGTTCGAGCCCTGCATTGGACTCTGCACTGACAGTGCGGAGACTGCTTAGGATTCTCCCTCTCTCTCTCTCTCTCTCTCTCTCAAAATAAGTAAACTTAAAAAAAAAAAGTAGAAGAGTACAATGCTCCTACCCTATACTTATCCAGTTTCAATGAACTCACAGCCAGCTGAGTCTTTTTTCTTAAGCTTATTTATTTTGAGAGAGAGAGAGAGAGAGAGTGCGCGCGCACAATGAGGGAAGGACAGAGAGAGAATCCCTAGCAGGCTCCACACTGCAAAGCCCCATTTGGGGCTTGAACTCATGAACCACGAGACCATGACCTGAGCCAAAGTCAGATGCTTAACCAACTGAACCACCCAGGTGCTCCATCTGAGTTTCATCTATACCTCATTTACTCCCCTCACCTTTTATTAGTATGAAGCAAATCCTAGACATCGTTTCAACCATTGATTCTTCTAGTATAAATCTCTATAAACATAAACTATAACTATTACCACTATCATGCCTAAAATATTAGCAATAGTTCCTTAGTATCATTAAATAGGGAGCTACCAGATCCAACCTTGCAATGTTACCAAAAAGAAAAAAAATCAAACCTCAATCTCCCGAAGCCTCCAGACCCAACCCCCACTTCACAGGAAGTAACAGAGGACAGGGGACCAAGTTCACTTGGGAGCTATAACATGGGAATGCAGTCAGCAACCAGACCACAGGAAATTCTACAGAACAATTGACCTGCTTCATTCAACAACCGAATGATGAGAAACAACGAAAGGAGGCAGGACATGGAGGGGTCACCACCTATAGATCGAGACACTCGGGGGACCTATCATGCAGTCCCAATGTGTGGACTGGATCCGATCCTAATTCGAAGAAACAAATGTAAAAAGGGACAAGACACATTGAAGAGACTCCTTCAGAAAGGCATCTCCTGACTATGCAACCTAAATCCTTTTCCCTGATTACTATCACGTCATCCTGCTTTACTCTCTTTGTAGTACTAAAACTATCTGAAATTAAACTATTTTAATAAACACCCATCAACTGTGATCTTCCAATCCATGAACATTGGATGTCCATTTATTTAGATTGTGCATTTCCTTAAACAATGTTTTACAGTGTTCAGAATGTTTTGCACTTGCTAAATTTATTCCTGAGTATTATATACTCTTTTTGATGTTACAGAAAATGGAATTTTCTTGCATCCATTTTCTGATGGTTCATCGCAAAGGTGTAGAAATAGGTTTTTGTTTTTGTATTGATCTTGTATCCTCCAACTGTGCACCCATTCGTTAGTTCTAATAGTGTTCTAGTGGATTCCTTAGGATTTTCTATATATACCTGACCATGTTATCTGCAGATACAGTTTTACTTCTCCCTTTCCAGTCTAGATACCTTTGATCTCATTGTCTTGCCTGACTGACCTGGCTAGAAACCACATATGCCTTTTGAGATTCATCCACATTGCTGCATGCGTTGGTATAAGCATTCTTAAGTCTTTTTTATGGACTGATATTTTCAGCTCTTTTGGGTAAATACCTAGGACCGGAATTGCTAAACCATAACATTAGTGTATATTTAACTTACTGACAAATTGCCGAACGGTTTTCCAAATTACCATTTTATACTCCCACCAGTGATACATTAAGAGATCTATTTGCTCTAGATCTTTTCCACGTTCTTTTTGTTAGCCCTTAAATTTTAGTAATTCTAGCAGCTACAGAGCAGCGTCATATTGTGATTCCAATTCGCATTTCTCTGATGACTAACAATGGTGGTCAAGTTTTCACATGCTTATTGGCCATCCGTGTACCCTCTTTTGTAAAGTATCTGTCCACGTGTTTTGCTTTCTTTACATATTCTGGACAGAAGCCCTTTGTTTGTTACGTGTATTGTAAATATTTCCCCCCAGTGTATGCCCTGTCCTTTAATTTTATCACAAACTCTTTTGATGGGCATCACTTTGTAATTCTGATGGCAGTCTAATTTTTACATTTCCTTCCTTTATGGCTAGTGCTTTTTTGTGTTCTATGAAATCTTTGTTTCTCTAATAATGGTTTCTTAGCAGTGGCATTATTGACATTTCGGGCTGGATAATTCTTTGTTTTAGAGGGTTACAGAATGCATCCCTGGATTCTAACCCCTAGATGCTGACAGCATCCCCGACTCGTGAGGACCAAACAGGTCTCCAGACATTGTAATTGTGACATTCCTCCAAAGGGGTGAGGGGCAGAAGTGATCCCATTTAAGAACCGCTGATCTATTCCAAGGTAGCAAAGATCTTTTTGCCTTTTTACTCTGGTTGTCATGTTTAACATCTCCTCATAACCATACATTATTTCTCTCTAGGTCCTGAGTCTTTTTAGCTGCTTTTGAATTTTTCGTTTTGTATTTGGTTCTCAGGAGCTGATCTATGATGTGTGTTGGTATGGCTTTCTCGCATTTATTCCGTGCAGGGTTCACAGTTTCTTTGATTTCTGGATCCCTGTTTTTCAATGCATTTGGAAAAGCTTGGCCATTTTTCTTCAAACATTTTTTTTCCCCTATTCCATTCGGTCTCCTCTCTTTCAAGGACTCTGATCACACATACAGTGGACTGCCTGATACTGTTGCACAGGTCATTAATGTTCTGTCAGGTTTTTGTTTTTTTTCCAGTCTCTCTGAGCTGCACTTAAAAAAAAAATAATTTGTTTATACACACACACACACACACACACACACACACACACACACACACACACATATATACTTATTATTTTAAGCAGGCTCCATGCCCACTATGGGGCTTGACCTTACCACCCTGAGATCAAGTGTTGCATGCTCTGCTAACTGAGCCAGCCAGGCGCCCCCACTCTGAGCTTCATTTTAACTAGTTTCTACCGATGTCTGTTCAAGTTCCCTGTTCTTCTGTAGTATTCCCTCTGCTGCTATGCCTGTCTAATCCTATTTTATTTCAGACGCTAGATTTAAACTTCAGATATCGATCAGGACTTTCTATTTATTTTCGTAATTGCCAATCCTCTGCTGAGATTCCTTATTCAACCGTTCTTTTCTCTTCCTGTAAATCCTTGAGCACAACAGTTACTTTAAAGTCTCTGCCTGCTAATTCTAGTATCTAGACCATCTACAAGGTTTTTCTGGTTGTTCTCTAAAATATGATTGTGGGCACCCTTTGTTTTTGCTGCTTCGCAGTTCTGGGCAACAAGAGATTACACAGCTGTGCGAGTGCTTTCTGCTTTTTGGTCCTGCCTTTACTTCCATTCCCTTAACAAAAGTGGGGGGTCAGTGGATAGGGATGCTTTTTATATTGAACAAGTTACTGTACTTGCAAGTCTTTTAGGCCCTGATTGTTGTTCTTTTTTTTTTTTTTTAACATCTTTATTGGGATATAATTCATATACCATACAACTCACTGATTTTAAAGTATAAAATCCAATGGTTTTGGTGTATTGCATTATTAAGTTTTTAAAATTGTGGCAAAATATCATCTTGTCATTTTAACCACTTAAGTATACCATTCGGGGGCACTAATTCTATTCACAATGTTGTGCAACCATCACCACGGTCTATTTCCAAGGCTTTTTCATCACCTCAACCCAAATTCTCAACCGTTAAGCATCACTCCCATTCCCGCTCCCTAACAGCCACTGGGGGTCTCTGGTCTACTTTCCTGCTCTATGAATTTACCTATTGTAAATACTTCATGCAAGTGGAATCATACACGATTGGTTCTTTTATGTCTGGCTTACTTTATTTAGCATAATGCATTCGGGGTCCATCCACATGTAGTATGACTTGGAACTTCTTCCTTTTGGAGGACTGAAGAATATTCTACTGTGTGTACAAACCGTATTTTGTTTATTCAGTCATCTGTTGATGGACACTTGGGTGCTTTCTTCCTTTCAGCTATTGTCAATAACACCGCTGTGAACATTGGTGAACAAGTGTCTTTGACTTCCTGCTTTCAATTCCTTTGGCTATCTACCCAGTAGCGGAATTGCCGGGACATCTGGTAGTTCTGTGCTCAGCTTTTTGAGGAGTCACCAAATCGTTTCCCACAGCAGATACACTATTTTATATTCCAACCAGCCTCGTGTGAGGATTCCAATTTCTCCACATCCTGGTCAACACCTGTTTTTCTCGGTTTTTGTTTTGTTCAATAACAGCCACTGGAGGGCTATGAAGTAGTGCTCTCATCGGTCATTTGTTTTGCTTGCCCCCCCCCCCCCCCCCGTTGCCAGTAATTTCTTCTGGCTTCTTCCCTTGCCAGTACATTTCCTCAATCTGCGGCATGGCCTCCCTTCCACCTTCCCAAACCCAGACCTGACACACGCCCCCAGAATCCGCCGCACCATCACGCTCACCTACATTGGGCTCCCGTCTCTGGAAGTCGACTCCACAAGGCGTCCTGCCACTCTGAGTCCCACTGGGACAGACCGTTTTCTCAAGATGGTCACAGCAGTATTTCTAGACCCATGAGCTCTTCTAGGGCAGGAGGTGAAGTCTATTCCCCTCCTTTTACAGCTGGGTGGGATTGTAGGACTGCTTTGAATAACAGGATGCCACACAAGTGATGCTTTGTGACGAGGTCATAAAAGGTTATGTAGCTTCTGCCTGCTCCCTTTCTTTCTTGAAATTTCTCCCAGGAATCCAGTCACCACGTTGTGAGGAAGCCCAGGCCACAAGAAGCCACATGCTGACGTTCTAGTCAAGAGCTCTAGTTAAGTTCTGAGCCAACAGCAAAATCAATCACTGGAGATATATAAATGCTGTTAGGTTTTGGGGTCATTTGTTACACAGCACAAGATAATTCGAATAACCACAGGGTAAGTGGGATTTCTCCACTATATGGATTTTGCTTGCTGTTACAACAGGAGTTAAGGTCTTCTGTATCCTAGCCACAATCTACCTTCTACCCTTAAGATTTTTCTGAGGATACTCCTATCATCTGAAAGTTCATACATTTTTACAGTGTGCATCATGCGCTAGCCACAGTCCTACAAAATGAGCACACAGCAATAAATGCAACACAGAGAGCCCCTTGTTATCAGCAAAAAAAAAAAATAAAAAAAAAAAACAACAAAAAACTGATTTGAACTTCTGGCCCCTCCAACTGCAAACGTAATTTCTGCGAAGGAAGAATATGGGTAGGGCGGCGGGGGGCTAGTGACCAATACGGAGTTTATCACAGTAAGTTTTAGATCTCTGGCTCCACATCATGCCTGTGAGTCCCCTGTGTGGCTCCAACTTATTCATTTCCCTAGCTGGATAAAATTCTATGCCAGGATAATACAAATTCATCTACCCACTGGAATACTGATAAACATTTGGGATGCTTCTAGTTTTTGGTTATTATAACAAAGTTGCTACAAACACTCCCATGACCTGGTGCCCATGCTCTTGAGTTTCTCTCAAAGCACACACATGGGAGTTGGAGCTGCCTGTCTTTGTCCAATCATGCCACCTTGGAAGGTGGTTGTACCAAATCACAACCTGACCAGGGGTGGAAGCAAATTTCCTTTGCTCTGCACATTCGCTGGCATTTGGTATCGTTGGGCTTTTAATTTTTGCTGTCGTATAGGTGTAGATCTCTTTGTTGTTTTGATTTGTATTGCTAATTAAGTTGAGTATGTTTCTTGGTCCTTTGGCTACCCTTTAGCTTTTATAGTCTCTTATTTTTTCTTCTTTACACAAACTAATAAAATATACGTAAAACTTACCGACTCCAGTGGTTTTAAGCGTACGATTCAGTGGCATCGAGTATACTCACGATGTCGTGCAACCAACAGTATCTTCTTTTTAGAAAACCTTTTGCCTATTTTCTATTGTGTTTAAGTTCACCAATTTTCTGTGTAGAGAGCTCAATGAGTTTTGACACGTAACTGATTATAACCGTTCAAGACAGCAAACATCGTTTTAGTGCTCTAAAAGGCTCCTCTGTATCCCGTGTTTAATGCCCTAAGACCAATCACTCTTCTGATTTCTATCATGCAAAGTTTCGCCTGTATTTGCCTCTTTAGGTACCTGTACTCTCGTGTCCGGCTTCTTTCACGTAACACTACGTCTGTGGGATTTACCCCTTTTGCCTCGTAGAGAAGCGGCACGTTTGATTTCGCTGCTTGATAGTATTCCGCTGAATACACATATCACGATTTATTTATCCGTTCTTCAGCTGGTATGCATTTCTTGTTTTTCGTTACTATGAATATACCGCTAGGGACACTCGTATCCATACCTTCCAGTGAACAAAGGCACTCGTTTCTGCTGGTTACATGTCTAGAAGCAGATACGCTGGGTCAACAGGGAATTTTGTGTATCTAGTTTTGACAGCAGCAGGTGCTTTTCCAAAGTGGTTACACGGATGTATGCGCCCCCCCCCCCCAACACGTGGAAGTTTCTAGTTGCTCTACCCCCTCACCAATATTGGGTATTGTCAGCCCTTTCAATTTTAGCCATTTCGGTGGGGGTGTAGTTGTCTTTTTTCTTTTCGATTTGTATTGTTTATATATCCTGAATGCAATCACTCCGTCAGTTTTATAGGCTGCAATTTTCCTATTTCATGGCTTGCTTTACCCCAAAATTAGCAGAGCCGTAATTTTAGTGGAGTCAGATTTTCCTTCTGCCTGAAGAGTATCTTTTAGAATTTTCTTCAGGTCTGCTAGGCATAAATTCTCTCAGTATCTGTCTGAAAAACGTCCTGATTTCCCTTCACTCTGTAAAGGTATTTTTCATGAGGTCTAGAAATTCCAGGTAGACCGACCATCTCTGGCTTTCACTGTCACCGCTGAGAAGTCAGCTGTGAATCCAACTCTTGCCCCTTTGAAGGTAACCCGTCTTTTCTCCTGAGCGCTTTTAATGTTATTTCTTTATAGTTCTGTATGATGGGGCTTGGAATCAGTTTCCTTTTATGCAGTGTTGGGCATTTGTTGGATTTTTGAATCTGTGGGTTAGTGTTTTCTACTGGTTTTGGAAATGTGTCTTTTTCTCGAATTCTGTCATACATTCTTTCTCTTTCTCTCTTCTCCTCTGATTAAATGTTAAATTTTCTAAGATTTTGCTTTTACGTTTTCCATCTGTTTTGCTCTCCATGATGCATGCCAGATAACTTCATCTGACCTACCTTTTATAGTTCAAGGGTCACCAAAGTATACAGTTCCGTGGGCTAAATCCAGACCACTGCCTGTTTTTGTAAATAAAACTTAATGGAAACATAATCATGCTCATTCATTTATTTATGGTCTACGGCTGCTTTTGCGTAGCATTAGGCAGCTGTGATGGAAACTACATGTGGCCCTCAAGGTCTAAAATATTTACTGTCTAGCCCTTTGCACAAAGTCTGCTGATCTTCGGCTAGGTCTAGAGATTTTAGATTTCCAGGATCTTAAATTTCAATTATATTTTCTATTAAGTTCCATGCGGTTCTTTTTCAATTCAGCTATGACACTTTATCTCCCATTCTTTACTAGTATGCTCAATTTTGCCTTTTATTCCCACTGGACTCGTAAAACGATGGCTGCTTTATAGTCTAGGAGTCTTCACAAATGTATGTCTGATGTGTATTCTGGCCCTTGCTCACAGTTCCTTGTTTCCTTTTGTGACTGACTCATTTAGGCGTGGGAATCAATGTCCTTACAAAGCGTCCAAGGCCCAGAGTTAAGTCGCTTTTCGTCAAACGGGGTCGGTGCTGCTTCTGCCGGACGTCTGCAGACATCACCATCCTACGATCCTGTCGGGCCACATTCGCAAGCCGAAACCGGTGAATCTGGAGTCCTGGCTTGCCTTGGGGGAGGGTCCCCTTTATACTCCCCACTTTGTGCACATCTCTGTGATCTCTGTCCCTTTGTCCTTTGCAACTATTAAAATAGGAAATGATAATTTTCTCAGATGAATAAATGCCCTCATGGCAAAACTGGCTCTTATGCTCCGATCACTTCCACAGGTACTCACTTTCCTTCGTGAAACACCTTGTCAGCTGCCCAGTGCTTTTCAAACTATGGTTTTTATGTTTTCTCGGCCACGTTTAGCCACATCCGGCGAGGAACCTGGTTTAAATGACTTAACCTGCTGTTACCGGCTCCGAAGTGCCAAAGATCACAGACTAGGGCAGAGCCTAGTCTTCAAAGGAAAAGGATGATGAAGAAAACCCCTTCTGGAAGATGTGGAAGAAACATCTAATATGCCTGCTGTTTCATTAATTAACGGACAAATACCAAACCACCTTTGGAAAGCCACCATCGCGTCTGATACATCAGAGTATCTTTCTTTATTCTGATCTGAAAGCAGCTGGCATGTGATGTAACAACGCATTTCCTCCGGGCCCTGCTGCTTTCATGTGTGGAACGGGAATAATAACGGCACCTCCCTTAGAGAGGCACTAACGATGACGTGAGTCAATCTGTGTAAAGCCCTCAAAACCGTGTGCACACACAGATAACAGCTAGACACATTGAAGCAACTCAGGTCACCGAAACGAGGACATACAGCTTAGTTGAGGGCCCATACGTGGTTTCTGTTCAAAATTATTCTTTTTGTCTAAACAACCATTTAAGAAGGTAAAAACTATTCTTAGCTCAAGGACCTTAAAAAAAAACCAGAACAACAAAGAACAAAAAACAAAACACCACAAGGCCGAGGAGCAGATTTCAGCCCACGAACTGTAGGTCAACCCCTGGCCTAGCAGAACAGGCAGAAGATTGACAGAACTCACGCACTGTGCTTTTAAAGTGCTCTCCTAGAGGACTGTCAAAAAAAAAGGGGGGGGGGCTCAAAATTGTAGCGATTCTCTCGAATCAGAGGCTGAGACTTCCGTGTCCCCAAGGGAGCTAAAGAAGGCAGAGCTTGAGAACCATGTGAGGCTGTTTGCTGGCGTTCGACACACAGTACGAACTGATTACACTGTGTGGGAACAACGTGGATGGGTCTGACACGTGTTGACACGAATGGAGGCAAACGTACATCATTTACCTGGCCGAAGACTGTCCCGCCCGTACTGGCTGCTTGACCAAACAAAGAACCAGTGTTGCTAGACCCAAAACCTGGAAAATAAGAAGAAAACAAGTTTAATTTGGACGAGTCTTTTACGACATCAAGTATTTTGTTTTCAGATGGCATTCTAAGATACCGGGTAACAAATGGACTCGGGAATAAAATCTGTTTTCCTATATAGGCAATGGAGAAAATTATTGAGTAATGAAGGCCTTTCTCGGGTCATCGTTAACGTTTTATTAGACTGTAAATTCCCAAATCCTGAACACTGAATCCTTGTCTCCTGCCAAAGCCCAGGCTGATACGGACTGCAGGGTGGGCCACACTCAGGATAGCTTTTCCTTACTTTGCGGTCAAGGAGTCTTTCCAGTGACTGACTTAACGTCACAAATGTTTTTACTCCTTGGTTTCCTCTGATCTCAAACACCAGGTTCTCCTGAGGTACTTCCTCTTTTTTCTAGGTGGCGTTAACAGGGCTGAGGTGCTGCTATTAACTGGGCCTGGGAAAACCAGGCGGGACTGCATGTTAGCAACCAAAGAGCCCGAGCCAAGGAGCTGGAAGACGGGAGTTCCATGGTCATCCCTGTCACTGATCTCTACGTAGTTGAGCTCTGGCAAGGCTCAATTCCTCCACCAGGGCTGGAACAGACTGCTCAGGTACCTTTCCACATTGTTACTAGATGAAAGAAGATTGCTTCAATGGTTCATACTTGCGTCTGAACAGTTTGATTATACTTGTGCCTGAGGGACTGTCAAGTTCAGACTGCAGAGAAAAGGATGCTCCCAAGAGCGCGCTGAACACCCTTCTCTTTAAGCCTCCCCAGGCCTTTCCCCCTTGCGACACCACATGAGCACATTCCCCAGAACTCAGGCTGGCCTCCTGACAGGGCAGCAGGTGGAGCTCAGAACTGTCTTTCGGCACTCTGTCCTTGGAGCTGAACCCGGCGGGAGCTTAACAAACATTTGCTGAAGGAAGGAAGGAAGGAAGGAAGGAAGGAAGGAAGGAAGGAAGGAAGGAAGGAAGGAAGGACGGACTAAATTTCCTTGCTAATAAATTATAAACCATCTGCAAATAAATCATCACCAAGTGAACGAATGGGCAGTCACTTATACTCTTGCCCACCAAGAAATCATTAATCCCTGTTTCCCCCCCTGCGGCCTAACTGCTGAAGAAATTGCCTTTCCTTAGATAATTACTAGAAATTGAAACTTAGAAAATATTCTCAAATTGTCCTGTTGATAACTTGTGGAAGTGAAAGCAGCTGAAATGGACACACAACAGTGGGTTATGTTTTACTTTAAAAAGTAGTAACATTTAGGGGTGCCCGGGTGGCTCAGTCGGTTAAGTGTTGTACTCTTGGTTTCGGCTCAGGTCACGATCTCGCGTTTCGTGAGCTTGAGCTCCGCGTCAAGGCTCTGCGCCGACGGTGCGGAGTCTGCTTGGGATTCTCTTTCTCTCTCTGCCCCTCCCTGCTTGCGCGCTCTCTCTCTCAAAATAAATAAATACACAAACTTAAAAAAAAAAAAAAGGAACATTTAAAGATTTGGGTTGTGGTTTTTTTTTAAAAGTACGCTGAAAATAGGCAAAAAACCCTTTTCAAATGTAAGTATCTGCCCTTCTAGCAAGCAAGAAGGTGTCAGAGGAGGCAGGATATGAAATGCTGGCAGGGCAGTGAACTAGGACGAGGCACCCCGGAGTCTGGTTCTGGCTCCACGATTAGCACCTCATGACATTAGATGGGTCTCCTCGAGCCTTGACGGTTTGGGACGGAATAGCCTCCAAAGCAACTTCCAGATTTAAAGGTTCAGATTTATGAGTCGTTCGTTATTTGCCAGGACCTTAAGCTAAAGACGCCTGTGTTCTTCCCCATGGAACTGGCTAACGGGAGAATCTGCCGAGCAGCCCAACTGCAGCCATGGTGACGAGGCCAAGGAAAGTCGCGAGGCCGCCGGCGCTCCAAGCGCCCTTTTTGCATTTCTCGTTTTCCCTTTTCTTTTAACTCAAAAGCAATACAGGTTTTTTTTGTTTTTTGTTTTCTTCCCCCGCAAATATTTCAAATGACAGAGAGGACAGAGTCTTCCGTAAATTCTTACCTGAAGCCTGACAAAAGCTAAACCCAGAAGATGACGTGGTCGTGGTGGCGGCTGAGGTGCCACCGAACACGGAGCCTCCCTGCCCGAAGCCGGGGCTCTGCCCGAACGCGGGAGGGTTGCTTTGGCCAAACAGCACCCCTCCTGTGTTGGCAGAGGACTGTCCGAACGAGAAGGAGCTGGAGCTGCTGGTGCTGGAGGAGGCACCGAAGACGTTCGCGCTGGTAGACGCGGAGGTGGAGGCCGCGGGCTGGCCGAACGCGGGCACCGAGCTGAACCCAGGCTGGCTGAAGGAAAAGACGCTGGCGGGGCTGCTCGTCGACTGCCCGAAGGCCGGGGCCTGCCCGAACGTCGTCTGTCCGAACACCCCGGTGGCCGACGCGCCAAAAGCGGGACCGCCGAAGCCGGAGCTGCTGGCGGGCGGCGTGGCGGCGGCGGTGGCGGCCGCGCCGCCCGCGCCTCCCGCCTGTGGCCCGAACAGGCCCGGCCCGGAGCCGGTGGCCGCCTGCCCGAACACGGGGGCGGCGGACGGGGTGGTGGCCGCGGGGCCGGCGAGCTGACTGAAAGCGGAGCTGGAGCTGGCGGCGGGCGGCTGAGCGAAGACAGAAGAGCCGCAGGTGGCGGTCCCAAACGCCGTGGTCTCCGCGGCCGGGCTCGGAGCAGCGCCAGAAACGGAGCTGGAGGTCGTGGGGGGACCTGGGGTTTCAACGGCCACGGGGACCGCGCCCGGGAGGGTGGCCACGGTGGCGGCAGGCGGCCCGGGAGCCGAGAGCGTGGAAGCGGGGGAGGCCAGTTCCGTCTTGACGTCAGGGCCCGAGGGGGCCGCTGGCGTGGCCTCCGCGGCAGGTGTCGCGAGACCGCCGCCGGACGCTGCGGGGCCCGGGCTGCTGACTGCGGGCTGTGCCAGAGCAGGTTCTTTTTTAACCGGGTCTGAAGTCTGCGGAGGAGCCTGGGGAAGCGGGGCTGACGGTGGCTGCCCCAGAAGCGAGGTCGCGGACGCCGAGGCGTCGCCGTTGTCCGGCTTCTCGGATGAGGCCGAGGATGCGGCCTCTTCCGCGCTCTTACCAGAGGACGCGGGCAGGGTGGGAGCAGACCCTGAACTCAGGAGGCTACCAAACGACATCATGGGGAACAACGTAGGCAGGGGAGCGGCAGTTGTGGCTGACGGTGGGGCAGGTGGGGGCGCTGTACTGCTCGTCTGTTGGCTTCCGAAGGAAAAACTAGTCTTGCTACCACTTAGGGACAGCCCACCGAAACCCAGAACTCCAGAGGATCCCGCACTGGCTACGGGCAGAGCGCCGAAAATGCCAGTCGAGGGACTGCTAGTGCCCGTGCTGGTGGCGGCTGCCGGAGGGGCCCCTGTGGCTGCGGTCACAGAGGAGGTCACGGGGGGTTCTGCGTGCTTCCCTAACACGGGAGGGCTGGTAAAACTAAACCCCGAGGGGACGGTTGAAGTCTTGGTTGGCTGTGCGCTAGTCGGGCCTGTGGATGGAGCCTTCATGGCTGGCTTTGTAGAATCATCTGCTTGGCCAACCCGCAGTCCTGAAAAACTGCCCAAAGTCTCTCCAGCCAAAGAACTCGGAAACAGAAGCTCTCCCAACTTGGATGGCGGGGGTTCTGGCTTGCTAGAGGTGGTGGAGAGAGCGATTCCAGAAGGGGCCACAGGCCTGCTGCTTGAAGGCGCAGACTCTGCCGGAGAGGCAGCGGTGGCTCCAGTGGTGGTTGACGCGGTCATCCCCGAGGGCGGCGAGCTTTCAGGAACCGTCTCATAGAAGGGTTTGCCTCCCCCACCAAACGGGAACGCGTCGAGCTGGTTTGGCTCTTTAGTGGGGGGTGCTGCCCCTAGCAAGAAATAGAAATGAGAAAATGGGTTGGATTTAGCGCAACACGACCCATCACATTCCAAGCCCGGTCTCCCCTCGATACAGTAGGGACAGATGTTCAACCACAGCGCTTTTCCTCGGGGACACAGAGTGAAGGCTTTTTCACAGGAGCGCTCACTCTGCGTTAGCTCACACGGGTGAGGAAGGCAAATGTCCTTTTCGTGACCGTTACGTCACAGCAAGTACACAGCACCGTCTGAATACAGGAAATTCACAGTATTCTCCCAAAAGAGAAAAAAAAGGTATCTTGTCTCATTTGCCCCAGGTGCGCTTTCCTCGAGAACATTTGTGACGCGGTGCTCGCCTATGGACCTCCCGGTAGGCCGGGAGTTGATCCAACATGGAAATTCCTGCTATGTTTTTTACGGACTAAGAAAATGTCAGTCCACAGACGACTATTTTTATGCACAACAAAGGGCTACTTCCTAGTGAGCACTTTTACAGAGGCAGTGTGGCCTCCTGGTCAAGGGCACGGGCTCTGGAACCGGGTGCTCTGCCGCTTGCTCGCTGCACCACTCTGGACAAGCTACTTTACCTCTCTGGGCCTCAGTTTCCCCAATTGGAAAATAAGTGTAGTAAGAGTAGCTACCTCAAAGAGCTGTTATAAACATAGAATGAAATACAGGTAAAGGTCTGGTCAAACAGTAAGTGGTCGATAAATAAAAGTAACCCAATTTTTTAGTTTACGAAGTAAAATTGGTCTATTACAGTGTTTACTGATATTTCTAACTCCATGTTGTTTTAAGAAGTCTGGCTGTCACAAATTCTTGGGAAGGCCGCAGGGCCCCAACTCCCCGGGGGCCATTTCCTGTTGTATCACTGCTGTTGTATCACTGCTGTTGTATCACTGCTGTTACGGAGCTGCCTATGGTTCTGGATCGTTGTCTAGTCTCGTAGTGATTCAAATGTTTACAGAATTACCACTGCATTTCCCTACTGTCTGACTTATGACCTCCGCCGGTTATTATTTTGTTCCTCTTAATCCTTTTAGATCACGGAGTTGTTTTTGCTCTGGAAAGTGGGACAGGGGAGAAGATGAGCCTCGGGGGTATTCTGCCACATCTAAGTGGGCAAAGGTTACAAAAACAGTTTAAACAATCACTATTCTAGAAAGAAAGGAAGGAAGAAGACCATCAACCCTTTAAGTGCCACAGACAAACCAGGTTTAGGGAGTCTGCTGTGCTTTCAGCCCCCAATCTGCCCCCAGATCTTAAGGGACCCCTTTTTTCCCAAAACCTCCTCCACTCGAGCTGGCACAGAGGACACGCTCAAAACACGCTTGTTGAGCGAACGGAGGAAAGACGGTCAGTGTGTTGTTCATTATAGGGAAAATCTGGAAATAACCTAAATATTCGGCAGGTAAATGGGTTCAATAAATCACAGAAACTATGTGGCCATTAACACGTGACATTCATATAAGATTTCCAGTAACACTGGAAAATTCGTAAGAGCCTGTGTTAAAGGAAATGAAGCAGAAGAGGAAACACAAAAGAAATACAGAACCTGAGGGGTACGACATGGGATTTTAGAATATATCACTTTCATAGGAAGAGCTTGCTTTTTCAAATAAAGGAAAAATAAACTTAGTTCTTTAAACGGAGAGCTAGAAGGCACTTAAAAAATACATTTGGTTTCTTTACAGGTCCTCAAATTCTCTTAACCATTAAAAAGATGTCGGTTGATGGCTACGTAACAACACACAGAAGGACGAGTGTGTTTGCCGACAGGTTATCCGGGAGAGAAGACGAATCCGGTCTTGTGAGGATGAGCAGATGGAGAAAGGAATTCTAATTCACATGTTAACATCCGCATTTAAAGCACAGCCTTGCTTTCCCAGAAGCAAATCCGTTCCTTGTTCTGAATTTAAAAAGTCAACAGGAGTCCTCCCCTTTAGTTTCTTAAATGCGGCTTATTTCGAAGGCACACTGTCAACACCAAACTTGCTGCAGATGCTTTAAGCAAGACTCAGCAGCAAGGAAAATGTCAACACATCTGTACAAAAACCCAGCACCTGTTTAGAGAAAACACAAAAGAAACGCTGCACCGTGCAGGGAGAGACTGTACCTTGTGCGGCAGTGACATTAGAAGACGGGGTTGGTGTGATTATCCCAAAATTAAAGCCAGTCCTAGGGAGCGCAAGGAGAGAGGTTAAAGAGGAACAAACACCGAAGGCACAATCCTGCCCTTCTTAATGTTATGTTTACAACTCATTTGTACGATCGATCTGCTCGTAGGCACTCACAACCGAGACGATAAACGACAGCAGAGTAAAAGTGTGGATCTCAGAGGCAGGAAGCCGCTCCAAGATCTCGAGGCGGGGAGCGGCAATCGGTGGGCGAGGCCAGGAGGCCCTGGCTGGGCTCTGCAGCCTGGGTGGGGACCCATGGTGCGGAAAGCTAAGCAGTGACGGAGATGCACCGGGCGTGGGGGCGTGGGCACGGTGGCTGGGGCAGACCGTCTGCCCCGGGACGGAGGCAAGGGAGCCGGGTCAGGGAGAACCCCTTAGAACCCACCCCGAGATCAAAGGGCTCATCGGGAGCACGCCATGCCGCTAGGGGACGTGGAGGAGAGCACGAACTCTGAGCCCTCGGCTGGGAAAATCCGGTCCGAAACCTTTGTGGACTCCCTCTATCAACCTCTCTCTCTCCTAACATCGATTTTCTTCAGATGTCTTGACCTAAGTCAAGACACCACGGTCAAAGAAGAAATTCGGCACAAGTGGGAACCAGAAGAGATGACCCACTGTGATAAAAGTTCAAATGGCAAATTTAAAACTACAGTTTTAAGGCATCAGGGGCCAAGCACAGCAAATACAGTAAGTACTGTAAGGACTTAGGTTTTGCTTACCCATCAGTGCCTTCCTCGAATGGACAAAAACCATCCAAGAAGATGTGTTAGAAGCATTTTATCACATTACAAAAAATAATCCTTTCTTTGTCTCAACCTTGGTGACGAAATTTTATCTAACAGAGGTGAGCCACTGACCCGGGGACCCAAACCTTTTCACCTTATTTTAAAAATGGGAAGAACAGTATCCGTTTGCAGCAGCGAAGACTGTTAAGTGTTTGTAAAACAAGCAATAACTCCCGGCGCCAACCTACTCTCTCAAAGTGGCTCCCAACGATCTTTGAGAGGATAAAACAACGATTTACATTAAAGAAAAAGTAATCTAATGATTTCCCCCTCAAATTCTATTCTAACCCCCTCTTGCCCTCGACGTGTTATGGCTGAAGGACACTCAGGAAACAATGACATCAGGGGAGAGACTGTGGGAAGCAGAATTCCAGTCCCAAGAGCACAAAGTGAAAGGGCTTCAGAGGCTTTTCTACTGGACCTGAGCACGCAGGCTTTCCACGGCCAAAAACCTTCGGACAGGTTTTTATCTCTGCTCCACAGAGCCCAGCTCCCCTCCGGGAGGAGGAGGACGCTCCGGCCCCCTTCACGGGGTTCAACAGAAGTGCCTCGGGCACAGAACAAAGGCATCCACCCTGTGAGGCGAATCAAGGCTCCCGTGGAATGATGGTCGGAAGACTTTTCCATTTTTCAAAATGACTCAACTTTACAGGTACAGTCATCATTATTCTTAAAGAAATGGGACAGGAACACTTCCCCTTATCTCCACAAGACCCAGATTTCCAAATGGCTGTGGTCCTTCACCACCTCCTCTCAGTGGAATGTAGCGCCCTCTCGAGCAGGAAAGCCAATCTCAATGTCACCCCCAGCCCCCAGATGGCGTCAGAACGCAAAGAGGTCAGTGTCATAAGCTAGAAGACCAACCACAGAACCTGACACAGACCCACTGCTCAAAGAAAAGGAGGCTAACCCTAGAAAACAAAACAAATACATCTATAGTAACACAGGTATACACTTGGGATGGAAAATGGGAAATACAGTTCGCCCTTGAACAAGGCAGGGGTCAGGGGCCCCCACCCCCATGCAGCTGGAAATCCACTTAAAACTTCTGACTCCCCAAAACTTAACCACTAATAGCCTCTTGCTGACCGGAAGCTTCACTGACATCATCAACAGTTGGTTGACCCATGTTATGTGTACCGGAAGCTTCACTGACATCATCAACAGTTGGTTGACCCATGTTATGTGTACGACACTCTGCCTTCTTACGATATGGTAAACTAAGAAAAATACTACGGAGAAAACCAAAGGAAAAACACATCCATGGTATTACCGGAAGTTACGGGAAAAAAATCCGCGTGGGAGCGGACCCATGCGGTTCAAAGCCCCGTTGTTCGAGGGTCAAGTGCAGACCTGCATGAAGATGATAAGCTAGTGTTGCTGACATCATACGTGTTACTGAAGGTGGTAAGAGCTCTGGGCTCATTCATATGCATTTAATAAGCAGATACATATACCTACTGACGGTAAAACTGGGGGAAGCTACCTATACGGTTGCTGGCGATCTGCCACAAAAATTAAGTTTGTTACTGACCCTGATGGAGAAAATGAGAAAGGCTTGCTGAACTGCCCAGCAGCAGATGGGGTAGAAGTCACAGCTGTTTCTATCTTGGATGCCCCTGGCCCTGAAATTATGGGAAGAAAAAAAAAAATGAGAACATGACAAGAAAGCTGTTAGAAACACTGTTCCAGTTTGTCATTCTCTGCAGGTCCAGCCTGTGGGCCTCACCGTGCTCTCCGACAGGTCAGGTCGACATCGAGGCCCATGAACTTACTTGCTCGCCGGCTCTGTCAGTGTTAATTCCAAACCAAAACAGGCCACGCTCTCCTCTCCGGAAAAGATACCAAAAGAATTCGAGGGTAGTTTAAATTGAAACCACTGAAAGTAGTTTTATAATTTTATGAGAATTTATAATAAAGTTTTAGAATTATGGAAATATACACTGAAGAAGAAAAAAAAAACCCAAAGAGAAATAGGTTAGTATGTGAAATATCTGAGTAGTGACTTCATGACCATTTGCTTTCTCCCTACCTTTCTGTATTTCTCAGAGTGGATGGTTTTATATTTAACAAATAACGGCTTTTTTAAAAAAATTACAAAGGTCATACGTGAGTATTGCCACACAGCAAAGCTAAAAGTGCAATCCATTCTCTTCCCTAGGTTCAATTTCACTGTAACTACTCATTAACAGTCTGGGGTATTATCTTCAGTTTTCCCCCTACTGCTCCACTTTAAGAGGGGGAGGAACAGGGAACGCTACATTTAAAAAGCCCAAACCAAATCACACGTTTAAAAAAAAAAAAAGGACATTCTCCCCAAATGAGTACAGGGTAGAGAATTTTTAAAGCTACTATAAAGCAATGCGGTGTGTATAAGGGTATTTGGTGCAACCTTGGTCATCATCTTGAAAAATCAGAAACGATCTCAACTATCAGCACAATACTGGTAAAACTTAACAGGGTGCAGGTCCTCGGCTGCGATTAAAACAAGTGACGTAGAGCGGTGTCAGATCTGGAAAGATGAACAGAGTTATGTATTGTAATGGGGGGAGGGCAGGTACCAGGTTACAAATCAACAGATACAGGATACACCTGTATTTTTGTTTGAAAAACAACAGTGAAGTAACCTTCCAGACACGCAGATTAAATTAAGGGTGGTTATTTCCGGAACTCGAATTTAAGAGACAGCGTTCATTTTCTACCTTATAGGTCTCTTCACCGCAGATGGTTTTGTGCATTTATGGTAGTTTTATAATCAGAAAGACAACAAAGGTACTTCCATTCTTAATTAATAAGAGAACTATTTTGCAAACTTGGAGACAGTATCTTCAGGGAGATTTTTCTACCCTCAGATGTCCTTTTCCTTTGGTTATCCAGCATGTGAAAACACAAGTAAACGTCTAGCAATGAAAGACAGGATTTCACAATCACCGCCGAATGATGCACGTCAGAAATATCTTTGCAAGTCCCGCTAACTGTTTAAGACGTAGGTGAAGCAAAATTTCTTAGGCTTCCTTGGTTCTTAAGTTCAGGAGGGACAAAAAGCTCTCTAAGGTGGGCCTTGAAGAGGCTGGGATGCATGGTCTTTCAAAACTTTCCAAAACATTAGCCAGAAATGGCAACCAGCTTCTTCATCTGAATCCTTAATAATCCTCACGGAATTTTCTTCTAACTGAAAACTTCAGATCCCAGTCAAGAAGGGAGACACGGCTCCCTCCCCTGGAAAGCCCGCCCGGTAACAGCCAGTCCTGCACTAATCCACATTCTGGACAACTGAGGGGTACGCACTAACGAGTGCAAGGCCTGTTTACTGAAGATGAACCCAATATCCAGCTTTCGATTCTAGAGAAAGGCAGAACGACTGTGCAGCTGAGGAGAAGACGATGTTCGGAAAGCGGGCGGCTCGGTCTCTAACGGAATTTGCCCGGACACCCCCCTGGGAGCATGAGCGAAAACAAAAGCCGGAGCCCAGGGAGTGCCATACACGCAGAACCGCGGGCGGCACAAGGCCCCAGAAGCCGAAAGGAACACAGGCCAAGTAAAGGGGCAGTAAAGAAGGGGCCAAGGGAAGGGGATGCTGCGAAGACCCCACATCATCAGCATCTACACAAGAGAGCTCTTCTGCTTCGAGTGGTTTGGGCAATGTGGACCCCTTGGTCAAAGCACTGACGGTGACTGTAAAAACTACTAATCTGAGCTAAGGATAACTCAGCTCGAATGGGTACTGGGAACTGTGTGAAGCCATAAAATCGGGACACTGACATCACTATCGTCTACTCTGAAATTTTTCTATTACCACAGATCTGTTTTCCTTTCTGCATTTTGCAAGCTTTGAATGACCACTGTGAACCAAGAGGACTCTTCAGTCCTTTTAGTAGAAGAATACAGCTCGAGTTCCACTCCCCTCCCGTAACTTTGATCTTCCGGCAAAAGGCCAGTGAAGACAACACAATTGCTCCTTTTCAGGAAAAGCGTTTTAGGGAAGATTTTTCTCCTACTGCGCTCAAATTTCAGAAGTCTGCAGGGCTGATGAAGGGCTCACGGATTTCCTGGACATTCTTCATTGACTGAAGCCTTCCAAATATCTCTTTACTTGATTTCCTACGTCAGCGGCCTCTGTGATCTAGAATACTAAACTCTCTTGTGGAGGGTTTCTTTCACCTTGATTTTCACTAAAATGAAAATGCAAACTGACCTGAGGCTTTATCACCAGATGACAACTGACCGGACACTGGCGTGGGCCCCGACGGCTTTAGGGAATTTATTAGAGATCCCTGTAACAGAACACAGGCAGAACATTCATGTGAAACCATTAACCATCCTTTAGAATAAAGAAACACGTAAAATGAGAACATAATTTAAAAGTAAGCAAGCATAAACACTTTCATTTAGTTTAATTTTTAAAAACCTTATAATCCAAAGTCAGTATGTTTAAATGCTTATCGTGTGTAAGAGTATATCAGAGCATGGAATATTCTGCAAGCTCCAAGAATACGGTCTTGCCTACCTAGCTTGTGGCTATTTTCCCAGCATCCAGCACAGTGCCTGGCACATAGGAGGCACCGGAACATCCGGTAATGAATAAGGAAATGAATGAAATGGGTTCTGGCTCTCAGTACACGTATAATAAAATTAAAAAGTGGAACTGTTCAACTTCTCCATCTTCAGCAAATGTTCCTTTACTCTTATTGGTTATGACTTCTGCTTACCCATGTGTTCTCCAAGGTCAACACAGAAACCTCCAGAAGAAGGACCAAATGCTAAACGCTTAAATGCCATTGTAACAAACAGAGAGCCATGCTGAGAACTCACAAGAGGCAAGTGGTGAGGTTCAATCTCAAACACAATGTGAAATTACTCCTCTCAGAGACAGGTGAGAGTGGCAGAGAAACCAGGTCTTCTCAGGGAAGGTTTCAGGGATAGCTTGATCTATCTGTCAGCTGTCTCCAATTGTCTTCTTCTGGATTAACTGTTTACTATATAACTATTTACAAGATTTTTGTAAGAGACGATGCTCATCAGGCAAAAGCCTAAGCGTAGACGTAAGGGATACCACTGCGTACGCAAGCTCCGAAAAACAGGGATTGCGGGAGAAAGCTGGAAAAGCCACCCCGCCAAAGCACTGATCCTGAAAGGTACGATGTAAAAGCCACAGAGGGAAGAAGGTACAAGAGCCGGCCTCCAGCTCTGGCTCCAGCATTTCCTAATCGTGTGAGCTTGCATCGGTCACTTGTGGCTCAGGTTCTCATTAGGGAAACACATATGAACACCTGCCCCGTTCTACTGCACACGGTTGTCGTGTGGGTTATTGAAGGTAACGTTCAATGAAAGGAAATCACATGCCCAAATCACCCAAACAATCATGAAGGTACTGGAATTGTGACCCCAGATTCCTAGAGGCAGAATGTCAAATGGCCTACAAAGACAACCTCAGGTCCTGACTGACCTACTGTGTCAAGACTGACATAAATTCTAGGGAAAGGATCACAGGTCTTTGTCGGACTTCTACTTTGTTAAAACAAAGCCGAGACTTGAAACACCACTGTCTTCAAAGACAGACGTCGAAAGGCCGTTCACGAGAGCAAAAACCAGGAAGTCACCTGTTTAGCCGGGTTGGCAGCTGCCGGAGTCACCGCTGGGTGGGGCGCTTTGGCTGCAGGGTATGGCACCGAAGAGCTGAGAAACACAAAAGCGTACACTCAAGAGAAAGGCACGGGGGTGAAAATGACCTTCATCTCTGTGCCTGCCTTCTAGCCAATAAATGATACCAATATCGGGCAGAATCTGTTTGGGACCCTATCCAAAGTCATGTGACACTTTTCTGAAGAATCGCTTCTTTAAATGAAATGTGCGTCTCCAGCATAAAAGTCAAAGCAGTGAGCTTAAAACTTTTTTCCTTCCTGCCATCCTGAGAATGAAAGTTAAAACTATTCAGAAGGAGAGCTTTTTTCTTACCTGGAGAGTAAGCCCCCTCCCGTCCCCATCCCCGGTTCTACACTCTGGGGAATTTAGAACTCGTACGCCTAATGCTCTTTTCCAAGCCTGAGTCTAGACACGAGTCTAGAATCGTGCCGGATTCTCTTTTCCAAGCCTGAGAAAATGTTCAACTGGACCCACGGGTTGTATATGATCTGCTGTGATAAATGGCTCCAAAGTGTTTCTCAAAGAGGAGACATTCAGCTTCTCACAGCAACCACCCCCGAGAGCCCAGTGCTCACCAGGTCAGTGTACAAGAGATTCAAATGTACCGCTGTTCTGTATAACCTGCACCTTTGCTGCAGTCTGAAAGGGTATCTGCTATTTGTAGAAAAGAGATCTTTACGTTAACTCTGAACGCGGTGTGCAGGGAACGGTTATTTCAGTAATTATTCAGTGGTCGTATGTGAAGGGAAAAACCGGCCTGCTTAATGCAATCAAGGATAAGAGTTCTATTCTCGGCTCCTGGGAGCAATTCATTTATCTGTCCTCAGTCCAAAGCTACCCTGACTGGTAAGTATAGCAATAGTAGCCGTAGGATCTGGTTTTCTTTTTCTCAATTCCCCCTAGGCTAGGGAGGATTGGTATTTTTCCATCAAAAAATTAATGTGGAAGAGGAAAGACAAAAATAAGCTCATGCCTCATGGAAGAAAATTATCAAACGATTTAGCAATCTTACAAGCACCTCACGATTCTCGGCTGGATTAATACAGAGACCTTCCCAAACTTTATTAGATTGAGAGACAAGAAAAAATGGAGTCATTTTCAGTGAAACAAATCCCCTTCGCTTTTCCCTGAAGACAAAAGAACCTATAAATGTGTTCTCCGAAGAAAACAAGTCTCTGTTCCCCTGAGATGTCCCACCACAGGAAGGAGGAGTGTGCGAGCAAGGCTTCTGGGGCTGAGAAAGCCCCAGGCAGACATGGCAGACTGGGGAAAATGTGGTCTGAGCTCATAAAAATCACAAGGGAAATAATCTTTTATGCTTTCCAAAGACAGACAAAAAAGAAACTACCAGTAAAAATGAAAGCAGCAACTTATCCAACTTTAGAACATGTTTTTATGCCCAAAACTTAGTTATGACGCAACGGTAAGTTAAACCACGCATGGAACAGGGTGAGTGTCATTACTGTTCCAGTTGCTTGTGATAACGCTATCGAATCCCTCGGGGGTTCTGAGTCCCCAGACACACACCAGGAACTCACACGCTGGGCCGTGTGACAGCCCTGCAGAGAAATGCCGTTCGGCGCAGTTGCTGACAAACCAAAGGACTACACTGGATCTGTCGTGATCCAAGAGAGCGACAGAACAGAGCGGTGACTTAATTCCACTTTCTAGCAGCGCAGGCCTGACAGGGACAGTCAGAACCTCATCTGATGGGCTCCGTTCCAGAAAACAGAAGTCAGAGGACCGCAAGCAGAAGCGGCAATGCACCGGCGCTCCAAGGAGACACCTGACAGCAGAGGTCTGCAGATGACGTCGCATTACCGGTGACACTTGAGTGCTTTTTTTTTTTTTTTTAAATGCTTTTTGTAAGTTTATTTTGAGAGAGGGAGAACATGCACAAGTGGGGTAGAGGCAGAGAGAGAGGGAGAGAGGATTCCAAGCAGGCTCCCTATTGTCTGCACAGAGCCCGATGGGGGGCTTGATCTCATGAACCGTGAGATCGCGATCTGAGTTTAGATGGAGCTTAACTGACTGAGCCACCCAGGTGCCCCTCGAGTGCCACTTTAAAACATGTGAATGAGGGGCGCCTGGGTGGCTCAGTCAGTTGAGCGTCCGACTTGGGCTCAGGTCATGACCTCACGGTTGGTGAGTTTGAGCCCCGCGTCGGGTTCTGTGCTGACGGCTTGGGGCCTGGAGCCTGCTAAAGATTCTGCGTTTCCTCCTCTCTCTGCTCCTCCCATGCTCATGCTCTGTCTTTCTCTGTCTCTCAATAATAAATAAACGTTAAAAAAAAAAATTTAGAACACGTGAATGAGTAATGGGGTCTCTCCGGTCTTGGATGGTGGTTCCTGGAGAAAAACCCTTCCAACAGAATCTAAGTTCTCTGGCTCCCCATGCCCCAGACCACTCTGATAAAGACTAACTGCAGGGGAAAATCCAAAATATCATAAACACGGGAAACTGTCTCAAAGACTGCCTGGAATGCAGAAAAGGCACTCTGCTCTCTGTCACCTGCCACACCCTATCAGAGCCACCCGCACAGGTGGGCTGATGTGCGTGTGTTGTAGGGGTGCGTGTTCCACACACAGATATAAGACTGAATTATTAAGTCTGTGAAGCATTAAAATGTCACCTAGGCCCTTTCTTAATGTTCTTTAAAGGTTAATGAACTTCACCAAGGTAAATATACTGTTGTGAAAGGGGCCAACTATTCATTCTTCTACCCTATTTTAACATTTTTCTTAAAGTAATCTCTAGACCCAACGTGGGGCTCAAACTCACGACCCTGAGATCAAGAGTTGTGTGCTCCACCAACTGAGCCAACCAGGCGCCCCTATTTCAACATTATAAAGGGCTTAAAAACCAAGGAAACTGGTTATGCCCTAGTTCGATACATCTTAATCCTGACCACGAGTATCTTGTTATGTACTCACATCCGACATAGCGGATCTAACCCACGAAAGCTACTCAAGTTAACCAATGAACTAGGAATTTTTGGTAATAGTTTAAAGACAGGTAAGGCAAGTAAGGAGACAGGACAACATCTCAAGAGCAAATGAAGAAACAGAGCAAACAGAAATCAGGAGAGAAAAAGAAAGATGATGATAGAAGATACGGAAAACAAAAGCCATCCGTCCATTTTCTCACCTGTCAGATGGGCAGTCACCCTGAAGTCTGGCCATAAATGTGACACCCCAGGCAGAGATACGGGCAGGCAGGCACCGTACAAGGCTTGTGGGAAGACAAATAAATGTGCCAACAACAGTCACAATTCCACACACGTAACTATCCAAGCACACAGATGCCTCCTTGGCCCCAGCAGTCCTGCACTGGAGAATTTATCCTACAGATACAGCTGCTCAAGTGTGCAAAATGATCAATGTGTCCAATAGGATTCCTGATAACAACAGAAGATGAGCATCCCCAATGTCAATCAGTGGAAGGGGGGAGAAAAGAGCTATCGGTTCATTTTTAGGAGTTTCTTATGTTTGGCAGTGAAGATTGTGACTGCCGACTGTTGTCCCCTATTGGCCAATTTTATGTCCCTGAAGACTCAGATATTATCCAAGATATCATTAAAGGTCTTCTAACTCAAACTGCGGTTCTTGAATGTCCAGATGTCAAATAACTTACATAATGTAAATTGGAGCTGCATTAGAGTTCTGAAAAAGATCTATGTTAAATGTAAACACAGGATTCTGTTACGAATTTATAAGGACGTGGAAAATGTCCACAACTAAGTTTCATGACGAAGCTGAAACAGGAAGTTACAAAGCAGCATGTATTCCAACTTTACTTTAAGAAACAAAATTTTCACACAATAAAGATGAATAAGTAAATAGAATAAAGATTTTAATTTTTCTATCTGGTTTTCATAATGTCTACAATGAGTATTTATAATGAGAAAAACCTTGAGGATCAGTTTTTTAAAGGTTATGGTCATTACTACAGTTATTTTTAAAGTGGGGCAACATCTTTAAGTCAGTGAAAGAAAAAACTGTCAACCCAGAATTCTTGGTGAAAAGATCTTTTAAAAACAAAGGTGAAATAAAGCCTTTGGCAGACACATAAGAGCTGAGAGAATTCAGATCTACGCCTGAAGAAATGTCAGAGGAAGCCCTTCAAGCAGAAGGAAACCCAAACAAAGAAATGAAGGACACCGGAAATGATAAAACCACCCATGTAAGCAAAAGAGGTTTTTTTTCTTCTTTGGATCTCTTTAGCGGTGTCTGGGTGGCTCAGTTCAACGGTTAAACGTCTGCCTCTTGATTTCTGCTCGGGTCATGATCTCACGCATCCTGAGTCTGAGCTCCGCCTTGAGCCGCACTGTCAGCCCAGAGTCTGCTTGGGATCTTGGGATTCCCTCTCTCCCCTTTTCTTTCTCCCCCTCCCCTGCTCACTCCCTCTCTCTCTCTCCCTCTCTCTGTCTCTCAAAAGTTAAGTAAATATTAAAAAAATCAATTTAAAACATAATCAACTATTTATAACAACATATCATGGAATTGATAACGCAGGTAGAAGGAAAATGTACAAACAATGACGATATTGCAAAGGTGGGCAGGGCAGAAATTGAAGAATACTGCTCTAAGATTCTTATGTGATACCTTAGTGGTACGGTGTCACTTGGAGACAGACTGGGGTAAGTTAAAGATGTGCACTGTAACCATAATGCAATCCCAAAGTTAACACACAGTGTTATAACTGATAAACCAACGAAAAAGATAAAAGAAATCATAAAAAATATTCAACCCAAAAGAAGCTGCAGAAAAAGAAGAATAATGGAACAAAGAAAAGATGAGACAAATAGAAACCAAACAGCATTATGTTGATTTAAACCCAACATGATATAGGGGGGCCTGGGTGGCTCAGTCAGTTGGGCGTCCGACTTTGGCTCAGGTCATGATCCTGAGGTTCGTGAGTTCGAGCCCTGCGTCGGGCTCTGTGTTGACACCTCGGAGCCCGGAGCCTGCTTCAGATTCTGTGTCTCCCTCTCTCTCTGCACCCCCCCCCCCCCACTCATGCTCTGTCTCTCTCTCTCTCTCTCTCTCTGAAAAAGAAACATTAAAAAAAAAAAAACCCAACATGATATAATCACATTGAATGTAAATGGTCTATGCACTCCAATTAGAACAGATTGGGTGCCTGGGTGGCTCAGTTGGTTAAACGTCCGACTCTTGGTTTCAGCTCAGGTCGTATCTCGTGGTTCGTAAGTTCAAGCCCTGTGTTGGGCTCTGCACTGACAGCATGGAGCCTTCATGGGATTCTCTCTCTCTCCCTCTATCTGTGCCCATCCGCCCCCCACTCTCTCTCTCTCTCAAAATAAGTAAACTTAAAAATAAAAAAAAGTAAAAGCTAAGTAAAATGAATCTTGACGCTTACTTAACACCAAGACAATTTAATCGGGGGGGGGGGGGGTGTCTTTCCAACAAATGGTACTGGGACAACTGGATATCCACTTGCCGAAGAATGCGGTTGGAACCCAATGTCACACTATTTACAAAAATTAGGTCACAAAGGATCAAAGACCTAAACGTAAGAGCTAAATCTAAAACATTTAGAAGAAAACATAGGTGTAAACCTTTGTGACCTTTGACTGGGCAAGGGTTTCTTAAATACGATTACAATACCCAAAGCAGAGGCAGAAAAAAATAAAAAAATAAACTGAACTTCACCAAAATTAAAACTTTTGTGTTCCAAAGGACACTATCAAGAAAGTGAAAGGTCACCTGAAGAATGGGAAACAAACAATCCATTTTAAAAATGGGCAAAGGATCGGGGCGCCTGGGTGGTTCAGTCGGTTAAGCATCCAACTTTGGCTCAGGTCATGATCTCGCAGTTCGTGGGTTTGGGCCCTGTGTCGGGCTCTGTGCTGACAGCCCTATGTCTCCCTCTCCCTTCCCTGCTTGTGTTCTGTCTCCCTCTCTCAAAACCAAATAAACATTAAAAATAAAAAAAGAACCAGAAGCTTCCTGCTGAAACCACGGGTCATCACAACTATTTATTAAAGCTCACAGACTTTTCTACTAAAAAAAGGTGAATTTTACTATATATAAATCGTGCCTCAATTTAACATATTTTGCTAAAGTTAAAAAACAAAACAAATCAGATCAGGTCACACACCTACCCCAAAGCATCCAACGGTCAGCAGCCAGGTCCTGACCGAGGTTCACTAGATATTACCGGATACGGGAATCCACACCCAACTCCCTGACCTCCTCTCCCCGGGCCCTCTCTCCCGCTCCGGCCACCGGCGGCCTCCTGGCTGTCCTCAACCGGTCAGACTCGCCCCTGCTACAGGCCCTGTGCTTGGAGCTTTCTTCCCTAAGATATTCACGAGGCCTGCTCTCTGACCTTTCGGACTTTACTCAAATGTCAAGTGTCAAAAGCCATGGGAAGGCCTAATTTTACGTACGACAGGAAGATGCAGCTTCACGGGGCAAGCAAACAGGGTCTGGTGTTTCTGAGATACTTTAGTCATGAGCCATGGAGGAGAGGCACCTTCTTTGGCCAGCCTCTTTGAAACGGTAGCCCGTACCCGGAGGACCTCCTTAAATCCCTTCCCTACTTTAGGGTCCTCTGTCACACCTGTCACCATCTTAAATACTTCCTGTCTTACTCATTTCCCTTATTGTTCGTCTCTCCGTGACCAGGGCAGAAGCGGTTGGTTGTCTTTTGCCTGCTTTGTTTAAACGCTTTATCCCCAGCACCTAGAACGGAGTATTAAGCATTTAACGAAGCATTCGTTGAAAGACATAAACAAACGCCAAAATTCCTGAAAGAAATGACGTGTCAGGGGTGTTTTGGTAAAAACAAACCAACAAACCAGCAATCCCACCATGTTAGGCCCCCCCGCCCCCACCCTGTCTTGGTACTCTGCCTCCTGCCAGGCCTCTAGCCATCCCAGCCTTCTTCTAACTCTTTCAACTTTACTGGGAGAGGCGGTTTTGCGTATCAATTATGCTTAGAGTTAACCTAGTACTCAACAAATGGTCACCAAAAGGAACTAGTGCCAGGCGGGGCCTGCAAGCTAAACAACTGTACTGGAGCCCAGTCCTGTAGGGAAGGAAGAGAAAATTTCTTCAAGATTCCTTCTGAGTTTTTTTGGTCTATTTTTCTCAAGTCAGAGAAGAGGGCACACTGAGAACTGCTCCTCCGACCCAGCCCTTATCAAAGATCTGCTCAGACGAACCATTCGAGGGAAACAAAGGTTAAGAAGGTTAAGTGAAATCACGAAGAGGTGCTTCTCCGTGGTTAACGGCTGAAGTATCTCAGAAACACCAGACCATACTGCTTTCACCGTTAAGCTGGATTTTCCTGCCTTATGCAATATTCTGCCTTTTGGTGGCTTTTCTCCGCCTTCCCTACACGAGGAATCTGGCTATAATTCCCAAACTCGAATGCACAGTTCTTTCCCTTGGGAAGTTCACAACAACCACAAATGCCATCTGGGTATAAACAGCATACCAAAGCGTCAAGGTCACTACAAGATAGGAGAGTGGGTAGGCTTGTTTTTGGCTGTCAGTACAGCCCTGAGATAACTAAGAAATCCCTGGAACGGGCGGGGTTGATACATGGACCAACGTGGAATCAAGGGAAGGCCAGCGGACCAGCAAAACAGGGCCACTCGATAAGGCCAAAACAGAGCAGTGAGCAGACCTGCTCCGCGGGGGTGGCAGAGAGCGGGCCCCATGTGGAAAAAACACGGGGCCCGCGGCTGTTCATCCTGCTGCTGGACGAATCACCGGATACCAACTCCCTGAACGATGCTGGTCTTCACCATCCCTACGTTCAGACTGAAGACATGCCCCTCAATTCTTCCCTATGCCCGGGAGAGGGTGCGGTGGACTAGAGATCTAACCTAAGAGAACCTAAGGCTCTGCCGGCCGAGTCTGCGTGCCAGCAGCACTGCTGCCCCCTGCAGGCAGTTCCTCGCTATTATGGAAGAGCTCAGTGGGCTGCGACATACTGGAGAGCAGTCACCTACCCCATCGCCGCAGAGGGGGCTCCAGGATTGTTCTTCAGTTCCTGCACGTTTACCACTTGAGGGACATTCTTCAGAGTTGATTCAGTCAAAGTACTTACAGCTATTTAAAGAGAGAGGAGAGGGGCATGTTAATTGCCGTACAGGATCAAAAATTCCAGCCATATATAAACGCACAACCAGGACATGAATTCAAGCAGTAATCTTATTACGTAAAGGAAATCTACTCTGGGTAGTTCTGCAGCTCTGTGATCAATGGGACGGCCGGCCTACTCCATTCACAAAGATTATGGGATGAGGCTCTGCGCAATTTAATCAGACGTACTATTTTAGGGAAAAAGAACCCTGGCCAGCTTTTAAAGGGTGGAGCTGTGGCACCTGCCACATTGTTGGCTCGTCCTGAAAAGGGGCAGAGAGAGTAGGAGCGTAAGAGAGTAAGAGCGGTGTTCAGGTTGAGGATTTCTGCCACCCACCCGCCCACCCACCCATTCTTTCGCATGGGCGTCACCAGATTCTTTTAGGTGCTGGGAATACAAAAAATGTCCAAAACCTAGTTTCTTCTCTAAAGGATCTCACGGCTTAGTGAGGCAGACGCATGAGTAAGACGGAGCTCGGGCAAGAATGGTTGGGGGAAAGGCCAAGAGCCTGAACTAACCGAATGGCAACAGGAGGGACACCTTCTTATACCTACGAGGCAGGTCAGCTTTCACATCTTTTTTTGCCTTAGGGTTTAAAACTGCATTCACATCTTTTTTTGCCTTAGGGTTTAAAACTGCATTCCGAAACACTAACGTTTTCTAAGTAACTACCAAGACGGCCCGAGCAAAGCTCCCGGGTCTCCTCTATGGACATTTCTGGCACAGTGGAAGGCTGTGGCCGAGGTAGGACGGCGGGCCTGTGATGGCCTGCTGTCATTCCCTCCTGCAGGGAAGCGACCAGGCTCGTCCTGCCTGAGCCCACACACATGTCACCTTTCACATCCAAACGTGCCTACACCTCAGAAATGTTTGCTTCCAAAATGTTTGTTCCACTCTCCCGCTGAGTGGAACAACCCTACATTCTGGCCGATTTTAAGTTTATAAATCATCAACTCAGTCGGCTTGATCTGGGGCCTACTCAGCGCAATGCCGACCAAGATTCTGCACGTTCCGAGTAACATTTAAAGAAAACATCAGAGGATTCTATTTGTTCTGAAGGCCCAAAGGTACCTTAGAAAGCTACCTTGTTTGTGTGCTTTCATACCTGCTTTAGGAGCTTTAATAAGGGTTTTAATATTGGAACTTTTCTTAGAACGCTTTCATCACTGTACAATGGTAATCCTTTTTTGTCATAATCAGACCACTATGTCCTTTTAGTCTTCTAAAAAGAACTGTCCAAAGGGATACGTGTTCCAAGCAGTGCTAAAATCCACAACCAATTTCCTTCAACTAACACAAAAACACTTGCTTTATGGCGGAGTTTCTCGACTTCAGCAGTATTGACATTTCGGGCCTGGGTAATCCTCTGTTGTGGGGGTGTCCTGTGCACTGTAAGGTCTTTTGTGGCATTCCTGACCTCCACCCGCTAGAGGCCAGCAGCACCGCCAACTGCTGGTGAGGAATGCGGGGTGAGAAGAGCCTCCACTTGAGAACCAGTGGCTTGTACAAACTGATTAGTGGTAACTGACGCGCTCAAGGCCAACTACTTAGAAACCCTAACACAGAAGATTCTGGGTAGCCGCAAAGCATTGACAAAGTGCAAGCGCTGATTATGATTAGTTCGCTAGACTTTCCGTCTGTAAAGGCTAACCCAGCCGTCTTTAAGAAAACGCCGTACCGCAACAGAAAGAGCACAGGGGTGGAGTCTGGGTCCTGGAACTTACTGGCTGGGTAACCGTCACCTCTCTCACCTGACATCACTCAGAAGCAAAACGGGCGCACGAAGACTCACCTCCCAGGGGGGGCTGGGATCCTTATGACACTATCAGGCAATTTTTTTTTTTTAATTTTTTTTTTCAACGTTTATTTATTTTTGGGACAGAGAGAGACAGAGCATGAACGGGGGAGGGGCAGAGAGAGAGGGAGACACAGAATCGGAAACAGGCTCCAGGCTCTGAGCCATCAGCCCAGAGCCCGACGCGGGGCTCGAACCCACAGACCGCGAGATCGTGACCTGGCTGAAGTCGGATGCTTAACCGACTGCGCCACCCAGGCGCCCCGACACTATCAGGCAATTTTTAATGGCTTAAAGCAGACACTGTTCAAAAGCAGGGATCAACAACTTCATCAGAAAACCACTCGACTGAATGCGGCGGGTCTAATACCTCCCCCCAAAATGAAAAAAGCGTCGGATCTAGTCTCTGCCTTCTTGGAACCCTCTCCCCAGAAAGGGGCGGGGGTGAGGAGGCTGTCCCAACGGGCCTGTCTTCTCAAGGGCAGCAGAGAGAGCCGGCTGTTGCCCGGGACCCGCCGTGCCTGCCGGTGACTGCCGAGGCTCCCGGTCAGTCTCCGCAAAGTGCAGGGCAGCCGTGTTACCTGGGGCCTGACTGGCCATCTGCCGTCTCAGCGCTGCAGCGGCGGCCGCCTGGGGAGCCGAGATGGGGTGGGAAGGACCAGGTGCGCCGTGTTTCACGGTTTTTGTTGCAAGCATCGTGCTATCGGCCCCTTGAGGAGTAAGTTTGCTGGTAGACGTAGACACTGAAGGAAAAAGAAACCCAAGCGAGAGAGTGGGTCAGGGAGGAGTGCACAGAAGTGGAGACGGCAAATCCCCCAGTGTGAGGTCGCAGGGAAAACGCGAAGGTTAAAGATGCTTCGGCATAAACACACGAAAGTACCGATAAACTCCCAGGCTGGCGCCTCGAAGCTCCAAACGTGCCGCGTGCTGTGTGCCTGCTTGACTCTGCCAGCTACAGCACTTGACACAAGCATCTCCTCTGATACAGACCGAGACAGAACTTACCGGCCAACAGAGGTCAAGGCCTCGCTCTCCTCTCATAAAAATCTCTCCATTCCAGCACCTCCCGATCGGTAAGTGCTTGTTCCCTGTTAGAAGTCACTTCAGTGTGGGGTGCTCGGCCGCTCAGTCGGTTGAGTGGCTGCCTCTTGATTTTGGCTCAGGTCGTGATCTCATGGTTGTGAGATCGAGCCCTGTGCCGGGCTTCGTACTGAACATGCAGCCTGCTTAAGCTCGCTCGCTCTCTCCCTCCCTCTGCCCTGCTCACGAGTGTTCCCTCTCAATTTCACTTCAGTGTGAAATCCTGACACTCTGGAACGGAAGGTGTGACAGTCCAATAGTGGTCACCTCTGTGAGCCAATGCTGGGGCAAGCATGGCAGCTGGCAAGGTCCAGGGCAGAATATGGCTAAAATAATGAGCTGAAACGAGCCAGGATTTGAAAGGCATGAGTTACGGAGATGTGGCTTTAGAGTGAGGCAGACAGCCTCCTCCTCTTACACCTGAAACGACCGTTTTTGCTGTTGTTGTTTTTATGCATGTTTATACATAATCTCTACACCCAACATGGGCTTGAACCCCCGACCCCGAGATCAAGAGTTGCTCATTCCACCAACTGAGCCAGCCGGCCGCTCCAACACCTATTTTAGAAACACAAGCTAGACTCAACAGGGAAGCTGTGTCAGTGTGAGCCCGGTGGGGTCCCTCCTTCCTACCTCTTTCAAGGGGACCCACCTCCTTTGAATTTGTCTTCTCATTTCTGAAACACTAGCGGAGATGGGCCGGACTGGACTTACAGGGGTGACAGTGGCACGGTTCCTCCACCGGACACAAACCTGACAGGGATCTCACCGCTTACTTACCTGAAGTTCCCATCACGCCGGGCGAACCATGAATCAGGTGAGATTTGGCAAAAGGCGCTGCCTGCGGCAAGACGCCGGGCTGGATGGAAGGGGTGCGAACCACAGGCGCGTGCCGAGGGGCCTGCACCGCCGCGTCTTCGTCCTTACAGGACGCCCGCGTGTCTTCGCTCTCCAAAGACTGGGACACGGACGACGTGGAGCTGGCTTCGTCCAAGTCTTCATAGTATCTCTGCGACAGGAAGGCTGACCGAGACAGGCTGGCTACGAAGCCCGAAACAAACACAAGAGAGACGGTTCAAGCGAGTCTGAGAGCTATGTTACTTTCACTGTCGACGGAGAACTATCCAATTTAAAAACACTTTAGCGATGACTTATTTTAAGTGGAAGAAGCCGTGGTGGAAGGTGAACACATATGATTTTGGGTCTTTGCTCAAATGAAGCTTTGAAAACCCGAGCTGCGTAGGACGGGAACACTTTGAGTGTCGAACAAACAACAACAAAAAATGTGAAGTAAGAGACGAAATAAATGCAAATGCAGGAGACCTCGAGTCCCCACCAGAAGCTCTCACAGGCAGAATGACAACAAACCAAGGAAATTACCAGACAAGCGTCCACCAAAGAGTCACTTTGCAACAACAAACTTAAGAACAGGCGTCGCACGAACTGGGAAGACTGAATGTCCTCAGTCCCGGTGCCTCCAACATGCCCAACCATCAACTGCTTCTTTTGAATCAATTAGGTTTACAAAAAAAAAAAAAAAAAAAAAAAAAAGTCACTGAAATTAATCCTGACTTTTCCCGCTCTTTCTTTTTTTCCTTCTGTTAAGCGATGAAGGAAGGCTTCCTGCCGTTTTGGAATACATTATTACTTCCTGTATACTAGAAAAACCATACACCAAACAAAAGACCCAGCCCTTTCGCAAGTTGTTTAAGACCGTTGCTAACATCTACTGACTTCCTGCCTTACAGGCCCATCACTCCGCAAGATTTTGTCGCAATAAGCAAAAACAACCGAAAACCATCGCTACCTGCTGGGACTGCTGCACTCGTCGATTTGGTGGCCGTGAGCCAAATGGGACTAGGTGAGACAAAAATAATTGAAAGTAATTTAATGAAAATTTCGAGTTGTCAGCTTCACCAGCCACGCAACAACTACGTGTGGCTACCATACTGGAGTGCACAAATATAGAATATTTCTCTGTTCGATGAAAGTTCTACCGGACAGCACTTTGCCAGAGTATTCTCGTGCACGTACTTCTGCAACAGGGTCACTCAGAAATACCATCCCAAACCACCAGCACTGCTAGTAAAACTGCAGTGCGTATTTCCCCGAGACCGTACTTGGTGCAGGTGCCGTGAAAGGGATCTATATAAATTATCCCCTTTAATCCTAATAACTACCCTAGAAAGTAAAAATTGCTATGATTGGACTTTATAACTAATGCTTAGAAAGGCTGGGGTGCCTGGGCGGCTCAGTCAGTTAAGGACCCGAATCTTGGTTTCAGATCAGGTCATGACCTCACGGCTTCTTCGTGGGTTCAGGCCCGGCATCGGGCTCTGTGGTGGCAGCGTGGAGCCCGCCTGGGATTCTCTCTCTCCCTCTCTCCCCCACTGTGCCGTCTCTGTCTCTCTCAAAATAAATAAAAAACTTGACCACATTCTAAACAATATCACATAAGACTGAACCCTGTGTGAGGGAGAACTGTGACCCCATGACCTTTGCCCCTGGTTCCACACCCATAAGGTTATGCTGCATCAGACGGCAAAGGGATGCTGCAGACATAATTAAGGTTACTTATCAGTGGGTCTTAAAATAGGAAGGCTAGCCTGGATCATCCAGGTGAGTCCAATGTAAAATCTCACAAGCATTTAAAGGCAGAGGAAGTCAGAGAGCTGAGGCATAAGAAGACCGTGCTCTCGCTGGCTTGCAGATGAAGGGGCTGGGAGCACATGGCAAAGAAACACGGACCTCAGTCCTACAGCTGCAAGGAACTGAATTCTGCCAGCAAGTGGAATGAGCTTAAAAGCGGACTCTTCCCCAGAACCTCCAGGCAAGAGCCCAGCCCAGCCACCATCTTGACTTCCGCCCGGGAGCCCCGAGCAGAGGACACAGTTGAGCCCCTCTGTGCCTGGACTTCTGCCCCACACATCTGTGATGCTTTCAGCCGCTAAAGGTGGTGCTTTCAGCCACCAAATCCGTGGTAATTTGTAACAGTGTGTGCAGAAAAAAAATACAACCTCACATTTTCTCAGGGCCACCGTGCTCTAAAAGAGTTCTCTAAAATCTTGGTTCCCGAGAGGTAATAGCAACAAAAGACGATTCACATCCACTGCCTTCAAGAACTGGATAGAGAGAGAGACTGACATTACTACGTAACTCCCAAGGTCTGATATAACCCGGGAGACCTCGCAGTTTCCTCCTTCATCATCGGGAGGCCATTCGCTGACCTTGGATGGAGAGAGAGCCACTGGATGAGACATACAAGGGCTATGCTCACTCGCAGAGGCCAGGAGGCTGGAAGGCCCAGTCTCCCAGCGGTGCTGTCCTCATAGCTGATGTGAGCCGCTCCCTGCCTGGGCTCAAGGATGCAGCTACCTCCTGGCATGAGAAAAGGGGCCCATTGAAACCTAAAGAATCTTTTTCTGCTTAAACTCCAACTCAGATTAGAAAAGGCAGAATGCCATATCAAGAGAAAAAAAGAAAGACTAAAATCATTATCGGTAGATGCAAACGTCCCATCTCATGGGGAACATGCAGAAAGTGTCCCCTTTGAGCTCAAGACAAGGATGCCCACTCACCACTTTAATGGACTCTGCACTGACCATCCTAGCCAATGAAATAAGGAAAGAAAAAATAAAGGAACAAGAAAGTAGAAACAAAAGTGTATCTATGGAGACTATAACTATTCCCATAGAAAGTCCAAGTAATAGCCACAGACATTATTTGAATAAATGAGTTTAGCTAGGCTGCTGGATACAAAATCAAACATAAAAAAATCCAATATATTTCTATTATCACATCTAACATAAAACATAAAATGAAATTTAATGAAAAAAACCCATAAGAACATCAAAAATATGAAACTCTATGAATAAATCCAATAAAAGATGTGTATGTCTGTCATGAAGAAAACACTGAGAAATTAAAGACCCCACTAAACACACACCATGTTTAGGAACTGAAAGATCAACACTGTACAAACATCAATTCTCTCAAGTCAGTCTAGAGATTTTATGCAATCCCAATCAAAATCTCAACTTTTCTTCTAGAGTTGAGGGATACAGAATTTAGCAAGACAATTCCAATATTAATATGGAAATGGAAAGCAAGAGCCAAAGCATTCTAGATCACAGGTCAGCAAACTAAGACCATGAGGCAGCTACCTGTTTTTATAAATAAAGTTTTATCGAAACACAGACAAGCCCATTCGTTTGTATACTGCGTATAGCTGCTTTCTCATCACAAGGGCAGAGTTGAATCAGGTACAACAGAAATCATGGGGCCAGCAAGCCTACTATACACATATATATACATATGTGTATATACATATATTTTTTACATTTGTTTATTTTTGAGAGAGAGAGAGAGACAGAGACAGAGAGAGACACCCAGCGTGAGCAGGGGAGGGGCAGAGAGAGAGGGAGACACAGAATCTGAAGCAGGCTCCAGGCTCCAAGCTGTCAGCACAGAGCCCGACGCGGGGCTCGAACTCACAGACCGTGAGATCCGGACCTCAGCCGAAGTCGGATGCTTCACTGACTGAGCCACCCAGGCGCCCCTTTACTACCTAGACCTTTAAGAAAAAAAGTTTGCCAACCCCTGTCCTAGACTGTAGAGCTTTCTGTGATGATGGCATTACTCCATCTATGTTTCCCATCACAATAAACACTAGTCACAGGTGCCTACTGAGCACTTGAAATGTGGCTACTGGGTTTGCGTAACTGAATTTTTACCTTTAGTTTTTATTAATTTAATTTAAACAGCCTACTGTATTAGACAGCACAGCTTCAGAACTTAGAAAAAGAACAGTACTGAGGCTTTATTTTAGTAGGAGTTAATTAAGGCAACGTAGTAGCAGTGGTTTCTAACCAGTGTATGAGACCAACAGACCTGCACACAAGGATAACTGATTTATAACAAAGGTGGCCACAAAGCAGTGAGGAAAAGCAGTCCTTTCAATAAATATTATTGGGATGATCAGCTAGCTAAATACAAGACACGTATGTCTCGGGCACAAATCAATTCCAGATAGTATAAACAAACATGGTACCTCCACACAATGGACAACTATTCCGCGACGAAAAGGAATGAGCTACTTATGTATGTGTGCATCACGGGGGAACCTCAAAAACACACTAAGTGAAAGAAACCAAACCGAAAAATTAGATGTGATCCCATTTATATGCAATTTCCAAAAAAGGAAGATCCACACAGAAGGAAAAGACATCAGTGGCTGCCGGGGCCAGAGGAGGAACGACCACAAAGAAGCATGAGAAAACTTCCCGAGGGGTGCAGGTGTTCCCAAACTGGAATGTGGTGACAGCGATACGATTCCGTAAGTTTAATAAAAATTCTCAAACTCTGTGTTTATAGAAGATGAATCTTATGTAAACCATACCTCAATACCATCGCTCAGAAGAAAACCAATTCCAGGTAGGTGGTAAATCTAAATCTGCAACGCAAAACGTTAACATTTCCAAACAATGAGAAAAGCGCGTGCATACTCTTGTTACCCCGTCCTACAGAAGGATTTCTCAAACCGAACACGGAAAGCACCAACTGCCCAAGAAAAGGCTGGTAAGTCTATTTTAAAACTAAGCTCTTCTGTTTTTGCCAAAAGACATCACCGAGAGGGAAACAAGTAACAGAGGGAGTCCCTACAACCCATATAACCACAAAGGGCTGGTATCCAGAATGAATAAAAAGTTTTACAAATCAGTAAGACAGATCACCCAATAGGTAAATGAGCAAAGATGGCGTCACACACTTCACGAAAGTCAACTATTAACTAAATATTTAGTAACACGTAAAAGGGTTACACCAGAGTTTCAAAGGAAAAAAAACTGACAATACTAAGCTTGGCAAAGATGCAGAAAACTGAAATAGTTTTACCTTGATGGTAAGAGTAAAATAAGCTGGTACAACCACTTTGGAGAACTGCACAGAAGAATCTACCAAAGCCGAGCGTGCGGACAGAGTACAAACCACTTCCATTCCTAGCCACGTGGCCAAGTAAGAGGAGGACGTATGTGCCCCAAGGACATGCACAAAGATGTTCAGAACAACATTCTATTCCATCAGCTAAAAACCGCAAACACTAAATGCCCACTAAGAGGAGAATGGATGAACAGATGCGGCACATTTATACAGCCAAATACCACATAAACAGCCACAAAACCAATCACAGCCTCCCGTGACGACAGAGGACTCTTACAAACCTGCTGTGCAACAAGAGAAATCCATCCAGAGAATAAATGAATGGACGGAGACAGCAGGCAAAACCCTCAAAAACCAGGCAAAACCAAATGACAGTGTCTGGGGAGACAGGCTCCGGGCAGTAAAGCTCACAACAAAAGCCAAGTTAAGGAGATTAAAGAGAATGACAACTTCATGCAATGTCCAGCCCTAAACCGGATCCTTGATTTAAAAAAACAAACAAACAAAAAAAAAGAGTTGCCATGAAGGCCCAAAGAGGGACAGCTGGCAAACCGTGAGTAGGGACTGCACATTGGTAACAGTGTTCTGTGAATGTTAAATTTCCTACCCCTGGCCACTGTATTATTGTGTAAGAGAATATCTTGCTTTTAAAGGACACATGCTGGTTAATTTAGGAGTAACGAGTCCTGTCTGCAACTTATTTTCAAATAGTTCATTAAAAACAACAGAAAGACCTGTACTCTAAAAATTACAAAACACTGACGAAAGAAATTGGAAAGAACACAAAGAAACAGAAAGACGTTCCATGCTCCTGGACTGGAGGAACAAATAACATCAAAATGGCGATACTACCCAAAACAATCTATACATTTAACGCACTCCCTATCAAAACACCAACAGCATTTTTCACAGAACTAGAACAAACAATCCTAAACTTTGTATGGATCCACGAAAGACCCCAAATAGCCCAAGCAATCTTGGAAAAGAAGAACAAAACTGGAGGCATCACAATTCCAGACTTCAAGTTATATTACAAAGCTAAAGTAATCAAAGCAGTATGGTACAAAAACAAAACAAACAAAAACAAAAAAACAAAAAAAAAAACAGAACAAAACAAAAATCCAAAAAACAGTATGGTACTAGCACATTAAAAAAGATCACATAGACCAATGGAACAGAATAGAAAACCCAGAAGTAACCCCACAATTATATGCTTAACCTTTGACAAAGGAGGAAAGAATATACAATGGTAAAAGGACAGTCTCTTCAACAAATGGTGGTGGGAAAACTGAACTGCTACACGCAGCAGAATGAAGCTAAACTATTTTATTATACTACACACAAAAATAAACTCAAAAAAAGGGAGCCCAGGTGGCTCAGTTGGTTGAGCGTGTGACTCTTGATTTCGGCTCAGGTCATGATCTCAGGTCACGCTCTGTGGACTTGAACCCCATGTTGGGCACTGCGCTGACGGCGTGGAGCCTGCGTGGGAATCTCTCTCCCTCTCTCTCTGCCCCTCCCCTGCTCATGTGTGCACACACACGTGCTCTCTCTCACAAATAAACAAAATTAAAAACAATAATAAACTCAAAATAGATCAAGGACCTAAATGTGAGACCCGAAGCCATTAACAATCCTAGAAGAGAGCACAGAAAGCAATTTCTTTGACATCGGCCATAGCAACATCTTTCTACACAGGTTTCCTGAGGGAAGGGAAACAAAAGCAAAAATAAACTACTGGGACTACATCAAAACTAAAAGTTTCGCCAACAAAACTAAAAGACGACCTATGGGACGGAAGAAGATATTTGCGAATGTATCTGGTAAAGGATTAGTATCCAAAATCCAAGAACTTCCACAAGTTGACACCAAAAAACCCCAAATAATCCAATTAAAAAATGGGCAGAAGACACGAACATTTTTCCGAAGAAGTCACACGGATGGCCCACAGACACATGAACAGATGCTCAACATCACTCATCATAAGGAAAACACAAATCAACACTACAATGGGGTATCACCTCACACCTGTCAGAATGGCTAAAAATCAAAAACACAAGAAACGAGGGTTGCTAAGGATGTGGAGAAAAAGGAACCCTTGTGCACTGTCGGTGGGAATGCAAACTGGTGCAGCCACTGGGGAAAACGGTATGGAGGTTCCTCAAAAAATTACAAATAGAACTACCCTACAATCCAGGAATTGCACTACCGAATATTTACCCAAAGAAAAACAGTAATTCAGAGGCATGTGCTCTTACGTTTACTGCAGCGTTATTTATAATAGCCAAATTCCAGAAAAAGTCCAAGTGTCCATTGACAGGTGAATGGACTAAGACGACGTGAGGTGCATGCGTGCTGCGTGTGTGTGTGTGTGTGTGTGTGTGTGTGTGTAGAAACATAAAAAAGAATGAAATCCTCTAAGGACCTCGTATAAGCAGAATTATACGGTATTTGTCTTTTCGTGACTGGCTTCTCTCTCTTAGCACAGTCCTCAAGGTATTCTTTAGATTAAAAAAAAAAAAGCTATTAAGAATTCTCTGGTCTCTTTTTACCTAATTCAACATTATATGATTAGCGAAAAATTAATAAATCATGGTACAGTAAAGATTAAATTTCCTTTTTTTAAAAAAAAAATTATTTTTGAGAGAGTGTGTGCAAGAGGGGGAGGGGCAGATGGAGGGTGGGGTAGACAGAGGATCGAGAACGGGCTCTGGGCCGAGAGCCCGATCCAGGGCTCAAAGTCACAAATCGTGAGATGATGACCTGAGCCAAGGTCGGACGTTTAACCAACTGAGCCACCCAGGAGCCCCTAAATTTCTTTCTTCTATTTTAATTACCAAAGAGCATCTGTTGGTGTAAAAATTTTCAACTCAAAACAGAATTTCAAAGAAAAAAGCAGATATGGGCACTAAAGCAAAGCAAAATTATGTATGAAATTACACATGACAAGTATTTTTGAAAGAAGAAAATGGAGACAATAAATCTAGATAAGTTAAGGGAAAAAAATAGCGTTTCGTAAGTCACAAAGCTTCTTTCCAGGCAAGTGTGATTTCACTGTCATTCCCTCACCAGTAGTTTCTTTATTTAAGTGATTTTCTCTCCCCCAAATGCAATTCTACTAAAACCCCACACAAAACAGAAAAGTAAAACATCTCCATACAAAGCGGAGACTTGGATCCCTAGGGCCAGCTCAGTCTCCTCCGAACCCTTGGGAATGACCGCCACATAACCTAAGGACTGCAGAATACGGCGTCAAAGCCAAAACGACGACCTCCAACTGCCGTGTCCTGTATGGATAAGCTGCTCCCTACTCCGATATTCAGATGGACAACAGATTCTGGGGACATGTTCTCTATTTCCTATGAAGAACTAAAGGAAAACACAGACACACAGACCCCCATCCTACTTCCATACCAGGTACTGCGTGTTTTAGGCTAAAAAATTCAGGACCTTTACCTGGAGCAGTGGATCTCACTGGGGGCGTCTTCCTCTTGGCCAAGAAGTTTCTCAGTTGTGCTTGTTTCACGGGGGACAGTTTGGCTGCAAGAAATTCAAGAACCGTTAAGTACTTAAGACTTGGTTTTTTAAGGTGTCAACAGAAGAGAACAGACAGGTGAAGACGGAGAAGGTGTTTACCCGGCACTCTGGGCAAGGGCTTGGTGTGGGATTCTATGCTGGTTTTCAACAAGGCATTGCGGAGACTTTCGAGGTCACTGTCAAAACTGAAAAGAGGACAGGGTTACCTACAAACCGACTACGACCTGAGAAATCTCCCCGAATATAAATGCCAGAGATGAGAGCAACCCTAATGTAGAAACAGGAGATCTGAGCCATCAGTGTAGTCAATCCAAAAGGAGACAGATTCCAACCTTCCCCCAACCAGCAAACACAGCACCAACAATGCTTCAGCACAATGCGCATTTGGCCTAAAGGCACAACCACAAAATCCCCCTAGGAACTTCAGGGGAAAACTGTCTAACTGTCGGATCTGAAAGTTTCTGCTCAAAGTGACAAGTCTTGAGTTTCTAGAAAAGTTTGTCAACCTAATTCTGCCAGTTAATTTTCTTTTTTAAAAAATGTTTATTTTTGACAGAGAGAGAGAGAGACAGAGAGAGAGAGAGAGTGTGTGTGTGTGTGTGTGTGTGTGTGTGTGTGTGTGTGCAAGCAGGTGAGGGGCAGACGGGGGGCGGCGGGGGCGGACAGAGGATCCAAAGCAGACTCTGCACAGACAGCAGAGAGTCCGATGCGGGACTCAAACCCACGAAACGTGAGATGATGACCCGAGCTGAAGTCAGACACTTAATGGACTGAGCCACCCAGGTGCCCCTCTACCAGCTGATTTTCAAAAGAACAACACTATTTCTGTAGAATCTGCCGTCATCTATTGGCACCTGTTTCATCAGGCACACTTAATTTCACTCTGATGATCCTCTGACGGAGGTACTGTTACCTCCATTTTTTTAGGATCAGAGAGGGTGAGGAACCTGACCAGGATCCCACAGGTGACAGCAGAGTCACCTTCAAACCCACATCCGAACTACAACTTTTGCACCTGACTCCCGAGCAGTTGCCCGTTCCTTCACCCACATCCATCGAGTGCCAGTGGCATTGCCGGGCCTGTTTTCCTGCACACCTGTGAGGGCTGCTCTGGGAGCTAACATCCGAGGGGAGGCTCCACTGGGAGGTCTGGTTATAGAGACGGAGCTGCTGGAGACTGTCCACCAGTTGGTTCAACCTCTTCCTCTGCTGGTTGATGATTTCCCGGTTGTTGGCGAGGGTGTTGAACAGCGTCTCTCGCTCCGGGACCAGCAAGCGCCTGGTGACGGCAAAGAGGAAGGAATTCAGCGTGAATGGTCCAAGTACCACGACTGTAACAGTGAAAGTATAAAACGGAGAACATCCAGGAGACAAGCAGCGTCGGGGAATTACCAGAACACAAAAAGAGGACGAAAGCCGTACAAAGATGATACAGAAAGAGGAACAAGCGGCTGAGGGTAAGCAGGCCAGGCCTGCAGCAGAGGACAGCATAACCAGACAAAACCTCACGGAGGTTCTCGACGAGGGTGGGAGGCAGAGTCAAAAGTGAGGGCAAGGAGGAGCAGGTTCAGCTACACACTCAGGGTTTGTGTGGTTTTTTGTGTGTAAATTATACTAACAAACAAAGCCTGGGGTCCACTGGAGGTCTATGGGGAGGTCATGTCTCCAGCGTGCTATCAAGAAACACTGGGATTAAGTAGCAGCAAGGGGATAGCCCACCTGAAAGAGCTCAAAGCAGAAAGGAACAACAGTCCCTTTCTTTCTGGTGACAAGGCAGTTCAACATAAATTTCTAAAAAGGCATTTCAGTAGGGTACAAGGTAATATTTAGAAGGGTTTAAAAACAGAGATGCACCGAAAAACTATACAGATTTAAGAACTTAAACTCCGCAGGAAGGGAAGTTTAAAAAAAAAAAAAAAAGGCACGTGAAGGAGAAAATCCATAGGGTTGTCATAAAGGAGAAGAGAGTCTGGTTTCTCCGTTACCATCATGCACTTTTACAAAAGCCGACTTCTTAATTAGCAAAGAGAAATCCAACAAGATTCAGAACAGAATGTTCCTGCTGTCGGGTCAAGCCATTCTCTCCCATGCGCTTGAACGTGAATTCAGAACCAGGGCAGGGAGTGTGAAACCTCGAATGGGGCCCCACTGCCCAGGGGACAAGTGCTCCAGGCCAGAGGCCACGGAACCCTCCCCCTGACCGGCATCTGCAGCATCACCGCTCACCTCTACCTTCCCTGATCTGTGCTCCAAACGGAGGCACGCAGGTCAGGTACAAAACCTTCCTCCACACTGTACGATGCAATGTATTAAATTCTGTTTACTGAATTTTAAGCACATTCGAGCCCTGCCCCTGACATCACACCCAGGTTGCCCCACTTACAAGTTCTGTGATCCCACAGCTTCATAAACAAGTAAACAGATCATTTCCCGGTTTGTTTCCTTACAGGGCTAATCACACTAATCAAGTGTAGGTGTTTCAAAACGCGAGCATTTTGAGGGCCGATCTGTTTCTCGGCTTTCCTGTGGGCACTTCACTGTTCTCACAATGTACTGCCTTCTGTTCCTTAGGGAACACGGAGGGCATACAGCCAAACATCCGGGGACAGAAGGCCAGGGTAGGACAAAGTTCTCCTGTGCCTTTCTTCCCTTCCTTCCTTGTAAGTCGTCCACACTAATTAGGAATGCTTCCTCAACAAGATTTGGAATATACAGAAAAGCAGAAAAGTTCCCCTTAACCCCATTCGCAGCTGTAAACGAATATGGTGACAGATTTCTAGCCTTTTTTCTACACTGAGGCCTCCAAACTGAGATCATCCAGTATGGTTTTTGTCTTCTCCTTCTCCAGGTTTTATATATCGGATCTAACAATTATCATTATGTGATTGTTTCATATATTTCATGTCACACACAACGCGTATTTAATGATTTTCTGACAACATGCTACGCAGCGGTCACGCAGAATTCTGTGACCGGACTCACGGGGTGGCTCCTCTAACTTCTAGATACTAGGTCATGTCCAATTTCTCGCTATCATAACTCGTGCCGCGACACCAACTCCTCTATGTTGATGGTTGTGAGAGCTGCTATTATTTCTGTAGAACAAGTTTCTAGAAATACGGTGACTGGGTCGCAAAAAATAAACACCTGTAGGGTTTTGGATCCATGTTCCTAAACCATCTCTTAAAAAGCCTACAGCAGGGGCGCCTGGGTGGCGCAGTCGGTTAAGCGTCCGACTTCAGCCAGGTCATGATCTCACGGTCCGTGGGTTCGAGCCCCGCATCGGGCTCTGGGCTGATGGCTCGGAGCCTGGAGCCTGTTTCCGATTCTGTGTCTCCCTCTCTCTCTCTGCCCCTCCCCCGTTCATGCTCTGTCTCTCTCTGTCCCAAAAATAAATAAACGTTGAAAAAAAAAAAAAAAATCTTTAAAAAGCCTACAGCAGTATCTCCTGCCACCCAGGGTGGATGAGGGACCTTGCTCACTTTTGTTTTCTCTTTTGTTCCAGATGCCGATCCCATTCCAAGTCCAGCACGTCATTCACATCTTGGACGGCAAATTTCACATACTGATGGAGGCGCCGGATTTCCTACAAGGAAAAAAAAAAAAAATGAGAAAGCAAATGACTGTTTTCCAGGAGCCTGGAGGGAGGTGCACCAAAACAATCAAAATAATTTTGCAAGGTTTTTCCACTAAGAACCAGAAGGAACAAAGAAAATACAACAGGCTTTAATCGAATCATTCGAATGGCGTGATTAAAATGAACAACGGAACTCAACCTTTTTAACCGTGACAGAGAGGCGGCACAAAGCAACGGGAAAGAGATCGGGCGTGCCGGTCTAGGGCTCCAGGGAAAACGCTGTGGCTCATTCTCTCATTTGTCAGCTCCTACAGAGTAACTCAACGTGCTCCGGGTATTTTCCACTGCACGCTGCTGCTCAGACAGCGCACCCGTGTAGGTTTTGCTCTCCCGCCCGTGAAATTAACTGTAACACAGACAAAACTATCCTACAAGAGCGCCGCAGGTAATTCTGAACCTGTCTGTTCACAGCACAGGACCCGTAAGTCTTCCTACCGGTGGAGAAAAACTCCCCTCTTCTCAAAGGGGAGTATCAGCAATAGAAACGGAATTGACCATCACTAGACTTCACATCTATTCATCTTAGGCCTGCAGTAGTTTTCTTTAAGTTTCAATGCAGAGTTAACCTTCATGGCTATACAACCACTTTCTCGAAAATAAAAAGTAAAATGAAGATAAAGCATTCCATTAAGCACATACACAAAGGCAGGCAACGTGCGATACACCGGGAGTCATCTTTACATCTGTACAAAGTTCGTACCGTGTTTCATTTTAAAAATTACTCTGGGGTAAGGGTATATGCCCCAACTGAAAGAGAGCAAATGTCATTTAAAAAGAGCCAGGCTGGGGCGCCTGGGTGGCTCAGTCGGTTAAGCGGCCGACTTCGGCTCAGGTCATGATCTCGCGGTGTGTGGGTTCGAGCCCCGCGTCGGGCTCTGTGCTGACAGCTCAGAGGCCTGCTTTGGATTCTGTGTCTCCCTCTCTCTGACCCTCCCCCGTTCATGCTCTGTCTCTCTCTGTCTCAAAAAAATAAACGTTAAAAAAAAAAAAAATTAAAAAAAAATAAAAAGAGCCAGGCTGATCCCAGGGAGAAGTAGCAGTGACCCGAGCAACAAATATAAGTTGCAACGCCCTGCTCGATGGCGGCAGGGAGGCCTTCTTCTCTGAGCACAAGGGTGACTGTGCCTCTGTGAGCTCACTAGCATTGTTGCTTCCAAGCGCCCTCCCACTCTGCCTACCAGAAAAGCGAGCTTCTCTTTCAAGGCCTGTCATAGATACTTCGTTTCTGTGGCTTAGCGGCTCCCTCGTCTGCAATGCCATAGCAACACGTCCCACGTCATATTTATACGTTCCCTTTTCCACTGCCACGCACCCAGCCACCGGGATGGCACGGCACAGCACAGCGGTTAAGAGCGCAGGCTCTGAGCCACACTCAGGGTCCAGCATTTATTTGTGGGGACACTCGGGCAGTTCCAGTATCTGTTTCCTTCTCCCCTTCCGTACACGGCATATACTGGATAAGTGCTATTATTATCTGCTTAGTACTGTGAAAAGAGAAAAGCATCTCCTTTTGAATGTCCCCCCAGAGCTGCATGCTTTTCTTCCAGTTTGGACACAGGGCAAGAGGTGAAAACGCACGTGACAAGCAAGCGTATCTGGATGCAACACGGAGGGGGTAATCTGAGGAGGGGCAGGCAGGGAGTCTGCTTTCTCTGAGACGGTAAACATCCACGGTCCTCCAGTGATACCACAAGGACTGAGTGACACAGCAGGGGTCCTTCGGCCTCTCCAGGACAGGACCATTTCGCTCATTTCCTACTATAGTCAGTTTACCAGGCGTGGGACAGAAATGGCAGACAGAGTAGAGTCCACAGCCTCCAACCCTCTGAGGCAGGAGGGGATTCAGCCCAGTCACAGACCTCACATCCTAGGTGAGGAAGACCGGAGCGGCCACCCGTGCACCCTTCCCTACCGGGACCCTGGGCAAATGCGAGGAGGCAGGAGGTGACCCCGCTAAGGCTGGAGACACAACAATTTTCAGTAAATTGGAAGATGAAAACAAAAACCAGATTTCGCTGCAACAGAGAGTAAGAATAATTATGAACGGATAAGAGAAGTAACCTTGCTGAAGTCCGGTGTACGGGAAAGGGCCCCAGCAAGTGGAGCTTTCCATCAGGTTCCACTCGAACTAACAACATCACCATGGGCAAACTCAGCCCAGGGGACCCAACTTCCTTATCTGCATACTGGGATCAACAACGCTCACCTTGCAGAGCAGCGGGTTTTGAAGTCCAGAAATAATGTGCAAAAAACACCCAGCAGAGTATTAGCACTCAATGAGGAGTTGCTACATGAACGCTTATTCGTTATCTGATCTATAAATACATTGTTCCCAACGGTATGCTTTCCCCCAAGCATAAAGTTTAATAAAGAATTCTGTTTGTGGGGCATCTGGGTGGCTCGGTTTGTTTGGGCGTCCGACTTTGGCTCAGGTCACAATCTCGCGGTCCGTGGGTTTGAGCCCCGCATCGGTCTCTGTGCTGACAGCTCAGAGCCTGGAGCCTGCTTTGGATTCTGTGTCTCCCTCTCTCTCTGTTCTTCCCCTACCTACACTCTCTCTCTCAAAGGTAAATAAAGATTAAAAAAAAAAAAAAAGAATTGTTTGTTTTCATCCTAAAAAAATTAAATGGAAAAGTGCGGTTTTCTTTGTCACAGCTAAGGAAATCTATGCAAAGTAGGTAAATGATTCGCAGGAAGTTAACAACTTCATGGGGGCAGCCTTCCAAATCAGGACATCATAAAGGAGACGGACTGGCAGAGTTGGTTTTACGAAGCTCACCACGGCCGGATCCTCTTACCTGGAGCTTTGCTTCGCTCTTGGGATCCAGGGGTCTCTTATAGAGCAAGTGCACATATCCAGAGTCACAATTTCTCTCATTTTGCTCTCTGGCTTCTTCAACGCCAGCAAAGCCCTCAAGTAAGGTTGTTTTCAGGGTACTTATATCTCCATGAAGAGACTAGAAAAGGTACAAGGATGTTTTAATACAAAAAAAATTGTGCCATTTCTAAGAAACAGACCTTTCTGCCTGGATCACGGAAGGTGGTGGCTCTCAGTTACCATGACACCCAGGTGTGAACAGTTAACAGTCACGCAAAGAAGAAATTCACTGCACGGAAAGAAAAATACCGATGCTCGCTTTTTAAAAATTAATCTTTTTCCTCATTAAAAACCCCACACAGTCTATTGGCCAGAAACTCAGAGAAGGAGAAAAACTACTGACAGCACCTACAGTCCTACTCCCTGAAGATAATCACTGCTGACTCCCTGCAGAGCTCTCCTCTTTCGAAACACGTCAAGGGCAGGGCCCTGGAGGCAGACGCTCCGGGACTGGCTTGTGGAAACTGGGTGGCTTTGGGCAAGTTATTTCACCTCACTACCCGTCAGCCTCTTGACTTGCAAGAGAGACAGAGCAAGTGGCACCTACCGAACAGGGCAGTTTGAGGATTCAGCAAGGTAACACACTGCAGGCACACGGTAACCAGGAATAGTAACAGGGGAAATACTAGTAACAGCCAACACTTGAGGTCTTTATACCGGACATGCCCCTCAACCTAACTCTTTGTTATAGCCCAACAATTTACTACAAAATATGGGAAATTTTCAAATATACCTGAACTAGCAACCATAACGGATCTTTCTGGAATGCCCTGTAGGTGTCAACAGGGCAGAAACTACTACTATTATTCCATTTTCTCAGTCTAAAACCTGGCATAGCTACGTTAACTTGCCCAAAGTCACATAATGAAGTGCTGAAGGTAGGATCTGAACTTTGGCACTCCTAGGCAAACTACTCGTCCTTCTAAAAGCCACCACCAGTGGTCCTCGCAGAATGAAGGACATACACCCACGGAGTGCTAGGAGAGCAACTTTTACAAGTGCATCAGCAGGCACAGACCTCTGTGGTCTCTTTAATCTCCAAAAGGAAAGTGTGCAGGTCGTCGGATTCCGTTCGCAGAATCTTCATCTCCTCCGAAGTGCCCACTTGGAAACAAGCTTTGGAAGTGCGGGCTTTCAGCTCTCCCAACTCCTTCTGAAAGTGTGCGATCTGCAGAAGCCACGGAAGAGGAAGCACCCCCTCAGTCCGAACGGCACGGCAGCACCGTCACTGCCCCTGCGCCCTGGCAAGCACGACCCCCTGGGAGCACCACGGCCAGACGCCGGAACAAAAGGCTCGTGCGGGGTCTGCGCTCAGAGCCGCTCCCGTCTCACTGCCAGAGCTACGTCTGGGAAAAATCTCCAGGATCGACTTTACCTCCTCCCCGATTCCAGCCATCACAGGATCTGACTCTTTCCACGGATGGCCCTGCTTTTCCGTAACAGGAGGCTGAAGTGATTTGGCCTGAAACGGAAGGCGAGAGGTTGACAGGTGCACCCCCACCACACGTACTGATTCTTGAAGCCGGTGCTGCTTCGGCACCTGCGCCCTCGTGATACAGTCACCGCTCCCTCACTTGTTCTTTCGAACCCATGCCGACCGGGTACCTACTTGGTGTAAGGCACGTTCTAGACAGTGGAGAGAGGGGTGAACAAGACGGAGGAGGGCCCTACTCTCGTGGAACTTAACGTCTCCTGGGCCAAGACAGGTAAGAAGTAAACACTTCAGCCAGGGACAGTGACATGGCAAAAGAGAAAGGGGGTGCTTCTGGAGGTGAGATGGCCCAGAACGCCCTCACCGAGCACAGTCTCTGAACTGAACCCTGAGGTAGAGCAGACAGCTACGGGAAGTTCTGGGGGAAGCACCTGCCAGGCAGCGAGAAGAGCAAGCACAAAGAATGCGAGGCACGAAACATGTGTGGCATGCTGGGGGCAGAGAGTAAATGTGGACACAGTGATGTCAGGGAGGAAGGTGGAGAGGGCAGGGGTGGGTCGTGTACAACTAAAACAAGGAGTTTGGATGTTTTTCTAAGTGCGCTGGGAAGCTTCTTAGAGTCCCAGGAGAGTTTATTCTTTGCTTTACGATTTTAAAAGATCCCTCCTGCTGTTAAATCGAGCACAGATATCAGTGAGAGGGAGAAGAAGTAGGGAGAGCAGTCAGGAGGGTAACGACGCAAGAGAGGACAATGGCCTGAACGATGACATTAGCAGGAGCGACAGAGATGTGGATTTACGTCACACACACACCCCACCAGAGCACAGATGACAAGTCCTTCCACTAGTAAGGACTAGGGAGAGGTTCTGTTCAATAGAGAAATCTAGAATGACTTCTCGGTTTGGAGCTTGAGCAAACGACCTGGAATGGTTGTGGGGGAGGCAGAAATCAAGGATTCTGCTGTATGGACGTTAGAAGACATTATAGAGATGGCTTCTAGATTATTTGATATCTGCAACAATTAACAGAGAATTTTTAGACTGCGTGAGCAACCATTAAAACAGCAAACATTTATCTAATAAATACCATGTGCCATGCACTATGCCTAACACTAGACCCGTCACCTGGGCGTTTACTGTATACCTGTATGGGTGCGTGCCGTGGGCAGGATTGGGGCTGGTTGGGAAAAAGAAGCAAAAACCATGACTCCGGTCCTGAGGGCATGCAAATAATCAAGTGGGGAAAGTGACCTAAAATTCTCTTTAAGTCAAACCATAGAAATAAACTGAGGTGACAAATTATAAATCTAAATATGAAAAGTAAAATAATAAAGCTTTTAGAAAAACATAGGAAAGCATGGGGCGCCTGGGTGGCTCAGTCGGTTGAGCGTCCAACTTCAGCTTAGGTCATGATCTCACCGCTCGTGACTCTGAGCCCCGCGTCGGGCTCTGTGCCGACAGACTGGAGCCCGGAGCCTGCTTCCGATTCTGTGTCTCCCTCTCTCTGCCCCTCCCCTGCTTACAGTCTGTCTCTTTCTCTCAAAAATAAACGTTAAAGGGGCGCCTGGGTGGCGCAGTCGGTTAAGCGTCCGACTTCAGCCAGGTCACGATCTCACGGTCCGTGAGTTCGAGCCCCGCGTCAGGCTCTGGGCTGATGGCTCGGAGCCTGGAGCCTGTTTCCGATTCTGTGTCTCCCTCTCTCTCTGCCCCTCCCCCGTTCAGGCTCTGTCTCTCTCTGTCCCAAAAATAAATAAACGTTGAAAAAAAAAAAAATTTTTAAAAAAATAAACGTTAAAAAAAATTTTTTTAAAAAGCAACAACAACACAGGAAAGAAGCTTTTGGACCTTGGAACCAGAAATGATTTCTAAAATAGAACACAAAGAGCACTCATCATAAAACAAAAGTTGATATACTGAACTGTACCAAGAACTATATTAAGTCATCAAAAGAAACCACAAATAGAATGAAGACAATTCAGAGTGAGAAAGTATCTGCATTATGTGTGCGTGTATGTGCGTGTGTACCTGACAAGGAACTCTTACGAATCACTAAGACATACACCCCATAAAAGAAGATATTCAACTGGCCAAAACCATATGGAAAAAAGGCTCAATTTTAGCGGTCATCAGGAAAATATTAATTAAAATCATAAAGTACAACAATAAAAAAATGAAAAATACAAAGACTAGTGAGGATATGGACCAGCTGAACCGCTATATACTCACGGTGGGAATTTACTAAAGAGAAATCTATGTATATTCTATGGCCCAGCAATTCCATTCCTAGGTGTATGCCCAACAGAAATGCATACGTATGTTCACCCAAAGACATCAACTACCATGGTCACAGCAACGCTATTCACAATGATTTAAACCCAGAAGCTCTTCAGATGTGTCAAGGGTAGAATAAAGACTTGTAGCATAGCCACCCGATGAATTCCATATAGTCACAACAATATGGATCGATTTCACAAACATTGTTTGTAAAACCAACTCAACATTATGTTGAGCCAAACACAAGAATACACACTGTGTAGAAAAAAAGAAAGAAAGAAAGAAAGAAAGAAAGAAAGAAAGAAAGAAAGAAAAGAAAAGAAAAGAAAGAATACCGTGTGAACCCATTTCAGAGAAGGTATGAACAGGCCAAACTAAGCTATGCTGTTAGAAGTCATAGCAGGGAGCTCCCTTGGGCCAGGAGAATGAGTAGAAGGGCATACATGAGGGAGAATTCTGGCATTCTGGTAATGTTCCATCTCTTCATCTGGGGGTTGGCTGCCAAGGTGAATTCAGCTAGTGTACGGGTGTATTTTTTTTCCCCCTATGTGTATTATGTGTTAATAAAAAAGTAAAATAAACCAAAATCTTATGGAAAGGCACAGAAACAGAGGACCCCAGATAGATTAGTCGGTTACTTTGGAAATGAGAAAAAAAAAAAAAAAAAAAAATCAGGTGCTACAGTCTTTTCAGACATAAGGAGAATACAACAAGTGACCAGCACAGCAGGGACAAGCTCAGGAACCAGAAGAGCAGACAATGCTAAGGCTCTGGGGCTGAGATAAATGGCTTTTATGCGCACACATTACAAATGTTCAAGGCTCATGTTCTAGTATTTCCCGTCACGTAGTCCCGAGTACTATTTCAAAGATATGGATTCTAAAACACGAACACCCATTTTATAATAAACACATACGACTGTTCGCATGAACAAACACAGCATTGTAAGTTGAGTTTCAACATACCTGGGGAGAGCCTGACTTTGCCACTGGAGGGGTTATCCTGGGTGACTTCTGTACCATTGAGGATGCTGGGCCCGGGCTGCCCTGAGCAGACCGCCCTGCTGGAATAAGAAGGCCGTGAAAACAGCATTTCTTCCCATTCTTTCTCTCAGCGTTATGTGTCCTTCACTCAAATCAAAAAAAAAAAAAAAAAAAAAAAAAAGCTTCCCAGTGCCCCTGGCCCTCCTATGATTTCTGTTACTAAGAATGATGTCCACAGTTTTTATTAGCCTGTTCCAAGATAACTAAAAAACACGTATTACATTTTCAGACACGAAACTGTTTTATAAAGCAGATAAAACTGGAATGTCTCTGAAAGTAGGCATGTGCATTTTTGTGCAGGCCCAGGAGGCTGGCCATTTGGCCCATCCTTACTCCCCAGAGGCACCTGCTGCACCTCTGAGAATGAGGAACAAAGTTTAAATAATCCCATCACCTTGTAAGAACTCATAGGGTCTTCAGGACCCTCGAGGAAGCTCCTGGAAGCTTCTCGAACAAGCCTTGCTCTGCTTCACTTTAGACTCCCCTAGGGAGCATTTAAAAAATAAACACACCAAAAACTCACACCTAAACCTCACCTCCAGAGAGCCTGATTGAACTGTCAGGGAAGAGATCCCCCAGTGAGTCTAACATGCTACTGAGGTTGCGATCCAATAACCTAGGACCCTCCAAACCTTAAGAATTAAATAATGGCAGGGGGCACCTGGCTGCCTCCATCGGGTGGAGCATGTGACTCTCGATCTTGGGGTGGTGAGTTCAAACCCCACATTGGGTGTGGAGCCTACTTAAAAATAAATAATGTAAAATTAAAATTAAAGTTAATTTAATTTAAAAATAAATAAAATTTAAAAAATAAATAAAATATAAAATAAAATAAAATAAAATAAAATAAAATAAAATAAAATAAAATAAAATAACGGCAATGGAAGGGCAGCGAGATGTGGGTGGTGAGCAGTGCAAAAGGAGACTGTGGACGCTCATCATGGTTCAAATCTTCTCTCCTACACTGAAAACAGATGTGAAAAGACGAAGGCAAGTCTCCTGAACTTTCTAGGTCTGTCTTTCAGAACTTGAGGGAAAGTCCTGGAATGAGGGGATTCTGGTAAACTCCATAAAGCAGCCTTCTCTCCTGAGCAATAGGTAAGGGAGAGGATTTCACGAATTCACGGCTCAATGCCTGCTCAGGATGTTACCAAGATAACATTATTCCTAACACTCAAACACCAAATGGCTACCCAAACACGTCTGGCTAGGTATTATCTCTGGCATTGGTGAAAATAACTCACACCTGGCAAACACCATCCTAACCACATAAGCAAGGAAACATTACTCATGTCAGGACAAAATGAGATCGTGCAATGCAATACACATCACCTATGTGGTATTACCACTCCAAATGTTGAAATGGAATCTCGTCCTATAGAAACAATCAGGTCCAAATTGAGGGCCAGCTCCCTAACTATTGGCCTGACCTCTTCACGAACATCAATGCTAAGAAAGAGGAACAGGACAAAGAAACGTGTGACACTAACACTAAAGAGAAAAAACTAAAACAGAATACAGAAAAAACTAAAACAGAAAATCTCCTTGAATGGAGAGAAAAAAGCCCTAAAGAACACTATTGGGACAACCACGGAAAGGTCAATGTGGGCTACCGATCAGATTATTGTTCAATTTCCTGAGTGTGCTAACGTACCAGGTACGCTTGTATTTGAGAGATACACGCTTAACGTGTTTAGGGGTGAAGGGCCTGCGAAGAACTCTCCAACGTCTTAGGAAAAAAATACATGTTAAAAAATAAAGACACAAAGCAAACGGTGCAAAATGTTACCAAGCGTTGCCTTGGTGAAGGGCCCAGTTTTCATTACACAATTTATGCAACCTTTCTGCAGGATGAAAGAAAAAAAGGCCAGGCACGTCTGTTCACAGAGTTTTACCATGCACTTGGATTCAACTTGGTTATGGTAACTATCACCACTTACAACCTGCGCTCAGTAAACGTGCTTACAGTAGGGCTGGGTATGAAAACCCAAAGACAGTCATCAGGGGCGATAAGCTTCACAGTCACCACAGGCTTTTCCTCTTTCACGCCAACTCCACGAATTGTTCCGTAACTGCCCTTTGCGTCGGGCAGGCTGCACGGGAGGGCAGATGCCACGCAACGAGACCCCGCCTGTGAATCGCCAAGTACACTTGGCTCCATGAGAAATGTCAGAGGGCCGAGGGTGGCAGCGTCGAGGCCACTGCAATCCTCCCCAGAGTACAGGCGTCACAGCACATTAGCGTGAGATACAGGAAGCAAGAAAAAATAATCCGGTCTGACTACGTGAGCTAGGATTCCTAACAAGTGAAACAGGCAAATGTAAGAATTCAGGGCTGATTTCCTTAAAATCATACCTGATGCCGAGGGAGAGACCGAGGACTTTGACGACACGGAGCTGGATGCCGAGAGGGGCGTGGGGTGGCTGAGAGGTCCGGAAGCAGCCGGCTTGGAGGCAGAGGGGAACGACAGCGTCGCAGGTGCAGCCTGGGAGCTGATGGCAGGGCTGGAGGGAGCCACGGCAGTGAACCTGAAACGGCGGTCCGACTGCATGAGGAGGGCCCCCACTGAGGCTCCTTCACACTGGTCCTGAGCAATGCTACCGAGGGACAACTTACCATCCCTATGCTTTTGCCTCTGTGAAACAGAAGTGTTCGGCTTTTTTTTTTTTTTTTTTAATGTTTATTTATGTTTGAGAGACAGAGTGTGAGCAGGGGAGGGGCAGAGAGAGAGGGAGACACAGACTCTGAAGCAGGCTCCAGGCTCTGAGCTGTCAGCACAGAGCCCGACGCGGGGCTCGAACTCACAAACTGTGAGATCATGACGTGAGCGAAGTCGGACGCTTAACCAGCTGAGCCACCCAGGCGCCCCAATGTTTGGCTATTTCTTATAAAAGGGGATCGCTCCAAGGAACCAATGATCTTCTGTGTATTCAGGAGCAAACTACTCAATGAAAATAAGTAGTAGTTAACATGAAGGAGAAATGAAGTTTATCAGGACATGAAATACCGATCTTCTATTCCATCAAGCTAAGTAAAAAAAGAGAGGCTGGGACTCCACTATTAGGAGAGGCTGGTATTCTCCTTCTCCCAAGGAAATCACTGAGAACTTGCTTTGGGCGATCACCTCCTCTGGGGAGTGAAAAAGACGAAAGGAGATCACTGTCTTTCGGATGCTTACGGGAATGGAAAATTAAGCTTTACCCACAGGGCAAAGTCTGTCAACAATCTAAATGTCCAGCATCAGATGACCGGCCATATAATTCACGGTACAGCGACAAAATGGAATACCAGGCAACTGTTAGGGTGAGGTGGCTGTGTGGTGACTTGATATCAACAGTGACAATGGCAGCAGTGGTGGTCACAGCCAGCACCGCGTCCATGGCGACAAGAGGTAGCAGAGATGAGTGGGGGAGGGCTGGGAGCGTTACGAGGAACAAGGGATCACTTTCATCAAGGGGCTTTGCGTTCCAGTGGGGAGAACGCAGCCAGAGACAAAGTTAAATAACAGGATAGGAGTGAGCTGGGTGGGGGGGACGTACATGGAGAGGAAAGTGAAGGATCACGCTAAGGAGTTTGGACAGTCCTCGAAGAACAATGAGAAGCCCCCAGGGACTGTCACGCAGGAGAGTCACCTGATGTGTGTACAACTTCACAGCTTACTGTGGTGGCTGTCAGAAAGCCGTTCAGAGAGTGAAGGGCAGACACGGGGCAAAGGGCTATAAGAGATTCATTCCCCGCACAGGGTGTATGTTCCTTATTGCCTCATTTTGTAAAATAAGGACTATCTCCTCCATTTTAAATCTGAAAAAAGCAAAAACAATCACTTAAATATAAACCTCTAATAACTTAAAAACAAGAAATTCTAAGAGACTCTTCTGGACTCCGTCCCCTGATTAAATGCAAACCTTTTACGTTGTTTGAATTTTTACCATTTGCAAGTATTACTTTGGAAGACAGGAAAAAAGAGGAAATCTATTCATTACTCCACTCACAGTGACTATTTCCAGTGACTAACACGTGATATTTCCACGCACGCTCCAGCAGAACCACTCTTTCTTCAAGCGCTACTTACTTCTCACTAAGGTTGACCTTGACTGCAGAGGACGAGGGTGGGAAGGAGGGCTTCATTCCTATGTTTGGAGCAGATGCACTTGGCATCGGTGTGCTTTCCAGGGTGGGCTTAAAACCCGATGATCCAAAGGAGAACGTGCTGGCGGATGGCACCATGGGAGAGGCCATAGGGGTGGACGCTACGGAGGCTTGAGAAGGAGGAGCAAAAGAGAAGGTAGATGTGCCAGAACCACTGGAATACGGAGGGGGCTCCCCTGTGGCAGAACCAGATGGCTTCAGGGACGAAGAACCAAAGGAGAACACAGTGGGGACTCCAACAGAAGGCAAAGAGAAGGTGGAAGGGGGAGTGGCCAGCGACGGAGGTGGACCAGAGACTGGGGCCGCAGGGGCTGGAGCGTCGAGCTTCTGCGGGGCTTGAGAGGAGGTTGGAGTAGTGGGGGTACTCCCTGCAGTGAACAAAATGGAGAAAAAGGAAGAGAGAAATTAGCACCAAAATAATGGAAGTCTACATGACAGGGCTCGTGGCAGAATGAAGTCGGAGACGACTGTCCTAGTTCAAGAGGAAAAAAAAAGAGAGAGAGAAAAGTGGGGTTGACAGACTTTCCGTAACAAATTTTCCACATGGGCAGATGAACAAAACTTTGAAGGGGGGGTGTCTGGGGGGCTCAGTCAGTTAAGAGTTAGACTCTTCAACGTTTTTTTTTATTTATTTTTGGGACAGAGAGAGACAGAGCATGAACGGGGGAGGGCCAGAGAGAGAGGGAGACACAGAATCGGAAACAGGCTCCAGGCTCTGAGCCATCAGCCCAGAGCCTGACGCGGGGCTCGAACTCACAGACCGCGAGATCGTGACCTGGCTGAAGTCGGACGCTTAACCGACTGCGCCACCCAGGCGCCCCTGTTAAGAGTTAGACTCTTGATTTCAGCTCAGGTCATGATCTCAGTCATGAGACTGAGCCCCATGTTGGGCCCCGCCCTGGGGGTGGAGCCTGCTTGGAATTCTTTCTCCCCCTCTTTCTAACCCCCCCAAATAAACTTTATTTATTTTTTTTTTTTAATTTTTTTTTTAACGTTTATTTATTTTTGAGACAGAGAGAGACAAAGCATGAACGGGGGAGGGTCAGAGAGAGGGAGACACAGAATCCGAAACAGGCTCCAGGCTCCGAGCTGTCAGCACAGAGCCCGACGCGGGGCTCGAACTCACGGACCGCGAGATCATGACCCGAGCCGAAGTCGGCCGCTCAACCGACTGAGCCACCCAGGTGCCCCCCAAATAAACTTTAAAAAACCAGTAAATTAAAAAAAAAACAAACAAAACAAAAACCCAACTTTGAAAGAAAAAGGAAACAAGGAAAGGCATTAGATTAACAGGACTTCATGGACACCCAGCTGAATCCCAGAGCGAGGGAAATGCATCTCTTAATGTTACAGTGAAAAACAAACTATTCTGCAGCATTTCATCAACAATTAGGAGAAAACTTTAAGTCAGACTTCCACTCCCACTTCATAATAGTCCCTAAAAGCAAGTCCAGATAAATTAAAGATATCTACATATGTAAACACACGCATATGTACATTTCAAAACCAAGGAGGCAAAAAGTCAGAAAAATTACTGAGAGCCTAACAACTTATAATTTAGAAATGACCAAACAAAAACAAAAACAACAACAAACAAAAAAAACCCACAAAGGAAAAGATTAGGATTTGACTGCCTAGGGGCACCTAAGTGTCTCAGTCGGTTAAGCATCCAACTCTTGATCTAGGCTCAACTCAGGTCATGATATCGTGGTCTATGGGTTCAAGCCCAGCACAGAGCCTGCCTGGGATTCTGTCTCTCTCTCTGCCCCACCCCTGCTTGCTCACTCTCTCTCCCTCTCTCTCACAAAATAAATGAGTAAACTTAAAAAAATATATATATTTGACTGTCTAAAGACAGTTACATAACTAAAAGGTAACTAAACAAAAAATCTGTAGCAAACGACAATGTTTTATATTTTTTAAAAAGCTCATACAAATTGTGATAAAGAAATTTCAAGACTCTGATATAATCCAGGAACCTAATTCGCAAAATAGCACATGATTGATCAATCTGCCTAATCAAAGAAATGCAAATGTAAATGAGGCCTATTTTTGATTGTTCTCTAAATGATCAAAATTTAAATATGTACAATCCCCTATGTTTGGAAGGGTAAAATAAACCTGAAAGCTTTATCTCTAGGTACCTAACTGAGCACAATCTTTTAGAAAACACTTTAGCATTATGTCTCAAAAATCATAAAAAATGGACTCAGTCATCCCACTTCTAAGAATAAAGCCTACAAAAATAACCTAAAATAGGAAAAAGACATTTAATGTCTTTTTACACAAATGGTAAAAGATGTCCAATGGAAGAGTAAGCAGTCACTCTTTTCAAAGAATCACAAAGATTAAGAATGTAGGAAGCACAATTTAAATTAAAAATCTACACACTAACGATGTATATGATATTTTACAACTACAAAGAAAGATGTTTATGAAAAAACACTAGAAGAGAAGACAGGTTTAAATCTTTTTCTGTTTTCCAAACTTTCTATAAAGTAACACACTAAACTGCCAAATTAAACAACTCGGTAAGTAAGAAAGCAATATTTACTGCCCACACGTTTATATTAATGGGTCTTGATTCTTCCAAACTGAGATGGCAATTAATTTATCTTCACTACGTCAAAACGAAGACCCCAGGAAATTGTCACTTTAGCGGAAGCATAATGCAAACAAATTTATTCTGTTACTACTTCACACAACAAAGACGGAATTGGCAACTGCAAGCTTCTTTGAAGACACAAACGTATACGTTGTTCATCGCTTCCGTGCACGTTCAGTAGACCTACGTGAAAAGTACGTGCCAGACCCGAAAGACACCAGAGGCACTGTTCTCCCTGAAAACAGAACCGAGCACATGAAAACCCTCGTGCATTTCTGATCATTCAACCCAGCATCCGCGGAGCGGCAGAGTGGAAATGGATGGAACCGTTAATGCCTTCTGCACCCGCCACCTAGGCTTCAGCGACAGCTGCAGGCCACTCTCTCCCCCTTCGATGGCCCTCTTCCACTCATCTGGCTGTCCCCTCTGGACCAAGCGGGATGGAAGAGGGGGCTTTCTCTAGGAAAGGTGAACAGTAAAACTGGCCTCTGCTTGTGCTCGGGGGTTTAATGGGCTAGTAGCGAAGCCCTTCACAACTGAACTGTGCTCAGAAACAGACGTCACCCTGCAGGCTCCCAACTTCCCAGGGTGCACTGCCTGTCAACAGCCCGCACAGTAACTAAGTGTAGGTAGCCTGTGGTACTCATGAGCACTTCAGGCAAAACCCACTCAAGGGTGCCTGGGTACCTCAGTCTGTTAAGTGTCCGACTCTTGATTTTGACTCGGGTCATGACCCCCCACAGTTCATGAGTTCGAGCCCTGCATGGGGCTCTGTGCTGACAGTGCGGAGCCTGCTTGGGATTCTCTCTTTCTCTCTCGCTGCCCCTCCCTTGCTGGTACGTGCATGGGCGTTCTCTCTCTCTCAAGATAAATAGATAAGCTTAAAAAAAAACCAAAAAACACTCAAAGAGCACACACACTATAAACAATGAGGTCCCCTGCTATCATAGTCTATGTGTGGTGACCTGGTTTACTACTTGGGGACTCACTGTCAAGTGACAGGAGTCCAAGTGTCTTGAGTGGTTCTGTTTATGAACAACTCATTCTGCATCGGGAAGCAGCAAGAAAATACACTGTCCACCTTATCCACCCCGACTGGTCAACACGCTTTTTCTTAGATAGAGAATTGATCACACTATGCACTTCTTTAGCCAGAGAAGTCTTGAAAGTTATATATTCACGGAATTCAAAGAGAAGAGTGGTGAAATTCGACAATATGAAACACTCCCCCTTTAAAAAGTTTTACACTTCGTTCTCACAAGTGATACACTGTCGCTGTGAAAAAGCTGAAAATACATATTAGTGTTTATATACGTGCATTTACATACATGAAGAATATGCACCAAAATGCAGACTACGGCTATTGTTTGATGTCTGAGGGACTCTGTTCTTTTTTTTTTAATGTTTGTTTTTGAAAGACAGAGTGTGAGCGAGGAAGGGGCAGAGAGAGGAAGACACGGAATCCAAAGCAGACCCCAGGCTCTGAGCTATCAACACAGAGCCCGATGTGGGGCTGGAACTGGATGCTTAACCAACTGGGCCACCCAGGCACCCCCATGTCTGAGGAACTCTTTTTCTTTCTTCCTTTTTTTTTTTAATGTTTATTATTTTTGAGAGAGACAGAGAGAGAGCAAGCAAGGAAGGGGCAGAGAGAGAGGGAGACACAGAATCAGAAGCAGGCTCCAGGCTCTGAACTGTCAGCGCAGAGCCCCATGCGGGGCTCGAACTCACAGACTGCGAGATCATGACCTGAGCTGTAGTTGGCCGCCCGACTGAGCCACCCAGGAGCCCGTCTGAGGAACTCTTAAGTGATTTTGTATTTTCAAATTTTTTGCCAATAAACGTATACTACGTAAGTAATATTTTCAAAGGGGGGGGGAACCTAAAGAAAATTAAATATGAACAAAAAGAAAACAAAATCCCATGTTCCCACCACCCAGATAAAAACCATTATTTAGATTTTAACATACACTTTTCTAGTATTTTCCCTAAATACGTACGTATATATGTTTTTTTCTCATAAGAAAGGAATCATAAAGCATATAGCACTTTTTCACAATATATTCCACTAGCTGTCAACAAATGCAACACCAGTAACAGTTACGTGACAGCCACTGCATGCACAATCACATATTTAATCCCTCGGACGAACGTCTTTAGGGTTGAGACCTATAACACAGGGCGCTATAACAGGATATTGTTGCTAAATGACCTGATGGGATCCATTGGGCCGAGCTTCCCTTTCACCAAAGTCAACGTCAGAGACTAAAGCTTGTGGGCAAGGGGAAGCAAGAATGCGCATGTGTTCAAGGAAAAGTCAGTCCCTGCCTCATGAAGACAGGACGAGCGGATGAACAGGACCACTACACATCCCCACACAGTTTTTAGCCTTGGGAATAGTCCAGAACAAGCCCACGGTACTCCCCAACTTCCAGCGCAGGAAGAGGCACGCACCTGACGACTTAGGCTGTCGCTCTCCCTCTAATGAGAGCCGCTCTGGCGTCTTGATGAGGGACCTAACCCCAGGATTTTGATTGATCATATAAAATGGACAAAGCACACCATCTGTTGAAAGCAACATAAGAACCGGAGCAGGAGGGAGAGTCTTCTCGTCATCTGTTAAGAAAGAAAACAGAAGTGAAAAAAGAGCCAAGTCATGAAGGGCCTGGGCGGGAAGGGAAAGACCGCCCCAAGCAAGAAGGGGTGAGCAGACTCATCCCAACAGTAAAGCTCAAGCCCCCGTGTTCCGCTTCATATCTGAACAGTCTCTCGGGCACCAACTCATTAAAGAGAGCTACTGCCATTATTGACCGCCCCTACCCTGCTGGACCCTGCAGGGCAGCCGCGACTGTCCCTAGGCTCCCGCGAGCTTTACAAGCGTGTCTCCGTGTTCACGATATTCCCCTGCCCGAGACCGGCATCTCTAGGAAGGGGCTGATCTGGCAGAGAAGTGACAGACCACAGACGTTGGAAAACACACAGAAGGACGCAGAAAGGGGAGTCAAACTACTGTATGTTCATTCACAGTTGAGTCATAAGCATACGGTTTGTCAGTGAAGACTGGAAAAGAATCAAAGTAAATGAGCTAGTAAGACCAAGTAACCCGACTAGGGAAAGGAGAGGAACTCAGGTCTTCCACTGCCCTCGCACATTTCGCAGCACAGGAGCTCTGCCACGCTTCAGCCGGGGAGAAGACATACTCAGAGCACATACTCAGGCCCGATTTGGAAGCCAAGTGCTTGAGGTGTCCATTCTAATCTGTGTCTTCAAACCAAGCGCTGCTATGGTTTGAAGCGCGCGCATGCGCACACACACACACACACACACACACACACACAGTCTGACTCGTCAAAGAGTGTCCGTCAAGTTAGGCTAATGTCATCACCAAACACTCTGTATCATTCAAGCGGAAATGGGCTACCAGAAGTTAAAAGTGCCCTGCAGCGTAGATTCTGTCACGAACCCATAGAATGGGATTTAAATATCAACCGTGATCAGAAACTAAACTACATCAGACCACACTTACTGATGGTGATTTCCACTTGGTTAGTATAGTCTATGGCAACTCCCATGGGTAGTGAGTCATCACTCTTGTCTGTTACAGGCAGTTCAGCTCGACTAGAATCCTCCAGGAGCCAAGATTCCCAATTAACCTGGAAGAAAGAAACAGAAGGTGAAAATGCTGTGTTGGTAAGAGCTCTGCGTTGGTTCTCCTACCATTGTTCAAATAGAAGAGAAGGAAAAAAAAAACTCTCGGTTTCAATTTCTTTGTTGACTAGAGTTGGAAATCTGGGAAGATGGTCTAAAAGCCATGAACGTCCTAGCAAGTGAGGGGTTAATATTCCAAATCAACCTATCTGCCCCCGGTATACCAAGTCTCTGCCTCGGGAATAAATAACCGCTATCATGAACACTTTCCGAGGTACCGTCCAACCCAACTAGGTAGATTCCTAAATATGGTGGGTGAATCTCATACCTGCACCAACCGGTCAGCAGCTGCCCCTGGAAATGTGGGACCAGGACCAGGACCTCCAGTTGATGGCTACCGCGGTCTTCCGCAAGGCGGCTAATAAAGCTGGCCACATGCTCTATGCTTGCTCATCCACGGAGACAGAAGCACCCTTAGTTCCCGTCTTCCCAGATCGCGGCATCACTTCCTCACACTGGTCCCCCTTCCTGCCTTTGGGGTCCTTGAGAAACCACTACATCTTTCCCATAAACTGCCCTGTTGCTCCTGTCCGCCTGAGTGGGCTGTATTCCTGCCAACAAATGACTTCTGATTTTTAAAAATCACATTTGTCTAACTTTCAGTGTTGACCCAAACTGGGCAGCATGAATCAAAGGGGAATAATAATGCTCCATGAATAACAGAAAAGCAAAAAGCTGTTGAGGAAAGGGAACACAGTCGTACTCCATGACTTTGCAATGGTGAGAGGAACAGTCACATTCATAATAATGAAAACAAAATTGATGTCAACTTTGAAAAACAATCTACACACAAAAATAAAGAAGACTTGGGGCGGCTGCGTGGCTCAGTCGGTCAAGCGTCCGACTCTTGGTTTTGGCTCGGGTCGTGACCTCACAGTTTGCGAGTTTGAGCCTGGCATCAGGTTCTGCACTGACCGTGTGGAGCCTGCTTGGGATTCTCTCTCTTCCTCTTTCTGCCTCTCCCCCGCTCATGCTCTCCCTCTCTCTCTCAAGATAAACTTAAAAAATTTCAAAATAAAGAAGACTTGATAATCACTACGGAACAGAATGCAAACAATACCAATTTTGATTTTACAAAAGACGAGCCACAGAATGCCAAGAGCTGGAAGGCAGGAGTGGGGGAAGGTGTGCTGAACGCAAGGGTTGGGGAGAAGGTATTCCTCCCACAAAGCGGAAGGTCAGAGAACTTCACCGTGTATGGTGATGTCATGAGAAATGAAGGTAAAAAATGTTACTTATAGTTGCAGAGCCAGCCAACAGAAGAAACTACAACAGGACTGTAACCCTAGTAAGGGAAGGACAAAGATTTCAGGGCCTCAAGTGAGCTATATCCTCACCTGCCACAACAGCCAAGAAGGTCTAAAATTAATAATCACTATCTAGTGATAAGGCAGGGTATTACTTAGGGATAAGGAGGTTAGCTTTTAAAAGAAAAACATGCTACAAGTTCGAAAAAAAAAAAAAGTCCTCTAAACAGGACTGGATAAGGACAGGGTAGGGCAGGGGTGACTTTTTTCATTTATAAACCCTTTTCTAGAATTTGATTTTTTAACCACGTACATAAACGGTCTTGATAAGAAACAAAAATATAAGTATATTTAAAGGGTGTTGGGACATAAAATCGTGATATTAAGAAACTGTCACTGAAATCGATCAAAGACTTCAGAGGAGGCTGCTGCATTCAGCCTGTGACCCCCAAGTGGCCCACCCTAGACGCCACGAGAGCCACGCACTGGACCACCTGGCCATGTGGACAATGATGGGTAAATACTGACCGGTTGGCGAGAAATATGTATCTGTGTGTGGGGTGCACGAGACATTTTTCAACTCAAGGTTCAGGATGCCTGGGTGGCTCAGTTGGTTAAGCGTCCACCTCTTGATTTCGGCTCAGGTCATGATCTCGCAGTTCATGGGTTCAAGCCCTGTGCTGGGCTCTGCACTGACCGTGCAGAGCTTGCTTGGGATTCTCTCTCCCTCTCTCTGCCCCTCCCCTGCTCATGCGCTCTCTCTCTCTCAAAATAAATGAATCAAACTTAAAAAAGTTTTTCTTTAAAATTCCAGGCACCAGTTTCAAGAAAACTTTTCTGTTTCAGCACATCTCCTCTGTGGTGACTCCGCGTAACCCACCACAGTTTCGGATGGCGTCACAACCACCTCAGCCTACCTCGTTCGTCTGCAAGGAGGACAAAGTGCAAGAAAGGAGGTGGGCACTTACTTGCACGGGCGCTTTTAGCTTTCTGGTGGTTTTTCAAAGTGAAACAACATATTTCTTTTTTTTTAATTTAATTTTTTAATGTTTATTAATTTTTGAGAGAGAAAGAGAAAGAAAAAGAGAGAAAGCGTGAGTGGGGGAGGGGCAGAGAGAGAGGGAGACACAGATTCCGAAGCAGGCTCCCGGCTCTGAGCCTTCTTCTGCCCAGAGCCCGACACGGGGCTCGAACTCCTGAATGGTGAGACCAGGACCTGAGCCGAAGTTGGACGTTCAAACGATTGAGCCTCCCAGGTGCCTCCCTTTTTAAAAACTTTTAAAAATGTATTTTTTTGAGAGACAGAACACAGCAAGGGAGGGGCAGAAAGAGAGGGAAACACGGACACACAGAATCTGAAGCAGGCTCCAGCCTCTAAGCTGTCAGCACAGAGCCCCACGCAGGGCTCGATGCGGGGCTCGAACCCATGCCCCCCCCCACGCCACAAGATTGTAAGCTGAGCCGAAATTGGTAGAAATCGGAAGCTTACCGACTGAGCCACCTAGGCGGCCCCAAAGTGAAACAAAATATTCCTGATGAGTCACAATTTGGTATGATTTGCATGTTTCTCTCCATTAATCAAGGATGGGTTATAGCTGATGGAATGAAGGGGCAGGTTCAAGCAAGAGCAAAAAAATAAAGGTGATAAAACAAAACAAGGCAGAAAAACCTCCTACATCCAGGCGTGCTCCCGTTGACAGCAGACCTCATCGTATGTTTCCACAGATCAAGAGTGGACCCAGAAAGGACAGAAGGGCTTTGGCTGACAGTGGAGTCTGAAACCCACATGTGTCCATTGTGACATCTCAGCCACCTGGCCCGAGGCGCTCAGTCACATCAGCGAAGCGTCAGCTTTGCTGTCACCCAGGAACTCATTCAAAGGGACGTGGCTTCATCTAAACCTTCACCATAGTTTTAACTCCCTCCAGAGTCTTTCTCAGGAAAGTATCACGGAGAAGCGACAAGAGAGTGAAATTTACCTGATCTGTTTGTCGAGCAAGGATACTGACTTCTGTTGAAGCTGCGGATGCTGCCAGCACTAAATCCCTTGGAAGAATAAAAGCGGAAGGCCATTAAACTAAAACACAGCAACAGTTCTAACCCGACTTGAGCCTGAGGTAGCGTCCATAAGGACTTCCTCAAGACGTCAAGGAGGAAGGTGAGGTTTCCTACGTGGCTGAAGAGAGGGGAGAAGATTTTAGATACAAAGCTTAACTTCTTAGTTCACCGGATAAAGCCCTGGAGAGCCGGCCAACTGCCTGACCATTTCCGAGAGACATGACAAAATCACGTCGGAATTTCCAATAAATCTATCGCCCTGTGAACAGAATAATCTGGTGAAATTCCGGACAGGAGCTTTGCTTCAAGCTGTCTACCTTTCAAGAGGAAGCCCTTTGCTCTGAGGGAAATTTTTAATATGTTCCTTACATATCAGTATCATTGTCAAGTCATCACCGGGGTTATTGAGAAAACGGGATTTTTAGGATCAGTGAGTATTCGATGGAGATAATTCAAGATTGGGGAAACAGGAGTCAGAGAGACATTATCCAGCATCAGAGGAAAATATGTGTGGGGCACCTCGACTCTCCATTCTCCTTTCCTACAGAAAAGCGTTTCAACGTTGGAACCAAGTGGTTCAGGTGGGACCCGACAGAGAGAGGAGGAACCCTTCTCGGGCTCTCGGCTCACCATTCTTCAATGTAACTGAGGTAGTAATGGTGTTTCCTCTCCGTGCAGCTACCATAGCAGGGCTCCATAAAGTTCACAAATATCTCTGGGTGCTTTTCTTCTTTTTTCTACCAGAAACAAAAGGAGAAAAAAAAAATCCCATGTGCACTTTTTCTTTCATTCTACACAGTTAAGGATCGCAAAAAACAAAACCATTTAAGTTTTATGAAAAAATTCACCCAAAAATCTATGTCCAAGTCCACAAGCACGATATAAAGGCAGAGTGGAGTAGTTCAAGGCACGGGAATGGTGGCCACTGAACAGAACTGTATATACGCTGTTCTGTCACTTTCTGGTTGTGGGCCAGGCACGGACAGATCCCACAGCCTCTCTGATACCGTTTTCTTATGCACGTAGTGGGCCTGTGGAACTCACTTCACTGCCATCAAAGGCGGTTTTAAGTGTGAAACAAAACGACACATATAAAGCTTCTAGCCCAGGACATGGAACCCAAGAATCAATAAATGCCAAAGCTGATATTCTCCCTGGGAATAGAACATCTTAACGGGCTCTTCAAATAAGGACTTCATCTGGGGCAACTGGGAGTCACGCTGGTGGCAGGAATGGAAACTGCTGTAGCTTTTCTAGAAGATCCTTTGGCAATGTTTTCAAAACCTTAGCAACAAGAGCATACATCACTGAACCAAATTCACTCCCAGGTATTTATCCTACAAGATAAACACAATCACATAAAATGTACACCAAAGGACGTATCATGGTATTCCTTAAAACAGGAAAACTGAAAACCACCTGAGGATCCAGGAGTGGAAGAAGAGCTAAATAAATCATCTGTCCAAAAAGCCAAATATAGATGGTATTCAAGGACCTCAAAAGATGCTTACGATTTACCACTAAAACAAGGCTGCGAAACAGAACTAATGCGACTCCCACTTCTGTTATATTTAGACATTTATTTATGTAGTTTTAAATGTTTTTATGGACTTTGAAAACCAGTACTGATTGGGAAGTATATGCGCTGCCTCATTTGTCTTTTTTTAAATGTCCCCGCAACGTAGTCACATTTTGTAGATCTTGTTATTAATGTTCTTCCCGGTTTTCAAAATGACTCACTCCCTGAGGTCATTCCATTCTCGCTCAAAGGGCTCCTCCTCAGAGGCCTTCCTCGCGCACCCAGTCTGAACTGCAGCCCTGTCCTTATCCGCCCGAACCCTTCGCTGTTCCCTCCTTCACCCTTATCATTCCCTGACCTGCACTTCTTTACTGACTATGACTAGCACACTCGTTAGAAATAGAAGACACTTGGGGCGCCTGGGCGGCTCAGTCGGTTGGGCGTCCGACTTCAGCTCAGGTCACGATCTCGCGGTCCGTGAGTTCGAGCCCCGCGTCGGGCTCTGGGCTGATGGCTCGGAGCCTGGAGCCTGCTTCCGATTCTGTGTCTCCCTCTCTCTCTGCCCCTCCCCCATTCATGCTCTGTCTCTCTCTGTCTCAAAAATAAACAAACATTAAAAAAAAAAAATTAAAAAAAAAAAGAAATATAAGACCCACAAAAGAAAGGACTCTGCCTCAGTCACCACGGTATTCTCAGCTTTAAAGCAGTGCCTAGCACCCTGCAGGCATCTGATAAACATCTGGTTAAGTATAAACAAGTGGAAGAATTTTAAAAATCACGGTATTTTCTTGCTTTTCTAAAATATCTTTATCGGCTGCTCCTGAAGCCAAGACCACACTTATGTTAGCTAACTTGACAATCAATCAATCAATCAAATACCTTTATCAGGTTAACATCTACCAGGACTCATAGTTTACAATGTAAGCAAAAGCAAGCTTTATGATTTTCTTCACTTTAGGACTAAACGGTAGATTATGCTGTAAGAAGACACCATCATGGGGCGCCTGGGTGGCGCAGTCGGTTAAGCGTCCGACTTCAGCCAGGTCACGATCTCGCGGTCCGTGAGTTCGAGCCCCGCGTCAGGCTCTGGGCTGATGGCTCAGAGCCTGGAGCCTGTTTCCGATTCTGTGTCTCCCTCTCTCTCTGCCCCTCCCCCGTTCATGCTCTGTCTCTCTCTGTCCCAAAAATAAATAAACGTTGAAAAAAAAAATTAAAAAAAAAAAAAAAAAAAAGACACCATCATTTTGGCCCCCACGGCCCATGGTGCCAAGTTTTATGCCTGAAGTCGTACCACCGTTGCCAGCAAAAGGAAGCTGGAGCCCAAGCCTTAACCTTTACTAGAAGACCTCTGTGGCTCTCAAAGAACAAAGATGTCCCTTTCACAAACGTACCGGGAGGAGAGCCATCACCACATCTGGAGAAGTTTCCAGGGTCCCATCTGCAGCAGCATAGACGATTGTGAAGACGTAAGTACCGATCCACAGCACATCCAGAACTGAAATACACACACTCTGATAAAGCATCTCACTTTGGGAATAGCTCCTGCGTGTTAAAAAATTAACAGCCCATGGATAAAAAAGTCAGAGTACTATAGTTTTGACAAAGGTCCGGATTTTACTGGCTAAATATAATTCACAGATACAAAGATTCAGGAAGCCCAAATCCATCCCAAAGTGGGATTTTTTTTTTCCTGGTGGATTATAATCAGGGCAAATTTTGAAAGAATCCTAGTAACAAGTCAGGATCCATTTACTATCATGTACCATGAGACACGGGTGTCTACCAGAGGACTGCTGTTGTGCTGACTTAACTGGCCAACGGTGATAATGAGAGTATTCATGCAGGAGGCACTAACACCTCCCTGGGCGGGTGTGTAGATACATCACATGATCTGACATTTCTGTAACAGTGTCACCTCGTGACAGGCTGGCCCCGTAAGAAAAGCAGATGGGTTACCTCTGACAGGATGATCTGACTCATAAAACGGAGGACAAGGAATGACTTTTTTCTCCTGCAAAGTCTGAAAGAGATTTTGGCGGGGGGGGGGGGGGGAAGAGTGTCAAATGAAACACACATGAGCCGCTGAAACTCCGTCAAATCCAGCATGTTCCCCAGAAACCACTATGTTTCATGTTCCCAGCCAGGAGACGGCACAGGGAAGAGCGAATGCCTACATCCAGCACCCCAACCTACAGAAATCTCTCAAGAATGCGTGCAGGCGCAGGGGGAGGATGCGCAAGGCAACACCATTTATGGCAGCAAAGCCACCCACGCTGACAGACAGCCAGCAATAGCGGGACAGGGGAGTAAATTACGGCGCGTCCACAGAGCGGACGACTATCCAGCCGTTCCGAAGAACGAAGTGGCTCCACGGATCATGAGTTAGAAAAAGGATTCTGAAAATGATCACATTGAAAACAAAAAAGGCAAAGAGCAAGCCCATAAAATTAAGCCAATCCTATTATCCTTTTACAAGCTAACGCCCTGAAAGGATATATACCAAATTTCAGATAACAACTTTCTGCAATGACCTAAGAAGTAAACCCTCAACCTCAAACTCAGACATCCACTGCTATCACACCCCATAGAGAAGGGATCTCAAGGAGGAATTCACAGCAACACAGGTCTCAGCACTGCCTACGAACGCCTCCTTGCCATCCACGCTCGACCCAAAATATATGGATTCTTTGCCAATTATACTGCAGAGTATCTGTGAATATTGTCCCAGGAAGACCACAGGGAGGGGGTGACAGAGTGACAGGAGCATCCATTCTCTAGTTTCTATAATTAGAGAAACTGAACCTTTAAGAGGGACTCAGCTAGCTGACAAATAATGCTTCCACTGTTTTGATGGAACATACTTATAGAATGTACTGGGAATGTAAAGCCGGGGAACACTGTGTAGCGTTATCATCAGTGTGTACAACAGATGGATAATGCATCTACACGCAGACTATTTGTAAAAGCATCCAGAAAAGTCTGGAGGCTACCGCTAAAGAAAACAGAGTATGCCTCTGGAAAGACTATGGGACAGACAGGAAGAGTTCCCCTCTTTCCTGCCTGCTTGTGTACTGATGAATTTGTCGTAACGAGCATGAATGCCATTTTGACAAAGAAACGCCAACGAGACCCCAAACTACCCACCAAAGGTGGGTAACTTACGAACAGTTCTGAAGTACAACTTACGGGAAGATACTGGACCACGGTTCCATCTTGTTTTCCCACAGCCAGCTGCTTCCCTTTGGGGCTCCAGCACACTGAGCAAAGAAGAAAATGCGGTCAGTTAAGAACTGAAGAAAATGGAGCAAACCAATGAGATCTGTCCTGAAACAGCCATTTAATCACCACTTTCCATTCCCTGGTCAGCCCCCGGAAGACTCTAGGATCATCTTTATTCAACAAAGTTAAAAAAAAAAAAAAAAAAAAAAAAAAAAACTGGGACCCTTGGGTGGCTCAGTTGGTTAAGGGTCCGACTTCAGCTCAGGTCATGATCTCACGGTTCATTGGTTTGAACCCCGAGTCGGGCTCTGTGCTGACAGCTTAGAGCTGGGAGCCTGGAGCCTGCTTCAGATTCTATGTCTCTCTCTGCCCTTCCCCTGCTCGTCTTCTCTGTCTCTCAAAAATAAACATTAAAAACATTTTTTTAAAGATCATTCTGATGATACAAGGCAATTATGATTTACCACTGGGCCATTAAGTCGACTGTTCCAAATGTTTTGCCAATGGAGTATTGTCCAGAAAGCTGGAAGGTACAGAAAACTCTGTAGTCTTTAGATAAGGAGAATAGAAAAAGTTTTCAAGTATCGAGAAATCATTCTCTTACTCCTGTTTGACACTGGTAATACTCTGCCCCTGAAGGTACAAAATGGCTTTCAGTGTACCATCCACTACCCTTTAGGATCCAGAAACAATCATTCTCAAAAACAGTTCGAGGGCACCTGAGTGGCTCAGTTTGTTGTGCATCCGACCTCCACTCAGGTCATGATCTCGCGGTTCATGCGCTCGAGCCCCACGTTGGGCTCTGGGCGGACAGGTCATGATCTTGAGGTTCGTGAATTCGAGCCCCACGTTGGGCTCTGTGCGGACAGTTCAGTGCCTGGAGCCTGCTTCAGATTCTGTGTCTCCCTCTCTCTGCCCCTCCCCCGCTTGCGCGTGTGCACGCACACGTGCTCTCTCACTCTCTCTCAAAAATAAACATTAAACAAAAAATTAAAAACACAGTTCTAAACTAGCCGTACCAAAATATTTCTTTCTCCAGAACGCCTACACACATCCAAGTTAAATCCTGTCTGCTGTTTGGCTTTAAGAACGTGAACTATGGAAATAAAGAATACTCTCCAGTTCCACCAAATAACAACAGACACAACAAAAAACCCCATTTGCTTTTATTTCCAGAAATTAATTTTTAAATAGATTACCATTATTGTATGTTACGGAGTGAAAGCCTTTATTACCCACCAGATGTTACTGCCACCGTGGAAGGGAGAGTCGCACACACTTTCACTGTTTCTGTGATTTGTAGGACAGCAATGCTGCCATCGGCCAGACAAACTGCCATCATGGAGGCAACAGTGGGGTTCCACTTCATATCGATCACCATGCCTCCTGCGTCTTTCAAAAGCTTATGATAGGCAAATGGGCGTTTTTGCTGTTTAGCCTTTTAAAACAGATGCCCAGGAGCAAAAATAAATTGATAAATTAATAAACACATAGACATTTAATAGTCGAAGAAACTTACTGAATATGCAAGTTTTTTCCCAAATTACAGTTTATTTTCCCCCACGACTGTGACAAAAACAAATTAGCTCTACGCAACAATCTATTTGTTACAGACGATTTCAACACAACTTTGAAAATGGCAGTCACTTATCCTAGCACACCGGAAGAACTTCCAGCAGGGGAATACACAAATGCAAAATAATCAGTAAAGGGAAAACACTAGATTAAAATCTTGGCTCTGCTTCTTAATGGTGTTGGACCCTTGCACGTTTAAATTCTTTGGGACTATTTCTCCATCTATAAAATGAAGACAACAGCATCTACTTTGTGAGGCCACGGTACTTAGGAACGAGGACAAGGCCTATAAAGCACCAGCACAGGGCCTGGCACATAGTCAGTGTCAATACTCAAATTATTGACAATATTATTCCCAAACTGCTAGAAATGGAAGAACACTGCCAGAGGAGGCCGGAGACCGGGATATGGGAACTTCTGACATTACTATGAACTCTACAGCCTTGGGGCAGGTCACCTAAAGCTCCCTGGGCGTGGGCTCTCTCATTTGTAAGTGAGAAAAAAAACACCTTGGGGCGGGTATTAGGGAAGAATTTCTTGAAGTCCTTTCTATCTCAAAGGTCTAAGATCCCACAGTTAATGCCTTTTTTTAAACCCCTACTTTAACCTAGAAAAAAAGACTCCCGGAGTCAACCAAGAATTTCCAGGTTATGACTCAATACCACACAAATTTTTTAGGTCCCACGCCGATGCTACACTTTGCCAGGAGCTTACCTCATTTGAAAATGTGCGAACATCAAAGAAAGCGATAATGGAACCATATTCACTGGACATCATGCACACGGAGAGTGTCAGGTTATCACAGCTCAGGGCCAAGTGATGTATCGGGAACTTCATAGGAACCAGTAAGCTTTGAACTTTATCAACTAAGAAGAGATTAAAAAAAAAAAAAAAAGACAAAGCAGAAGCAGAAGCTGTAACCCCTTTACCAGGTCTACGGTCTATGTGAAACCATTTTTACACCTACATAAACATACAAGCACACTTTGAAGCCTAGCCATGCGGAACGAGCAGAAAGGCTTCCTGCCTAGAACTTCTCCTTGGGGGGTCAGCCTGAAGATTCACAGCCACTTTCATTTTAATACTAGAATGATTTCTTGGGCAAGAGACTCCTTCACCGCACCCCTCTCTCTCCTAGGCAACAAACAATAAGTAACTTACCTATCTTGTTGGGGTCATCACCAGGTTTATTTTGAATAAGAAGACTTCTGGTAGGAAAAATCTGCAACCCACTGGCTCCGCCAGCAAAGACCAGGCCATACTTGTTGGACGCGGCTAGCAGACTCGCGCGTTCCTTGGGCAACTCCTCAGGGGAGTCAAAGATTCTCACCTTCTTCAGGGCTCTAAACTGAAAATCCTGTTGTCAAGGATGAGACCGAGATCAATTCAGGGAAAAGATATTCCATGATATTCCAACAGCCCTAATCCTAGCACAACCCAGAGGTTTGTGGTGCCCGGCAGAGGACCTAGTAACGTTTATTGAATTAAACATAATTTTAAAAATTCTTTCACGAAGCCTTCCTTAACTAATCCAATTCACACTGGTATTTTCCTTTTCTGAACTCCTAGTTTACTGTCCTAACCACAGGTGCCGTACTTGATCATTCATAACCTTGTCCTACTTGATGGTAAGTATTGCCTCATGACCCAGAGGAGTCCTCAGTAACTGCTGTGAAATAGCGAAGGCATCACCCAACTACGCCGTTAGCCTGGACTGCCAGTGCGGTGCTTGACAAACATGTACGTGGACATGATGACCACAGAATGACGACCAGATCCCAGGAGCCGTCTCACCTGCATCAGATACTAAACAAAACACCACGGAAAAGGATGGGTATGGTCAATCTCTTAATAGTCAAGACCTATAAACCTACCTAGGTGTTATGAGGACATCCAAACACAAGTCCAAAGCCCTTAAGGCAGGCTGTAAGGCCAGGCATGGCTTGACCCGTCTGCCTCTACAGCCTCACCTCACAACGCTCTGCTTTACTCCCACAAGTGCCCCATTGATTGTGCAACATCCTGGGCCACCTCCATCCACCACCGATTCCGTTTCCATTTCCGTCCATTTGCACGCTCCTTAGCACTCCAGGGCCTGGGAGCCTGCCCCAACCTCCTGACTGCCTGTCTCACCCAGCCTTCCGCGAACTGATCTACATGCCTTCGAAGACGATTTTCAGTGGGTATCACCTCTCGGTGAGAATTGCATAGGTTTACCGACCACTATGTTCAGTTGTACCAGATGTGTTGATTTTTTTTCTTGAATTCCAGATTGATCTTTACGTCAAGGTTTTGGTAAAAAGGAGGCGAACCCCCTTTTGCTTATGTTCCGAAAGGGCAAAAGCCAAGGACAGCCTTTCTCAGCTTAACATGTTTGTATGCGTATGGTGTTTTGTATGGGAACCCGAACACACTCCACTTACCGATTTCCTTAGCTTTGCTATTTATACATAGCTGCTCAAAGAGTAACTGAAATGCTTTTAATGCCAAATGAGTATGCGACCAGAAAAAAAACAGCTTTCCAGATGAGACCACGCTGGCGCAGAATGAAATTTTCAGTATTTTTCTAATTCTCATCCTGATAATCCTAAATATCCTAGTTGAGTCACGGTCACGTGTGTGTGGAGAGCCAGTGGGACAAAGAGTCACAGGGAAGTTTTCCTTTCTGGTATAATCAGTAACTCAAAGGGAGACTATCATCTTCTAAGCCTGTAGTTCCGGAACCTTTTTTTCCCTTCTGCCCCAGCCTATCTGAGAAATCCGCACACTCTCATCGGGTGGTCCCCGCGCCCTCCGGCCCCCCGTGACATTCTCAAGGGGGAATCACTACTCGACATACGGGATGGACTACTACGCCCTAAACACATTTCAGTGACCTCTTCAATCGCCTAGACGCTTCCTGCACCTTCCTTACAACCGTCATTTGGATCACCTGCCCCTCTCTTTCGTTTCCTGACCTCACGCTTATTTCCAATATCAAAATAGTCCTTCTATTCCATGTCGCTACAGGTTTCGTAGAACAACAGGTGGTGAACCCCGGCTCCGCGTTAAGCAAGCCTGGACCACTTCACAAAAGGAGACCAGGGAAAGTGAAGACGAGAGGGTCTTAGAAAATAAAAACAGAAACCACCACCTAAATTTCAGCCCCTCTGTCAAATGTGACTCTGGGTTAAGTTACTTCCCCCGTCTCCACGTGCTCCTCGTTATGAACAGCTACGCGCGGGGTTGCTGCGCTGATTATTACCACAGTGTCGGGCACACGGAGAACGCTCTTAAGCAGCAATCACTACCACTACTCTGACCGACCACCACGTGAAAGTAACTAGGGTAACTCAAGTGGCGCGCACAAGACCAACCAGGGACGGGAAAACGGATTCGGTGCGGCTAATCACGGCAGCCCGCTCCAGGACGCGGGTGAGAGCTCTGAACGCGGTAAAATGTTCAAGCAGGAGGCGGGAAGCGGGACAGCCGGCCCCCGCGCTCCGGCGTTCGGCGGGGCTCCAGGGCGACGCCGGGAATAAGGAAGGGAGGGAGGCCCCGGCCAGTCTCTGACCTTCATCTCCCGCTCGGGGATCATGGCATCCATCTCGTCTCCCATCGCGCCACCCTCTGTTGGCCGAAGCAGCCGCTGCTGCCGCCCGCGGCCTTGCCCACACGGCCCAGGCCGCTCCGGGGCCAACTTCCTTCCTTCACAGCAGGCTGCGCTCCGCAGACGCCGCACTTCCGGCGCGCTTCGGTGACGTCATACGTCCCAGTCGGCGGTGTGGTCGGCGGAGACTGAGGGACCTCCTGAAGTCGCGCGCTCTCCTGGCCACCGCCTCCTATTGGCCGACGAGGGGGCGTGGCCCCAGGGCGGACGCGCCTGCGCCCTGAAGCGCCCAGGTCCCTCCCCCGGCGTCGAGGCTGGAGCGGGCTGGCTCCCTGTTGGTTTCTGTGGTTGCGAGGCGCCTGCTCGCGTTCCCCCTGCTCCTTGGGTCGCTGAGACCTCACATTAACACTGGGGTGTAGGTGGTTACTAACAGTCCCCGAGTGAGAGGAGTTAGGAAACCTGACAGACGTTTCCAGGGGGCAGCTCTTGAGAGAGGCTTTGCAGGGGGGTGTGGAGGAACAGGTTCGAAAAGTGGGTGGGTGGGGCCACGGAGGACTCTTCCGTGTCTGAGCAGGAAGGCTGAAATGAGAGGGTAAAGGGCACCAAAGATCAGCTTGGCTCCTTCCAGGGTAACCATTTCCCGAGCAAGAGCGTGGAAACTGCGCAAAAACACTTTACGTGTGTTATTTAACGTCCAAGACATCCTAGTCACCGAGGGGTTTATTGTTGCCATTTAATTGATGAGAAGTTTAGAAAATTCCCCAGTGCCCCTCAGAAAGTGGCGAAGGCAGGATTAGAATTCAGCTTGTCCGGATGTGTGGATTGGTGACTACTACAGTCCTACGTAGAGGTGTTTGTTTTGGAATTATAAATGCTCTGGGACAGAAATTCTTAAATCTGGAGCCTAGGGGTTAACGCCGCGGATGGGGATCATTTTCTTCTACTTTACTGTTTGGTTTCAGCAAAATTGCTTATCTGCTTCAAGGCTGCTTTTTTAAAGCAAGGATAACATAACAGAACCTGTCTCGTGGAGCTGTTGTGAGGAGTAAATGAAGTTCAGCATTTAACAGAGCCCCGCACACAGGACACATTCTTTCAAACTGTTACTATATTCACTGTCTGCTGAATTCGCTGAGCCCAGGAACTGTCCCCAAAACACACAAATCAAGACACTGATAAGTTTGTCTGTTTTATTTCTAGTCCGTGGAGATGATAGCCAGTACCACACACACTTATATGCGTACACACACACACACACACACACACACACACTTCATCCACCTGAACTTGCCTAGCAAACTCCTTCCTTTTGAGTCACAGGGACAAAGCCATACTTGGCAGTCCCCAAGTTGCTGGTTGCATTAGTTAGATTTGGTCTTTCAGAAAAAAGACAGCTGAAGTTCTCAGAAGCTGAGCCCTTAGCCAGAAAAGTAAGTCCTAGAGCCAATAGCCACGATCTGAAATACATGCACACCCCCCTCTTTTCCGGGACCACTTTTGAGCCCCTCTCCCTCTAGGAAATGGTGGAGGAACTGGTGGCGTTTCCCAGGATGCTCCCCATCCAACGAGAGAACTTTCTTTCCTGCCCTTTCCAGAAGCTGGGGACACGCCTCCTTGCTCCCCTCCCTTAAAGGAGGCTTTCTACAGTCTTATAAACTGTGGGACCTACTCAAGTAAGCCTGATTGCTTCTGCTCTCCTCTCTTTAGTTAGGAACAGTTACACTGACTATAATGGGTAGTTAAGGAAGGTATTACCTTGCTCAAAGGTCTCAGCCTGTCCCAAAGAGAGGACAGTGGGAAGGGGTGGGGACAGGCAGCTGTTCATCTAATGATCTCCAGAGTGGGGGGTGGGGGGTGGGAAAGGCAGAGGAGGTGAGGGAGTAAGATTTTACATTTGCAGGGAGAACTGTTTTGCTGGGGTTTAAACTTCAACTAGGCTTGTGCATTTGAAGCAGCTCCTTAGGCTGAGGATCAGCCAGTCATGGCCAAATAATCTTGCTCCTGAACTGGTTGAGACTAGTAGATTAACCCAACCGGGCATTTCCCCATCCTCCACCTGCTCCACTCCCCCAAGCTGCTCTAAGGGCAGCTCCCTGGGCCCTTGATTATGGGTCACTAAGGAGCTGCAGGGAGCCCACACTGGCTCCCCCCTCCAACAGCACCCAGACGTTTCCACTTAACGATTGGTGAAGACTTCTCCAAGACTCTTGGCTCAGTCTCGGGCCCAGGATTGCAGTGCAATCACCCCATAGTCCCCTCTTTCTTAACATTCACCTCACTCGTCGTTGCCTGGGTCTGACTTCCCCACAGGACTCTAAATTCTATGAGTCTGTCCAGTTCACTTCTGGGTCCTTGGCTCTTGGCCCATAGCAGGTGTTTAATAAATATGTTCAATGGATGAGTGCATCTAAGTCCTGAGTGGGCGGTATAAGGGACTCCGGAACAGATGGGGTCAGGGCTGGGGTCCCTGCTCAGCCAAGATGGGGCTGAGTGTTGACACCTTCCTGTAGGAGTTCTGAGAAATGGCTTGGCAGAGAAGCTCTAGGGAAGGCAGAATTGGAGAGCACCCTGGCCCTTACCCAAACCCTGTTGCTGACCTGGAGGCACTGGGAAAGGTGAGTCTTGGCCCAGGGCCTTCCTCAATCGTTGACCTAGGAGATTTCCCCTCCCTGCACCTTCTCTTGTTGGCATCACTGACTGAGACAGCCCAGGGCAGAGACGAGGCATGGGCATGGCATCTGAACACCTGGGTTCCAGTCCAAACTTCCATCTCCTGATTAACCCCTTGGCAAGGCACTTAATCCCTGTGAACACCACAGTTTTCTCGCCTGTGAAACGAGAGGTCCGGTCCAGCTAACCTACAGAGCAGATCAGGGTCCTAAAACACTGGGAGTCCATCACAAGGGACCCCAATCCAATCCCCAAGCTCAAAGTTTTGGGATGGAGAAAGGGGTGAGAGGACAGGCACATGTCGGGACAAAGTGGGGAGGCTTAAAGCTTATAATACGTGGTCAATAAATATCTGTTGAATGACTACATGGGGGAATGAATGAATGAATGAATGATGTAAGGTGGTAAGGCAAATAGGGGGGGCACAGTCAGGTTTCAAGCAGATTGGGATCAGAAAGGCAACCTTCTGTTTCTCAGCTCTTGGCTAATTTAGTGGGGCTGACTTTTTGCCGTAAGTACTCTATTCCTCCTTTTCCTATCCTGCTGCCCTCAGCATCCTCCCCGAAAGGTGCCACCAGACTGAACTGACACGCCTCCCAAGGCCCCTCGCCTCCCTTCTACCCCCTTTGCTGCCCCAGCAAAGGGCAAGGGGGCTGCACTTTCCCTCTGAGCTGCCCATAAAGGTGTGGCTGCAGGCAAGGCCTGAGGATTCCTTCTGGAACCTTCTGGAAGGGCTCAGATTGCCAAGCCGCTCTCTCCCTCTCTCCTTCTGTCACCTCCCTGAGGATGAGAAGTGTGGACTGAGGCGGAATCAGCTGGGGAAATGGGACACTGAGTGGCCACGCCCTAGACAACCTAAGAGCACGGAAGCACAGAGCTGTCCGAGGAAACCTACTCCAGGGCCTTCCGAGAGTGGGCTGCGGTCCTCACCAGGGCCAGGTCAGCAAGCCTGGACTTAGCTCCAAGACCCTGGAAAGATGGACTGTGCCAGCTCCAAACATGAGGACCACAGCGTTCCAGGCTCCCCGTCCTGGCCCTGCCCCCTCCAGTTTTTGGTTTGATGTCAGCCCTTCTGCACAGGGAAGGGGGGAGGAGGGAAGAACAGAGGGAGGGTACCAAGGCTCAGAACTCCCCGACCCAGAGCCCCTCGAAGGCAGATAATTTGTGCTTTACAAAGTGATCACCGGTTCTGCTGATTAAAAAAAATAAACAAACGCACAAAGACCAAACAAAACAAAGAAGACAAATCACAATGAGTCAAGAAGGGCAGCAAGATTAGGGGGGAGGAATGGGGGCAGGTCCAGACGGGGGTCCTCAGGGCAGGCTGGCAATGTCTCTCTCTGGAGGGGGACCAACTGGCTTGGGGCTGCTCTCGTTGGCTTTTCCTTCAAACATCATGACTCTGGTTTGGAAGATGGAGAAAAAAAAACCAAACAGGATTAGGATTCCTTCCCTCATCAGGGGAAAGATCATCCCCGCCCTCGGGTCTGTAGGGTCCCCAACAGAATGCCCTTGCGCCCATTCTCCATGGGATCTTCTCTGTGTGGAAGGGGTGGCTAGCCCCTTTTTCGCAGAAGAGAAAACCAACGTGCAGAGAACTCTGTATTCTAAGCCATGCGTCTTCCCCTAAACACGCTCCCGGGAGGAGGCAGAGCTAGGCTGGGCCATGGCTCTGCTCAAAGCCCCTTCAGGTGTTCAAGAACCTCCCAAGCCTTCGGGGGTAACATCTAGGAGGGGCACCTGAGTGGCTCAGTCGGTTAAGCGGCCGACTTTGGCTCGGGTCATGACCTCGCGGTTCGACGCTGAGCTCGAACTCACAAAGCACGAGATCGTGACCTGAGCCAAAGTCGGCCGCTCAGCCGACTGAGCCACCCAGGCGCCCCTAAAAACTCAACCCTCGATCCCTGCCTTCCCCACCTGCGCTGCCCCTAAAGCAAACAGCAACGTCACTCGGTGACTCAGACCCCAGACAGATCAGAATCATCTGACTCCTGGTTAGCCTATACACATCCCATATCTGGGCATGGAAGCAAATCTTCCAGTTCTGTCTCCCAAATCATTCCCGATTCCAACGGTTTCTGCCTACCTCCTCTGTACCCTCTCCAGGCTGAGTGGCCTCATCTCGTGCCTGCACAGTCTCCCTGCGGCCACTCTCACCCCTACCGCAGACAGAGGCTTTTAAAAGTCAGCCCCAAGGTGCCCGGGTGGCTCAGTCAGTTAAGCGTCTGACTCTTGACATTAGCTCCGGTCGTGATCTTGAGGTCGCAGGATCGAAACCTGCATCCGGCTGGGTGCTGAGTGTGGGGCCTGCTTGGGATTCTCTCTCTCCCTCTCTCTCTGCCCCTCCCCCACTCATGCTCTTTCTCTCTAAATAAACAAATAAATATTTTTTAAAAAAAGTCAGCCCCTAGCTTAAAGTCATCCAATGGCATCCCTCCACATTAGTGCCAAGGGCTGAGTGGGACCGTGACCTACAAGGTCCCGTGTCACCTGGCCCTGCCCGTCTCTGCAAACTCATCTTCACTCACTGTGCTCACTGATGGCCAGACACACTAGCCTCCATGCTTTTCCTTTAAGCCCACAAGCACAGTTCTGCCTCAGGACCCTTGCACTTGCTGTTTCCTCTGCCAGGAATGCTTTTCCTCAGATCTTCACATGGCTCATCTCTTCACATCTCCCTCCTTCGGGGCTCTGGTCAAAAGCTGTCTTCTCAATGATATCTTCCCTGTCCACCATCCCATCCATCTCTGTTCCTCTCGTCCACTTTATTTTTCTTTGTACTGCGCCATTGCAATCTGGCGTTTCAGCTTTCTCGGGGTTTTGATTTTGTGTTTGTCTGTCTCTTGTCATTAGAATGAAGCTCCACGAGCCCGGCAATTCATGTGTCCCCAGCGCCTAGAATAATCCTTAGTACATAGCTGGTGCTCAGCAAATATTTGCTAAATTAATACATGATAAATCTACGGAGTCAGTGGGTAGACCAGTACCCGACACGCGGTAAATGCACTAAATCTTAGGTGTTTTCCAAAAACATCAGGCCTCCTGCTGGCTGCCATCTGGCCTCGCAGGTGCACCGCCGTCTAACCTTGATGGTTGTCCCGCCATACCTCTTGCCCCACCCCACCCCACACTTAAAGCTCTGCGGCCTGACCCGTGGGCTCATGAGCAGTCCTTCAGCCTCCCTGGGCCTCAACCTCCCCCTTCATGACAAAAGAGCTTGGTATATTTTCATTTGTACGTTCAATGCAACAGACTCCCCAGGGAATCTGTCTGTAGTGCTTCTGTGCACTGGGCAGAACCTATGAAGTGTGATTTGGGCCACCACATGCTAGGTGGTTGCCATCAGCCAGTACCGGGCTGGAGGCTTCGTATGTGTTATCTCATCAGCCCTCGGGACGACTTATTATCCTCTCTCTCTTACAAAGGAAGAAACCGAGACTTGGGGATCTAAGGGGATTTGCCCAGGGGCAGTTCGGGAGCAAGTAACACCATCGACATTTGAACCCCGCCTCCCTTGGGAGCCGGTTGTTAACTCTATGATGCTCTCAACAACCCCGTAGGGTAGTAGAACCACTTGACAAATGAGGAAACTGAGGCTCAGAAGGTTTCCCAGTAGATTTATCACTGCCGTCACCACCACGGTTGCGGCTTACTGCGTGCTGACTCTACAGGAAGTTCTGCTACAGGCGAACTCTGCCTGCAAGGTACACGTTAATGTGACCGTTTGACACATAAGGAAATCGGGTTCAGACAAATTAAGAACCTGGTCCAGTACACCACCCAAGGAATTCTCTCCGCGCGAAAGTGACTTTGACTTCAGGGGCCCCAGGAGAGGCGGGCGGTACTCACAGTTTGAGCACAGCCGACCGCTTCCCCAACATCATGTTCACGAAGTCACGGTAGGAGATGGTGTCGCTGACCCCACCTGTCACCTCTGAGATCATCTTTTTCATCTCCAGGTGGGTCTTGGGGACCCCGAGCTTCTCCATCATCCTCTTTAAAGACATCAGGTCTGCCGGAGGAGAAAGCAGATCCGTTAAGTGGAGACAGGCTGTGGACCAAGCGAGGAAGCTGGCAAAGCTCCCCCCACCCCCCTGCCGGCCCCACCCCGCACCCACTCGAAGGAGCCCAGCAGGACAGCCCCTCCCTGGGGACATGCCTTTCTCTTCCGGGGTGAACGAGCCCATCATGCCCTCCCTGCTCTCTTTGGAAACAGTATAGACTAGCGGTTAGGGACATGGGCATCTAGAATCCAACAGACTTGGGTTGGAATCCACCTCTGCTCTTCCGGCTGTGGGACCTGGGGCAAACTACTCAACCTCTCTGAAACTCTGCTCCCGTAAGTGGCGAAATGGGTTGATGGGATCATTTGGAAGGACGACGTGCGAGAAGTATCCGGCACAAAGCAGGTGTTTGGTAACAGATTCTTTATTCTGTCACGTCCGCGGACCCCCCGAGGTGAGGGTGAGCTGTCGCCCGCCGCTCCCGCTACCCAGGAAGTCACTGCCCCGCAAGGTGGGGTCAGGGAGTTGACTTGACCCCAGGCATGGAAAGTCACTCTGCCAGGGGCCCGGTGGCAGCTTCTCTCTACCTGCCACTCCCAGCCAGAGGTCCTAGGGTTCCGCCTCGCTGGCAGGGAGAGGATGCCAAAAATATCCTGCAGAGCAGGAAAACCAACAAAAGAATAAAATTCAAGAAAAACAAGGGAGGCACCAAAAAGTCACTACTCTCTGCAGAATTGCTGCCCCTGACCTTCCGGCTCCCAAGGTCTTAGGCAATTTCCTTCATATTGTTTTGTGAACAATGGGTTGGCAAAGGCTGGTGGCACAGAAGTGGGGCAGGGGGCCCCACTTGAGGGCCAGGGGAGTGGTTCGCCAGCTCACCCGAGAGCAGGGTGGGCAGGACAGATGCCAGACCCCTAGGTGCCAGGATGTCCAGGGCATTTCAAAGAAAACCGGGCAGCGCTCTGCGGGGAAAAGTGAAAGGTCTCCCCCATGCTGCTGGCCAGACTCTGAATTGGCAAGATCTTTCTGGAAGGCGGTTTGGCAAGAGGCTTCAAAAGCCTTTGACCCAGAATGTCTAATTCCTGAGATTTACTCTAAAGAAATAATCGGCGATGTGGACAAAGATTCATGCACAAAGATGCTCTTCACAGGATGATTAAAAGTAGTCAAAATTGGGGCGCCTGGGTGGCGCAGTCGGTTAAGCGTCCGACTTCAGCCAGGTCACGATCTCGCGGTCCGGGAGTTCGAGCCCCGCGTCAGGCTCTGGGCTGACGGCTCAGAGCCTGGAGCCTGTTTCCGATTCTGTGTCTCCCTCTCTCTGCCCCTCCCCCGTTCATGCTCTGTCTCTCTCTGTCTTAAAAATAAATAAACGTTGGAAAAAAAATTAAAAAAAAAAAAAAGTAGTCAAAATTGGGGGCGCCTGGGTAGCTCAGTCAGTGAAGTGTCCCACTTTGGCTCAGGTCATGATCTCACGGTTCGTAGGTTCAAGTCCCACATCGGGCTCTGTGCTGACAGCTTGGAGCCTGGAGCCTGCTTCGGATTCTGTGTCTACCTCTCTCTCTGCCCCTCCCCTGCTCACACGCTGTCTCTCTCAAAAATAAATAAGACATTAAAGAAAAAAAAAAAGCATCTTATTTCAGCCCAGGTCACGATCCCCTGGTTCATGGGTTTGACCCCTGGGTCGGGCTCTGTGCTGACAGCTTGGAGCCTGGACCCTGTTTCGGACTCTCTGTCTCCCTCCCTCTCTCTCTGCCCCTCCCTCACTTGGGCTTTATGTCTCTCTCTCTCAAAAGTAAATAAACATTTTTTTTAAAAAGTGCTTAAAATTAGAAATTGTCTACATGGGCAATACTAAGGCATTGGCTGAATAAATTATAGGCCTTCCCTGCAACAAAATATTATGCACCCATTAATTATAATTTCAAAAGAAAAGTTAATCATATGTCAAAATACCCACATTATATTATTCTTTGAAAAAAATCAGACTCTAAAATGGTATAAAAGAGCATTTGTGATTAGAACTGAGGATGGAAGGATGTAAACCAAAAAGTTTATATTCTGGGAGGTAGGACTGTAGGTGACATTTTTGTCTTTGTGCGTTACTATGTTTTCTAAATTTTCTTTATCATGAAAATGCATTAATTTGATAACCCTAACTTTTTTAAGTTTATTTTGAGAGAGAGCGTGAGCGGGGGAGGGACAGAGAGAGAGAGTAGGAGAGAGAGAGTCTCAAGCGGGCTTTGCACTGTCAGCCGCAGAGCCTGATGTGGGACTCAGTCTCACAAACGGTGAGATCATGACCTGAGCCAAAACCAAGAGTCAGACACTTAACCGACTGAGCCACCCAGGCAACCCTCCCCCCGCCACCAATTTCTTTTTTCTAAGGAAAAATAAAAGATAAAAATATTTAAAAAGGAGGGGCGCCTGCTGAGCGTCCGACTTCGGCTCAGGTCGTGATCTCACAGCTCGTGGGTTTGAGCCCCGGGTCGGGCTCTGTGCTGACAGCTCGGAGCCTGGAGCGTGCTTCGGATTCTGGGTCTCCCTCTCTCTCTCTGCCCCTCCCCCGCTCACGCTCTGTCTCTCTGCCCTTCCAAAATTAATAAGCGTTAAAAAAAATTTGTTTTTAGTATTTTAAAAGGAGAAGGAGACAAGACAGAGGAGGGGTAGAAACACTGGCAACAGCAGCAGCACTGAGCTCAGGGCAAAACAGAGGCGGGAAGCCAGTTTGAGAAACAAAGGCTGGGATCTGGACCCTGGGCCTGCCACTTAACCATCCCGTGCCCCAAGCAAGTCAGTTACCCTGCTGGGCCTCAGTTTCCTCATCTGTAAAATGGGGATAATTCAGCCGGCCTTGACCAGGTCATAGCATTCCTAGCGATGGTCAAGATACGGTCTTGAACCTGAGTGCCACGGGACAGGCGTTTGTCACCCCCCACACCTGGACCACACGATACAGTAAGGGTCTGCCGGAAGACAGGAAGCAAGGCACACAGAAGCACGATGTCAAAGGCAGGACAGTATACAAAGGCAAGGACGAAGGAACTGCCAGCCCCCTGGACCAGGGCGTCAACAGCCTAAGCATCTCCAGCCCCGGGCAGGCGTGATACCCTCTACCCTGGGTCCCCCCAGCACCTGGCATGGGAGCCTAAGGTGTGAGCAGGGATGTGGGCGGGAGGGAAGCAGAGAGGAGAGGAGTCTGGGGGCAGTGGGTCCAGGGTAGAAGTAAGACCAGCTTGTTGGCCCGGCCCACAGGGAAGTTTCCGTGTGTGCCCCTCACGCACACAAGTGGGTCAGTGGGGCTCTCTGGACCCCACACCCGCCACCCACCGAACACCCCCCCCCCCAGCACACCCGAGGCCTCACTTACCAATCTCGCCCTCATTGTTCAGGTCAAACTCCATGTACTTCTCTGGAAACCACAGAGCAAAACCCGGCATTAGCTCAGAATCAGGGTCACCCCCCTGGAGGGTCCCAGGGGCTCCCCTGAGGGAGCCCACACCATCCTCCTCGGGGGACTTGACGTGAGTCCCGTCATCTTAGCCATTGTTTCTGGAGAGAGAGCTTGCCCTGCCCACACCCCTCTCCCACAGGCGCCATGGAGAAAGGTGCTGGGGGCCACTCTGACCCTCTGCTGAGGGGGCAGCTGCTTCCTCCCCGGTCCCCCCCTCCCCAGCCTGCGCTGACTGCATCTGAATCACACTGGCAACAGTGACTAGAATAGAATAGGTTCCCAGGCCCTGAGATACAGACTCAGTGGGTTTGGAAAAGGGTGGGGAGGGGGCAGGAATTAGTATGGTTTCAGAGTGTCTCAGGTGATTCTGATGGGCAGTCAGATTTAAGGAGTCCCTGTGGTTCTGAACCTTCTGGGGGGCTGTAGGCACCACTGAGAATCTGATGCTCTCCCAAGAGAAACGCCATAGATCTGCCCTTGACCCAAAGTGGCACACACAGGGTCCCGGGGTACACAGACCCTCCCCTAAACCCCCCCTATAGACCTTGAGTGACGCCTCCCTGATCAAGAGGTCCCGGGAACCCCCAACAGTAAGGGAGAATATGCAGGGCAATGAGCCTGGTGTCTTCTAACGAGGGCAGCGTGTGGCCCTGGGCAGGTCACCCCCGCCACAAAACTGCAGGGCCCTCAAGGTCTATTTTGCACTGAACAGCCAGCATGGGAAGCCCAAGGTCTTCCTGGAAGGTCCCTGTGACCTTCATGAGCGCCTGCCCTCCAGCCTCTTGGGCGGCCTCTTCCTCCCTCACCTCTGCTCCACTCCCACTGGCCCTGCTGCCTCTGGCCCATCCACTCCCCCGCCCCCCCCCCACACCCCGCTCCTGCTGGGACATGCTGGCCTGAATGTTCCTCCCAGCTATTCTCAGGGCTCCCCAGCCTTTCGGGCTGGTCCCTGCCACCCCCACAAAGCACCTACCCCATCTGCACGCCCTGCATTGCCTTTCTCTTTGCCATACCCTCCCCCGCTAGCCTCTCCCTTGGGCAGGGCTCTCTGTGTATTCCCCATTGTAGCCCCAGGCCTGCAGGGGCCCTGGCACATAGTAGGTGCTCATTTGGAGGTCAAATGAGTGAATGATTTGAAAACCTTCACAGCCCCTTTGCTTCCAAGGTAAGTTCCTGTGGTCCCACTCTGCCCTGATGGACCCAACCCTCCATCCCAAGGAAGACAAGGAGGGGAGACTTCTGTCCCTCCTCCCAGAGCCACCTCCCTGGTACCCAGACAGAAGGGAATGGACTGCTCCTCCTTTGCGTGGCTCTCTTTCGGGCGGCGGGACAGGGCGTGTCTTTGTTCTAGCTTTTCTTTTTGTTAATGTTAGGAGCCGCGTTGCATAACGGTTCAGAGCAGGGGCTCTGGAAGGAGACAAACCGTCGGCGGGCCGTGTGACCCCACGCAAGCAAGCCCACCTCTCTGAGCCCGAGTTTCTTCATCTGTAAGTTCGAGCTCACCCCCGTCTCCCTCCTGGCCGAATTGGGATGAGTTGGGGGGAGCTCCCAACACAGCATTCCAAGTGCTTCCCCCAAGGTCAACGTTCAACGAATGCTTCGCCATCAGTGTCCTGCCTCAGGACAACTAAGCTGTTGGCAGCCTGAGGAGCACTTGGCAGGCCCTTGGCCTCGGAGCAGGGAGGATGCCCACACTGCCAAGGCTTCGGGGGTTGGGGGGGGGTGTAGGGGGAAGGCGGCCTCGAGGATATCCGCCGAGGTCCTCCAGCGGCCAGGGCTCCCTGCACACCCGGTGCATCTCCCAGGCAGGAAAGGTGGGACTGTCCCGCTCCTTATGTGCACGGCTCCTCTCCTTTCGAGCCGCTGGCCGGGAACCAAGCGCCAGGGCCCGGAACAGAGGGACCTTTATGCCGCCCCCTCCCCGCGCGGGCTCCCAGGCCCTGTTTTCTTTTCATCCCGTGCTGCTGGGATTCAATGGGCAGAAACTCTGCCCCCTGCCCCACTGTGGCGACACAAACGTCCATTCTGCGCAGGGGCTCCCGAGCCGCTCCCCCGCGGAGGGGAAAGGCAAGGGCTGCTACAAAGAGCTGATTGTGTGCTGGGGCCCCGGGAGCAAGCAGGGCCTGGACAGCAGCGGACGGGAGCCAGCCTGAGCCCTGCCTGCCGGGCAGCTGCGGGGAGAGGGGCCAGGCTGGGCCCGCGGCCGAGGGTGAGGGGCCTGGGGTGGCGTGGAGACAGGTGGAGGGGCCCGTGCCCGCGCCCACGCCCCCCACCTCACGGCCCTCTGGGAAGGGGCGTCCTGGAAGAAACGGGGGCTCAGCCTGGCTCTGCGGGGTAAGGAATCCTACGTGCCAGGGGCCAGCCCAGCTCTGTCAGGGAGGGTGGGGCAGACAGCCCCAGCTTACCTTTGAAGGCCGCGAGCTTTTCCACCAGGTTCTCTTCATCACTGTACTTCTGGTCACACAGAAACTCCTTGAAAGGCAAAAGAAGAGTGCTGAGCGCGGGGTCAATGGGCAGAGCTCACTGACACGTAGGCCCATCGCCCTGGTGCCTGCTCCCATGCCAGGTGGCCGGGCTTGGCCAGGCAGGGCAGGAGGCCCCAGTGTTTGCCCTGGCCTCCTGTCAACCCCTCAGAGGCAGATCTGCAGTCCATGCCGTGGGCAGGAAGTATGCTCAGCAGCCCGGGGTGCCGCCCGGAGGGCCTGCCCTAAATACCTTCAGTCGGCCTCCGAATTACCAGTGTGGGGAACTGGGCCTGCCCCAGCAGGGCACCCCAGCTCCAAGGTCCACGGGGCCACGAGCCCCAAAGGCAAGCTGCCTGGTTCTAGCATTAACTCCTTAGGGATGTGACCCCAGCATACGAATTCCTGTCTGCCTCTCGATTGCTTTATCTGACAAATGGGTAGAATTATCATAGCTACTCCTCCAGTTTGTTAAGAGCCGCCAAGGAGCGTGTATGTATGACTCTGGGAAGACAGCAAGTGCTCAATAAACAGCAACTCTTGTATGATTAGCCTCTGCTCTAGCCTTGGGAGGTCACTTACCCTCTCACCTGTAAAACAGGGCTACCGTCCCCTCAAATGATGCCTTTCAGAACCAGGTGGGGGGAGGGGCCTGTGGGGGGGGGGGTGGGGGACACTAACATCAGCCTCCGGAAGGAAACACCAACCTGCACGATCTCTTGGGATCTCCCAGTGGGTCCAAAAGTTAGTTACTATTATCGCTCCCATTTTACAGATGAGGAAACTGAGGCGCACACAGCCAGAGCTTCAAGTTAATTTCATCTCATGAACAGCCTGCATCCTTCATCCCAACACCCAAAGATGGGCGGATGGCAGGCATTCATCTGGCTTTAAAACAAAACACTGCAGGGGCGCCTGGGTGGCTCAGTCGGTTGAGCGTCCGACTTCGGCTCAGGTCACGATCTCACGGTCCGTGAGTTCGAGCCCTGCATCGGGCTCTGGGCTGATGACGGCCCGGAGCCTGGAGCCTGCTTCCGATTCTGTGTCTCCCTCTCTCTGACCCTCCCCTGTTCATGCTCTGCCTCTCTCTGTCTCAAAAATAAATAAACGTTAAAAAAAACAAAAAAACACTACAAATTAGTAAGTACCTGTTTGGCCAGGTAGCTTACTTGCCTTGTTGATCTTCAGGCAGCCCTGGAGCCTGCATTCAGGGAAATACTCCTGTCCTCTGGGAAAGCGGAGGCCACGTTCCCATCCTAGCACCAGATTCTGCAAATCCCCTCTCCTCTCTGGCCACTGCTTTCCTCATTACGGAGCAGACCGAACACGGGCATGGGACCTCCACTCATTTAAGGGGCCACAGGGTATACAGCTCTGTTCGAGGCACCAAGGGAGCAGGTGAGACCAAGGAAGTAAGGTCCTTATCGTTAAATTACAGGAAGCTCATGCTTAAAATGATGTTAAATGGGACGCCGGGGTGGCTCAGGGGGCTAAGCATCCAACTTCGTTCGGCTCAGGTCATGATCTCGCGGTTTATGAGTTCAAGCCCCGCATCAGGCTCCCTGCTGTCAGCAGAGAGCCGGCTTTGGATCCTCTGTCCCTCTCTGTCTCTGTCCCTCCCCCACTCGGTCCCTCCCTCCCTCTCTCTCTTTCTCAGAATAAATAAATAAACTTAATAAATAAAATCACATTAAATATTATCTAGATCAATCACTCAATCTGTTTCTAAATTCCCGCTGTCATGCCCCACTAACTGATGACAAAGTCTGTACTTGCACGTCAGGGCTCAGGCAACAAGTATATCTAAGCACGAGGCAGAATATGATCCCTTCCAGGGTTCAAGTTCCTCCAAATTAACTCAGCCCCCTTTGACAGGGAAGGAGACACCCACCTGCCAGTGCGGCTCCCCTTGTTGGTTCTGGGGGCTGTCCCACCCCTTGCGCTCAATTTGCTTGGACCCATATCCCTGAACGGGCTCTGGCTGGTGCAGGATTTCTGCATTGGGCAGGCACTGTGCTATCTCACTGAGGTGGGAACAGCAGGGCCAGAGAGGTTAAATCACATGTCTGAAGTCCCTGCAGGTTTGGTTTGGAACCTGAGTCTGTTGGACCCCAGGGTCTGTCTCTGCCTCCAGCAGCCTCACAGAGGGCAACCCCAGGGCCCCTGGTATGGCTCGGCCACAGCTTCACATCGGACCTCGGTACCATGTGCCACGCACGGTCTTGCCCCCACTTAGCTGGAGCTATGACTGTCTCTTGCAGCCCGGGAGGCTCCCGCCCCCCCCCCCACCCCCGGCTGGCTCGGTCCAGGACTTCTCTTCCTCTTGGCTCCCTCTCCTAGCTCTTTTCCACTGCTCTTTTCCCCAGTCCCATTCTCTGCCCAAAAGTAGGACAATTACCTCTTGTCTGTGACCCTGAACACACCAGGCACCTCCCAGGGTCACAGGTCCTATTATCTGCACAGCAGAGGGACAAACAGGTCCGTGGTTCCCAGACTTGGGGATAACGCAGAAGAAAACATTTCCCAAAAAAAAGTTAAAAATAAGGGGAGGTGCTAATATAGACCTGCCAAGGTTTTATTTTGCCAAGTAGAGACTTTAAACAATCACCACTGACTGTTGCCGTGACTTCAGCAAAGGACATTTCGTAAAAGTAGGAAGTTCATAATCTCAGAATTTTTAAATGGAACCCATTTAGCTGACGTTCGGTTCACTGCCTGGCCCCTGTGTTCCCTCCGCTTTGCCATTTCAGGAACTGGAAAACCCTCGTGGGGAGGCAGAAGGGCACGGGCAACGCCCAACATCCGGGAGCCCCTGGCGAGAGACCTGGGGGCCCTCCCCGCTCCCACATTCTGGTTGACCAGAAATCCTGCGCCAGCCAGAGCCTGTCCGTATCATGTACCAACCCCCTCTAGAGATCCAGGCAAACTGGGCTCAAGGCTCGGACATGGTCCCTGGTCTTGGAGACAAATCGCACACAGACGAACCCAGGACCAGCAGGGAGCGATTCTCGTTCACGGGGCCTGACCCGGAGCCGGCAGGTGCAGCAGCTCTGGGCGTCCAGATTATTGTCTCGATGATAGAGTCAGTTTTCTCCTTAGTGCTTATGACCACGTGACAGGCTGTCCAACTGGTTCTCCCCCTCTCTCCCCCCCCCCCCCAGAGTGAGTGCCTCCCCCATGCCAGGCTCGCTCCCACCTTGGGAACCGTAGCTCCAGCTGCGCCCCCTGTCTGCAGCGCTCGTCCGCCCCCATCTGCATGGCTCTCTCCCTCAACATCTTCACCCATTTGCCCAGCTTTCACCTTCTCCAGGAGGCAAATCCCATCCATCCTGTCCACCGCGGTCCTCAGCCTCCACTCTCAACCCGCTTTCTTCCCGCACATCCCTCCTATCCCACGGGAGGAACCGCCTCCTAACACAACTTACAACGTAGCGCTTATTAAGGGTGCTGTCCGTTGTCCGTCTCCCCCTGCCACAGAACAGGTGCCCAGGAAATTTTTGCGGGCTGAGAGAACGGAGACCCAGCGAGGACAAATAACTTGCGCAAAGCAGCACGGCTGGCAAGTGCCCGAGCTGGGATTCAAGTCCACAGTGGGGGCTGTCTGGGCTCTTTCCCTGCTGAGCTGAGGAATCAAAGTGACCCGAGAAAGCGGGTGTTGGAAAGACGCCGGGAGGAGGCAAGCCTTTGGCCAGAGGTTCCAGGAGGACGTCTTTACTGTCTCATGCCCCACAGAAGCCTCACACACGGCAGTGCCCAGCATATAGTAGGTGCTTAGGAAACATCTGTTGACTGAATGGAGAGGCCTGGCATTTAGCCCAGAATCACTTTCTCCACTTGGCAGAGCAGCTTTGCAAAGGCGTATGCGTGTGATACAAGACTGGAGGGGCTCAGGGATTGGAATTACACGTTTCCTTAGAGCCAAAAATGACAAGTGCCCTGAGCCACAGGGTGGCCAGGGCTGGGACAGGCAGCTGACCCGCTCACGCGTGGGCGGGCAGCCTCTGCTGAACCCGGGCTTGGGGCAGCTGGGAGGACCATGCCTTCGGCAGGGCGCCAGGGAGGAGGCAGGTGGGCAGCAGAAGCGGGAGTCCCAGGGGCGGGCCTGCCGGCTCCCACCCCAGCTCCAAGCTTTGGATTCTTGGTTCCTGTTCAGGCGCAGCCCACAACTTCCCCACCTCCAGGCGTCCTCCCTCTGTATCCTTGTCCAGCCTCGGGGCACAGCCATGTCCGGTGGGCAGGCACCCTACATGTGTCCACACTCCAGGACCACCCCCCGCCACCCCCCCACCCCCCCGCTGCCCTGACTCTGGACCCCCAGACAGAGGAGAAAGAGACAGAAGCCACCGCAGATGTTTAGAACACAAGCAAAAGGAGAAACAGACGGCAAGCTGGAGCCAGAATGCCTGGGATCGACATCACTTAGTAGCTGTGTGAAAATTACTTCATTCGTCTGTGCTGTGGTTTCTTCATCTGGAGGAAGGAGAGAAAGATCTCGCAGGCTTGTCCCGAGGGGTTGCAGTAAGAAAGCATAAATACATGTAAAGTGCTCATACAGTGCCTGGCACCTAGTAATTACTAAATAAACGTTAGCTGTTTATTCTTGCGGTCTTCTGATATTTATATCCGTACGATCTACTTCTAACCCCCACAGCTCATCGTCCAGACCATCATCGGCTATTAAATAGATTAGGAGGCACACCCCCTTCCCACCGACTTAGGCTGGCTGTGGTTGGCTTCCCTTTCCCTTTTCCGGGTATTCCCATTGGACAGACCGGATAACTGAGGCCCGGGGAGGTTGCTCGAGGTTATGAGGTTTTAACAATTCGAGCAAAGTCTGTCTGCCTCCCTTCACCAGCCCAGCTCCCTCCTTGCCCCAAACAAGAAGAGGGTGTCCTGGCCACAGGCTTCTGGGCAAAGAAAGTCAATACTGAGCGTTACCTTTCCTCCTGGGCGGCTGCAGGAGGTGATTCTGGAGGCCAGGGAACGATCCTATAGCCCTCGAGGGGGACGAGGAGGGTGGGTGGATGCATTACTCCACCCCCGGCACCCTCTCCCACTCCGACCCACTGTCCCAAACGACCAGTTTACCCAGCTGCACGAAGTGCTGTCAGGACCTCCAGGCATAAGGGGTGCAGGGGGCTTGGAACGAAATGGTGGCCCGGTCAATCCCCGGCAAAGAGTCAGAAACCACAAGTAGGCAGGAGCGTGGGGTCAAAACTAGGAAGCTGCCAGCCAGACGGTCACGCCTCAAACCAGAGTGTCCACGGGCAAGGCCCAGGAAGGCGGCAGGATTGTTAAAACAACCACAGAGGCAGAGAACCTGTAAGGGACTCCTCAGAGCATCCTGCCAGTTCTCTTTGTTCAACGGCTGGGGAAACTGAGGCCCCAGAACGGAAAGGGTCTTGCCTCAAGCCACAATGGCCGGGGGACCCACATAAACGCTCCTAGGTGCAGGGTGTGCAGGGCAGAAGTCACAGGAAGGGAGGTGGGATCAGGTTGACTGGGCTCAAATCCCAGCTGCAGCACTTCTTAGCTCTGTGGCCCTGGGCAACTTGCTTTACTACTCTGGGCCTCAGTTTCCTCATCTGTAAAATGTAATCCTAATGATAGAACCCCGCCCCCCCCACCCCCAGTGGGGCGGCATGAGGATTAAAAGAGCTGACTGCAGGGGCGCCTGGGTGGTTCAGTCGGTGAAGCGTCCGACTTCAGCTCAGGTCATGATCTCACACTCCGTGAGTTCGAGCCCCGCGTCGGGCTCTGGGCTGACAGCTTGGAGCCTGGGGCCTGCTTCGGATGCTGTGTCTCCCCCTCTCTCTGCCCCTCCCCTGCTCATGCTCTCTCTCTCTCTGTCTCAAAAATAAAATAAAAATCATGCTCTCTCTCTATCTCAAAAATAAAATAAAAATTAAAAAAAAAAACATTAAAACAAAAATAAAAGAGCTGAGTGCATAGGAAGAGCCCGGACTCCTACATGTAAGTGTTAACAGTTATGTGTTTGGGTCGCCCAAACTGAAGCCACACCAAGAGATTAGGTGTGAAAAGGGGAAAAGCAGAGACCTACCCACAGCTCTCTGTCCCACATTGTGCCACGGAGTCCTCCTGGTAAGCCTTGACCCTCTGGCCATCCCTATTTGTCCCTGGACACCCGGCTGACCCGGCAGGGATGGGCCATCCACACGGGACAGAGTGCTCCCATCTCGGCCCCAGGGGACGGCGCCCACGGCCACACCTGCTCACTGCTGCCTCGCGGTCGTCTACAACCTCTGATGCCCATCAGAACCTACCACCCATCCCTGGGATTCCCATCTGCATACTCATGCCCGGAAGGGAGAATATCCAAAACCAGCAGAGGTTGGCAGCCCCCGCCGCGTCCGGGCTTCCAGATCCCTGCCACCTGTCTGCCCCGCCCCCACCCCCTACTTAACTCTCTTTCTGGGCTGGTACCTCTAGCACCTGCTCCCGGATACTTGCTCCTGGCCCTCCAGGCTTGTCTTTATGTATCAGCCGCAGCAGAATTTTGGGGCGGGCAGATATCACCATCTGGGAGGCCATCCAAGGAGCTGGTGGTTGAAACCCTGGGCGAAACCCCCAAGGACAGGCAGCACCATACTGGGCCGGGCCGAGATGCTTCTGACGCAACCCACGGGCCCTTAAAGGGCCAGGCCGGCCCGGTGCGTGGCAGGAGGCTGTAACGTGCACCCGCGAGGACAGCAGGCTCGCGTTCCCCTCAGCAGCTTTGGGGCCTCACCCGGATGCTGCATCCTGGCCAGCAGCAGACGGGGCAGCTGAAGAAAAACACCCCACCGACTTCACAAATGAAGCAGACCCCACCGAAATTCTATCCCCGGCTTCCTGTGACACGGCCACACCAAGGTCGAGACCGGCTGTACCCGTGGGGACACTGAATCCTCAGCGGCTCACGTGGCCGCTTATCACCATCTCCCTTATAATATATTAAGGAGGAGCAAGAGAGACCGGTGCCCAGCGATGCCAGCTGGGCACATTCGCCTGGGCAGGGACAGGGTGGCACTGGTCAGGTCTCAGAGGTCCCCTGTCGCTGGGGATACAAAACCCCTGGGCGCAGACGCCCAGCCTGCTGTGTCCAGTTCTTCCCAGTACAGATGGTACCCGGGTTTGGAAATAACCATCAGGCCCCTAAATGCTATAGGGAATGCCAAGTGCCCTTCACTCGACCCAGGAGGGCTGGGGAAGGCGGGACAGTAGCCAGAGATCCCTATCGCTTAAGCAGGAGCGGCCTGTGTCACAGCTAGGCCACGGCCACCTGGTGGACAGCGTCCCGGGCTGGCCACGGGTGCCGTCTGGAGTCAGAGTCCCGGCTCTGCCACTTGCTGGCCGGGTGACCTCGGGCCGGTGACTTCACCTGGCTGAGCCTCCGTGTCCTCATCTCTAAAACCTGAGTAATCCCTGTCCCCCGGGGATGTTTACAGATCCTTGCTGCGCATCTGGGTAAACAAACGCTCTGCCCGGAGGAGTCACTGAGACGATGTATGTGCAGCACTGTGCACGGAGCGAAGGCACAACCCAAGTCATTAGCTAAAGATCCTGGCCTCTGGCCAGTTCGCGATGCAGCCCTCGCTGCCCTCTGCACTCCTCCTAATCGGTCGGAAGGATAAGGGCACTCTGAGGGGCACCCATCCAGCCCCATCGCTTCTCTCTGTCCCTGTGGGGAAACTGGAGAGACCCTGTCCCGTTGCCAGATAAGGCCAGGCCTGGCTGGCCCGGGGTCACCTGCCATGCCTCCAAGGCACAGGGAATGTCAGCTATGTGTGGGGGTGGGGGGTGGGGGAGTGGGAGGTGCTGGCAGGTCCCGCCCGCCTCAGTAGTGCAGAGAATGCGCCCACAAGCACGCGCACTCACGCACACGCGTGGCAGAGACGCAGGGGCTATCTTCAGTCTATGCTGTTTAAACCCAGGCGGTTGACTCATCCCACCCTCTCCCCCGGCCCCCCAGTCTTGTTTTCTGTAAAATGGGAATAGACGCTCATGGCATCAGAGTGAGCGTGCAGCGAGATGTTGCCTGAAGTGCTCCTGGAACGCTGCCTGGCACATGCCAAGTGCTCAGAAAATGATCAAGAAAACTAAAGCAGAACCAGGAAAAAAAAAAACATGCACTTCTATGCAGCCCCGCAGGACCTCCAGGTACCCCCGAGTCTCCTTCAGTTTTTTACTTCTGACCCTTATAACAGCAATCGCTAAGACTGAGCTGCCCTGGTACCCCTTGGAAGCTGGCCCAGCCCGGGGTGGGGGGAAGGCCCCAGAGGGAACTGGGATGTTGGCCCAGAGAAGCCCCCAGAACTTGCCAGCCAGGCTGGGCTCTGCCCCAGGCAGCGGCCCCAGGGGTACTTAAGCACATGCAGCAAGGGAGTCACGAAGCCCCATCCTCCATGCGTCCCTGCTTCCGCAGGGCCACTGGGAAACTGCTCGGGCCAGCCCCCCAGAAGCTCTGCTCCAATGGGGCATTGAAGCTATACCCCCAAGCAAAGCAATCCGAACTGCCAAGGTTCCCTCTAGAATCCGCCCACCCCAGGGAACTTCTGCTGCGGTCATGGTCGTGGGTGGAGCGGACTCAGACCCTCAAACAGAGCGACTCCCTCAGAGTCTGCAAAGAGCTTCTGTCTGTCTGCTTATCTCCACGGACTGTCCTAGGGACTCGGAACAGAGCAGGGATCACTGCTCCCTGAGTTGCAGGCAGGGAAGACTAAGGTTCCACCAGACGAAAGGGTCTGTCCCAAGCTGCGCAGCCAGCAGGGGCTGCGACATGTCACAGACCCTGCCCCTGGGTTTCCCCTCCCCGCGTCTTAACGCGCCAAACAAACCGATGATAACAATCATGACAGCAGCCGGCTCTCCCGTGTGCTTTCCATAGATTTTCTCCCTGAAAAAATCACGACAATGAACTACCACTACCTCACGCGGATGGCCCAAGGTCAGAGAGCCAGCGAGCACTCTGCCCACCCCTTCACCCCCACTCATGACTCCATACTGTGGGGTCATGCCGCCTTGACCTCCTGGGGTGGGAAGCAGCTCAAACTTCTGGTTTGATCCTGGAGTCCCCTTCCTATGGTTTGATCCAGCGGCCCAACAGCACCCTGGGTTCACATGACGTGGCTCAGGATAGCACGTGGGCAGGTAAAGGAAGCTAGTTCTGCTTCTGTGTGACCTGAGCCAGCTGCCTGCCCTCTCTGGGCGTTGGGGTCCCAAGGTGGTTACGTGGACCCTCCTTGCTCACCTTCCCCGGTCCCAGCACTCTCCAGATCAGCCCCTGGGAGCCACAGCCCCACTCCCTTCTGAGCCAAGCCAGTCTACCTCCCCAAACAACCCGGTAGCTTACCCCACCCCCCCACCCTGGGGACTGGCATGGAAAGTCCCCCACATTCTCAGCTCCTCTGGTTTGTCTGACTGTAATCGCTTCTCCCCCCATCTCCAGTTGTCTCTGGCTCAGGGTTCTGCCGGCTGTGGGTGGATTCAGCCAGCCTGGAACCCGCCCGGCCGAGTGGCCCAGGGGGCTGTATGAGGTCAGGGTTCCAGGCTCCTGTCCAGAGGGCAAGAGCAGCCAAGACCAAGGGCGGGCTGGCTGTGGAGGTGGCCCAGCAGCTTGGACCCCTGAGAGCCCCAGCCAGATGTCCAGTCTCCCTTTTAGCTGTGCTCAAGATGGCACCCGGGGGCAGGGCAATGATGGCAAAGAGGAGCCCAGAGTTTACTTGGAGGGACCCTGGGTCCCCAGAGCCCCGCATGGGATTCCTACAGCCAGTGGAATGAAATCAGACAGGCTGCCTAGTTCCAGGCCCTCCAAAAAGAATCAAGGAGGGAATCAAGCCCCAGCGAGAGGAAATACTACCCCCAAGAGGCAGCCCCTAGACCCACCTCCACACAGCCTGGACCCCGATGACACTCACCCGCTTCCCATGCCGGGACTCTGAGCTGGGCTTGGACCTTGGGTGCCCAGCCGCTGAGGGAGCCGGCGGGGGGAATAGCTAGTCTTGTTTCGGTGAGCCCGTTAGGAGTGAATCTGGGAGACCGCCTCGGGGAAACAACTCTGGCACCGTCCACGTCTTCCCTCCTGGCAGGTGCGGGACCACGCACACTCCGCGCCTTGCCTCAGCCAGTCCTCATCGTGACCCCCACTCCGCCCTGAGAGCCTTTGCTGATCGCCACGGAGCTGGTCCGCGATGGAGGCCAGGCCTGAGCCCAGGTCTCACAGAACCCCAGAGCTAGGACTGTGCTGCCCTTGAGTTTTGGCCAATCCAGGCAGGCCCTGACACTTTTCCTTATCTTCTACGATTTACATGCTCGTTCCGCAAACGTTTACGGAGCGCCCATTGGGCGCCCAGCCATAGTAGGAAGGATTTCTTTATAGAAATCCACCAGGGCCAATGAGAAAAGCATCAAGCCTCTCGGAGAAGCTTCCCTAAAAAGTTGGAGTGAGAAAGAGGTGTGGGGTGGGGGCGGGGGGTGGAGCACTGGCCTGCAGCCTGGACCCCGGGTTCTAACGGCGGTCCCATGTGGACTCTGGACTTGCTGTGCCACCTCGCCTCTCTGAGCTGGGACACATGGGGGGGAGGGGGGGGGTCCCTCCTGCGCCACATCCTTGCAGCTGGTCCCAGGCGGGCTTCCGGGGAGCCCCGGCCCCCGGGGGCACCGGAGCTCCTGGGCGGGCCCTACCTCCCCAGTCTAAGAGTAACGACTTGCAACCCGAGCCGCGGGAGGAGGAGGGGGAGGGAGGAGGGGGGGACCTACCTGGAGGCGGGAGGCACAGGGGCAGGGGCCGAGGGAAGGAATCGGGGGAAGCCCAGAGGAAGGAGAGAGGGGGTTGAGGCGGCTCCAGGCACAGCCTCGCAGACGGGGGCGGGCCCCGGGGGGCTCTGGGATACTCGGGGGAAACTCGCCGTCCGCCCTGGCGGCGCGCGCTTACCCGGTTGATCTCGGCCAGCCTCCTCTCCTGCCGGGCTTTGAGCAAGCCGAACGCCTTCCCTCCTGCCGGAGACAAAGAAGCGGCCCGGGAAGCGTGGGTCTCCCCGGGCCCCGCGCGGCGGACGACGCCGCGCGCTCCGCGCGCGCAGGTGGCGGGCGGGGGACTCCGCGCCGGGGGGGGGGGGGGGGGGGGGGCGGGGCAGGGGCGCGGGGACCGCGGCGCCTACCTTGGAACCTGTTGCCGAGCGCGACCGACATGGCGAGCGCGGGGCTCCTCCCGCCGGCTCCGGGCTGGGCGGCCGCGGCGAGGCACGACGACGAGGGAACTGGCGCCGGGTCCGAGCTCCGGCGGCGTGTGGCGGCCGCACCGAGGGGCGGAGGGATGGCGCGGGAGGCCGGACACACCCCTCCCGCCCTCCACCCGCCTCACCCCCGCCCCCCCCCCCGGGTCCTCCCGCCCCGCCGCCCGGCCGCCGGCATCAAAGCGGCTATTATACGGGGCGCCGCGCCCGCCGCCCGCCCCTCTGCTGGAGGACGCGGAAAATGCACAGCGCGGGGCCGCCCGTGAGCGCCTCCCTCCCTGCTCCTCCCGGGACCTCGACCAGTCCCTTCCCAGCGCCGGGCCGCGGTTTCCCCTTAAAGAAACTTGGGGACCATCTCAGTACGCACTTGCTGTTGGGGTGGCCTCAAGGATCCGATACCGTCCCGGCGGGCGGAGAGCCGGCGTCCACCCGCCCAAGCTGTTAAGTCGCCGCGGCCCTTTGCGCAGCACGCGCTCGTGGAAGGCAGGCCAGATCTTTACTTTTAACCCTCGGAAGAAAACTATGAAAGCTTTCAGGCCGTTCTGTGCGTTTGCTTTTCTGTTTGTAATGACACAGTGTCACTAGGACATCAGTGACACCTGAAGTCAAATCGGGATGCTTTCCTGTTTTGTTACTAAAATCTATGTTTTCGCTTGAGAGAGAGTGTGTAAGTGGGCCAAAGGGGCAGAGGGAGGGGGAGAGGAGAGAGAGAGGGAGAATCCTAAGCAGGCTCCTCACTCAGTGCAGAGCCCCATGCTGGGCTGGATTCCCAGACCCCGGGATCATGACCTGAGCCAAAATCAAGACTCCGTGGCTCAACCTACTGAGCCACCCAGGTGCCCCCGAAATCTATTTCCTGGGCACTCACTGTGGCACACAGCCAGATCAGTACAGGATATATTTATGTTATTTAATTCTCAAAGTTCTATGAAATCGCACTGGCTCTTCCCATTTTACGGAAAAGTCAGGAAGCCAAGGCCTGGCAAGCCCACTGCGATGATAAATCAAACCGCTGCCTCCTGGAAGAGTGGGGCTCAGGGTGCAGGAACCGGGGACTAGTTAACAGGGAGGTAATGAAGTCTCGCGTCCAAATCAGGACATTTCTGAGAGTGAAGGGTGGCAGCCACAGGCACAAACAGGGACTGTCCTGGGCAAGACGGCACACTTGGTCACCAGTGATGCCCCCCCCCCCCCACACACACACATCCAAACACACACAAAACAAGCATGTCCCTGGGGATTGGATCTGGGAAACCTCCTTCCTCACAGACTTGCCTTGTACGTCTTGACCCCTAGGGTTGGGATCCTGGGACCAGCTGGCCATCTTTTCTTCTGTGTTTGTCCCTAGGGGAGGAAGTGGCCAGGCTGTCCCAAGGAAGGGGGCAGGACAGAAGGGAATGTCCCAAGGTGGGCTAATGCCAAGGACAGCAGCAGTTCAGGACCCCACTTCCCCAGCTCAGTGAGCACCTGCTGAGTGAGCATCACCGATGCCCATTTGCCCCTAGGGTTTGGATCTAGCCAAGCCGTGTGACCTTGGGCAAGGTCCTCAAGGTACTTGCTTGAGCCTCAGTGTCCTGATCTGCAGAATGGAGGAGACAAGCGCCTCTCACCAAGCAGGGGCTGTTATAACTTTTATGACTTTTTGGGGTGTCGTAAGCAGACAGTAGAAACTTGCAGGGGAGAAGGGCTTAGGAGCTACGACCCGTGGTCGATGGGAAATATTCCACCTGGAGGCCAGACGAGGGAGCTGACCTGGAATGTGGCCCTCGTAACACACTTCCCAGTCCAGGCTCGGATGGCCCGTTGCCCTGGCCAGTTGCGGTGGTTGGCCCCATTAGCCTCTCTGCAGGGCTGAGGCCACCCCACCTTCCAGTGCTCAGCCGCTGGGCTGCATTGCTAGCCCGATGTGCAACAGCTGTTGCCACATTCCACCCAGCACAGCCCCACCTCTGGGCTAGAGAGTGGCTCTGTATACACCAGGCATGACCGGACCGCCTGAGTCATGAGACGTCAAGCCTGAAGTACGTCACCATGGAATGGAGAGGAGGCCTGTTCTCCCACCCCCCACCCCCCCGCTCCCATTGGGATTCTGGGACTGGGCTTTGCTGAGTCCCACAGCTTGAGTGGCTAGGGGCTTAATGCCAAGAGCAGGCATCAGAACGGCTGTGTGATCTGTCAGCAGAGAAGGCGGGTGTTGGGGGCGAGGGGCCCGAGGGCATCAGACCCTATCCCAGAGATCTTCAAAGAACCTTCCTCTCCTTTCCCCACTGGTACCAGACACCAATCATCAAACTCACTGTAGAGCAATGGCCTTCTGTTTCAGCCCCCTTGCCCCTGTCCTCCCTCTCAAATCAATCAAATCACTCCCCAGGTCACTGGTGTCCGCCCCCCCCCCCACCCCTCACCCTCCGTGGCCTTGGCTCTCAGGTTCTCTGTGGAGGAGCGAGCGTCTTCTCTGAATGCCCTCCCCCAACAGGATCAGGAGAGGGTACAGACAAGCTCTCGCTATATAGCCTTGCACCCAGAGACCCCTGTTATTCTGAATAGGAGTGGGGGGCCCTGGCCTAAGCTGGGCCCGTCTGTCAAGAGAAGGTGGGATCAGGGCAGTTTCAAGCTCGTCTCTGTTTGACCTGACGACATGTAAACCCGGGAACTATGGTCGGAGGGGAGGGGGCAGGCGATGGAGTGGGCTTGTCTTCCATCAAGCTCGGGAAAAGCAGAGAAAACTTCTCTGTGGGGAGAAAAGACAGAGGCAACACGGAAGGAGAAGCAGAGGCAGAGGCCAGGGAAGAGGCGGGAGGGAGAGGACAGGAGAGTCCCCGCCCTGGGCTATTCCGAACCGGATTCTAGAAGGTCCTCCATATCCTCCCAGCAAACTCCCCTTTTTCATTTAAACCGACCCAAAAGGGGTTCAGGCTACATGGCCAAACCGTATATGCTCCATAGTCCGTCCTACCCACACAACCTGGCTTCCTGGAGTGATCCGTGCTGGCCAGGCCTCCACCCTGCAAACCCTGAGCTATGGAATGTTCCCGCTGTCTCCCCACCCTTTGAGGCCTGGCCCAAAGCCCTCCTTCTCCTCCTCATTGGGGTCGCTCCCTGGGCCTTCTTGTGCCGGGGGACACGTGATTTTGAGTTCACTGTTTCCTGCCCCAGAGGTCAGCAGAGGGCCCCTCATGCTCCCCTAGACGTTTCCCGATAACCCCCTGCAGCAGAGAGGAGAGAGTAGGTGACTATGGTCACAGGACCCCAGCAAAGCCCTCGCCATGGGGAGACCCCGGCAAAGCCAGTGAGCTCAGCTCTTGCCGCCTTCCTTGTACTGCACGGGCGCAAGACGGATCACGGAACATTCTCGTACCCACCCATTGGGTGCTGGGTGTGTGCACCCACAGCCAGGGCCCCTGCTGCGAACCAGCAGGAGAAGACCAGAGGCATGCCACCCAGCGGGTAAAGGGGTCCTTTATTTTCACATTACACAGAACTGGTTCGTGCTGCTGCCAGTGCCCCCTGCCTGGGGCCAAAAGAGCCATGGGAGGGGTGGTGGGTCCCCTGAAGCACCTGTCCCAGGGCAGACGGTCTGCTGTCTACCAGGAAGAGGGCCCCGGGAAAGGGGCGGGGCTCCGGGTGAAAGTACCAGGAATTCTGGACAGAGGCTGCCAGGGGGGGCCTGGCCACAGGGGGACTCCCCAGCAGGACGGACCAGAGTGGCAGCCAGGCCTCCACACCCTGCAGGGGTCTCCCTGGTGGCAGGTGGGGCCACAGGGCCTTAGGGTCAGTGTCAGTCAGTCAAAGGCCAACTGGGGTCGTGGGGTTACAAAGAGGAGCTCCCACATGACCCCAGTCTCCCCGACCCACGCCCCTTCAGGCCCTTGAGGTGCAGCTTTTTTGGACCGGCCACAGGCCGAAAGGTGCACCGGGGCCCAGGGCATGTGATTCCCAGGATCTTTAGAACAAAGTATTCTACAAAGTCAGTGGTAGCCGTGCAGGGGTGGGCCATCCTCCCAGCCGGCCGCACAGGCTGCGCCACGGCCCCAGGAGTCCCCGGGCCTCAGGCTCCACTGCTGAGACCCCCCCCCTCCTAGGATCTGGTCCCTCGGCTGCGCTGAGCTGCTCCGTGTGTGTGTGTGTGTGTGTGTGTGTGTGTGTGTGGCGGGTGGTGGGTGGGAAGCTGCGGGACAGGGGGTAGCTCTGGGGCTGGGGGCTCTGGCTCTTGCGGAACCCCACCCCGATCTCTGCAGATGGCCCCCCTCAGCCTGTCAAGCACCGACTCGGCCTGGGTCCTTGCCTTCAGGAGCCAAGAGTGGGTATGTTAGTGCCAGAGGGTAGCTAACATAACTCCTCCAGCATCCAGAGCTCAGTACTTGACTGTGGACCGACTGTAACGTGGGCACGGAGAGAGGGACTTGCATGCGTGTGCGCATTGTGTCCACAGGTATTGTGGATGTGCTATTGACACCGCGGTGTGCGTGTTTGTGCGTCACGGCACGGGAGCGTGCGCCGGTGGTGGTGGGCACGGCCGCCTGGGTGAACCGTGTATGTACCTCCACGCTGGCGGGAACGGAGGGGATGCAGGCATGGACTTGGAAGGCGACGTGAGGGTCCCCTTGGGGTGGGCACACCGAGCAGCGGGCTGTGGCGGGTGCGCCTGTGGGGTGCGTGCGCGTGCCCGGGCTAGGGCCGCAGCGGGGGGTCTGGGCGGCCCTCACCGCCAGCTGGCACAGCTCTTGGGCAGGCTCTGCAGAATGGCCTCCAGGTTCCGCTTGTCGGCACGGATCTCCGCGAGGTCGTTCTCGAAGCTCTGGATCTGCAGCTCCTGCTGCTTGGACTCCTGCTCCAACAGCCTCAGTTTCCCCTGCAGGGCCCCCGGCGGGCTCAGCCGCAGCCTCAGGCGCCCCAGGGCCCACTGGGTCTCGTTCAGGGCCTGGGCTGGGGCTTGGTGGGTGTCCAGTGACCCTGCAGAGGGGCACAGACGGCCTCAGCACAGGCCAGCTCCCCTGCAGGCCCCAGAGGCCTGTTCAGCCCCCATCCCGGAGACCCTTGCCAGCCCAGAGTTTCCAGGATCCTGACTGCCCACAATCTACCAGGAAAGCAAGGGACCCAGAGAGGGCGGTGTGCCTGGCCGGGGCACCCCACTGGGTTCACGTGAAGGCTCTGCAACTTTCGCCCTGGGCAGCCCTGGGCAACTGTTCATCTTTGTTGCTGACGAAAAGAAGGCTCTGTGTGCATCCTGAGTCCACTTCCCAATGCCAGTGTGTGCGCACAAGGTCCCCGTGATTCCTGCTGGCTCCCCCCACATACCATTGTTGATTTGCCAAGAGCACACATTTACGGGTACACCTATGCTGGGATGTGGACGGCCACTGGGGTGAAAAGCAGCATCTCTGGCATTAGATGGAGGGCTGGGAAGCAGGCAGTGGGGTTTCGTCCTGGCCCAGCACGGATTAACTCTGTTTCTTGGAGGTAAGGACTTCCCAGAGCCTCTCCAGGGGTACAACAAGGAGGTGGGGGCCTGGCGCTCAGATTTGAACTTGCTGGTGGTGGCGGAGTGCAATCTGCAGTCTGTGTGTCCCACCTGGCCCCTGTCACCTTGTCATTTAAGGGTGACATTCAACAGGAAGGCAAGGCTCAGGCAGGCGGGAGAGTAGTGGGGAGGGGGAAGGAGGTTCTAAATGGCTTCGAATCCCACGGCATCCCTATGGGCCTAGGGCTCTCGCTAGCCCTGAATTTCCCGGGCAATGAGGGTGGCGGTTGGAGGGGAGGCAGTGGCAGGAGCTGAAACAGGGGCAGGAAGAGGCAGAGGAGAGCCGAGCCCTGCCAGCCTGGGCACGTCCTGCTCCCCGCAAAGACCTCGAGAGGCCCCACCGTCCACAGGGAAGTCCAAACTGCCCGGCCTTCTAGCAAATTCAGGTTCAGGCTGCCGGCACACTCCACGTGCCCCTCTGGGGCTCCCAGGCACCGGGGTGGGGTCCAGCTGCGGGCTGTCCACTCCTGCAGCCCCAACTCAAGCACGGCACCGGCACGAGCAAATAAATGATCGCAATCGCCAAAGCAGCTTTACCCTCACAGTGCGCTTGCTCTGTGCTGGGCACTGTGTCCTGTACTCCGGATCCTTGGCGCTGGGTATGGACCGGTGGCTACAAGGGGGCACTCTGAATTGGTTAGACCCGCGTGTGAGCCTCAGCTTCCCCACCGCCTGGCTGTGGGGCCCTGGGCACACCGTTTAAACTCTCCGAGCCTCAGACTGCCCGTCTGCAAAATGGCGAGCGAATCTGTATCTTTGCCTCGAAAGCGGAGAATGAGGATTCTAGGAGATCACGTGTGCAAATAGCTTAGCGTGGGCCTGGCATGCAGGCAAAATGCAGAATGTGGTGATTCTTCCCCTTATTAATAACGATAAATGAAATGCCGTACGCGGGTGAGCCTGAGGACGTGACACTAAGGGACAGAAGCCAGCCACAGAAGGACAAATGCTGTGTGAGTCCACTGATAGGAGGTCCTTAAGAGTGTTAAGTTCATACAGACCGAAAGAGAACGGGGAGGGCCAGGGGCTGGGGGCACAGGGAATTCACATCCAATGGGTGCAGAGTGGTTGGGTTGGAAGACGGGAAAGTTCTGGGGACAGATGGTGGTGATGGCTGCAAAACACTGTGAATGTGCTTAAGGCCACTGAAGTTGTGTGCTTAAAGATGGTCACAACGGCAGATTTTATGTTATGTGTATCTTACCACAATTTTTAACACTGCACACCTGCTGTCCCCCCACCCCTTCCCCTGCTCCGAGGCCTCCATGCTTTGGTGGGGGCTGCTCCCCTCACCCTGAAATGTCTCCTTACTGAGGCTCTTCTCGATTCTTCCTCCTCCCCGAGAGCTGCTGTTGACGGACTCGCACCCCACAGCGTGGCAACCGCCTCTAAGTGACCCGAGCGTTACTCCCATTTTACAGATGGGGGAACTGAGGTACAGAGAGGCAGAGTGGTTTTCCCAAGGTCTCACGGCCAAGCCCCAGCACATGATCTCGATGCCAGATGGCTTCTGTGACATCCTCTCTCCTCCTCTGAAACCCTCAACACTCAGGGCCGATCTGCCCCTGTGGTACCCACACACGTTCTGTGTGTGATGAGTTTTCCGTGTCTCCCTCCCCACGCCCCAGACTAGTGGCCCCTGGGGGGCACACAGTGAATGGACACCAGCCCCACCTCGCATGGGGGCCTGGGGCTGTTACAAATGCTTGTGGCTGCGGAGGAGGGGGAACCCTGTGTAGACGAGGGCAAGGAGGAAACCTCTAGGACTGAGCCTCACAGAAGGTCCCCGAGGTGCTCCAGGGACCCAGGGGATCCGGGCCCAGCCTTGGGTCTCCTTACCCAGCCTGGCAAGTAGCTCCAACAAGGCCTGGACGTCCTCTTCCAGGGACGTGCGCGATTCCCAGATCTGCCGCTCCACGGCACGCAGCCCGGCACCCACCTTGGGAGGGAGGGAAAGCTTGAGCGGCGCCCTGCTGGCTCCGGGGCCAGAAGGAAATGGGGGGGTGTGTGTGTAGGGGGGGGGGTCTGGGTCCGCGTACCTGCTCAGCTTCCTCCAGCTCCTGTCGGCGGGTTCGTGAGGCTAGCACCTGCCGCGAGGCCTGTCGGAGCGTCGCCTGCGCCTGGCTGGACAGCCGGCCTGCCCGGCGATGCTCCTGCTTCCCGTCCCTCAGCAAGGCCCTGGCGAGCTGGGGGGTGGGCAGCAGAGGCAGGGAGAAGAGGGGGAGTGGAGTAAGTCCTTTCAGAGGTAAGGAGCACGTCCAACAGTAACGCCAAGCAGTCATCGAATCGCGCACCAGATCATTCATTCATTCCACAAGCGTGTCCCGGGTGCCGGCTACACGCACAAAGTCAGTGGGGGCTGGGGGAGGCACCTGGGCTAGACTTCGGCCCCGGTTCAAAAGCAAGAGCCTAGAAGTTTGGGGAGCAAAGCCCAGCAGATCTAGGTGAGGTTCCTGGTCGCGTGATTTAAGTTCCTACACCAGGCGGGTACTCAGGGTCCCCACCTGTCCGACAGGGACAACAGTGACACCTGTTTGTCGAGGACTCAACAGCTTGAATGACGCTCCAGGGCTCAGAGCCTGGGAACCACTGAGCCCTCAGGAAGTGTGGAGCATTCAGCACTGTGTCCACGGAAGGGGGCAGATCTGTAGGGACTATGTTTAACCTACACAAGGGCAGCCCTTGTATGATAGCCCGCCCACAGGCCCAGGAGGCAGGGACGTCACCGCTGTCACATCGGTGGCCCTGACCTTAGCACTGTCCTCAGCCAACGTCTTGGCTTCACGGCCCTTCTTCTTGGCACTGGAGGAGACAGACGCCGCATTTCCCAGCATCCTCTCCGCCTGCTTGGTCTTCTTTTTCAAATCTGGAAGGAGCCTGCCCCTGACCACGCCTGCCTTCCTCCCCAGCGTGGCCCGGTCCTTGGGCGAAGGAAACTGCTGCTTCATTCCTGCAAACCCGGGACAGGCTGGGTCAGCGGGGCGGGCTCTTGGCTCATGACCCTCGAGGGCCAGTCACCACCAGATGCCCGACCCTCAGACGACGTGAGCGGAGGTTCGAGACGCAGGAGACACACGTGTAACCTTCTCAGGCTCGTCTGGGGAACAAACGAATCAGCAGCGACGCATACTGCTCGGTGAATGTAAAGATTCGCATTATATCATGAAATTTATTATAATCACAAAAGTACACGGGGCACCTGCGTGGCTCAGTGGGTTGAGCGTCCGACTTTGGCTCACGGGTCGTGAGTTCGAGCCCCACATCGGGCTCGCTGCTGTCAGCACAGAGCCGGCTTCGGATCCTCTGTCTTCCTCTCTCTCGCCCCTCCCCCACGCACACGCTCTCAAAAATAAAGAAACGTTAACAAGTAGATAAAAATGAATATAAAAAATAAAATCACAAAACCACACGGTGTTCAGTGCCTGGGCCAAGGCTGGGAAGTCACCCTTGGCCGATGGGGAGTCACAGCACAGGACCCAGCAAATCCACTCAGCTCTTTGTTTTTGTGTCTCATCGGTTTCTAAAAGGGCTTTAGGCAACTTACAGTGATAGGTAAGTCAACGACTGGACCGCTAAAATGAAAAACCAAGGGCCATATGTAATTGGGGGGATGAGGAAGGGAAAAAGAGGGGTGAGAAGTGCCAGAAAATTAGGATAACGACGTGGCAGGCAGTGAATGCTCTATTTACCTCTGAGCTTCCTAGCAGCCAAGATAAAAAGAGAGGTATTACAATGTGCATAGGTTTGATTATCTAATCGGAAGTAGTTTCCCTCTGTAAAGAAGAGAGACTTTCTCCCTTCCTTTCAGATAAAATTCTAAGGGAAATCAGGAATACTGATTATAGTCAAATTTTTGAAAGAATCAAGCCTTCTAAGGCAGAATAGCACATCCTTTTTCTGAAGATAATCCAGAAATAGGATCGACTTTGCTTCTTGTACACAAAATTGGGTGTTTCTTAAAACACACTCTGTGGGGGTGCCTGGGTGGCGCAGTCGGTTAAGCGTCCGACTTCAGCCAGGTCATGATCTCGCGGTCCGTGAGTTCGAGCCCCGTGTCAGGCTCTGGGCTGATGGCTCGGAGCCTGGAGCCTGTTTCTGATTCTGTGTCTCCCTCTCTCTCTGCCCCTCCCCCGTTCATGCTCTGTCTCTCTCTGTCCCAAAAATGAATAAAAAAACGTTGAAAAAAAAAAACACACTCTGCGGAGAACTAATTCTATGGGGGTATTAACAAATGTCAGGAGGAAACATCAGTTAAGCTTACATATAAAAAGAACCAGTTTTCTTTAATGCAGGACTTCTCAGAGCCTTTAATAGGGGCACACTGTATGGCCTCAAGAAGGCGCCATAGTAGTGACATTTCCTAAACTTATTTGAACACAAACCCACTCTTGGTAGATCATGTCTTGGGCTAATTCACTCCGTGAACCTTCCTTTCATCCTGAATGCCCCCTGGGCACAGGCCAACGGGTAGTGACAGAGGGTGTCTCGGAAAAGGGGCAGGAAGGGGGGAAAGAACCTGGGGTTAGAGGTTTGCGATGAGTCCTTGTGTGGATCACAGGACTGTACCAGGGAGGCAAATTTCCATGCGGTATATCCAACAGTGAGAAGGTGATGCCTCGTGAGGTAGTGAGCACACAATCACTGGAGGTAGGCAAGCAGAGGGTGCGTGAGTCCCCTGCCCCCTGAGGGGGTTGCTTTAGCAACCCTGATCATTTTAACGTCCCCAAATCCGAATATTCCACCACCACGTATCATTGGATTTACATTTTCCTAAACACAACTCAGAGCCAAGTGCACAGGGCCACGCCTTCCCCATCGGAAGCCCCCGACCGGTGAGTGAGCAAGACTTCAGACCACAGAGGAGCCACAGAGGAGCCTAGAGAATAGGAGGCACTGACCAGCTCACCCTCTGTCCCAGAGGCTAGGGGCCCCTGGCTGGAGCCACATCTCTCAGAGGCAGTGGGGAGGGTCGGGAAGGAAGTCTGTAGAACCGGGATCAAGCAGGGCCTGGCTTCCGGTCTCAGACCCCAAGGGGCCTCTGGCGCTGAGCGTGTTCCTGTTTTATCCAGCTCGTTGGTGCAGAGCCACGGATAAAGGGCAAAGAGGACATCAGAGAAGCCTATGCCACAGGGGGACACGGAGCTGGGGAATCCTAACACTGGACGGTTTCCATTCAGCACCTCTCTGACCCAGGGACAGTTACCACCAATCCCTTCCTTCCCTCGGTCTACACATCTATGAAATGCGACCACTTAAGCCTCATTTTCCTAAAGCGCAAAGGAAACCTGGACTGGCATCGATCCACACCCCCTTCCTAAAGAGAACTCTGCCTCCCTCCCTGCTGAAACCTGGACGGTGGCAGCCGTTTGTACCAGGTGGCAGGACCCCCGGCCAGGGCAGACGAGACCAGGAACGGATAGTCGATGACATCGGATTCGGCCCCGACGGGCTCCGTGTGTGGTCTGATGGCTGACAGCCGTGTGGGTGAGTACCCGGTGAGAGGTGTGTGAGGCCACGTCAAGCAGCCCCGGGAGGGGTCCCGGCGGGGGGTGGGGGGAAGTGCCGCTTGGCTTACGCCCACACAACTGGACTTCTGTCTCCCGTGGCCCGGCTGCCCCGGCTGAGGCAAGAGTCCAGCTGGCTGTCACGGGCAAACATGCATCAAGAAGCCCAGGGCTCGGCAAGGCACGCATACCCTCCAGGTCGGCCAGCAGGGTCCTGGCTCCCGTGACAGTCACCGTGGCAGCCTGGACGGATGAGGAAGCCCGGGTCAGGGCGGCTCTGGCCTGCTGGCGTAGCTGGAGAGAGAAGAAGAGAGGCTCGGCAGGTGGGAGACACCGGAGGGACGGGAGGAACTATTTCGGGTCTTTGCCTTTCCCTCTCCTGGACCGCCCACCCCAGGACACCCGCGGGGCAGCCCGGCCAGGTGCCTGCCTCAAAGGACATGAGCCCACCTGTGTGAGGGGCTCGGTCTTCCGCAGCACGGCCTGGGCGGTGGCCTGGAGGACCCGGGCAGCCTCGGTGACCACACGCTCTCTAGATGCAACTGTCTTCTCCAGGGCCTGTGCCTTCAGACCCAGGGTCCCGGCCTCGGACTTCTGCAGGGAGATGATGGGCTCAGGCAGGGCCTGGCAGAAAGGTCTGTGGGGCAGATCCTCTACCGGGTGGGAGGTGCCCAGGGACAGGAATGGCGGGGATAGGGCTGCCTGTGGACCCCAGGAAGAAGGGGAGCCAGGGCGGGAGACACCAGGCTGGAGAACCTGTCTCAGACTCCAGCCCTACCCACTACTAGGAGCCAGGCCTCCCTGACCTGCATTTCCTTCCCCAGGTCCACAACCTCCGCTGAAACTTTGGGGCCGGACGTATTTCCAAATTCGGAATTTTCCCGACTTGAGAGAAACAGAGCCGTGGAGGTGCTGAATATCATCTAACACCTTTGGTGGCATCCAGGGCCACGTTCAGGGCCAAACCCCTTAAAACGTGCATGTTACTCTTCACGTTTGGGGTGAGGGAAGCGAGGACCCCAAATATGCAGCTTCGGGCCAGTCAGGTTTGGCCCCCAGGGCATTTGTATAAGCTTAGTCTCTTTCTTAAAGCGCAGTTTCTGAGTTTTGGGGTTTCAGGATCACTGGGGAGATACGACGGAGCTGATTTGTCCGGAGGTGCTGAGGGCCACTTTGCATACTGTGCGTGAATCCGCTCCCGGCCCCCACGGACGCAGCCCTAAAACTACCTGAGGGGTGAGCTCTATCTCGCAGAGGAATGAACTGAGGGTGCCGGGAGGGAAAGTGACCTTGGCCAAGGGCACAGATCTGGAGCAGTGGCGCTGGGGATTTGATCCCATGTCCGTCTGGTGCCTTTGCTAATGCCACCATGGAGAAGACACCTGCCCTTGCTATTATTACCACAATCAACAACAAAGACTGGCCGAGCTCTAACTGTGCCAGGCAGGCGCTCTGCCAAGCCAGGGAGGTGGATTATCTCGTGTTCATCGACTGCCATATAGTTAAAAATAAGCCACATCGTCTGCCTCTGCCTGGGCCACACTGGTTTCCCGGCTGCCACATTCTCCGCCCCCTGCCCCATGCAGAGCTCCAAGGACGGCGGGGCTGACCAGTGCTGCAGGGGCGGCCAGCGAGGCCGGGCGCAGGGCTGCATCCGCATCAGCTTGCTGCGCGGCGGCCAGCGCCCTCCCAGCTTCGGGCAGCACCTCTGCCGCAGCCGTGCCCAGTGCCTTCTGGGCGGCCTGGACCTCCTGGTACCTGAGAGGAGACAGCAAAGGTGGCTCACAGGGCAGGGCACGGGGCTCTCCTTCCCCGTGGATGTCCCCCCCCCCCCACCGGAGCCCTCTGGCAACCTCCCAGGCAGACCTGCCCTCTGCAGGGTTGGCACCCAGCAGCTGGCCCCGAGACTGGCCGCTAACTCGGCCGCTAACTCCGCAGCTTTCGAATGAATGGAAAAGGCAGCAGAGGCACCACATTGTTTCTTCACTCATTCAATTCAAACGCTCTCTTCTGAAGGGGCTTGGGCTTGGTTTCCACTCGAGAATCATATGTTTTGCAAATATTTGGAGCCTCTGGCTGCATCACGAAGAGGAAAATGCCTAGTGTTGGAGAAGGGACAGCAGCCCAGGCCTCCGCCTTGGCTCGGCTGTGCCCTGGGGTGACCTTGGGCGTGTGGCTCTCCAGATAAATGGATAGCCCTGGGCTCTGAAGACCCTTAGCTTCAAGGTGCTGTAGTTAACCACCTAGAACAGGTTTCCTGTCCCCTCCAGCTACCCACACCCTCCCCTCTCCGCCCAGCTCCACAGTGAGCACAGCTGGGACACAGACCCCCCCTGCTATCTCTCATCCCTTCCCCACTTCTCAGAGAGCCTGTGCTCCCACCCCTGCCCTGGGAGTGGGTCATGTGACCTCACCCACCCCACCCCCTGCCAGTGGGCTCAGGGCTGGCCACCTGATCTGAGCTGGGCCAATCACATTCTCTCATCTAGGAAGTCAACTCGGGACTTAGTGAGGCCTTGCTGGGTCTCTCTTAACCCTCTGACTGAGGAGGATATAAGAGGGTCACCCAGAGGAGAGAAGCAGAGGCCAAGAAGGAAGCTGGTGCCTGAAAGGAGCTGCCTGGGGGGTCTGGGGTGGGGCTGGGGGACGCTGCAGGGGCAAGAAAGAGAGAGGTGCTGTTCTGGACCCTCCTGGTTCAAGTTCTCGCCCCTTCTCTCCAGAGGCTGAGCTTAACCCCCAGGCATAAATGTGTTCTTGTAAGGTACCACCCAGTGGGCCCAAGACCTCAGACATCCCCACCCATCCACCCAGAGGGCGTCAGGACTCGGGGGAAGGAAGCCAATTCTGGAACCAGCAGCCTCCAGCCAGGCCCCGTCAGCTGCGGGAGGCCAACTCAAGCTTCCACCCACACCCGGGAGGCCTCACCTGTCCTCCAGTTCCTGCTGGGCCTCCAGGGCCACTCTGCCCTCCACCAGACTCCAGAGAAGTGCATAACTGGTGTTGGAGGCGACCAGGGCCCTCCGTGCAGTGGCCTCAATCTTGGCAGTGGTGTCCCTGTGGCTGTATGGAAATGCCCATTTGACTGTCACCAGGAGCCCATGCAGAAGGGGGCCTGCACCCAAATCCACACCTCCCAGCATGTGGGACTCCCACCATCCCAAAGTCCAGCCCCAAAGGCCAAGTTCTTCTTCTCCCTCTGCTGGACGCACAACAAAGGCTGATGGGAAGGGACCCACCCATGCCCCCGTGCCCGTTACATTGAGTTTATGCCTGTTGTCCTGGCATAATGATCATTATGGCCTCTTATCACACAAAAAATCTCAGTTTGGACAATAATGATATGGTCACCCTCATAAAGACATCACAGAAGAGAGTGGTCAGGACGGCCTGGGTTCGAATCCAGGCAGAGGGGCAGCTGTGCAGCTGATCCTGATCTGGGAACCCACCCCTCCACCCCCGAGAAGGACTGGGCCCCCTTCCAGACTGTGTGGGCAAGACCTCACCAGGCTCCCGGGGCCTGGGGCCTCACCTCCTGGCAAGGGCACGGGCCTCGGTGGCCAGGTGGCTCCAGGTGGTGGGCTGGCTGGACCCTTCCTGAGGAATCACCTTTAGAGAAGAAATGGAGAGGGGAGGAAGCTGATGGCCATCCTTGAAGAGCAAGGGCCCCATTTGGCGAAATTCCTGGGCAGAACTAAATTGTGCCAGTCATTTTATATACGCTCAAAGGTAGTCTCAAAGTCAGCACCCGGTGAGCAGATCCCAGAACATAGAAACAGCAGTAATGACACCCACCATTCATTCGATGGACATTCACTCTCCCCCTGGAACATGCCTTGTTCTATGCAGACATTATCCCACTAATCGGCAGAAGGGGCGCTGTGTGACCGCCCCCCCCCCCCCCATTCCGCAGATGAAACGGAGCCTCTCCAAAGAGGCACAGCCCAGCCACTAGGTCACCAGGTGGGCCCAGGACGTGGTACCAGAGATCTGAGGACGAGGGCCGCCTGCAGAATCTCCTCCTCCGAGGACTCCAGCGCTGCATCTAGGTCCGCCAGCTGGATGCAGGTCTTCTCTGTTCCGGCCTGGGCACAGTGGACACTCCTGCTCAGCGCGCGCAGCTGCTCCCGGGCAGCCTTCACGGCACCTTCGAGGCCTGTCACCTGCTCCAGGAAGGCTTCCCGGGCTCCTGCATGAAGCCCGGGTAGAGTCCAGGGTCACAGAGCAGTTGATGCTTTACAACAAAGCACCCACCTTCGGGGGCCCCCATCTGTGCCTGGACTCTGCCTGGGCACAGCTTAGCTCGGTCACCAGACTTGAGCACCAACCACTACCAGTCAGCTCCAAGGGAAGAGCCTTCTCATTTTACAAATGCCAAGACTGAGGCCCCGAGAAGGCAAATCACGACCCAAGGCTTCCCACGTAGGAAGTCCGCCACAGATGAGGGACTGGAAGACACTCAGGTCTGCTAGAGCCACAACAAGCAATTCCTGAATCTGAGACAGCAGAAATGCCCCCACCTTGAGTCAGCTCTGTGATCAGCAGTGTGGGTCGGTATGGTCGTTTTAACACACAGCATCTGGAAGCTGTCTGTTCTGATCATTAGTCTTGCTAACAAGTGCTCAGCTTACCTATGCCTGACCGCTAAAGGAGCATAAATGCTTATGAACATGAAATTATACAGAAGAGTCAATTCATTTTCAATACTTCCTAAATTGCGGTGTCCCAAGGCCAAATTCCACCTGGCTCTAATAACAGGTTTTTTTGTTTTTGTTTTTTTCTCACGTACTTGTTTATTTCTATTCTATGCTGGGGAATGAGCAAAATGGCCAACAGTCAAGACAGCAGAAATGTTACCTGTTCAGCACCCGGGACAGCACCTCAATGATTATTTGTTGCTTGACTGAACTAATGAGCTAACCCAACTCCTGTCCTCACCCAGCTTACAGTCCGGTGGGACACAGGGGATAGATGTTATAGTCAGAGACTAATAGAGTTACAAAGTACAACTGAGTTGGGGACATTGAAGGAAAGGCCTGGGGTGGGGACAAGGCTGTGTCATGGGAGGAGCCCACTTAGTTGGGGAGGAGGACAGGCTCTCCCAGGAAGTGAATTCTTCTAGGACCGAGCTCAGAGCCTTCAAAGTATCCTGAGACCAGAATGAAGGTCTCCAAAGGGGGTGTCTGACCAGCCAGCCATCCCGTGGCCTGCTCACCTTGCAGCAGACGTCCCTGGTAGACGTCTCCCCGTGGGGCCTCTCCCTGCAGAATGTGCAGTGGTCCCCAGGGCTCACTACAGTCGGACCCCTGCAGCCACCCCTCCATCAGGGTCAGCCTGGCCTTCAGCTTGGAAGCCTGGAGTTAGGAAAAGAAGGGCATGTGAGGCTGGTGGCCTGGAAGTCCTGTCTGCACACCTCTCCCCTGGCTTCTGTCCCGCCTTCCCTCCCTGATGGTCCCCTTCTCCCATCTTATCCTGGGCATCAAAGTTGAGGACACACCAGACCAGCTTTTGCCCACCCTTCCTCACGGCGGTCCCTTCCCTTCTCACACCCATGGCACCTGTTAGCTGAGAGAGGGATGGAAAGGGAATCCCCAGGAGAATCTGTCTGTCCTGCTATATTGCCACAGAGCAGGTGTAGGTGGATACTGCTGAATGAGCATGCCATGCAATGCCTCCTAGCGCTGTTCTTTTATTTATTTTTATTTGCATTTATTTATTTATTCTTTTTAAGTAGGCTCCATGCCCAACACGGGATCTGAACTCCCAACCCTGAGATCAAGAGTTGCATGCTCTACTGACTGAGCCAGCCAGGCGTCCCCCAAATCACATACAATGACTGCATTTATAGAGCACTTGCTAGCAGCCAGCCGCTAGCGGCTGCTGGCCACGCACCAGCTCTCGTTCAACTTGTAAGCACCCTAAGGGCCAGAAGATGCAGATCCTGAGCTCTCTCTTCGAGTCCAAAGTCCAGAATGTTCTGAGAAACCACAGGGCTTTCCATTCCTTATTTGGTGGCAAAATGAGGTTAAAAATATTCTAAACTCATTTAGAAGCGAAACCGTTCTGACCTAGGCTGTTGGTGGTCCTTATCTTTTATTGGGTGGGACCGTTTGTCTGTTTTCCTGCAGATACATCAATGGGTTTGACTGCAGGGACTGACTCAGGCACTGCTGGGGGGGAGGGGGGTGGCTAATATTCAGCACCCATCATTGTGTCTTTCGACAGTATCACCATCCCGAAGGCTGGTCTCACCAGTTTCAGGTAAGGGGTCACAGGCCTGTGTCCATTTTGGAGCAGGAGAGAGAGACGAAATTTACCCAAGCTGTTACCTGCTGCTGGGGACAACTAACGGGTTTGGAGAGGGGAACCCCAGAGGTCATGCTCCTCACCCCTGCATCACACCAGCTCCCTGCTCAAAATTCTACTCGCGCCCCGGAACTGGCCTGGCCCTCCTCCCGACCCTCCCCGCCGAGGGCCATCTATGGTCTCGTCCCCACTGAACTTGAGGAAGCGTGAGACCTGGGTCTGGGTGGTTGGGAAGGACACCCGGTGACAGGTGCTGTTCTCCTGTCCACTCAGGAGATAGGGACGAGCAGAGGTGAGGGTTGAGCAGGGCTGGCGTCAGCCAGATGGCTGGGTGAGCACAGGGAGAAGGTGGCCAGTGGTTCCAGAAGGCCAGAGGGCCATGGGGAAGCAGTCATTTCCCGGTGCCCAGCACAGAGCTGGTGCTCACGGTGGTGGTGGGTGGGGGGGGGTGTGAAGTGACGGGAGGTAGGTCGAGACGTCTTGGATGGGGCCTGGATGGGTGGGCTCACCTCCTCCTTCACCAGGGCGTAGCAGGACGGGCACTCCTGACAGTGTGTGCCACCGGCCGTGACGAAGAAGTTTTCCTGACAGTGATCACACTTGTACCCCACGAAGCCGGGCCTGCACAAGCACGTGCCGTTCTCGTGGCATTGTGCCGAGGCGGCCCCCACCGGGGAGCACCTGCAGGCTGGGGGGACCGGGGCAGGTGGCGCTGAGGGCCCTGATGCTCCCCCCACCCCACATCAGAACTCCCAGGTCCCCTGCATCCTCACAGGTGGCTACTCCACACCCCCCCCCCGCCCCCCCACCAGAAGTTCAACCACATTCCTGAGTCCTTCCTGGGAGACTGAGTCAGAAGGTCGGAGGTGACAGCTGACTTATTTCAGCGTCCCTGGGTCTGAGAACCCGCCATGTTTAGGAACTGCCATGCCATCCGGCCATACGAATATGGAAACCAAGGCCCAGAGAGGTGACCCGATGGCCTCAGCACAGAGGAATTTAGCAGTGGAGCCTGGGACTCGATTTTTGGTCCCCTACACTCCCTCCCCCCATATTTCTATGGCTGCTCTTAGAAGACAGGCCTCCACCCGATCCTTTACTCTCTTGCCACGCGGCTGGCGGCCCCTCGGTGCCCAGAGACCTCAGGCCCCACCTTCTGGGCGGCCGGGAAGCACCCAGCTTCCTCACCTCGGCATCCCTTGATGGAGAAGCCGAAGAAACCCAGCTGGCATCTGTCGCAGGCCTGGCCCTCAACGCCTGGACGACAGGGGCACTGCCCGGTCTTGGGGTGACACCGGTCCTCCTGGGAGCCCAGCGGGTGACACTTGCAGCTATGACAGGGGGAGGGACCGGGTCGGAGACAAGCGGCCGGGACTGCAGATCACATCCTCTGCACACGAGGCCCCATCTCGAAGTCCGTACGTGTCAAACAGCTTTCCCCAAGCTGTGCCCCCGGGGGAAGCCCAGGCTCACAAAATGCCACTCCGTCCCCTCCCCACAGAGGCTATGGGGACATATAAATCTTGGAGACTATACCCCTCTGTTGGGAAGTCACAACGCAACTAGCATATTAAAGGCTCTGAGGAGTCTTGCAAGGAAGAAACCTGTTTGTTTCACCGGGCATTTCCCTGGAGCCCTCCACTGTTCCCCAGAGGCACGAAGGGGCTGTTGTGGCCAAAAAGGTCACCAAGCAACAGCGTCACTGAGAAGGGAGACAGAGAGCAAACCGGCCCCCCCGGCCACCTGGACATCCCTTAGGGCTGTTCTTGGCCCACATCCTGGGTTGGCAGGGCCACGAGTCTGACCCCCAAGGGACCATCCCTTTGTCCCCCTTTGGTACAGGGCACGGTGTACCTGGTGGGGAGCCTGGGATGGCACATTCCAAGCCAGGTCCCTCTCTGGAGGCTGCCCGGGACGCCCTCCATCCTGGAGACACACGCAGGGAGAAGGGCACCCACAGCCTCACCCCACTCACCTCCGGCAGCCCCTCCCGGGCCGGAGGCCATAGAAACCGGGGCTGCAGTGGCTACAGTCCCGTCCCGTCACATGAGGCAGGCAGGTGCACTGGCCGCTCGCCGGGTCGCAGGGTCTCTGCTCACTGACTGAGCCCCCCGGGTTGCAGCTGCAGGCTGGGGGTGGAAGCAGAAAACGGTGTTGGGGAACCATGCAGATCGCCATCCAACCTTTGGGGGTCCAGGAGAAGACGGGGCGCACACAGAGATGACTCACATTCGGCCCAGACGCCTAAGCTGTTTCTGGAAAAAGGCTCTAGGGCCGGGCTCAAATCGCAACCCATCTCCTACGTCCTCGGAGAGACAGCCTAGAACCATCATGGAGGCAGAGGGCTCTTCTGAGCCTGCCCTGAACCCCCGCTGGCTGGAGAGAAAGCCAGAGACTTGGCCAGGGAGTCGTGGGTGGACCTCTGCACCCACTGTCTCGGGTCACTTGACCCTGCCCTCCTGGGCTCCATAAAACAAGAGGCCGGCAGGGTGCCGACAGGTGGCACGTGGAGAAAGGGCTCTGGAGCAAGTAAGTTTGGGGGAAATGCTGAACTTCTCCCTGAGCATTTCTGGAAGCCCTCCACGGGCCGAGGTATGGCCCTCTGACTGGGGACAGAGGGCTGAGGGTGAACCCAGGCGGCGGAGAGGAACACCCTGATGGGAGCCCGGCGGGGGGAGGGCAGCACAAATGTGCTGAGTGCCGTGGCCATGGAGGTCCGTCATGGGCGCTAACTGCGGAGCTGGAGGTAAGTGCTAAATCATCAAGGCAAAAAATAAATAAATGAAGCACAGGCTCAGTTGATTAGATCAAGGCTGAGAGAGCCCTTGGAGGAGAGCAAACCCTTACCACACCTTTCAGACAAAGAAACAGAGCAGGTGAGTAATCTGCCTAAGGTTGCACAGCCCCGTGGAGTTGATGGCTAGAGCTGGCGGACAGGGGTCCCACCACGCGCCCCTCACCGTGGGTCGGGAGGTGGGTACTCACGCGTGCATTTGTCTGCGGGCCGAGGGGCCAGGGCGCTCCCGTAGAAGCCTTCCTCGCAGCGCTCACAGTGGGCACCTGTCGTGTTGTGCAGGCAACGCAGGCAGCGGCCAGACTGGGGGTCACAGTTGCCCACGGCGTTGGGGTCTACGTTCCCACTGCACTGGCACCGCCGGCAGGGCTGGGGGGCCCCAGAGAGCCCCAGAGGGTCCCCAAAATAGCCGTCATCACAGATCTCACAGCGCCGCCCTGGGGAAGGGAGGGGGCTGCACGTGGAGGCGCAGGCCTGAGGGAGGGGGCTGCTGGGTCTCCACAGGGGTGGGGGGGGAGGGCGGGCGTGAACCAAAGCGAGCGGCCCTCGCGTCTCCTTGTGGATCAGAGCGAGGGCCCCAGGGCCAGGGCCCAGCTCAGCCATCAGCTGGCTGTGCGGTCTAGGGCAAGCCCCTGGGCCTCTCTGAACTCGGGCTCCTCATCTACAAGGCGGGGACAGTAATGCAGCCGCCGCAGAGGACCGGGGAGAGGGCTTGGTGAGACAATTTGTGCAAAGCTCTTAGCACAGCTCCTGGCGCGACAACAGTAGTGGCCGTCACTGCCTGCTCATTGTCATCACCCTCCTTGTCACCCCGCCAGCCATCCTCTTCGCCAGTGAGGCCCTCGGGGTGCTGGTGGGATGAGGGGGGCAGGGCTGGCGCCCACCCAGGCGACCTTCCCAGGGGTTGTTTCCTCTACACACAGCAGTGCCCTGCTCCCCCCACCCCCAAATCCCCCTCAAGCACCTCTCCGCCTGGGCCAGACTGAACTTCTCTAACTTTCCACATCCACCTCGAGTCTGCAGACCAGGGGAGCCAGAAAATGTGGGGAAGGTTATGGAACAGAGGCGCAGCGTGACGGCAGGGTGGGGTGCAGGGTCCTCCCGTCTTGGGCCTCCTGCCCCCTCCCTGCTGCTGGCCCTAGGGGGAGCTGCTTTCAGAGCGGTGCCCTAGCAAAGCAGGCACGTGATAGGACCAAATGGACCTCAGGGCCACCGGACACAAAATCAGATGTCTGAGGACCTTGGAAACATTTATGTCAAGTGAAATAAGCCAGTCGCAGAAGGACAAACATTGGATGGAAGTCACTTGTATGGGGTCCCCGGAAGAGTCAGATACAGAGAGACAGGAAGTAGGACGGTGCTTATTAGAGGCTGCGGAAGGGGGGTGGGGGTTGTTTAATGGGGACAGCGTTTCCGTTTGGGAAGATGAATACATTCTGGAGACAGATCTTGGAGATGGTTGCACAACCCTGTGAATGTACTTAAAAGCCACGGAACCGTGCACTTAAAAATGGTTCCGATGACAAATTTTATGTTACATATTTTTTGCCATAACTTAAGAAATTAATCATGGAGTATGCCCCCCCAAAACACGTGGAGTTGTAGAAGCGGGTGGATTGTAGGGTATGCGAATCCTATCTGAAAAGAGCTGTAAGAGATGTCGAGGGTGGCCCTGGGTCCTGGAGTGGGGGGTGGGACAGTTTCTGCCTTATACAACATCTGGCAACGTGTTTGAAAAGCTCAGAGTGTAACCAGAGATTTTCCTCCTTCACCGCGTATCAGAATTAGCCAGAGCACTTGTTATGAATACAGATTCTCAGGTTCTGTGTCAAGCTAGTAAGCCGGGCTCCATGGGGCCAGGGCCCAGATGGGGATTTTCAAAAACTCTCCTCGGGGCGCCTGGGTGGCTCAGCTGGTTAAGCGTCCGACTTGGGCTCAGGTCATGAGCTCGCGGTTCGTGGGTTCGAGCCCCGCGTCGGGCTCCGTGCTGACAGCTCGGAGCCCGGAGCCTGCTTCGGAGTCTGTGTCCCCCTCTCTCTCTGCCCCTCCCCCACTCGCGCTCTGTCTCTGTCTTTCTCAGAAATAAACATTAAAAAAAAATTTTTTTTAAAAACAACTCTCCTGGAAATGCTCAGTGGCTCAAGTTCTGCCAGGGACCTATGGCAGCCGGGAGCCCTGGCCATGTTCTGAGAGGTCAGGCTAAGCTGGGCCTTCCCCAATCTGTCACACTCCAAACCCAGGACCCCGCTCCTGGAGCCCAGGACAGAAGCAGAGCCCCTGAGCATGAGCCACTCACCTCGCTGGCCCGGGGGGCAGTGGGTGCACACTACCTCCCTGCTCTCTGGGATGGCTGTGCAGGTCGACTGTCCGGGGCACGGACAAGGCTGACAGTCATCGGCTCGGCCTCCGAAGGGGCTGCCATAGAAACCTGGCAAACAGCGCTCACAGGACGGGCCCTCGGTGTGGTGGCCACACAGGCAGATCCCTGTGGGGCAAGAGAAGCACCTGGTTATGACTGCCCGGGCCCAGAATGCTCCAGAGACGGGGAGCATCTTGGTGGTCGGGCTCACAAGGCACATCCCCATGCAGAACTGAGGTGGAAACCTTCCAAGGTGGAGGCAGTTTGGCCTGGGGGTAAGAAAGTCCACCCTGGGTTCACGCCCACCACGTACTGACCCTGTGAAGCTGGGAAAACCATCTAACGCCCCGTGCCTCAGTGACCTCACCTGCAAGATGGCCACGACAATGGCCCTGACCGCAAGGGTCTTTCTTTGTCAGGATTCAGCAGGATCACGCAGCCAGAGTACCTTGCATAGTCCCCGGGCACCCAGCACGATCATTACTGTTACCGTTAGCGTTTTGTTCTTTGAAACCTATAGCTGAACCAACAGATGACCTATCTGTGTTCCCACTCATGGTTTTCCTGCCCTTTCCTCTGTGGCCTCTTAACCTCAGGGGCCAAAAGACACAGACCCCTGGGGACGCGTGGGTGGCTCAGTCGGTTAGGCGTCCGACGCCGGCTCGGGTCATGATCTCACCGTCTGTGAGTTCGAGCCCTGCGTCGGGCTCTGTGCTGATGGCTCGGAACCTGGAGCCTGCTTCGGATTCTCCGTCTCCTCTCTCTGCCCCTCCCCCCGCTTGCACTCTGTCTCTCAAAAATAAACAAACATTAAAAAAAAAAAAAAGAGAGCCACAGAGGCCCGGGAGTCTGTTCCCAACATGATTTTGCAAAGAACAGGTTCACAGAAGCTGGCTGGTCTCATGGAACAGGCCCCGCCCTCCACTGGTTTCTCATGCTGGGGGATCTGCAAACCCCCTTCTCCAGCACCTGCACAGAGCCTGTGCCCTGGGGAAGGGAGGCCCTACTGCCAGGGCCTGAGTGAGGAGCCTGGCTGAGAAGGGCCCAGGGAAGCAAGATGCCCACCCCACCCCCCGCCTTCTGGGAGGCCCCGCAGCACTCAGCTGGGGCTGAGGTGAACAGGGAAAAGAGAATTCAGGGCAGACAAGTGAAACAGGGGGACCATCATGCCTGTGTTGCCTTCTACTGGTCCCTGACTCAGCCCAGATCCACACGCTCACCCCTTCTTCTCTCTAGCACGAGCAGCAGTGGCCACTCGGCCCATTTGACAGATGAGGACTTGCCCAAACTGAGCAGGAAGTCATGGGACGGCCGAGGGTTCTGAGGGATGACAGACTGGCCCCACGTCAGGCCTCCTTGGTGTTAGGATTACGAGGCCTCATCTGGGTTCGATTTGTGATGCCTGCCATGGCCAAGGAGGGGAGGAAGCCCCTCGTGGACCGTGTGCCTGTCCCGACTGGCCAGGCCGCCGATTCCCAGGCTGGTGTCCTTCGTCTGCTCCAGTGTGGAGCCTGACGGAAGCTGAGCTTGCATCACCCTCCTCAGGGACCCCACCTGCTCCAGGAGGGCAGCGGGGCACTGACCCTCTCACTTCCGGTGTGAGAGGCCCACGGTGTGGAGAGAGGCCAGGGTCCGGCCCCCGTCCAGCACCTCCCACCTAGTGACCTGGGTCGAAGGCTCTCTCTGCGTTTCCTCTGCTGCTAGCGGGGTAAACAGCTGGCCGTGACCTTGCGGCAGGAGCAGCTCTGCCACCTGCTGGCCGTGCCGGCTCCCTGCGCCTTGGGTCCCTAAACTGTAAGACGGGTAATTGCGGGAATCAATGACTCGGCGTGTAGAAAGGTGCCCGGCAGGGCACGCGGAGGAACTCGGGGACACCATTTTAGTAGTATCGCCCTCGGTGATCACTCACACATGCACACGGCGGACCCCGTTCGGGTCAGCCCTCACCTGTCGCGCTGGGTGTTTAGCCTTAGGTGGCTTTGGGGTGGGGTGCCAGGACTCACCTGTGTGGGGGTCACAGGTGCCATGCTGGTTGCAGGTGCAGGGGACACAGCTGGTATAGGGACCCCCCAGTGGTGTCTCCCTCTTGTATCCTGGAGCGCAGGATTCACAGAACTGGCCTGTGTACCCTTTGGGACATGAGCAAGTCTCTACCCAGGAGGCTGGTGGGGAGAGCCCCCGCTGGGCTGATGTGAGCCGGACCTCAGTCAGGAATACCTGGCCTGCAGAACGAGGACAGAGAGGAAGAGAGTTACAGGCACACATTTCCCCCCCAAGACCTTCCTGTTCATATATGTAACAAGCAAAGGGTTATTGGCTCACAGATAAAAGGCAGCCTATGGGTGGATTATGATTTTTAAAAAGCAGACAAAAGACAAAGGAAAAATAGGCAGTGTTTTAAATTTATTTTTATTTTTTTATTAAAAAATTTTTAAAAATGTTTATTCATTTTTGGAGAGACAGAGAGAGACAGAGCATGAGCAGGGGAGGGGCAGAGAGAGAGAGAGAGAGAGGGAGACACAGAATCGGAAGCAGGTTCCGGGCTCTGAGCTGTCAGCACAGAGCCCGACGCGGGGCTCGAACCCACGAACTGCAAGATCATGACCCGAGCCGAAGTCCAACGCCTAACCGACCGAGCCACCCAGGCGCCCCCAAATAGGTAGTTTTTAATTTAGTTTTGTTTGTTTGATTGTTTTTTGAGAGAGAGTGAACAGGGGAAGGGGCAGAGAGAGAGGGAGAGAGAGAATTCCAAGCAGGTTCTGTGCTAACGGCACGGAGGCTGACGCGGGGCTTGAACCCATGAGCCATGAGGTCACGACCTGAGCCGAAATCAAGTTGGACGCTTAACCAACTGAGCCACCCAGGCGTCTCTTAAAGAGGGATTTTTTGAGAACAAAAAATGGATATGGCTGGGAATTTTCTGGAAAGCCATTCATTCTCACAGCTTATCAGATATGTACATTTAAACAACCGTACCATTCATAACCCTCCGATTGGTAAGCATTTAAAGATCACAGACAGGGAAACACAGTGTGGGGGACCCATGCCCAGGGATATAGGACTATAAATTAGGGGGCTCTGCTTTTAGTGAAGAGCGGTAGCTCCTATCAGGCCAACCCTCGCGCCAGAAAACAACTAGAAATTCAGGGCGAAATGTAACAACTATCCATTAACAACCAGAGCAGGTGGGCAGTGGAGAAGGGCGGACGCGTGTCCTGAGAACATAGATCGGTGCAGCCAAAACCTGGCAGCATGTATCAAACGTGCACCCTTTGACCCAACACCTCACATTCCCACGTTGAGGGATCTGTGCTAAAGACAGACGCGCCCAAGGAGACAAAGACCCTTCCGTATTCCCTGTTCTCGGCAGCACCGTATGCATAGTGGAAACGTGGAAACCGTTTCAACATCTACAAACAGAGGGACGGCTGAAACTCTCGGGAGCATCTATATTGCGGAACGATACGCGGTGGACGGACAGCCAGCCTTTTTCTACGTGTAGGACAGGTGACAGCCCCCAGGACACACGTTAGCTGAAAAAAGCAAGCGGCACCACATCAGACTGTGTGAGGCGTTAAAAAGCACAGATGTAAACACACACACACACACACACACACACACACACACGTAAGACCGTGCATGCAGAAAGATGTGGATGGATACAGCCCAGAGCGTCACCCAGCCTGCGGCTGGGCAGGCGGGGAGAGGGAGGGTCAGTACGTCCACCTGCCGCTCCAATTCACCCCAGCACCCAGTGCGGGCCTGGCCTAAGCAGGTGCTTCGTAAACATCTGTTAACGAAGGCTGAGTGACAGAAGGACGCGGTAGAAGCTGCTGGAAAGAGTGGAAATGAAACGCCTCCGAGGAGCCTCAGCAGGGCGACCTGGGGAGCAGGGAGGCTTTGGGGAGTGTGGGCAAGGCTGATGGGGATAAAGCTCCAAAGAGAGAGAGGGGGCTGAGGCAGGAAGGGCCGGCTTATAACCCCCGAGTCTGATTTGAAGGGGCTCGGGGAAAGCTGGCCATTTAAGCGAAGCGTTCTCTAAAGGAGCCAGTCACTTCCCCGCCCTAGAAGGAAATCTGTGGCTGTTCTGGTCATCACGATGATGGGGAGACAAGGGTCAGGGGTATTAGACATCCTGACATGAGCAGAAGCCCCCCGTGACTTTCAGAGGTCTTGCTGGATGCTGAAAAGGCAGGGAAACACCTCCGCAAACATCTGAACCCCAACTCCCACTCCATTTTACACACGAGCACAGGGCATTTTTGAATGGTGTAGGTGCATATCGGATTGTCTAGCCATGCGGGTACCCTGAACGTGGGGGGAACCCCGAGCTTTGTCGTGCTCAGAGTTTTTCACTGCTTTGAAAAATCGTGCCCCCTAGTGGCCCCCCCAGCTCTTGAAGTCTGTCGCCAGTGTGCACCCCGTCCGTGCTCTGGTCCCCCTCTGTGACTGCCCTGCTCACAGTGATCTGACAAATAGTCCCATTTAGTGATGACTTCAAAATGACACACACAAAGGGTTTTAAGGAACAAAGGTCAGTCCTATTCAGATGGATGTTTGAAACTTGGTTTCACAGCTTCACCCACAAATGGACGGTTACTCTGCCAACGTGTTTTTCCCGTAACGCAGCAATGAAAGCGCCAAGGCTAAGTCAACCTTCTAGAAGAACCGCATCGACCAAGCCAGCACTAGTCACAATTTCCCTGCTCGCTGCCTCTGCAAATGCCTTCTGAGCTTCAGTTGCTCCGAAACCCACAGTTATTCACCACAGTGGGGGCAACTCTGATTACCTCATTATGTCCTCCAGTATGGTCACGGCTGAGCACCGACACTCTGGAATTCAATGATTGTTTTTGTACGTCGTTTACTTTCTTTTTATTTACTCTGTCTGTTACAACTAGGATACTACACTGGTTTGAAAACATTGTGTCTGTGTAAGTTATGATATCTATAAAAATTTCATCTCTAGGGGCGCCTGGGTGGCTCAGTCGGTTATGCGTCCAACTTCGGCTCGGGTCACGATCTCGCGGTCCGTGAGTTCGAGCCCCGCGTCGGGCTCTGGGCTGATGGCTCGGAGCCTGGAGCCTGCTTCCGAATCTGTGTCTCCCTTTCTCTCTGCCCCTCCCCCATTCATGCTCTGTCTCTCTGTCTCAAAAATAAACATTAAAAAAAAATTTTTTTAAATAAAAATTAAAAAAATAAAAAAATTAAAAAAAATTAAATTTTATCTCTAAATGGTAAAGGGGTGTTGTATGTGAAGCACCTGTTTTGATTTTCTTTTTAAAGTTTATTTATTTATTTTGAGAGAGAGAGAGCGAGAGAGTGAGCAGGGTAGGGGCAGAGAGAGAGGGAGAATCCCAAGCAGGCTCCACACTGTCAGCATGTAGCCCAACACAGGGCTTGAACCCATGAGCCTTGAGATCACGACCTGAACCGAAATAAAGAGTTGGACGCTCGGGGCGCCTGGGAGGCTCAGTCGGTGAAGCATCCGACTTCAGCTCAGGTCATGGTCTCACAGTTCGTGAGTTCGAGCCCCATGTCGGGCTCTGTGCTGACAGCTCAGAGCCTGGAGCCTGCTTCGGATTCCATCGCTCTCTCTCTCTCTCTCTGCCCCTCCCCTGCTCACGCTCTCTCTCTCAAAAAATGAATAAACTTAAAAAAAATTAAAAGAAAGTACCTTAAGAAGAGTGGGGGGAACCAGGAACAGTCCGCAAGGATGATCACCATGTGGCCCGGGTGAGAGGTGGTGAGAAATCTCTCTGGAAGCAGCGTCCTGACCCAGCTCCCCCCGAGAAGGTTTAGAAACCCGATCCGCTCTCAGGGTGACTTAGGTGCGATACCACCAATGACCAGCAGGAGGAGCCAACTCTGGGATCCGCGCCTGTCCCTGAGACCAGCGCCCACAGAGGACCCTCAAAGGTCCCTCCTCCTGGCAATAATGGCAGACTCTGCCCTGGAGTGACTACGCCCCACAGCTCTTGGCTGCTTCGTGGCCACACACCTGTCTCTTAGAACTGGTCATCCTCAGCGCCCCCCCCAACTCGTTCAGCCCCTGCCTCTGTCCTCAGCACCCACCCTCCCAGTCCTTACCAGTTCCACGACCTTCAGCCAGTGTCCTACTTCTCTGACCTTCAGACGTCTCTGTGGCAAAATGGGGATGCTAAGTGTCTGCTAGGCATGAGGGTGCCCCGGGGCCCGGCGGGTGAGGAGGGCCGTCCCCATCATTACTGACCGGAAGGGCTTGTGCTCTGGCCGCCGGCCCGGATGCGCAGAGCCGTCAGATTGGCGAGCAGCTGCTGGAAGTGGAAGGGGGGCAGCGGAGGGGCCGCGTCCTCAGAGGTCTCCTGCAACCTGGCAGGGGTGGGGGACAAACGGGAACCTGAGGCCGGGGGCAGGTGGTACCAAGGAGCCCCCAGCTTGGGGTGGAGAGCGGGGAAGGCCCCAGACCGCAGGAGGATCCGAGTGTGCCCAGACCTCAGGGACCACCCCGAATGCCCGACCCCACCTCCCAGGACTCCGCAAGGCACTTACTGGAACGTGAGCTGGGCCTCCCCCGGCTGCCCAGCATCCCGGGGGCCCGACAGGCTGGAGGGTCGTAGAGTCAGGGCCAGGCCCGCCCCTTCCAGCCTCAGCCGCACGGGGAGTGGGGAGGCCCCGGGGGGGACCCAGAAGGTCAGTGTGATGGGCTGTCCGTAGCTGAACCGCTGGTCTCCCAGGAATTGCTCTGACGACAAGAGAAGAAGGCTTTGACGTCTGTACTTAATTACCTTGGTTTCAAATGTCTACGGTATATTGACTTTATTGACAATTAAACATTCAAACAAGATAAAAACGACAGAAGGAGAAAATCGAAGGCCTCCCGGCATATCGGATGCCGAGGGTGGCCTCCCACACCTTCCCTGCAGGCCGGCTTCACGCGCCTGTGACCTTGCAGTAACACAGGGCCCCACGGCCGGCATAGTGCTCTGCCGTCATTGCCTTGAGCTCTGGCTTTATAAGTAAAGTCCGAGGGGACGGCCGAGTCGATCTGGGAGCAGGGCGGATACCGAACACACACACACACACACACACACACACACACACACACACACACGACACGCACAGTGGGGGGACACCCGGCCGCCCGTTGACAAGCCATGCTCGCGACGACACCCCACGAGCAGACTCTGGCGGCCCCGCGCCCGTGGGAGCTGAGCGTGAGGCTCAGAGCAAGTTACAAGGCCAGCATGCTGCACGTGGCCCCGAGGCCACGCTTTCCACCGGAGTCACAACATGCTCGGAGCAGAAAGAAGGCGGCGGCAGTCTAAGAGATAACGGAGGGCCCAGCTTTCGAACTTGTGCCGTTTTTCTGGGTCCTCTGACTGCTTAGGCTGGGAAACGGCCACGCGGCAGGAGAGGGCGCATCGGGACGTGCCCGGCTCTGTCTCCCTTCGGTCCTTCTGCACTTGGGAGTCGGCCGGAGGTACAGCATGTTGGTAGACCGTGTGCGTATCAAGAAGTGAAATAAAAATGGTTGACTCCATCCACCTGCACTGTGCCCGGCACTCGGCACAGAACCCAGCAAGTGCTTCCTGAGTGAATAACTTTTTCTTCAATGTGTCAACAAAGCAGCCGCGGAATAGCGGGTGTTTTGTGTTCTTGGGGCTCTGAGCTTGGGGCACCTGCCCCAGGACGGGGCCTCAGGCCCCCTGTGACTTCTGCTTCCTGGCTGGGCACCGTGTCCACAGAGCGGCTCAGACATCTGGGCACCATCTCTCCGGCCCTTCTTGGAGAGGGAGGTCAAGGGCACGACGGGGTTGGGAGAGCCAGTGGGACCCGGAATCTGGCCACAAGACAACTAAGAATGGACACCCGGATCCCGGTTCTAGGTCTGGTACAGTTTCCAGGAAACCAAAATTGCCCTGTGTGGTGAGGGGCGGTTCAGAATAATCGAGAAGGATTCTGCAGGAATAATTACATTCTGCAGGAATCCTGTGACCTCGGGAAGAGCGTTCAGTGGCCCGGCAGGGTGAGAGACGGATGGGAAGGGTACAGGCATTTCTGGGAAGGAGGCTGGTGGCAAGGCCTTGATGAGAAAGCCAGGGTGGGGGGGGGGGGGATATGCTCCGGCAGACCCCGCAGGGCACGTGGTTGGCGCAAAATGGCCCCCAAAGGTACTCATGCCCCGAGCCAAGAAATCTGTGAATATGTCACATGTCATGGCACTTAAGGGGCAATGAAGACCGCAGATGGAATTAAGGCTGTTGGTCAGCCGGCCTTCGAGGGGAGAGATTATCTTGGATCAGGCGCCCGAGCCCAGTGTAATCCCCAAGTCCCTAACACATGGAAGAGGGGGGCAGAAAAGCTGCAACAGGGAGACCGGATGCTTCTGGAGATGGAGGGGGGGTGGGCCACAAGCCGAAGGATGTGAACGGCCTCCAGAAGCTGCAGAAGGCAAGGGACCAGACTCTCCCCTGGGGTCCCGGGAGCGCAGCCCCGTGGATGCCGTGATTTTAGCTCCCTGAGACCCATTTCAGACTTCTGACCCCCAGAACACTGGAGAGTAAGTTTGCGCTGTTTTTAGCCACCGGGCCGGTGGTGATTTGTCACAGTAGGAAATGAACACGGGGCAGCCGTGCCCCTGCCTGTGGCTGCAGGTACCTGGTAGCGTGAGCTCCTCCTCGCCTTCTGGATTCAGGAGCAGCCCCCTTGGGCTCCACTGCGCGAGATGCTCTGGGCCCCCCACACTTCCGGCCCGCCAGCCCTCGGCTCCTGGGTAGCAGACACACGCGCCCGCGTGAGGCTCTGGAGGGTGGCCTCCACACTTTCCCGCCTCACACCCTTCCTGGGGTCCCACGGGTGGCCCCTAGAGGCCTGAGCACAGCCTGAGTCAACTGGCCCGGGGGGACGAGAGACTGTTGTAGAGACAGGCCGGCAGGGGGTGGGGGTGGCGAGAGCCAGCTGCTGCTGGCAAATGCCGCCCACAGCCGGCCGCTCAGGCCCCCATCCCAGAGTCCGGATGGGGGTCTCGGGGTGGGAGGTAGCCCCAGGAGAAGGGAGAAAGCTCAGGGTGCCGAGCCTGTTTAGGGCAAAGGCAGACCTCCGGGCCTGCCTTGCCCCTTCAGTGGGTTCTGGACACAGCATGAAGACGGTCCGGAGACCCCAGCACGGGGCACTGGGACACTGGAGCCATCTCTAACGGTACTGAACTTGACCTCAACTTCAGGTCTTCGGAGAACTCCCTCACCCACGACCTCACCGCCCTTGTCCTTCGAGGTGCGTGTGTCATCAGCCCCACTGCACCAAGGGGCGCCACCCGGTCAGGAAGTGGTTGAGCCAGGATGAGAGCCCAGACCTTCCGGTCCCCAGTCCCGTCCACCCTCCCTCTGGTGGCGGCAGTACACCAAGCCTAGTGTGGCACGACGTAGCAAATGACCTCAAGGGGGCAGCTGGGGAATGGGGTGGAGGCCCACCCAACCCCTGGGGCACCGAAGGGGTGAGTGAGGAGGGAGGGATGAAGAGAAAGAGGTCAGAAAGAGGAGGTCCGGGGCTCCTCGGTGCTAGGCTAGGTTCACCGGCTGTGTGACCCTGGGCAAGTCACTTAACCTCTCTGAAGTTGGTTCCTCCTCTGCAAAACGAGGGCGATGAAGTATTCATGGCCCAGCAACAATTCTCAAAGTTGGTCTGAACACCCCGGGAGACCCTGAGACTCTTTCAGGGGGCCCATGAGGTCGAACTATCTTCTTAGGAACACTAAGATGCTATTTGCACCTTTCATGTCTTAGCAGCAAATGGAGGAATTTTCCAGAAGCTGCAAGTCATGTGGTGTCACAACAGACCTCTATTAATCCAGCCATAAAGAGATGTGCAGAACCATACGGCAAATATACTCCCCTCTTTTTGTTTTTTTAAAAAAGAGTTATTTTTCACAGGCTGATATTACTTTATGTTATACGTTTACCCTGCTCAGTTTCTAAATTTTTTTTTATATAATTTATTGTCAAGTTAGCCAACATACTTAAAAATTTCTTTTAATTAAAAAAATTTTTTAATATTTATTTTTGAGAGAGAGAGAGAGAGCGCAAGTAGAGGAAGGGCAGAGAGAGAGGGAGACGTAGAATCCGAAGCAGGCTCCAGGCTCTGAGCTGTCAGCACAGAGCCTGACCTGGGGCTCGAACTCAGACTGCGAGATCATGACCTGAGCTGAAGTCGGATGCTCACCCGACTGAGCCACCCAGGTGCCCCTACTGTGGTCATTTCTAAGTGAATTAATATATAGTTACTTAAAAATTGCTGTCTCCATTTCTAAGACAGAAGTTAGCCATACAAACGACCCACGTAGAGAAAAGCACTTTGAGGGCCTCAGTCGTTTTTCCAGAGCCTGAAGGGATGCAGAGACCAAAAAAGCCTGAGAACTGCTGGCCTGAGGGTCATGTGAGGGCTCCGAGACACCTGTGCGGAGCCCAGGGCCTGGCTCAAGGTGAGAACACAAAATGGTGGTGTTCGTAGGATCTGTAGACTGAGCCCCGCCTGATGCTAACCTTCTAGACTGGCGACAAGCTACCTCAAGGCCAGCCCCACGCTGAGCCCGGCTCCGTCCTGCTTTCTGCGCGAGCCTCCAGCAGAGGGCGCACCGCCCCCGCGTCTGGGGCGCCCCAGAGCCAGCGCTTGAGGTTCTAGCCCAGCTGGGGGAGCTGCAGGGGTTGGGGGGGGGCTCTGTGGGGTGCAGCAAGGGTCCCCGTAGGCCGTGATTGAATGCCGAGCCCCACTGCTCTCCTGCTCCGAACACGCACATGCACCACCTGGAGTTGGGGACCCAGGGCACCACGGCACCTCTGGACTCTGCACCCGGACACAAGGCCTGCCCCAAACTCAGGAGCTGACAAACCCGGGTGCCAACAATTAAATTCTGTGACATACTTTTTCCGGGCCTCGGCTGCCCCATCTGTAAAATGGGAATGAGAGTACCGACCTACCTTCCAGGGAATCCACAGGTTCCATGCATGCAAAGAGCCCAGCACAGTGCCTGGCATGCGTCAAGTGCTCATAAATAGAGTCCAGGGGACCGAGTGTGAATCCCCAGCAAACTGATTGGAAATCCCCGCCCGGGATCTAAAGGCTGCCGCCTACCCAGCTCCCAGCCCTGCTCGAGGCTGGGTAAAAGGCAGGGGCGAGGGAGGGAGCCAAGGGGTACGGGAGGTACTGGGGAGCGCTGAGGGGCACAGAGGGGCCTCGGGGAGGCCGCCCCCTCCTTCCCATGCACCACAGCAGGATCTCCCCAGAGCAGGACCGCCTGCCCCCCGCCCTTGGTGCAGAGCCGACCTCTTGGAGGTTGCTGTGGACCATGGGGAGCACTTCTTACCCTGGCGGAGGTCGGAGAGGATGTGGTGCTCCCGAAACTGGGCAGCGGCCGAGCACACCTTGGAGTGGCCAAAGCAGAAACAGCTGCTGCAGCCGGCTGGGTTATGGGGCTGCAGGTTGAACGTCCCTGGACGGCATCTGGAAGGAGGCAGGACGTGCCGAGGCGGGGGGGGGGGGGGGGGGGGGCGGGAGGGGAGGGGAGCAAATGAGTCAGGGAGGTCTGGGGGATCCCAGCTAGACTGACCTGAGTCGGAGTCACTGGGGAAACTTAAGAAACACATTTTTTTTTTCAGATTTCCAAGAGTTGCAAAGATCACGCAGAGAGCATTCCTGTGGCCTTGTCACCGGCTTTCCCCAATGTCAACCTCTGACATGGCCGATGTACATGTGACCAGGCCACGAAATTCACACGAGGGAATGCTGTTTACTGAACTCCAGGCTTTATTAGGATTTCTGCCCCCTTTTCCATTCCTGTCGGTTTTCTGCCCCGGACCCGATCCAGGACATGGCGTCTCCTCTGGTCTATGCCAGCTTCTCGGGATTTCTCGTCTTTTAGCACCTTGCCACTTTTGAAGAGCAGTGGACAGATGCTTGGTAGAACGCCCCTCAGTTCAGGTTTCTCTGATTAGAAACCCGATTAGACTGGGGGCCATGGGTTTGGGGAAGAAACAGAGAGGAAGTGTCCTTCCCATCACATCGCACTGGGGTAAGTGATGCCCACGTGACATCACCGGTAACGTTACCCTTCACCACCCGGTCAAGGTGCTGCCTGCCCCGCTCCCGCGCCCCAAAACTGCCACACGCTCGCCGTTAGAAGGAAGTCACTAAATCCAGCCCGCGGTGCAGAGCAGAGGAATTAAGCTCCATCCCCTGGAGGGCGGAGTATTAAAGAATTGTGCACACAGACTGAAACCACCACAGTAATTCACAAATATTTTGAGAGGGAGGTATTTGGGGTTATGCAAACGTCCCGTTTCTCCTTAAAATCCTGCCCACTGAATTAGGTGGCTCTCGTCTACAGCGACCGTTACTGTGAAATCTGAACTGATTTTGTATTTCCGTCATTCTTTCCACATCTATTATTTGGAATTCTTTTGCAAGGAAGGTTTGTCCCTTCGTCCCGGGGTGTTTATTTTTTCCCTCATCTGTGGGTATATCGGTGTGGATTCGTGGATATTTATTTTATTCTTGGGGTTATAATCCAATACTGTCGTTATTTATTTAGTTCAGATCTTTCCAGCTTTGGCATGGATCTTTCAGGTTGGTACTCGTGATCTTTTTTTAACGTTTTTACTTCTTTTTGAGAGAGAGACAGAGCATTGGGGGGGGGCGGTGCAGAGAGAGAAGGAGACACAGAATCGAAGGCAGGCTCCAGGCTCTGAGCTGTCAGCACAGAGCCCGACTCGGGGCTCGAACTCAAGAACCACAAGATCACGAGCTGAGCCAAAGTCGGACGCTCAACCGACTGAGCCACGCAGGTGCCCCAGTGCTCGTGTCCTTTTGACACAGGCTCCCATCTGGTTTAGAGAGTTTTTTTTTTTTTTTTGAGAGACAGAAAATGAGAGCAGGGGAAGGGCAGAGAGAGAGAGGGGTGGGGTGGGGAGAGAGAATCCCAAGCAGGCTCTGTGCTCTCAGGGCAGAGTCTGGCACAGGGCTTGATCCCATGAACCATCAGACCATGTCCTGAGCTGAAATCAAGAATTGGATGCTTAACCCACTGAGCTACCCAGGCGTCCCCTGGTTTAGTTTTGTTTTCATTTTTTTTTTTTTCTTAATTAAGCACTTTCGTGCTTTCTGTTACAAGACACAAGCTTTCTGGGCTCATCTTGCATTTTCCCTACCCCAGCTCTAGATCAGCCGCTTCTCCAAGGAGCCCTGGAGAAATATTTCAGATTCCCAGTTGGCACCCTGGGGGCTCTGTTTGAGCTGGCCAGGGCAGAGGTATCAGATTCATAAGAAGCAGCCGATGGCCCCGGATGTCTAGCCAGCTCCGAGGAACACATCTCATCAAGCTGCCCCATTTGACAAACAGGCAAAGTGAGGCTCAGAGGCACCTCATCCGCAAGGTGCAAGGCAGTGGGGCAGAGAACCCCTGTGGGGTCTGGTTCCCCGACTCCACTCTGCCTCCCTGCGTGAGGGATCTCAGAGAAGGAAGTCCCAGCAGATAGCCCAGCTTCCACCCCAGGGCCCACAGGCCACGTGTGGGCAAGGTGAGGGGGGCGGCTTGGGGCTGACCAAGGCAAGTCAAGGCCAGGGCCAGCCACAGCGTTGGCACCAGCTTCTTCCTGAGCCAGCAGGGGCCCAGCACAGACTAACGGGACTCGAATCCACAATATAATGCCGTCAGGTGCTTTACACACAGGGCCTGCGGCCAGAGAATCAGAGCCCCAGACAGACCCTGCGCTGGCTGCGAAGGGCTTCAGAGGTCAGGGCCGAAGCCAGGAAGGGGACATTCATCTGCCATTGCTTAGGGCTTGAAGACCCCCAGAACACACTAGAGAGGAAGTTTAAGAACTGTGTGGCTCTGAAGAAGCAATTTCGGCTCACTGAGCTTTAGACACTCCATTTGTACCATGACGGGATGATGAAAATGGCAACCAAGCTTGAATCTCAGCTCAATTGGTAGGAGCCTCTTGGAGCAGGGCGGAGAGGATTCTGAGGTTACGGTAGGGCTCACGGTAAAGACTGCTGTGCCCCACTCGTGATGCCTGCCCTGGGTGTGAGACGGGAAGGCTATGGTACGAGTCCAAGGTATTTGCTATCCTCGGATTAGTTCATCTCTCCTATGCTTTCCAGCTCTTTCATTTGAAGATGTAAAAAAAAAAAAAAAAAAAAAAAAAATGGCTATCACAGCCTTTAGTCATCAGCAGTAGCAGGCCAAAGTATAAACAGCGTCAGAAGCTTTAGAGAACTTCCAGGGTGGCAGACCCGTGGCGCTCCAGGAAGGCTGCTGGGCGATGAGGATGCCCGGGTCCGTATGGACCACGCCCCCCGCTCCTCCACCACGAGCCCAGCAGGCTTATGACCGAATCGGCTCGCCCACCTGTCACACTGCTTGCCTTCCACGTTCTCCTTGCAGGGGCAGCGTCCACTGTGCGGGTCACAGGTGCCCAGGCTGCCAGCAGGATTGCAGGTGCAGGGTCTGCCAAAGAGACAGGACGGTGGGAGCGAGTCCGGAGTGAGAGTAGCCCATCCTCCTTGGAATTTCCCCATCCCTCCCCATCCCCTAGCTACCCGTCCTCTCATCCATCCTCTCGTCTACCTTCTGCCTACCCGTCCTCTCATCCATCCGTGCATTCTTCCACCCACCTAGCTGTTTATTCATCTTTCCAGCCTTCTATCCGTTGGCCTAGCCCCCTACTCATGCAACCTTCCTTCTTCCCTCCCTTCCATCCTTTGATCTATCCTTCTATCCATCCTTCCTTCCTTCCTTCCATCCATCCACTATCTGACAAGACATGGCTCCTGCGCTCATAGAGCCTACAGCCCAGTGAGGATGAACAAGCCAACAGATAGGTGCTGTGCTCTGACACACTCTATGGAGAAGATGTACAAGAGGCTGCAGGTGCACCAAGGAGGTGCTTGGGGTGGGGACAGGAGGACAGGTAGAGGAAAGCCTTCCAGGGGGAGGGGCACCTCAGCTGGGGACTGAAGAAAGTGTAGGGGTCTGCTAGACACAGGCCAGTGAGAGGCAGGGGTTGTGGAGAGAAGAATGCTCTGGGCTAGGAGCATATGCAAAGGTCCAGAGGCCAGAGAAACACGGGGGAAGCACGCAACTCCCACCTAAGGGCCAGATTTGTGCCTAGGACAGCTGAGTATTTTGTGAGGCATCCGAGACTCCCCATATGACTCCCAATGTATTTCCACCGCTTTTCAAATATATAAGGAGACTGTTTCAACCAAAGCCAAGTTCATTTTGAAGTGCTTCTGAATTTGTAAGAGCTTTATTTTTCCGGTCGTGGGTGCTTGGGTGCTTCTCAGTCAAGTGGTGGTCAGTGTGTTAGACCCCTCTTCCAAGGTCCAGACCCCAGGGGTCCCCTGCCTGTCTCTCTCTTGGACACCCCACCAGCAGTGTGGACTCAGCCTCTTCCCACCGTGTCGTGCTCCCCGTGTCGTGAACGGCCTCCCTCCACCTAGGTGCCTGGGGACCCAGCCTTCATCCCGCCTTCCTCTCCTGCTCCCCGGTGACCACCTCCTGCCACGTCTGCCTTCCGAGGGGCTCTGGGATCTGTCCGGGTCTCTGCCGCTCCCTCTCCGTGGCCAAGCCTTCGTGCACGCTGCCTCGCTTCCCAGCTGTTCCCGCTGCAGCCTCTGCCCCGGCCCCCAACCTCGTCCCACTCCTGCTTCACGTCCGTCCACACTCCTCCTGAGGTCCCCCCGGAACCGTCCTCCCGCCCTGTACCACGCACTCAGAGGCTTTGCACATGCTTTTCTTCGGCCTGGCACACCCGCCCCCGCCTCTCAGGTCTCACACTGGAACTCAGTGCCTCGCACGGGAAGCCTGCCCTCGACCCCCAAGACCGGCGGGGCTTCCCTGGGACCCACACCCTGTCTCCCGTTCTCCCGGGACTGGGTGCCTGTAGTCCTCGCCTGGGACTGGACTGGCTGCAGAGTCAAGAAGGTGAAGGAGTGAAGGACAGAGGCGTGGAAGGGAGCAGGGAAGGACAGCTCATATCCCCTTCCCCCTGCTTCCTGGCACTCGGTCCCAATCCGCCCACCGCCCCGCGCCCTGCTGGGCCGTGCACGCCCGCTCCCCCGGCCCCCTCACCGGCAGCCTCCCTCACTGAGTGAGTGGAACCCGGGCAGGCAGCGGTCACACTTCCAGCCTGTGACGGTGGCCTTGCAGGCACAGGTGCCTGAGTCATCGCACTGGAGACGTAGCGAACCTGGGGGAGCAAGGGCTCGGGGCAGTGGGGGCTCGAACCGGGCGGCGGGGGGAGGAGTGGGGGGCTGGGCGGCGGGGCCCGCTCACCTGCCGGGTGGCAGTCACAGGGCTGGCACGGCGTCCGGGGGCTCCAGCGATAGAAGTCCTCCTGGCAGCGCTCGCAGTGTGGCCCGGCCGTGTGGTCCCGGCAGCGCAGGCAGCGGCCGCCGTGGCCCGTACCGCGGAAGAGGTCCGGGTCGAACACACACTCCTCAGAGTGGCCGCTGCAATTGCAAGCTGTGGGCAGGGGGCGGGGGGCAGGGGGCTGTGCGTGAGTGGGCGGGGCCCCGGGGGGCGGGGTGGGGCGGGGTCTGTGGCAGTCAGCCGCCTTGCGATGAAAGAGCCAGCAGCTCGACGCAGGTCAAGCTTGATCAAGGGTATGGAGACCACTCGACTGATCTTCCCAAACCGGACCCTCAAGAACAAAGGGGGCACCAAGACGGAGGACCCTGCCGGGAAGGCCAGGATGTACAGTCCCCAGCCGCTCTTCACGGCCGGCCCCCTTCTGGAGTGGCAGCGTGGCTCCCTCCAGGATGTCTTGCGGATCGTCCCAGCCCTAGTGATCGCGCGGACGTGGTTCCCAGTGGCCACGAGGTCGCGCAGATGCACGGAAAAGACAGGCCACCCCTCCTTCGCTCACTGATTCAGTTTTCTAAAGGAGAGCGTACGAAGGACCGCTCCGTCTCGACTCCCGTGGTGAGCCCAGCGCGGGGGGTGGGGGGGCAGCTCCCTCATCGTCCTCACCGCTGTTCGACGGGGACCAGATGCCTCGAGCAAGTGAAAATCTTACAGGTGCAGGGAGGCTCCGGGAGCTGAAAGGAGGGACCCCACGGGCTGTCCTGGGGGGTGGGACGAGACTTCCTGGAAGAGGTCACGGCCGAGCTGAATCTGAGGGCTGGCAGGAAGGGGCTGGCCGGGTGAGGGAGGGGAGAGTCCCAGGCGGTAGGTGAGGCCGGAGGATAAACTGAGGATGGCCAGAAATCTGCCCGGTGCAGGGGTGCTGGCATGTCACGCGACGGGCAGCACAAGGGGACAGGGAGTGGTGCAGGGGCAGCTGTGAGGTCAAGAGGTCAGCAGAGCATGATCCGGGGAGGCCAGGCGGCCACCGTCAGGGGACTTCACTTGCAGCAAGGCAGGCTTTGGGAGGGTTACACAGGAGCTGGGGAGCAGAGAAGCTGGAGCTTCGGGCCCAGAGTTGGGGTGGGAGGGGTGACGGGGCGTGGACCAGGCTTCGTAGAAAGACACAATCAGGTGGGCTAGAGGGTCAGGGATGAGGCCGGGCTCAGGGCGGCCTGCACTGGGCGGCGGGGAGTCAGGTCCGAAGTCCCCGGCTTCCAGGCTGCTGGCAGAGAGGACGAGGACACGGCAGGAGAAGTGGTCTGGCTTTTTGTGTCCCCACCATGGAGACAGACTCGGGCTCAGAACGGGGGAGCCGGCCGGCACAGCTTCCTTTGGCCCCAGGGAGGACTCCTTGGTGGAGTGAGGGCGGGTGACCCCAGGCCAGTGAGGGCAGCAGAAACCTAGCAGGGCCAGTGGCCCCTGGGACCAGGCCGTCCCCTCCCCGCCCCAGCTCCGGCAGCCCCAGGATGGCCAGCTCCGCACAGAGGGCCTGAAGCAACTCAGATGACTCTCTGGGAGGCAGGGCAGGGCTTGGGGACAGTGGGAAGCTGGGATGGGCCAGCCTGCCGGGCGGGGACGGACCCAAGCAGGCCGTGGGCAGCCTCGCGTCCCTGGAGAAGGTAGGACGGCCCCACGGTCTCCAGCCTGTCCCTGAGGTTAGGCGGTCAGAGCCACATCACACGGGGACTGAGACATCAAAGGCTGCCTGGGGGGCCGTGGGAGAGGCTGGGGGGGCAGGCCGGCGCCCCCCTCTTCCCCCCCCAGGACCCGGGGCCTTCTGGCTTTGATTAGCAGCTGCGGCTAGAGCAGCTGAAACAAAGGCACAGTCGGGGGGCCTCCCAGCCCTCTGACCGCAGCCTCTACTGGGGGATTTGGTCTGGGGGAGGGCCGAGGAACAAACGTCCCCTCCAGCTCTCCCCCAGCCTCCCCTGGTCCCCGCAGGGACGTGGGGGCTGGTGTCCGGAGCAGCCCCCGCTGCGGGGTCTCGGGGAGTCTGTGCCGCGGCCCAAAGCCCCAGGACACTCACGCACACACTCGTTGGCGGCCTCAGCGGTGCCCCGGGCCCACGGGCGGTCCTGGAAGAAGGGCAGACAGCGCTCGCAGTCGACGCCCGTGGTGTTGTGCTGGCACCTGCAGGCCAGCCGGCCCGCCTCCTCGGGCCCGCACTCGCTGGCATGTCCGTGGCACTGGCACCTGGGGACACACGGGGCAGGGGGTCCAGAAACGGCGGAAGGCAAGGGGCTCACCGCCAGGCATTCAGACGGGCCCCCGGTCCTGTGCTCAGTGACGGAGCTTGAAGGAACCTCGGCCGCGTGCCCGGGGTCGACGGTAACGGAGGGCTGACGGCACGCGGACGAACCCCTTCCATCCGCTTTTATTACCCCCACTTAACAGATGGGGGAACTGAGGCACAGGCCACGAAGTCACGGACGCTAAGCAGCAGAGGCGGAATGGGAGCCCTGTCCTACGGTGTGCAGACTCCGGGCTCCTGGACGCCACACCATGGCCACTTGGTGGCTCCCATAAGCTGTGTTCCACGCTCTGCCCTCAGTGGGTATGAAGAAATCGCCGACCATTGCTTGCACCCCCAGTGTTTTGTTTTTTTTTTTTTACTTTGGGGACACAGGGCGTGGGACGGGCACAGGGCATTGTTTCCTCCATGGGAGCCCAGGGGAGGCAGGTAACGGCCCAGCATTTCTGGCGGGGGTGACGTGGATACGAGTCTCGAGAGACAAGGATCCTCAGTCTTGGGACAAGGGACCCCCCCCGTCCCCACGGGGGTCTGCAGACACCGCCCTCCCCCATGAAGCTCTCGGACTCCAAGGGAAGGAGTGAAATTCCTGTAGGCCGTTGTGGGTGGGATGCCGCTGGCCCACCTGCCCCCCGGCCAGCTGCAGGCCCGAGGGTGGTCCGGCTCTGGCAGCTGGGACCCAGATGTTCTCTGGCCTGAAGCCCCCCGACAGCAGGCGCTGGAGCTCGCCACCGCCCGCCATCCTTGGAGAGCCCCTCCCCCGGGGTGGTTTGACCCGAATCAAGTGCAGGGGTGACGGGGGAGGAGGAACAGAGGGGCCCTCCCGGACACCCCCACTGCCCCTTTGCTCCCAGCCCAGCCCTGCACAGGCCGGGGCCCGTGTCCCCTTCCTGGACTTCTCCACCTCTCTCAACGCCCCCAAGCATCCCTGAACTACAGAAGCCCCTTGTTTCCCCCCCACATGGGCCATCCCCCCCCCCCCCCAGAGCACGCGGACTTCCTATCCTAAATACCTCGTGGACCCACATGCTACTTCTCCCTGCCTTACTCGGCCTCCCTCCCACGGCCACTTTCTAACATCGCGTGTCTTCTCTCTCTCCTCTTCTCCGTCCCCACGCAATGTCGGGGGTGGGGCTGGGGGGGGGGCCGGGGCCTTTTAAAGCCCCGTGACCACCCTGGCCAAATCCTTCGAGAGCACCCCGCGGCCTGCGGCACGTGAATGAACTCGGCCCACGGTCCCGACCATCTTCCAGCCTCGCCTCCCGGGCTGGCACACGCCGGGCCCTTCTGCCCAGGATGCCGGCCTCCCCCAACCTTGGCCGGGCCCCCGTCTACGCAGCAGTCTCCCTGACCGCCAGCATGCCCTGCCCGGGCCCCCGTTCCCGTTATTCTGGAGCGTGCTGTGTGTCGGAGAGAGTAACCTGATTGCTGTCCGCCGCCCCCTTGACGTTGGGGCAGGGACACCTCTGTCTCTCTCGTCCCTTTCCAGGAAGGAAGCCCCTGAGCTTTCATGCCAAAGACACCCTTTGCGTCTCCCCCGGATCCGTACCCACGGCCGCATGGGCGACAGGCCGAGAATGCTGACAGAGACGAGGCCTCTGCCCTGCTTCTCAGAGAGGGGAGATGCTTAGACAAACCAGAGCAGGTACCGAGGGCCCAGACAGCAGAGCCCGGCAGTTCCCACAGCAGAGAGGGGGCGCACATAAGGCAAGCATCTGCTCGTAGAGGGAACAGCAGGTGCAAAGGTCTGGAAGGTCCTGCGCATGGTGGTGGAAACATAGCTGATGGGAGAAAAGCAGGAATTGGGATGTAGCTGGGCCACCAAGGCCTTGAATGCCGGGTCCAGAGGACCAGGCTCCTGCTTCCTCTGTCTCCCCAGATGCCCAGAGGCATCTCAAGGGGTTTCTCTACCCCGCACAGCAGCCCCCGGGTGACTCCCTCATGGTCGTTACCTTGTGCCCCATGGCCAGGGTCCTGGGGCCCCGCCAAGCTGCCTTCCACCTACCTGCCGCCCACGGAGAAGTCAGACACGGCATAGTAGTAGGACTGCAACACCTTGGGGTCCTTGAAGATGTCATCCCCGAACGTGTTGAGCCGGTCCAGGGAGATGAGTAGCTCGGTGCTGGTGACCCACTCCTGGGGGGGGCGGGGGTGGGGAACAAGGTTGGGGAGGAGGGAAGGCATCAGCGGGCCCCTGGGTATTTACTTTCACCCTGTTCTGCCTGAGGGTCCAGCCGGCTGCCCGGGGGGGGGGGGGTCTCCTGGGACCGAGGGACGAGCCAAGCTTAGACAAACTCCAAGAACAGTGCGCAAGTAAGGAGCGTGGGCTTTGGGGTCCTGCCAGTCTGGGCGCCGGGCCACTCACTGGCTGTGCAATTTTGGGAGGTTGCTCAACATCTCGGAGGCTCCGTGTTCCCATCTGTAAAATGGGGACAGGGAATTGGGCGGACCTCACGAGGGTGTCTGGAGGAGGAGGCCGGCCAGCGTCAGCAGCAGGGCACAGAGTCTGGCACATGCTCAGAGGTGCTGGGGGTGGGGGTGGGGGGCCGGGCAGGGGCGAAGCAGCCCATCCTATAACTTGTCGCGCAGCTCACTTAACGCCGTCCAGCGGCTTCTGCACCCCCATCCTAGAGGTTGGCGGAGGGAGGACGTGTCCCAGGGCCCTTCTTGTCCACGCAGCTGGGCCGGATGTG